>NC_138032.1:9452346-10079013 GCF_964106645.2 Podarcis pityusensis
TTCATATATACATACATAATTTTATTTGAATGCTGCCTTTCCACAGTTCAAACCATGCTCAAGGCAGCTTACAACATGGGAAAAAATGCATAACTGCAACATAACAAAAGTAGTCATAAACAGTAAATAAAACATTATGAAGACACAACCAAACTGAACAATTTACACATAAATCACAAGATATAAAATACAGGTAGAAAACCCCCCAGCAACAACCCCCCCCAGCAACGTCCCCTGTCCCAAGAGTCTGCTCAGCAGTCTCGGCTTTTGTAGTTGGAGTCAGTCAGGGCCCTTCTTTGCCAAGCCAGGTGAGAAAAGGCCTCCCAGGCAGGGAGCAAATCTTTCAGGACTTGCAGCCGAGCTGCTCTGCGGTTTCACAAGTTAGATCTGAGGGATGTGGGTGGTGTTCTCTCTCTCTCTTGAGTGAGTCTGATCAACTAACTGAGCAAAAGTGAGGTAATTTCTCTAAACCTACCAGAAAAGGGTGCTGTAATGATCTAACAAGGTCTATTCTACGGGAGAACCCTGGAATTAACTTTTACATAACAGCAGTAAACAAAATTCCCAGCTTTCCAAAATACTTAACCAAGGACAACGTTACGACTACTTGGGTTGAAAGAAAGAAAAACTGAGAAAGAAGAACATATGTTGGGCTTTGGAAGATTCCGCCACTACCACCCCAATTCAGATATGATGAAGAAGAAGGTTTGGCCCTAATGTGAGCTTTGTAAAGAGGGAATTACAGTATGTTTGCAAAACAGCTTTTCGGGCAGTTAGTCAAGATTTGTGCCACCAGAGGGCGCTACCACTTCATCACCAACTTGTACAAAGGACAAAGGACAAGACTGACCTGGTTGTTTAACTTGCACACACTGGTTTCAGAAACAAATTTAATCACGTTGGCATCGTGGGACTTTGAGTAATGGCTCACAATATTAAGCAGCCAAGTTCAGGGCTTCGGCAAACTACGATCCAAAGCTCTTGGATTCTGATCCCTCTGCAGACTCTGGATTGCAGCAATATTTCGTTCAAAGCCTCTATTGCCCCCCGGCACACAAAGAAGAAGAGGAGGATTCTGGTGGAAATTAATCTCTTTAGAGAAGCTGTAACATGGGATGACAAGAAATCCATGTAGCATAGTGCAACGTTGCTGCAATCAGATGTTGTTGGACTACAACTCCCATCACCCCCAGCTAGCTTGGACTGCGGTCAGGGATGATGGGAGTTGTAGTCCAACAACATCTCGAGACCCAGAAGGTTGAAGAAGGCTGATGGTTGGTGATCTTTTTATTTTAATCTTTATTGCGGTCCAATGACCCATAACATGGATTCAGAATAAAATACAGTGGTACCTCAGGTTAAGTACTTAATTCGTTCCGGAGGTCCGTTCTTAACCTGAAACTGTTCTTAACCTGAAGCACCACTTTAGCTAATGGGGCCTCCTGCTGCCGCCACGCCGCCAGAGCCCGATTTCTGTTCTTATCCTGAAGCAAAGTTCTTAACCTGAAGCACTATTTCTGGGTTAGCAGAGTCTGTAACCTGAAGCGTATGTAACCTGAAGCGTATATAACCCGAGGTACCACTGTATAGATTCATACAGACAACCCCCCAGGGAAGGGAGACCGAAGCGTTATTTGTTTAGTCATGGGTATGTTGATCTTTGATTCATACGACTACTGAAAGAAACTTTGCCACGGCCACTGTGATATCATTGGACTTGTCGTCATATTTGGTACAGTAGGCTTCAGATTGACCCGGCTTTGCCAATAGTGGTTTAATCAATAGTTCCCTAGCTTGATCATATTGTCCACAATGCAATAAAACATGCCTCATGCAGTCAATGTCCTGAGAGCATAAAGGTAAAGGGACCCCTGACCCTTAGGTCCAGTCACGGATGACTCTGGGGTTGCAGCACTTATCTTGCTTTATTGGCTGAGGGAGCCGGCGTCCAGCTTCCGGGTCATGTGGCCAGCATGACTATGCTTCTGGCAAACCAGAGCAGCACACGGAAACACCGTTTACCTTCCTGCTGAAGTGGTACCTATTTATCTACTTGCACTTTGATGTGCTTTCGAACTGCTAGGTTGGCAGGAGCTGGGATCGAGCAACGGGAGCTCAGCCCATCGTGGGGATTCAAACCGCCGACCTTCTGATCAGCAAGCCCTAGGCTCTGTGGTTCAGCATGCACAGATCCTATTTTGATAGGGATACCTCTCAGTCTGCCATTTAAATGGCAGACTGAGAGGTTGGTGATCTGTGTTGGGACTTGAGCAGGGAAGGTCTGTGCTCAAAAGCTCCCCATGAGCAAGTCAGAATCTTTAGCCCTAACCTATCTCAGTGGGCAGTTTGTAAAGATGGACCCATTGCTGTGGAGGAAGTTTGGGATATAAATGAGATAAAGAGAACTCTAGAGGAAGTGCTGTGTCTCAGTGGTAGAATGCCAGCTTTGTAGGCAGAGGGTCCCAGGTCCAACCCTGAGTATCTCTAGGAAGCGCTAGGAAAGACTCGTGTCTGGAGCTCTGGAGCTCTGCTGCCAGTCAGTGTAGACAATACTGAACTAGGTGAACCACTGGTCTGTCTTCCTGTGGTCTTTGCATGGGGAATTGTGACTGCCATACAGGGAAGTGCAAGAGATAAAACTGCCAGCGACCTCTGATAGTTGTACCTTGCATGAATATGTCAAAACCTCTATTAATTTATTAATGCAGTGAGAAATGAAACTGTTGCCTCTATTCAGACACCAAAACAAAATAACAAACTTGTAGTTCCAGTTCAAATAGTTTATGCTGGAATTTCCCTCTGAATTCATCTACACTGGTACCTCGGGTTACATACGCTTCAGGTTACAGACTCTGCTAACCCAGAAATAGTGCTTCAGGTTAAGAATTTTGTTTCAGGATGAGAACAGAAATCGTGCTCCGGTGGCGCGGCAGCAGCAGGAGGCCCCATTAGCTAAAGTGGTGCTTCAGGTTAAGAACAGTTTCAGGTTAAGAACGGACCTCCGGAACGAATTAAGTACTTAACCTGAGGTACCACTGTAATGCAGAAAAAGAACTTTCAAGTTAGCATCAGACGGAATTTGTGGTGTTCCCTTAACGATTTTGGAATGCTGAGTTTTCTGATGTCAAATTTGTCTCCATCTATACTTTTGCACAGAGACTGGACCAGTTTGTTCTATGAAGAAAGGAGTGCATGGCGTTGCTGGCAGGTGATTCACGTTTTCTTAAACTGCATTTTGTTTGATTTTGGTTCCCATGTCCATCATTGGTATTTTCTTCTCTTTTCTTTCCCCTACCCCGCTTCCCTGGCTCTCTATGGCAGTCATCCAGTTGACGTGAAGAACTGCTCTCGAAAGCTGCTGTGTTGTTTTTCCCACAATGCCCTGGGGCAGCATCATTTGGGGACATTAAGAGGGATGTCAGCTGCCACTCTCTCACCCACAACGACCTGGAATGATGCTGTTTCAGACCACACACTGGACCACACTTTCTGAAACAATGTGCATAGCAAAACCCAACTCTTCTTCAAAATTTGCACTTTGAATTTTGCAGTGCAGTTCTTCGGTCAAGCAATGTGTACAAAAATGCACATGCTAGGATAAAGTACATTAGTGAAAATAACATTTTTAAAATGCCATATATCAGAGGAAACTGCTTTGGAAAAGTGTGCATATTAGCCAAGAAGGCAGATAAATGTTCATGAAGACTTAAATTTATATTTTGTTTCTTCGTTTGCAAATTGATGTAGAGATAATGACTGGCCCACGGTCACTCAGGGAGCTTCCTGGCTGAGTGGAGATTTGAACCCAAGACTACCAGGTCCTAGTCCAACAGTCTAACCGCTACACCACACTGGCTTACAGGAAAAACCAGTGCCAAGACGAGGTTGTGTGGAGGAATAATTGTGGAAGAAGGCTGAGGTGTGTGAATCCGGGTTACTTTAAACTTTAGAAATATGGTATCTCTCCCCTGCCAGGAGAAAAAGATCTTAAAAGATGTGGAAGGAAAATGAGTAGCACATTATTATACAACGAATAATAACATTGCACTACTCCACTGCCATCATGCGTCACTGCGGAATTCAGGGACAGTTTTTACCACTCACGTAGAGAGGACAGAAAGGAGGGTTCTTATTTGAAGTACTGCATTAAGTTGAGGCACAGCAAGACAAGGAGGGATGTTGACACCTTGACTGGATTCCAAAGCGCTGTGAAGATGAGAAACAGAGATCTCAACACATCCTGCGTTCCTTGCTCTGGAGCTGATGGCTACAAAACCGACCAGTGTCAGGCACTTCTAAGTTTGAATGGCTTCAGCTGGAGACCCATCAAAGTCAACAGATCTTGAAAGAGCTTCACCTTGGTGCTATCATTACGGCATAAGGTTTTGTGTGAGAGAACCACCTTCATCAGGTGCATGGTGTCATTTACTGACATATCACATTTATACCTTGCTGCTCAACGCAGAATCTTTGTACGGGAGAATCTGTAGCCAAATCACAAATGCAGGATTCCTAAAGTAAAGGTAAAGGTACCCCTGACCATTAGGTCCAGTCGTGACCGACTCTGGGGTTGCGGTGTAGTGGTTAAGAGCGGTAGTCTCGTAATCTGGGGAACCAGGTTCGCATCTCCGCTCCTCCACATGCAGCTGCTGGGTGACCTTGGGCTAGTCACACTTCTTTGAAGTCTCTCAGCCCCACTCACCTCACAGAGTGTTTGTTGTGGGGGAGGAAGGGAAAGGAGAATGTTAGCCGCTTTGAGACTCCTTAAAGGGAGTGAAAGGCGGGATATCAAATCCAAACTCTTCTTCTTCTTCTGCGGTGCTCATCTTGCTCTATGGGCCGAGGGAGCTGGAGTACAGCTTCCAGGTCATGTGGCCAGCATGACTAAGCTGCTTCTGGCGAACCAGAGCAGCGCACGGAAACACTGTTTACTTTCCCGCCAGAGTGGTACCTATTTATCTACTTGCACTTTGACGTGCTTTCAAACTGCTAGGTTGGCAGGAGCAGGGACCGAGCAACGGGAGCTCACCCTGTCACAGGGATTCGAACCGCCGACCTTCTGATCAGCAAGTCCTAGGCTCTGTGGTTTAACTCACAGCGCCACCTGCGTCCCTTTGCAGGATTCCTAGAGAGTCACAAACAGGGGACACTGATGTCATATCCTCTAAACTTTTGCGGCAGGAGAGGGCACAATAGAAAACTTAATCTTCTTCCTGTCACAGCACACTCTTATTCTTACCTGCAATGAGGTAACTCCATTGTGAACTATGGACTATGGACTTTTGTAACTTTTAAGGATTATTACCTGCCTGATTTTCATCACTGTATCTGTTGAATCCTGGCAAGTCTTTTGATGTGAGTAAACTTCATATTTTTCTTGTTTACTTAAACAGTCTGAGAGTGATTTTTTTTTGTTAAGAAAGGGAGAAAAGTGGTCCAACTCTGCCTAAGCATTCTGGGATATCATAATTGTTCTAGAAGGTTAGCAACCTCATCTCTAAAAGCTTCTAGAGATAAGCTGCACACTGATGGTGGGTCTATTCTGCTGAAAAATGTTATCTGCATTCTTACACGAGTAAGAAGAGGAAGGATAATAAATAAATAAAATATCTTCATCTAAATCAATCCAACACTTTGGGCCGGTGTTATCCCATTTTATCCACGCGAAGCCCCCTGAGACATAGCGCTTCCTGGAGGATGGCTTTGCCAGTCTCTGTTCATCACAATGGCTTGGTAGAACCTCGCATGTTTAGAAGCAGCTTGCTTCCAAATCCCACCTGCTGGGAAACAACAGGAGGCAAAGGCCATTGCCTTCATGTCTTGTCCTGCTTGTTTATCGGGGCTTTCAGCTTGTGGGGAATGTGGGTGCTGAGACTGCTGTGACTCAGCAGGGACCTTCTTATTTTCTTAGCTGGTGACTTCCAGATCAACGTGTGATCTGGAACATAGGAGCAGAGAGAACTGCCTTATACAGACCACTGGCCCATCTAGTGCTTTATATCTACTGAAACACACACACCAGCCATCGGCTATATATTGTGTCTTCACTACGCACAGGGTTGCTATATTTCAAGAAATAAAAGTCTGGACACAATTTTTTTGCTCTGGTTCTTGAGCAGTTTTTTGTCCAAGTTTGGATAGAATTGGACACAGTTTTTATTCAAGATGGTGGACTAGCCAGGCATAGGCAAACTCGGCCCTCCAGATGTTTTGGGACTACAACTCCCATCATCCTTAGCTAACGGGACCAGTGGTCGGGGATGATGGGAATTGTAGTCTCAAAATATCTGGAGGGCCGAGTTTGCCTGTGCATGGACTAGACCTTTCAAAACTGCACTGATTTTAACCACTGTTTGTTTGCTGGTTGAGATTCCTGAATGACCTTCAGGATTCCTTTTAGGATTCTATGATTTTTGGGTTTCTTAGCATTCCCAAGCAATGCCAGGTACAAGGCTGCTAGTACTTTTAATATTTGTATCCTCCTCTTCTATTGAAACAAAGAAGGATTCCGTAAAAACAGGAAAATAAATATTGTTAAGGCAAAAATAGAAGCTTAGTAAAGAAACAAACAAAACAATAACAATCAAGTACGTAGCAATGACCAAAATATCAATAAGCAGCAGCACAAAACTAAAAATCCAGCAAATCACATTAAAAAGTTTAAAACAACAGATCATACATTGTAAGTCAACAGACTGGCAAAGAAGGGGTCTGGCAGATCTCATCTGGGAGAGGATTTCATAGTCTTGGCACCACCACCAATAGGTCCCTGTCTCTTATACCCACCCACCTAACTTCATGAATGGATAGGACAGAGAACAAGGCCCCCTGAGGATGGTCATAGAGGTCAGAAGGTTCACACGGGAACAGGCAAGTAATTTGTGACATAATCTTGTCTTGAAAATCTGATAATTGAGGACCATGTTTGCATGAACCAGCTTTCAGACTTAATTTTGCAAAGTGAGGCTAAGGTGGACTGAATTAGATGATACATTAAGTCTGTATGTTTGCATTTAATGTGCCTTATGTTTAAAGTAAAAGTAGCAGCACTTTGTGGGGATCAGAACCAGAACCATGGCTGGCAGTCTCAATTATCAGTGTCAATGGCATATGGACATTAATTTTAATATATTGTGTTGTTTTGGCCATCTTGTATCTGCTTTCAGGATATAAGATTCTTCCATTGCTTCTTTCATTTCCAATGCATGAATTCACTGGATTTTAAACGGGCATCTCTGATAGTAGTAGTAGTTGTTATTACTATTATTATTATTATTATTATTATTATTATTATTATTATTAATACCCTGTCCATCTGGCTGTGTTTCCCCAGCCACTCTGGGTGGCTCCCAACACAATTAAAAGCACGATAAGATATCAAACATTAAAAACCTCCCTGAACAGGACTGCCTTCAGATGTCTTCTAAAAGGCTGGTAGTTGTTTATTTCCTTGACATCTGATGGGAGTGTGTTCCACAGGGCAGGCGCCACTACCAAGAAGACCCTCTGCCTGGTTCCCTGTAGCTTTGCTTCTCGCAATGAGGGAACCGCCAGAAGGCCCTTGGAGCTGGACCTCAGTGTCCGGACTGAATGATGGGGGTGGAGACGCTCCTTCAGGTATACTTGGCCAAGGCTGTTTAGGGCTTTAAAGGTCAGCATCAACACTTTGAATTGTGCTCGGAAACGTACTGGGAGCCAATGTAGGTCTTTCAGGACTGGTGTTATGTGGTCTCGGCGGCCGCTCCCAGTCACCAGTCTAGCTGCCGCATTCTGGATTAGTTGTAGTTTAACAATAATTAGCTGCTACCTGATTATAAGATTTTCATACAGTTTTTATTGTATGGTTTTACATATAACTGTTGTAAATTGCTATGGTGTTCTTTATGTAAAGTGGTATATGATTATTTTTACAAATAAATAAAGTAACATGTAAATGGGCAGTGCAGAAAGTACTATACTAAAAACCCTGCTCCAAGTCGCTGCGAAGCAAGTTTCTGCAATTTTTGGAAGTTGCAGGAGAAATTGTCCTGGAGACTGCAGAGGTCTACTGGGTACAGAAGGTATAAGGCAATATCTCAAGTAACTTGGTCCTCACCTGCAGAAGGCCTTGTATCTTACATACAGTTAGCAGCAACACTTTGAACCTGACCTGGCATCAGACCTGGCATCTCCAATTGGAGAACAGCCTTTCCCAAAGTTGGACTTTGAAGACGTTCGAACTCAGAACAAAAGGGAGAAACGTGCTAAGAGGAAGGCACGTTTGGCAAACCCTCATCATGATCAACTCCCACCCAGAAACCTATGTCCCCACTGTGGAAGGACGTGTGGATCCAGAATTGGCCTCCATAGTCACTTACGGACTCACTGTTAAGACCATGGTCATGGAAGACAATCTTACTCAGCTACGAGTGATTGCCAAAGAAGAAGTCATTGCATATCTGTTTAGCTGCTGTAAGCCACCCAACAGAGATGTGCAGAAGGAATGCACAGCAAAGGAAAATTAACGTGCATGTTAATTGCAAAGTGTGCAATTAACACTCAATTTACCACACAGAAAAGCCTTTCAAAAGGGACATGCTTGAAGTTTTAAGGGGGTCCCAAGTACCCTGGGTGAGAAAAGCAATCTCAAATCTGCTTTGAAAATAAAAGAATTGTATTAGATATATTGATTATGTTTTGTGTGCTTAAAAATGGAACATGCTGGTGCCTAGGGAAGTAACGTTTGGATTACATTGCCCCTGCAATCAAATTGTCTATCAATGTATAACCTGTCACACCACGTATGAGGTGTTGCTGTCAAACACATCCGTACGCTCAGCTGCTGGATTTATGCTATCTCTGCTTTCAGTGATCTTGCCCAGCTTCTCCTAGATATTATTTTCTCCCCAAAGCAATGAAAACATTACATATATCTGTGACTTAAAGTCAGCCTTGAAATCCAAGAAAGAAATTGCTCATCAACATTCTTATGGGGCACTTTCAAATGTGAATCCTACATGTTTTCTGCTGCAGTTTTTTGGCAAGGTATCTCCCCTTCGGAACTTGAACTCTCCCCCTACTTTCCCTGTGATAGCTGTGAGCGTTTTTCTTCAGTGTTTACGGGAAGAAGGCTCTGCCTCCTCTCACCCTCCGCCTTGCACGCATACCCTTTGGGAAACAATGGCTGTGCTTTGGGTTCAGCAAAGGTTATGCTAACTTTTGCCAGCCGTGGTTGCCGGACACCCTCTCCAGATGACCTCACCAGAGTCACAGATGCTCACTGCACTTTTAGGAGAGCGGGGGTGGGGTGGGGTGGGGGTGCAGCAGGACCATCCGCTGGGCCAGCTTGCAGTAAAGCCATTACCCACAATCCACAGGGGGAGAAACGCTGGATAGTTCCCACTAGGTTCTGGTCGGCTAGGTAACTGCAAGATATTAATCTTCTGTCAGAGGGCCAGCTGCAACTGTGGCAGTTACCATATCTCACCACCAACTCTGTGTCTGGACACAAGCATTGTCTTTTTTTTTTTTTTTTGCATGAAAAGCTTTACAAATCAGCTGCTTCCCCTCCCCCCATCCTCTTTCCATATCTACGTGTCGAAACTTAGCTTGGGCTGGGGGGGGTTAGCTCTGAAGAAGTTCTGCAGGAGCTTGTTGTCCTCACTGTGGTCAGGTTTACTAATTCAGAGAGTCTGCCTAGTTTCCAACTTTAATGATATTCCCTCGGCATATCACTCCGGTTGCCTGGCGACCGGATTTGAGCTAGGCCTCTCATTTGATTCCCACACATCAGACTCTGAAAAGCAGCCTTCCAGCCCCCCTACCCTTCCCCTCCCTCCCTCCGCTTTTGATTCTGCCTCCTCTGAAAACCCCCTTCCCCCTGCGGTGTCAATATGGGTGGGCAGAGCAGTGGCAGAATAAGGCCAGGGGTGGGGGGCAGCCAGGAGCCTATTGCTGGTCACACATCAAGGACCACAAACAAAGCCGCTGGGAGCCCTTCCTGACAAACATAAATTCGCGGAAAGCAAATTTAGTCTTCCCTTCATAGGGCGGGTGTCATTTTAAGACTTTTTCCTCTGATACTTTATTAAATCTGACCGTTCCCCTTGTTTTTGCAGGCACTTCCTCACAGAAGACTTCCTATTATCAACAAGTTGCCTATTGGGGCAAGCAACCAGTTTGAGAAGGCCTGACATAATCTAATAAGTGCCTATTTATGCCTTGTTGCCTTCACGGGACGGAGGAATTCATGCATTCGGGTTCAGCAATCTTCGACTTTGCTCTGCTCAATTCCTGGAACTGACCCATATTCCTCACACCCCTAATACAGAACAGAGTGCCAGAATTCTCCTTCCTCAAATTTCACTCCGTGTGCATGGGAATTTTCTTGGGGTTTTTTTGGAGGAGGAACAACGCACACACCAAAATTATCTCCAGAATTAAGCTGACCAAAACAGGGTTTATGTAGTAAAATACAAGGAGGCCCAAAAATGATGTGTGGAATCCTAAATGTGCCCGGAGTTTCCTCTCTAACTCCAGACTCCTTGCAGTTGTTTCTTGGGAACTTTGATGCGTCTGATTATAATGCGGAGGGACCAGTGTTCAGGGGCAAGCCAACAATTTGCATACAAAAGGTTTCAGGTTCGATCCCCAGTATCTCCAGTTACATAGATCAGGTAGCAAATGATGGGAAATACCTTCTACCTGTGGGATTCATGGGACACTGAACCACCGACTTCAGTCCATTCCCAGCCAGCCCCTGCCATCCAGAGGGGGGCGCTGCTTGTCAGCTTCCTCCTCTTTAGTGTCACCCTTGTAGAACTCAGCAGGGAAGAGGATGGGGACAAAATTAGAATTAGTTGACCCTGCTGGCCAGTGGCTCTGACTCCACCCACAGTTTGGATGCCTTACCGGTTCCGATGGGCCCCAGCCATCATTGCCCTCTGCCTGAGACCTTGGAGAGGAAGATGCAGTGACAAACTTGCGTTCTTTTACGTATCCATATTTCTACCTATGACTTCTTGAAAAATAAGATAACAAACAGCTCAATTCCATGCATGTTTCCCCCAAGTAATAGTCTGATCCACGCCCCCCGGGGGGGGGGGAGCACCATACTCCACCTACCCTTGGCCAAATAAGCAGGCAAGCTGCGATCCACTTCCTGGGCCTGGGTGAAGCTGAATAGTGCTCACCCAACCTCAACCCCTTGTCTGCAGCACGACGACCAAGTCCAGGGGAGGCATTGGTACAGTCCCACAACAGTACATGGTGGTAAGCATCATTGCAAGACAGATGAAACATGTGCAGACAGTTTTTCAAAATAAACCATTCTCTTCTTTCTTCATTCTTTCACTGCCCCCTTATTTTTATTCAACACCCCTCAATTGCACCCAAGGCTACTACTGCCTCCTTGGATCATTCCAGCGCCCCCCCCGGGTGGTATCGCCCACTTTGGGGAACACTGGTGTAGACCAGTGGCATAGCATTGGGGTCATAGCAGTTGTGGCCCCAGGCACAGTCTGGGGGGACATGAACCGGGCGCCCCCCCCCCAAGATCCCCTGCCAGTGGTGGGGGCTGGAGAGCACAGAGGGTGAAGATCACACCCTCTGTGTTTCCTGCCCACGCCTGGCATGCCCATCCACAGCTCCTGACTCAGGTCAAGCTAATACATTTTAGTGTATTTTTAATCTTTGTTGGTAGCCGCCCAGAGTGGCTGGGTTTCCCCAGCCAGATAGGTGGGGTACAAATAATAAATTATTATTATTAGCCTGACTCAGGGGCAGACTGTGGCTGCGGTGCACAGCATGCCCAGCCGAAGCTCCTCCTTCTCTGGGCTGACCTGGGGGCAGAGAGAGGCTGTGACGAGCAACTAAGCTCCTGCTTCCTTGCAGCCGGCCCAGCAGCTCCAGCGGAGAGTGGAAAGTAAGTGGCAATGCTGCCTCTGTGCCCTGCCGCTGATGTAGACTCTGGTGATGTAAAGATGCATGGTTTTATTTACACATATATACAACCTAGGGACACGGGTGGCGCTGTGGTCTAAACCACTGAGCCTAGGGCTTGCGAATCGGAACGTCGGCGGTTCAAATCCCCTTGACGGAGTGAGCTCCTGGAGGTTCGAAAGCGCGTCAAAGTGCAAGTAGATAAATAGGTACCACTCCGGTGGGAAGGTAAACGGCGTTTCTGTGCACTGCTCTGGTTTCACCAGAAGCGGCTTAGTCATGCTGGCCACATGACCTGGAAAAACTGTCTGAGGACAAACGTCAGCTCCCTTGGCCAGTAAAGCGAGATGAGCGCCTCAACCCCAGACTCGTTCACAACTGGACTTAACTGTCAGGAGTCCTTTACCTTTTTATATACAACCTCAGCAACCTGAGGGTGGAAGGGCCACAGCATTAACACCCCAATGGATCAAGTCCAGCTTGGGGCCCAGAACAGAGCAAGACATGTCTCTGTGTCTCCAGCTTCCAGCTCACATCCACAACAACCCTGGCTATTGCTCTTCTACCTAGGATCATGTGGCCACCAGCCAGGTGAGTGGAGTGGGGGATAAGCCTACCCGCTTCACTTAGCTCATTATTTGAGATGCTGATGAGCATTTAATTGGCTGGCTAAAGGCTTAAAGCATTTTCCTAGACATAGGTTCCCTCCTATACAGCCTAGCCTCACAAATACAGGATCGCAAGAACTGGAAGGGACCAGGGCGTCATCCAGACCCACTCCCCCAACTCATAACAAGAGAGTGTGTGTTTTCTTCAGCTTCTCATCTTCCTTTTCTCAGAGAGGAAGACTGAGGAACTACCTTTACATAAAATACAGCCTGGGGAGGCAACCTAAAGATTTTAGAAGTGCAACTATTTTGAAACCAGGAAAACCTGAGTGTTAACTGATTTATTGCTTATTGAGGATTTTCCCCTTTTTGAAAAGGAAATGCCGCTTCCACTCCTTCTAATAAAATTTCCCTTCCTATGCTGAGGGAAATTTCCCCTCCATTTATGAACAATGATGCAGCATGTTTTTCCCCCCAATAGCAGGCATACACTTAAGAAAAATGGGCTCCTTTTTCTCCTCTCCAATTTAGTACTTATTCCCTCTCCAGTAAAATGGCATAACAGGTAAAACAGGCTTTCTTTCTTTTTTAAGATCAGTTTGGTATTTATATGACCAGAGGAACAGATTCATCCCTTTATGCTTCCATAAAGGGCATTTAAGAAATCATTTGCTTAACCTCAGTAAACAAAAGGCAATGGACCCTGAAGAAGATGTTCATTCATAAATCTTCAAGGCTGTGGTTCAGCACACAGCTGTGAAATCAGTGGGACTTTTGCACTCATAACTTTGCAGGACTTTGCTGAACAGAAGCAATTGCAGGTCCATAATTATAAACTAGCTATCAGCAGCTACTCTTAACAGCACCAGGCTGCAGGAGATGGAGAGAGATGGGGCTGCAGGACCTCTCCATTGACTCAGCTTAGAGACCAGCAACTTTGGTTTCCTTCTCTTCTTGAAATCTTAAATCTTTCTATTCATCATCATCATCATCATCTAAATTTGTATACAACCCATCACCTGTAGATCTCAGGGTGGTTCACAACTCTATAACTAAGAAGAGCTTAGTTCCTCCTATTTCTTTCTCCTCCCTTCAAACCCATTTTCCTTTCATGCCATGTCTTTCAGAGCAGACGCTGTCTTATCATCAATATTTGTAAGTCGCTCTGGGAGCCTGTTTCAGTTGAGATGTGGGATTCAAAGCTACTTCTGAATCTATTACTTTATTTAAAAAGCCAGGCTGACTTCCTTAAGAGGTGGTAACGTTGTGCAGAACTGTTGTATCCCAATATATACATGCCAGGGTAGAACAGGAGTTGAGAAGGTGAACTGTGAGAACAAAAGTCCCTGGTTCAAATCACTCTTCACCAGTGTTTCCCAACCTTGGGTCTCCAGCTGTTTTTGGACTACAATGCCCATCATCACTAGCTAGCAAGACCAGTGGTCAGGGATGGTGGGAATTGTAGTCCCAAAACAGATGGAGACCAAAGGTTGGGAAACACTGCTCTACATCCAGCATCAAATTCCATCAGTAGTCCAAAAAATGCCATATATTTACCTGCTCCCCCTCATTGCCACAACTCAGACTGTTTACTGCATAATTGGTATCCAATAAGTAAAACTCCTAAAATCATTCAAATCCTACCCAAAAAGCCTGCAAGGGATCAAGAAAACCAGGCAGAGTCGGGGGTCTCCTAAATTCTCAGCCTGTTGTCTTTGTCCATGGAGTTTTCTTGGCAGGGATACTGGAGTGGCTTGCCGGTTCCTCCTCCAGGTGGCAAACCTAGACAGCATCTTAAAAAGCAGAGACATCACCTTGCCAACAAAGGTCTGTATAGTTAAAGCTATGGTTTTCCCAGTAGTGATGTATGGAAGTGAGAGCTGGACCATAAAGAAGGCTGATCGCTAAAGAATTGATGCTTTTGAATTATGGTGCTAGAGGAGACTCTTGAGAGTCCCATGGACTGCAAGAAGATCAAACCTATCCATTCTGAAGGAAATCAGCCCTGAGTGCTCACTGGAAGGACAGATCCTGAAGCTGAGGCTCCAATACTTTGGCCACCTCATGAGAAGAGAAGACTCCCTGGAAAAGACCCTGAGGTTGGGAAAGATGGAGGGCACAAGGAGAAGGGGACGACAGAGGACGAGATGGTTGGATAGTGTTCTTGAAGCTACCAGCATGAGTTTGACCAAACTGTGGGAGGCAGTGGAAGACAGGAGTGCCTGGCGTGCTCTGGTCCATGGGGTCACAAAGAGTCGGACATGACTAAACGACTAAACAACAACAAAATTCTCAGCATCCTTAACAAACCACACTTCCCAAGATTATTGGGGGAAGCCAGAACTATGCATTTATAGTGGTGTGATCCTGCTTTAAACGCTTTTAAATCCCACTCCTGCACTTCCTCACAAATGCAAAGGGCTGTAATGTGGATCCAGCCCAGATATTTTAAAATCTTCCCACCTCCTTGGTCAAGATGCTCCCAGCCACAGCAAGCTGGGCTGTTTGAGTGTGCTCCCAATCCTAGGGAAACTCTGCCTCCACATTCCAAGTCACTGATGTAAGCCTCTGAGATGAGTTTGCTCAGATTAGTAAGGTTGCCAGTATATCAAGACACAAACTAACTCCCCTTTTCCACTTCAGTAGCCTGAGCTTTTAACACCCTGAAAAGCACCATTTAGAATTAATTAAAGTGTCGCCAGTTGTGCCGGTTCTTGCTGCTACTGACTACCTCATATTTTGTTTTACATAGTGTGCTTTTGATTCCCCCTCCCTTCCCATCCCATCTAAACAGCAGTGCAATGCCTACTTATCATGCTATACTAATGGAACTGGCTAGATGGGGGGTGTTTCCTGAATAGATCAAGTGCTTAGCTGAATGTGAATTGCTCCGACTTTATTATCTGATTTTAAGGATCCTTAGGGACGCGGGTGGCGCTGTGGGTAAAACCTCAGCGCCTAGGACTTGCCGATTGCATGGTCGGCGGTCCAAATCCCCACGGCGGGGTGCGCTCCCGTCATTCGGTCCCAGCGCCTGCCAACCTAGCAGTTCGAAAGCACCTCCAGGTGCAAGTAGATAAATAGGGACCGCTCCCAGCGGGAAGGTAAACGGCGTTCCGTGTGCTGCGCTGGCTCGCCAGATGCAGCTTGTCACGCTGGCCACGTGACCCGGAAGTGTCTGTGGACAGCGCTGGCTCCCGGCCTCTTAAGTGAGATGGGCGCGCAACCCCAGAGTCTGGCAAGACTGGCCCGTACGGGCAGGGGTACCTTTACCTTTTAAGGATCCTTAGTGAATTATGTATACGAATAGTCTGGCCTTGAGCAGCAGTTGGGTAAATGATGACCACCACCTAATGGCTTTCTAACAAACCTCTTTTGAACTTAACATAATTATTGGCAGGTTGGCCAACTTTTCACTTGCCGCACAACTCAAAAAACATTCTGTGTGGTGACTGTTGCAAGATAGCATGACACATATCTTGCCCTGTCTTGGTTCCATCTGATTTATGAATCATTTGCTGCTGACAGTTGTAGGAATCATGTTTTTTATTACCTTTTCTGTAAGGTAATAAAACCCGATACATGAAGGAAGGAAGGAAGGAAGGAAGGAAGGAAGGAAGGAAGGAAGGAAGGAAGGGGAAGATCTGTGCATTTAGGCTGGCACAGATTGGGGTGGAGGAGAAATTCAGCTTATCTGCCTGGACAGCTCATCTGGCTGGAGCATGGTTAGCGCATGGTGCTGATAATGTCAAGGTTGCAAGTTCGATCCCAATATGGAACAGCTGCATGTTCCTGCATCACAGGGGGTTGGACTAGATGATCCTCAGGGTCCCTTCCATCTCCACAATTCTATGATTCTATGAATCAGTATGCAAAGCAAAAGACAGTATCTATCTTTTGGAATATGCCCTATTCTGATTATTGCAAAGCAGGCCATATGTGCAAAAATTGCATATATTGGGGGGAAATATGCAAAACAATGTACAGTATATGTTAGTGGAGGTGATGGCAAATTCCTGCAGTTATGGGGTGAACTGAATTTAAGTGTGGGGAAAATGAGAAACATAGAGAACTGAAATTGACAAATTTGTCCATTCCTAGGCATGCAAAGGAAAACTATGCAAGTCTGCAAAATGCAGAACTTGATCAAGTGACAATCTGAACATTTGGTGAAAACGTATCGGTGAACTAATCCATGCCAGTCAAGTGTCCTTCAGTGTCATATTTGGCAAACATCAAATTTCCCAGTTATCCTTGAGAAATGTAAATGGGACACTTGAGATTCAACAAACAGCAGGTCGTCCCATACAGAGTCAGCATTATGCGCATTGATTGGGGTTACTTGAGGTAGTTACTAAGCAGCTCCAAATAGGATGTTGACAAACAGGGCCTGCAGTTTAACATACTGCAGAGATTGCAGAAGTTGCAAGGTGTCCCCCTCTCAGCTCCCCCCCCCCATTAATGTATTCCAAGTATAATAGCTTGAATCCAGCTGCTCTTCCAGTATGCATGATCCAGCAGATTCAGAGGCGGCCCAGCTAATAGCATCAATTATTTTGATACATAATTCTCCACGTTGGAGCTGCTTCCATTACATTGTGCTAAACAGAGATAAGCAGCACCCTGAACATGCCTGATTTCATCTGCTCTTGGAAGCTAAGCAGGATCAGGCATGGTTAGTGTTTGGATGGGAGACCTCTCGGGAACACCAGGTACTGTAGACATGAGGGCCAGTGTGCTGTTGTTGGACTGGGACCTGGAAGAAGAGAGTTCAAATCTTCAGTCAACTTAACTTAAACCAGTGTAGCTTATGCCTTTACTCTGTGGAGAGATGCAGCCGAATACCTCTGTGTTGTTTATTTAAAACCACTTTTGACTCGCCTTCCAAAAGTGCTCACACCAGATCAACACCAAAATTAAACACAAGACCCCAGTGCATATAAAATGGTGTTAGATTGTACTCACAAACATAATATTCCATTTATACAATAATGACGGTAAGAACCCAACCTCCAATATGACCTGTTTAGTGAGCATTCATTCTAATTTGCTTGCACAATGCTTTTGCGGAGGTTAGATTATATCATGTCTTTATTGTGCACCTGTTCCGATTTGTTTGCAGGGAGATTATTCATCCTGCATTGATCCCGTTTTTGCTTGCCAGGTGTTGATACGTCTTCCCATTAATCACTTGTTCATTCCACACTTCTCAGTGTGTTTTCCTGTTGCTCAGCTAACTGCTGGGAGATTCAGGACAAAGGGACGTATTTCTTCTCACTGTGCAGACTTGAGCTATGGGATTTGCTACCACAAGGCACTGTGATGGCCACAAGGTTGGAGGGCTATAGAACAGGATTAGACAACTCATGGAGGATAATGCTACAAATGGCTACTAGCTATGTACTTCTTCTGGGTACCAGCTGCCAGGACTTTGTTACTCATCATTTTTCAAAGCACTGTGTATGTCTGGAGTGGAAACACATCACTGCTATGATCCATAAAGCTGGCAGTGACTGGGACAGGGCAGAAGTAAAGACCGTGTGCTAAAGCTCCTTTGGATGTCCCCCTCTTTGTGACTCTCCTGTATCTGCAAAACTCATCATCCGATGCAACATGGCTTTCGCTCAAAGAGATCTCTGGCAAACTTTTCAGACTACCTTGAATGTATCCTTTGGCCACAGTGAACTTTGCTTTCTCTGCAGGCTGAAACAGAGTAGAGCAAACATAGGTATAAAGAGGAGACAAGGAAAAACATTGTCAGGACACAGTTTCTCTTCTTCCCTTTGAATGGAATCAACAAGGGAATAATCCCTTTGGAGATGCCTGCCCACCCCCCACCCCTTTCTTTCCCCTCTTGCATGAAAGGCTGTGAGCTTTTCCTGCCCTTGTTTTACCAAACAAGTCTTTGAATTACCTCAATTTGCCCTGTAGGCTTTCGGAAGTTTACTGATCCTATCAGAATGATCTGCACACAGTTACGTTCAAAAGAAAAGGCCCCTTATGCTTGAATCTTCTGTCCTTCCTTATAGTGGATACATCCAGCACTGAAATGTTTCCTGCAGCACACACACACACAAGTTTTTAAAAAACCTTTTTTAAAGTCCAACAAGATATTTAAAAAGTAACACACGTGTCTTCCCTGTCTTGGGCAACATTCAAAATAAAAAAATCCTTCCAGTAGCACCTTTAAGACCAACTAAGTTAGTTCTTGGTATGAGCTTTCGTGTGCAAGCACACTTCTTGGTATGAGCTTTCGTGTGCAAGCACACTTCTTCAGATACACTGAAACAGAAGTTGCCAGATCCAGTTGAAGGATCTGGCAACTTCTGTTTCAGTGTATCTGAAGAAGTGTGCTTGCACACGAAAGCTCATACCAAGAACTAACTTAGTTGGTCTTAAAGGTGCTACTGGAAGGATTTTTTTATTTTGACTATGGCAGACCAACACGGCTACCTATCTGTAATTGGGCAACATTGTTTCTTTTTTTATATCATCAAGGAAGAATTGTTGTGATGCATACAAGGTTGGAGAGACTTTTTTTTGGACCACCTCCTCAAGCAGTCCCAGATGTGTAGGTGGGTCAGAATGGACCTATCCATCAGATTCTGCACTTCTCCAAATTTTGCAAAGCAGTTTCAGTTAAAGAGAGCATGCACAGAAATGCATTCCAAAAATACTTACCAAAAAGAGGCATGTATATATATCACTTGCTATTATCATCATCATTATAATCATCATTATTTGCATTTATTTTTTGCTTCATAAAAAGAAGAAGTGCAAAAGGCATAAAACGTATTTTTTTAGGCGAGGAGAGTGTACAAAAGGCATATCAAGATGGAAATATTTCTCATTACCTTTATGGGTGGTAATCTGACCACATCGTGTAAAGGTGGTGGGAACTGATTCAGGAGAAACATGCGGGGAACCTTTATGCGTCCAGATATTGTTGAACTACAACTTCCATCACCCCTGGCTTCTAGCCATGCTTGCTGGGGTTGCTGGGAGTTGTAGCTCAGCCACACCTGGCACAGGCGGACTTTGGTCTTTCAGATTTCAGTGGCACTCTGTCGCCTCTCACCTTGCATTATACTCAATTCACTACATCATAGCTGCAGCACCCCCTAGGCTCAGTGCTCAGTGTGACGGAACTGGCCATGCTGCCCTAAGCCTGTCTCTGCACCTGGAGGGGCAAAAGTTCTCCACACCTGCTCAGCTGTCCCAGATTCAACCACAGGTTGTAGGTTGCAAGTCTGGCAAAGGCCCTCAGAGAATGGCTGCCAATTAGGGTTGCCAGCTTAGTAGTCTGACCCAGGTATAAAGCATGCTCACATTCCTAAGCAGATGAAGCAGCAGAGAGCTTAGTTCTGCGCTTAGTGTACCTGCACGAAGACAGATGCCTATGCACAGAGAGGACTTCAAGCCTTATGTTACGTTCTGCTCTGTGAACAAACTGAGCAAACTGCTTGAATCATCTCACACTTGGCAGTCACGAACCTGGCTGCAAATATTCCAGTCTTCATGTAACGACATCTTCAACATTCTTTTGTTTAATTCCATTGTTGCAACCTAGCATTGCTAGGTGAGGCTGAAGCATTTGAAATATTATACACATATCATCTCAGAAAGATAAAATGAAATAAAAAGAAAGATCAGGAAAGGCCACGATGTTTACAGAAAAAGAACCTGCTTTATCACTCGGGCTAATCCCATCTGTTTACTCCAATTTCATATCTGGAGGTTATAATTTCACATATGGATTGCTTATGAGTCATGCCACTTAGAATCTGATATCACCGTTTTCCATTGTCAGCAAAACGCCGCTTAAAGTCAATAGGTTTGACCATCTAATGACAATTTAAATATGCTATAAAATTTGAATCTCCACACTGCTTGTTGAGATTTATTCAGACAAACAAAGGTAACAAATGTCTTTTGTGCATTTGTCACTCATTCCCACTTCTCTGTTGTTACAGTGTCAAATAATGTCAGTGATTTCAGGACAATTACTGTAATTTTAAACTCTCAACAAATTAAATGATAAAGACTAGTCGTCCAGGGAGGACACTACCCTATTTCTCCCTCCCTGCTTTACAAGTAAATTTTAATTGATGGAGGGTGAGTTTCATCCTGACTGATTAGAAAATTGACCCGTTTCACCATGAACAAATTTGGTTTCTTACAAATAAAAGCTGCTCCTTGTAGGTATTTTTAATTAGGCTCCATGCCTTTTGAGATGCGGTGAAGATTTAAAAGATATGCAGGGTGTTTTTTAGCCGGTGAGTGAGCACACCAGCAAACAGCATTCCAGCTGCTAAACAAATTTCCTTCTAAGCTCTATTGATTCCAGTGGCATTTACTTCCAAGAAGCTATGTTTGGCATTGCAGCCTAAGGAATGCTTGGTCCTTTTGTGATGGATGATGCCAGTTGGAGACTTCTGAGCTCACAGTCTGATTTCTTCCGGAGTAGGTGGCACCAGGTGAACCTAGCTTGCTTGTGCAGAGTGGGACCGCTGGGGGTTGCAACCTAAGAGTTTATGATAAAGTGCAGTGCTATGATAAACTGCACCAAGAAGAGAAGTTGTGCCACTGCTGCAAAATATGCCACTGCTGCTACATCGACAATTGTCAATGGAGTTAAGTGCAACACCTTGGCATCTTGCAAAGCTGTTGTGCAATCATGATAAGAAAGGGCAAAGTGGCAAGTGAAGTTACCTGAGCTAGGGCTTTGCCTGTGTGAGAGAAAATGACAGCTATTTGTAGGGGGGAGCTAAAAGGACAGGAGTGGCAATCTCACCAGCCTTTCTCCTGACTGCTTGCCAAGACTATGCTTGTTTTATAATGTTGGCTGCCATGTTTAATTCCCCATAATGCACTTGGGGTGGAGCTACGTCGTGACATAAGAGTAGCATTCTTGGGGGGAACAGTGGACAAGGCCCCTCCCGTTGCTACATTAGTCTGAAAGGGCCGTAAATTAATGCTGTCAAGGTTCAGGGAATCCTATCCCTCCCCTGGTGGCAGCCAAAAAAGCAGGTAAACAAGAAGAGTCCTTACCATGTAATTTATTCAGTATTCACAGAGAGAGAGAGAGAGAGAGAGAGAGAGAGAGGAATGTAGCCCCTATTAAATAATGGCGTTGCTCCAAGTAAAGCCCAACCCCTCCATCTCTCTTATCCTAAGTCATCCCTGCACCGGCTGATCTGGGCTTTCTGCCTTTGAGCTTTCTGTTCTTCTACTCTCAATGCACGCCTAGTCCTGGGAGAGGGGGGCTCAGGAATGCTCTCCAAAGACTGAATCTGTCAGCTGTCTCTCCACCGGTGCTTCGTCTTCCTGCTATTCCTCTCCCAATATTTCCCAGCTTTTCCCCTCTGCAGCCTCTGAGCTATGCCCTTCTGCAAACCACTGTTCTAAATCTATACCGTCCTCCTGTTCTCGGGAAGGTTCAGGAGAAGAGGGGGCGGCCCCCACCACTCCTCCTCAGTCCAGCCCCTGACAAATACAGGCAAACACACTACCCAGGGCGTGGATCACATGGGAGAGGCCTACTTGCACACATCTGGCCCTTTCATAGAATCATAGAATTGTACAGTTGGAAGGGACCACAAGGGTCATCTAGTCCAAACCCTGCAATGCGGGGATATTTTTGCCCAGTGTGGGGCTCAAACCCACAACCCTGAGATTAAGAATCTCAGGCTCTACCATCTGAGCTATCCTTTGACACTAAATTTGTACTGCACAGTGTGTTTTTTGCAGGCGGTACTCAAGGATACGCAGTACCAGCACCTCTTTTTGTTGTTGCTAAAAAGTGTGGCACTAACCAGAAGCTTTTTTGATAGGAATTTTAGGACAACTGCTGAAAGAAAAAAGGATAATATTTATGTATGCGACAACAGCAGCAAGAATTCTGATAGCACAGAACTGGAAGACTGGAGAAATACCACCAAACGAACAATGGCAAGAGAAGTTGATGAACTATGCAGAGTTGGCAAAGTTAACAGATAAACCAAGTGAAAAAGACAATAGTGACTTTGAAAAAGAATGGAAACCTTTTACATCATATTTGCAGAAACACCAAAAAATATATAGAGTAATTGGCAGGATTTAAATAAACATTTGCAATTTTATTTTTTTAAAAGGAAGAAACTTAATAGTACGATAATACAGAAGTATATATAAAGAGCAGAATGTAATATGAGATGTAATAAAACAGGGCTGGAAGTTGAGGGAAGTCAGTAGGGAATGGGGAAATTAAAACTTGAATGTAATGTATGGTAATCATTACTGATATTGTAAAAATGAAAAACTCAGTAAGAATGAATAAAAAAAATAATATAAAATGTGGCACTTACTATAACAACTTCATGGTGTGTATCAGCACCTGTTTTTCTAGAAAAAAGGCACTGGTACTTAACAACCTCCTGGACAAGTGAAATGGCCCTTTAATTTAGGGTGGATTGCTCATGTCTTAAACTAAAATCTTGTTGACTTGCTGCAAGTCAATCTTGTTCAGTTTCATCCGGGGAAGGAGGGGAATCTTGATTCAGTTTGCATTCGAAGGTCAAGCATACCTATTTCTCACTTCCCAAAATAAAATGCACAAATTGAAACACAGGCATCCTTTGAAATTTGCATTTCCCCCCCTAAATTTGGCATTCTCCAACCAAGGAATGTGTACGGAAACACAAGCTAGTTAGAGAAAATAACATAAAATGCATTATATTGGCAGGAAATGCTTGCAAGAATGTGTGCATTAGGTGGACTGTATACATTTATATTTAGGATAAAAGTATGCAAAAGTGCTAATGAATTTTCAAGAAGTTTTTTTTTAATGTGAATTGATGTGAACAAGTGGCAAACTGAATTTAAGATTGGAAAACTGAAAAACTGAGAGAATGCAAAATTGACCAAAGTTTCCACCTTTGCTTCTAACTAAGTAGAATGCTCCATTTTGAGAAAGGCATAGACTGAGCTGAGTCTATTGTGAATGTTTTCTGAAAGTACTGCTAACACAATTTCATTCAGATTTGTTTTCTTTTTAAACTGTTGCTCATATGAAGTAGAGAGCAGGCAGGTTGGAGAGTTTTAAAACCTTGCTGATTCCATTTTTTTAAAAAATAAAAAATAAAATGGCTTCAAAGTAAGTCCATCATTTCACCACAAATTCTCATTATGTCCCAACTGACTTCTGTTTAATGGAATTAAATTTCACCCTTTCTAATTATCTTTAGCAGCAGACAATACTTTACGGGATCATTAGTAAGAGAAGTACACAATGGATCATTGTCTTTCCTATGACAAAAGAAATCCTGGAAGCAGAGCGGCATCTTAAGAAAAGATCACACAAAATACAAACTATTTCTGCCCACTTTCCCCTAAATTGTGTAACATTCAACGGAGTCGATGTAATTTAAGCACAATGGCTGCAATTTAACTTCTTTAAATTGCCAACTTTTCTTTTCTTTCGGAGAATAATATCTATGATTTTGTTCTAATTAATCAAGTATATAAACAATCTTTTTGTCTTCGGTTTTATTTCTCGCATTTCAAAGACAACAGGCAAACGCACTGTTTTAAAAGCTTTTTTTAAAAGGAAAAAAAGCAGCGCATTCTTTTTAATCTAACTCTCGGGTGTCCCAACAATGGTCATTCTTACTGCTTCATTGTTTTAGCATGTCTTATTCCCATTCTGATAAAAGAATAACTGTCAAAGAAACGTGAGTTGTAAAAATCAGATTAGCAAATGCAGTAAACTTGCCCCATTGGGACCTAACAAATGTGCTTGTGTGCGTAGCCAAATTTCATCCTATGCAACAAATTCTAGATACTCGACATATTAGCTCCACTCCTTCTCTTCCTGTTTTCTCCCCCCTTCATCACAGAAAGCAGCTATTTGCAGCAAGGAGCCACTTGTAGGCATGGAGGTTCCTCACACATTTGGGACTCTCGCAGAAAGGGCTGTAACCACCCTCACATGCCACACAGCAAACACAGATCAACACAATCTATTCCCACAACCGGAAAGTGGGAAAATACTTTATGGACCGAGCAGATAGCTCGAGGAAGTGAGCCAAAGCACATATGATATGCATTCCGTAGCAGCCGGTGGGGTGCAGAAGGCAGGACAGCTGCCTTCCAGACACCAAGGGTCACTGCCAGATCCTGAGCGGGGAAGGCAGGAGGTACAAGGAGCGAGGCGTGGGGAGGGGGTGGCAGCGGGAGTGGCAGGTTGGCTCTGCTGCCTTGCCCACACCTCACGCACTGAGCCTCACTGTGGCGTTTGCCCTCCTAGGTGTGTGACATCATACTGGGTTCATAGGGAAAGGGTTAACTAATTGTAAAATGACTAACCAATGGGAACCCAGGGGGCAGAGTTAACTGTGTATAGGTTTAAGCACAGAGGGGGGGGGTTAGGAGTTAGAGTTAGGGTGGTTGAGAAGACAGTCTAGAGTTAGAAGAGACAGATAAGTCTGTGGGTTGGGCTAGTCTGGGGTGAGAGAGTGAGAGAATTTGTTAAGAGGAGTCAGTCAAACAGTTGATATAATCAGTCAGAAGGTATTAGGAAGGTAAAGGTAAAAGGTAAAGGGACCCCTGACCATTAGGTCCAGTCGTGACCGACTCTGGGGTTGCGGCGCTCATCTCGCTTTACTGGCTGAGGGAGCCGGCGTACAGCTTCTGGGTCATGTGGCCAGCATGACTAAGCCGCTTCTGGCGAACCAGAGCAGCGCATGGAAACGCTGTTTACCTTCCCACCGGCGGGTACCTATTTATCTACTTGCACTTTGACGTGCTTTCGAACTGCTAGGTTGGCAGGAGCTGGGACCGAACAACGGGAGCTCACCCCATCACGCGGCTTGTTAATGTTGTAAAATAAACTTGGGGGTTTTTTGTGGGGGGGTTTTGGTTCACTTTTAACAACTGTCTGGACTCAGTGTTTTACCAGAGAGTAACTGGTTGAGGGCAGCGGGGAAGCGAGCACAGTGGTGGCACAGGGATCAATAGACCATTAAATGTCCAGGGACCCTGTGTGATCGCCACACTCACCTTGTCTCACACCCTCTCCCTCTCAGGATCCAGCCATGGCACTCAGTGCTCAGAAGGCAGTTGAGCAACACACACACACACTTGACTGGAACATAATTAAGCACACGGAAGGCTTTCCAGAACACATCATCTGCCCGTTTTAGAGAACATAACACTTTAAACTCAGGAGATGAGAAACAAAGCTTTGTTTTAGATGCCACCTTCAAATATCTCAAGGGGTTGTCACATGGAAGTTGGAGCAAGCTTGTTTTCTCCTGCTCTGGAGGGTAGGACTCAAACCAATAGCTTCAAGTTTGAAAAAGAAAGGAGATGCTGACTAAACATTAGGAACAACTTTCTGACAGTATGAGCTGTTCAGCAGTGGAACAGACTCCCATGAGAAGTAATAATAATAATAATAATAATAATAATAATAATTTATTATTTATACCCCGCCCATCTGGCTGGGTTTCCCCAGTCACTCTGGGCTGCTTCCAACTGAATATTAAAAACAATACAGCATCAGACATTAAAAACTTCCCTAAACAGGGCCGCCTTCAGTTGACTTTTAGAAGTAAAATAGTTGTTTATTGCCTTGACATCTGCTCGGAGGGCATTCCACAGGGCAGGCACCACTACCAAGAAGGCCCTCTGCCTGGTTCCCTGTAACCTCACTTCTTGCAGTGTGGGAACCGCCAGAAGGCCTTCAGCGCTGGACCTCAGTGTCTGAGCTGGACGATGGGGGTGGAGACGCTCCTTCAGGTATACTGGGGCTCCTCACAGCAGCCTTATTTGGTGGGTTAGGCTGCACAGGACTGATTGGCCCATGATGATCACCCAGGATGCTTTAAGGTGGTGAGTGGCTGGGTTTTGCTGGCAGTCAGTTTTGCAGATCTGGGTCTTGGCACTAAAGACCCATAACTGAGTCCTCTGGGCAACTCCTGCACAAAGCGTTTGTCCCCAAGAGAAAGAAAACAATGATCCCATTTAAATCATCGGAAACAAAACAATGTGTTGTCTTCCATCACTGTTGCCTTTTACCTTCGGGATTTAAAAAAGTCATTCCTGATGCAAGCAGAAACACTGGATGACAAAACGCTCGCTCTCCTTTGGATCTTCATTCAAGAAAATGAGAGCAAATAGTCTTAGAAAAACATTCTGAGCCATGGTGGATCACATCTGATCAGTCCACACCAGAGGTACTTGGAGTGTTTGTGGATTATGCTGTTAGGCAGAAACTTTTTTTTTTATCTAATTACCCCTGTAAGGCTTTGATCTTTTCTCCCAAATAATAAAATAAAATCCCAAAGCAACGCCCCCACTTTTTACCTCTTTTTATTGCCTAATCAAACACAAGCTTGTAAAACATGCAATGCCCTTGCTTAATGCATTTTGTTAGCAAATCAGGCTGGCACAACAATTTCCCCCTCTCAGCGTCCCTCCCTACCCACTCCCCACCTCTGGGTCTCTCTCTCTCTCTCTTTCTCTCTCTCTCTCTCTCTCTCTCTCTTGTAGCTCCGTGAGCCATTTGGAAGCATCTTTCGTGTCATTATTCCAAAAAGGAGAGAGAGAGAGGGAAAGAGAGAGAGCTGGCAGCACAGCCCGTTCTCAGAGCTGCTGCTGGCTTTATCCAGCAAAGGTTTGCCGAATGACTCAGAGGTGAATCACAGGTTTCTGCAGGTGTACGCTGGGGAGGGCTGGCCCACTTCCATGTCTCGGTGGTGGCAAATGTTTACTTCATTAGTTCATGGGGTTACCCAGCAGTCCTCGCCAACTCTATTTCTCAACATTAATGGATGCGAAGGAAAACAAAAGGAGACAAGAAAGCCCAGGGCACCGTCATCATACAGGAGAGCACCGCGGCTTTGAAAATGTCATTTGTTAATGAGAGAATGTTGTATTTGCTTGGAGCAATGGAACAGGGCGAGGGCAAAGCTCTCCTGCCTCAGCCGTGTCTCCTCCATCATGCTCCCTTCTGCTCTCCATTGATGGCTCCTAATGTTTGTTTCCCCCATCTTTTCTTTGAGCTCTTGTGCCCTCCCTTGCTCTGCCTGGCTCAGCTGGCTCAAGGAAGATCAGATGTCACGCCGAACACAAGCACAAGCTGCCTCTAGACATGTGCAAGTGTTTGTGTGAAAGGGTGTACACTTATGGACTTGTGCAGCTCAGCTGTTGTGTACACAGGCTCACTGAGCATAGTGACTTTCCCAGATGCTGAATCCCACTCTTGGTAGTTCCACCTCCCTAAGAAGTTCAGGATGGGTGGCCCAAGACAGGGCCTTCTCTGCAGCAGCCCCTAGGTTGTGGAATTTGCTCAGTATAAGAATGGGTCTGGCTTCTTCACTATACAGTTTTCGGTGAATGCTGAAGACACACCTCTTTGTCCTGGCCTTTGTCACCTGATATGTGTGCTCTCAGAGCCCCCACCATTCCTGTGATTGTAATTTGTTTACACTGATTTTAATCTTGAATTTTTAATTGTTGTAACTTGCCATGGGACTTGTGGTTGAAGGGCAGATAATAAATCTGGTGATGGTGATAACCCCTCACATATGAAGCTGCCATTCACCGAGTTAGGCCATTGGCTCATCCAGCCCACAAAATCTACAACAGGTACAACAGAGATTGCATATCCTTCAACTGTCCCGGGACATCCAATTTTTTATTTTTGCACAAGAGCATGGTGCCCATTTTGGGTGATGCAATCTTGTGTCATGATCTTGCCCTGAAAAAACCCCCACTTTTTTCAGGGCCACAATCTTGTGCAGTTCCCCAAAACATGTGTTTTTGGGTGCTCTCCTGAAAAAGTGCTTTTTCAGGGCCACAATCTTCACAGGTCATGTGACTCATATGGGAGTGTGGCCCTGGAAGACGACATCCTGGTTTTTTACCCTGTCATGCTGGAGTGTATGAGATTTGGAAACCATGACTGGGAACCCAATATTGTTGGCCTCCCACATCCCATCAGCCCAGCCAGCATGTTCACAGATGATGGGGATTGCAGTCCAACAAGATCTGGAGAGCCACAGGGTCCCCATCTGTGTGATAAGGGCTCATCAGGACCACCAGAATAGAAGAGTCTTGGTCTTTCTACTTAAGGTTCTTTAACTAGCAATGAAGGTGTCCATCCATCAGTTAAGTCCATCCCTGTTTAGGGAAGCTTTTAATATTTGATGAATCATTGTATTTTAATATTCTGCTGGAAGCCGTCCAGAGTGGCTGGGGAAACCCAGCCAGATGGGTGGGGTATAAATCCTTCTTCTTCTTCTTCTTCTTCTTCTTCTTCTTCTTCTTCTTCTTCTTCACTGAAGTTTAAGTGTGCAAAAAGTTGTTAGGAGGCCCCTATTCCCCTTAGAAAGCTCAATTTCCCAGAGTTCCTTGGGAAGAGCGAGTCACTATTAAACCACTGTGGGAATTGTAGCTCTGTGAGGGGAATAGGAGGTCTCCTAATGGCTCTCATCACACTTAATAAACTACAGTTCCCATGATTCGTTGGAGAAAAGCCAAGTGCTTTCAATGTATAGTACGGATTGGGCCGTGGTTTCAAAAGTGGTTTGCCATGTGGCGTACAGAGGCTGCTCTCTGGAGAAATACAAGGGCTCAGATCTGGCTCCAGATTTGGGGATGGCCTTGGACAAGATACCCTCAGCCGCCCGCTCTCTCTCTGCCATTGTCAGCAGTTCCTCTGCTCCCATCACGGCTCCCACTTGTTTGCTTACCAGACAAAGCCCGTTTGCAAGCAGGCAGTGGCTGCTGCTCCTCTGCCCTCTTCTGACTGCCATTGTTTGCTTGTTTGCCCTTTGTGGGTGAGAAAGAAGCAGGTGAACAAGGAGGCTGCATCGGTGAAAAGGAGGAGCCCGTCCAGGGGGCTTTTGTCACTGGGCTCTGGGCCCACAACAGGTGTCCAGCCGTCCCTGAACTAGGCCAAACTCCACCCCACCCCACCCCAGACATGAACTTGGTTGTGTGCGTCTTTGGAACCTGTCCACCAGCTATTGTTGTCAACAATTCAATGGGCCTATCAAACAGGCATCTATGTCAAAGACTCAAGTCTCTTTACTTGAAAGGGTGACTGTTTGATCTGTGCTGATAGCATCATTACGAGGCACAGCAAAGTAACCACAACAAATGCTCTTCAAATACACTGCCCTTTTCTGTTCTTTTGGGGGAAATTCAAACTCGAATACATCCTTTTCTTCTCCGAAATGGTAGCCCTGCTCACGTCTGTTTCTTGGGCCAGCTCATACTCCACAATAGATGCAATAGAGGACATATTTCCTGGGCTGTTCACGACTCTACATTTGCACCAGTGGAAGAAGGAACTTCAGCAGGTACTGCCTCTCCTCTCACATTACTGTAGGGCTGTAATGTTGTACCTTCAACTTTCCACCAAAGCCAGTGCAGATAAGATCAAAGACCTTACGCCCAGGCTTTGAGAAGAACCCAAGGGACAAGATGCCCATGACTGTCCAGTGCATCTACTTAGAATGGGGTCCCATCTGCACTATACACTTAAAGCAGTATCATACCACTTTAAAAATTCATGGCTTCCCACAAAGGATCTTGGGAACTGTAGTTTGTTAAGGGTGCTGAGAGTTGTGAGGAGACCTCCCTCTTCCCCTCAGTGAGGTAAATTCCCAGAGTCCCTTGGGAAGATCTGTAAGCCACTCTGCTGTTTCTGTGTTGTTATCTCTATTTAATGTTATATGTAAATCTCCTGGAGGTGGTTGTTTAGAAGGCAATTAATCAATCAATGATGATGATGATGGTAACAAATAATAATAGTTGCACTGGTCTCTGCTGTCTTTTTGAATAATATTGTTATGTTTTTCAATCACACATTTATCGAAAGCCAACTTGAGAGGTTTTTCTTAATAACAAAACAAAAAGGTGGGGCAGAAATCCACACACGTCAAAACAGCTCTCCAGCGCTACCACCATAAAATTCCTTCTCGTGATTCTCTCACTTTGGAGAGCGTAGATTCTTCCGTAGCTTTGTGGAAATTCACAGACAATACCTCTCCGGTTCCTGTTCTTAATAAAGACCATTTAACAGGTTGTTATTATATACAAGGATATGAGCTGCCATTGCTGCATGCTTTTTAACGGGTTGCAATTAGGTTAATTTTAGCTTTCTCTGAAACATTAGTCAGTCTTTCTCCACTATTTTTAATTCCCAGCCTTTAACCAACCACTGTTTTATCTATCCTTTTGGTCTATCTGCAGATATACAAATATTAGATTCTTTGCGCCGCTGCATCAAATCCAGATTCCAATGATGCGAATATGTATTTAATATTTTGGCATCCTCTTTTGTGTCTGATGTGCGGTGCTTCAGCCACCAGTTGCTTTGGCTCCTGTTCTTAATCAAGCCATACCTTCTGCCTTGATCACTTTGGGAAAGAGCTGAAACTCAGTGGTAGAGCACATGTTCTTTATGCAAAATGTCCCAGGTTCCATCCCTGGGAGAGTTCAAGCCTAGAGAGTTTCTGCCAGTCTGCTTTGACAATGCCGAACTACGTGGACCAATGTTCTGGATCAGTAGAAGCCAGCATATGGGGAAGGTGGTATGTGAGAGGAAGAAAGAAAATGTGATATCAAGGAGACTTGCTAACAAAAAATGCAAATACAAGGCAAATTGCATATAAATACAGTGGTGCCCCGCAAGACGAATGCCTCGCAAGACGAAAAACTCGCTAGACGAAAGGGTTTTGCGTTTTTTGAGTCATTCCGCAAGACGAATTTCCCTATGGGCTTGCTTCGCAAGATGAAACGTCTTGCGAGTTCTTGCGAGTTTGTTTCCTTTTTCTTAAAGCCGCTAAGCCGTTAATAGCCGCTAAGCCGCTAATAGCCGTGCTTCGCAAGACGAAAAAACCGTAAGACGAAGAGACTCGCAGAACAGATTAATTTCATCTTGCAAGGCACCACTGTATACTGATAAGTTAGCATGCTCGTAGTATTTAGTGCTTAAAACAATGTGGTATTGTGGCAAGCTCATTCCGCTGAGTGAGGCGCTGGAAGTTCTGCCCTGACAGCTCCCAAAATTAAGTAAACCTGCTCCAATGGCAGCCTTCACTCTCTCGATCTTGGGGAAGTTCCCACAGCTACAGTAGCCTCTGGTGAAGCAATTGGAGTTACACCTAATGGCAGCGATATCAGATACAAGCTTATTTTCTAATAATGAGCTTAACAGAAGACTGGTTTCCCCCTCAAGGTGCAGAAATGTTCCGGGCTTATCTGCTGCTTCCATCTCGACAAATAGAAAAGACCGTCTAGGAAATGACTGAACACATCTTTGTTTTCATTCCATCGAAAACATTTGATATAGCGGGAGTGGAGCAAGAAGGAGAAGGGGGGAGGAGGAGAGCCCTCTTCTTTTTGAAAAGCATTTCCCTTCCCTAAAGTTGCTTCATCAAGATAAAAAAGAAATTCCCCAAATCCATGCTAAGCAGGTTGTCATTTCTTAATGCACTACCAAGAAGATACCTTAGAGGCACGCCATAACATGATACCGTGGCTGTGGCAAGCCGATGCAGCTTCGGGATGAAGGGAGCTTGTCCATTTCAGTTTCTCTTACTTTCTCATTTTGCCCCAATATTATGTTCGCATTCCCACACCAGTTTGCAATTTTCGGAAAGCCTTCATGAAAACCCATCAGTTTCTTGGTGCAAATTCCCCTTAATATACACATTTTTGCAAGCAAATTAATAGGTTACTTTTGCTAATGTATGCTTTCTGTGGACACTTTTCAGTGATACGTACATTTTATTAACTTTGCAGAACTACATTGCAAAATTTGGAGAAGTGCCACGTTTCTATGGATTCTTTCACTTTGGGTCATGTATTGTTTCAGGAGATACGAATTTGGTAGTTTAAATGAAAAGCCATTCTGAACTTAATTGCACCCCCCAAAATCCCAAATGCAGCTGATACCAGTGTCACCCAGTCAGCGGTGCATGAAGATCCTACAGCTCAGGGTTGTTTTTCCTTGAAAAATAATAATCATTAGCACATCTGATGTTTATTAAGTCCAATGCTACCCCTGGGAGTCAGTGCATGTGATTATAAACCCATTTCAGCAATGAGCCTCCCGGCTAAATGTGTGCTAAGTCTTAATTCACCTATAAATATCCTGGTTTTACTTTCTGCAGGATGACTGAACTCGAGGTAGGTGTGCTCACTGGCATTTCACATGGGGAAGGCATGTCAATTTTTCCACTCACAGCGCCCTCCTCCCCACTCCCAATGATTTGGCAGTTCCGCACTAGATCCCAGCCACAGATCTTTGCCAAAACTTGACTCTGCTCCTGTCAGATTAACTGTCTCCATTAAACAAACTGGCATTTCTTCTAAGGATTCTGATTGAAAGGATAATCTTGAACGACACCCGCCTTATAGGGATGAGCTTTCTCGGAGGGCTGTGATTAGGCAATCAGGTCTACAGACATTCGCAGAGCCTTTGGCATGACACTAATCAACCTTTAAACTCAGGAGAGCAGCAGACCACGTGCTGTAGAACCATGGAACAGGATTTTTTGATTTTTTTTAAAAAAGGGTCATCCAGCCCGGCCCTAAGACATACCAAAACGATCTGGACAAGTTAGCTGCTATTGTCATCATTATCATCGCCAACAAAATCAGACAATTCCCATCACACAATGAAGGGCTGGGAAAGGGCTGTGCTGGCCTGGCCTGGCCCAGTTTCCACTGATTCCCAATGAGTTATATGGGGTGAAAGAAATGGGCTGTAATTTGGGGGTTGGCTGATGAGGTGATAAAGTTCTGTTCCTGGGTCCACTGGGTATTTGGCACTTCTTGCATCCCTGTTTGTCTCTCTTCCTCAACCCTTTCCTTAGCTATTGCATCAGATGATGCCCAGGTCGAGTGAGGTGGTGTTCTCATCTCCTCAGCTACTTTGGCCACTAGAGATTGGATTGTGAGATGATGCACACAATGGACATGGCAGGCTCTGTCAACTCCACCTTTACCTGTCGTAAGAAACAAGAATTATTATGTAAGCTTATTAATGCTGTAAACTGCTTTGAGCATGATTTAAGTTTAACACGGAAAGGCAACATACAAATAGGTAATGATGACAACAACGATGGTAAATGTTTAGGGTCATCAGGTGTTGGTAGTCTTCATGCCTGCTATTTCATATAAGAGAGCCTGTAAGGTTTCGCTCCTGGAGGTCTGGATGGGACCTTTCCCTCTCTCTTGGTGCAAGCCTTAGGAGTTCAGCCTGTTGCCCTGTGGATCCTCTGAATTTATTATTTGTTCACATACGGCAGTCATAAAGAAACCTGCAGTGAAGATACCTGAGTCTGTTGCCTTGAGAGGAGAGCCAAAGGGTGAACTGCACACTGCAGTATCTCCTTTGGGTTTTGTTTTTTTTACTAGATCCCTGGGATCCACCAATCAGAGCCAGGTAAAAGATAATGGCTCAAGGAGTGAAGCCAGTTACCAACTGCACACTGTGGCCCATGGGCTGGAATTACAGATATAGATATAAATCTATGTCTGTTATGTACTGAGTTGAATAGGATCCAAACTGTAGCAGTCTGATTGGTCCTAGAACAATAGGATCCAAAAGGCAGCAGTCTGATTGGTCCTAGAACAATAGGATTCAGAATGCAGCAGTCTGATTGGTCCTAGAACAATGCAGCAGTATGATTGGTTGGCAGGAACCACCCAATCCTGCTCCAGATAGAAGTGAATCCACAACCTGATTGGCTTACAGTAGAATTCCAGAATTAGCCAATCATGTGCAGCCCATTGTGTAAATAATGTATATAAAGCAGATACTGTGAGGGGACTTTTATTCATTCCTCCTCACCACTATGAGCTGAATAAAGAGCATGAAATCACTTTGCGACTCTGAGTATATTTCACTGGCGACGAAGGTGGGATCCCGCTGAGCTGACTGCCACCACAGCACCGCAGCACCGCCAACTGCCGCACCGCTGCCTCGCACCGTGTATCCAGGCTTCAGCTCCGGGGCACAAGGAACTCAGAATGGCAGCCAACAGCAGCTTCTCGCCATTCAACCCAGCATCTGGAGACTGGGAAGCGTACGCCTCCCGTTTCACCTTCCTCCTAGAAGCCAAAGGGGTCACCGACGAAGAAGACGCCAAGAAGAGGGCGATATTCTTCAGCGTCTGCGGAGAGGAGACGTTTGAAATCGCCCGGGCTCTCCTTGCGCCTGAAGACGTCGCTACTGTTCCATACAAAACAATAATGGAACAGCTGAAGGGGCACTTTTCGCCGCAGCCCTCAGTGGTGGCTCGTCGAAATGCCTTCTACGCAAAGCGGCAAGCCCCTGGGGAAACCATAACTGGGTTTGTGACCTCTCTCCGCCAAGCCGCCCGGTTCTGCAACTTCTCAGAGCTGGAGAACATGCTTCGTGACCGCCTCGTCGGTGGCCTGAAGGATGAGAAGCTGCAACGACGCCTCTACGCTAAGAAGGACCTAACGTTCCAGGTCGCTCTGGAGGAGGCCCTGGCAACAGAAGCGGCCGAGAGGTCGACCCAAGAGGCACGGCCGAGCCTGCCATCCCAACCGAGGGTCCACCATGAAGACCTCACCGACGACTCAGGATCCGACAGGGAGGAGGTGCACCGAGTACAGCAGCGCACTCAAGCAGCGCACAGACCACAGCTGCCTCGACGAGAAGGAGGGAACTGCGCAAGCTGCGGGGAGAGTCACGAGAGGAGGACCTGCCGTTTCCGCAACGCAGAGTGCAGGCAGTGCAGAAAATCGGGACACATCGCCCGGGTGTGTCGGGCTCGGCCCACCCGACACCAGGCATCAGATGACCAATCCAAGAGCCCCAGGTCCCGGGGCCCAACGCACCAAGGCAACTCGACGGAGCTCACGGACTTCCAGGTATACCAGTTGCCCCACCCCAACGTAGAGAAAATTTATGTAGAGGTACAGATAGAGGGGGCCCCATGCCGCATGGAGCTTGACACGGGTTCAACTCTATCCATAATCTCGGCAAGGACCTTAAGGAAACTGTGTCCCACTGGGGGTCCCAAACTCAGGCCGGCCCCATTCACCCTCCGGGACTTCCAGAAACGTAAGGTCCCCACAATGGGGGTGGGGACCTTCAGGGTGCAATACCGAGGGCGGACGCGGCAACTGGACTTGCTTGTGGTCAAGGGCCCCTACATTAGCTTACTGGGATTGGCATGGTTTGGACCACTGGGGCTAGCTGTCACCGGGGTGAACCACACTAGCTTACAAGTGGACGTGGACGCCATATGCAAGGAATTTCCAGGGGTTTTCGATGGGAAATTGGGACAGTATACGGGCCCCCCCATTGCGCTACAGCTTGACCCCGCAGTACGACCGGTCAGGCTCAAGGCCCGCCGGGTCCCGTTCGCCTTGAAACCCCGTATAGACGAGGAATTGGACCGACTCGTAGAGCAAGGAGTGCTGGAGCCGGTGCCTAATGCTCCCTGGGAAACCCCAATCGTCACACCCGTCAAGCCTAATGGTTCGGTCCGCATCTGCGCAGACTACAAATGTACCATAAACAAGGCCCTCACGGCCCACGCATACCCAGTGCCAGTGGTCAGCCATGTCCTTGCCACCCTGGCTGGGTCGAAAATTTTTGGCAAGCTGGACTTGGCCCAAGCATATCAACAGCTGCCAGTAGATGAGGCCACAGCAGAGGCACAGACGATTGTGACGCACAGAGGAGCGTTCAGGGTAAAGCGGCTGCAATTCGGTGTCAGCGTGGCACCAGGCATATTCCAGAATATAATGGACTCTCTCCTTAAAGGGATTCCTGGCGTCACCCCCTTCTTCGATGATGTGTTGATTGCCGGCCCCACACCAGAGGAGTTTGAGGACCGCCTCCGCACCGTTCTGCACCGTTTCCAGACGGCGGGTCTCAAGGTGAAGCGGGAAAAATGTCTACTAGGAGTGCCTCAGGTGGACTTTCTGGGATTTATGGTGGACGCAGAAGGGGTCCACCCGACTGGGGACAAGGTACGGGCCATTTGTGATGCCCCAGCGCCCAAGAGCAAGACTGAACTTCAGGCCTTCTTGGGACTATTGAACTTTTACCATTCCTTCCTTCCCCACAAGGCGGCGGTAGCGGAGCCCCTACACAGACTCCTGGACAAGCGGGCCCCTTGGGTGTGGGGCCAGCGCCAGGAGGCCGCATTCCAGGCAGTCAAGGACTTGCTTGTCTCAAACTCGGTCTTGGCACACTTCGACGAGAGGCTGCCGGTGGTGCTAGCATGCGACGCCTCCCCCTATGGCATTGGAGCTGTCCTGGGGCACCAACTCCCGGATGGAAGAGAGGTACCGGTGGCGTACTTTTCCCAGACACTCAACACAACCGAGCGGAACTACTCGCAAATCGACAAGGAGGGTCTGGCAATCGTAAAGGGAGTAAAAAAATTCCATGATTTCTTGTACGGGCGGCCCTTCACCGTGGTGACTGACCACAAGCCGTTGCTTGGCTTGTTTGCCCCCGAAAAGCAGACCCCCCAAGTGCTGTCTCCTCGCGTCCTCAGGTGGTCAATTTTCCTTGCCAGCTACCAGTATGCACTGATTCACCGACCTGGGAAGGCGATGGGCCATGCGGACGCCCTCAGCAGGCTACCACTACCGGAAACAGGCCCTGACCCAGCACCTGCACAAGAGGTTATGAGCCTGGAGCTGCTTCCCGACCGCCCCATTCAGGCACAAGAATTTGCACACCATTCCAAGAAAGATAGGGTCATCTCCCGGGTCCTGGACTGGGTGTGGAGGGGATGGCCCAGCAGCAGCCCCGGGCCAGAATTCGCCGGCTACACAACCCGCAAACATGAACTGTCGGCCCACAAGGGGTGCCTGTTATGGGGAAGCAGAGTCGTTGTTCCCCAGCCCCTCTGCAAAAGGGTCCTCACAGCCCTACACGAGACACATCCAGGGGTAGTAAGAATGAAGGCCCTTGCCAGGAGTTATGTGTGGTGGCCGGGGATCGATGGAGAGATAGAGGCCTGGGTCAAACACTGCCAGGCCTGCCAAGAATCCCGCCCAGATCCCCCAAGGGCCCCAGTCCAGTCCTGGGAGTCCGCCCGAGCACCATGGTCACGCCTGCATGTGGATTTCGCTGGCCCCTTTCAGGGGAAAACATTCTTCATAGTGGTGGACTCCTACACCAAATGGCTGGAAGTCGCACTGGTACCGTCCACTTCCACGTCCGCAGCCATCCGGGTACTACGCAGGCTGTTTGCAACCCACGGGCTCCCTGACACTCTCGTCTCAGACAACGGGACTGCATTTACGTCAGGAGAATTCCAAACCTTCACAGCGCAGAACGCCATCCGCCACATCCGTTCGGCGCCGTTCCACCCTGCCACCAATGGCCAAGCAGAACGCATGGTGCGGACCACCAAGGACACCCTTCGCCGCATGACGCAAGGGGACTGGGAGTACCGCCTTGCCACATTCCTTCTAGCACAGCACAGCACCCCCAGCTCAACGACTGGCCGGAGCCCCGCTGAACTACTAATGGGTCGGCGCCTTGCAATCAGATTGGACCGCCTTCACCCCGATAGAGCTCAGGATGAGGTAGTGGTGGGGGAAGGCAGGAACCCCCGGACCTTCGAGGCCCAGGACCCAGTGTACGCAAAGAATTTTGGGGCAGGCCCAGCATGGGTACCCGCCACAATCACCAGGGTCACTGGCCCCGTGTCGTACGAGGTGCTAACGGATGGGGGGCAATGCTGGCGCCGCCACTGCGACCAGATACGGCGACGATTCCCGGGAGAAAACCAGGAGGAGGACAGGTCAGAGGAGTCCCAAGGGAACAGCGGGGCAGTGAGGCCCATAGAGCAGGAGGGGCCAGCAGGAGAGGCAGAATCAGTAAATACAGAGAGGACCCGTGAGGCCGAAAGGACACCGGAACCAGAACCACGACTGAGCGAGCCGGTTGCACCAGACCAAACAGCCGCATCACAGCCAGCATCCTTGGAACACGAGCCAGAACCCGGAGCCCGGACCAGGGAACACCCCAGGCCACAACGCACACGTAGGCCGCCGGCATACCTTGAGGACTATGAATGCGACCTCCCGGGCAGGACTGGAACTTAGAGGGGAGGGGTGTTATGTACTGAGTTGAATAGGATCCAAACTGTAGCAGTCTGATTGGTCCTAGAACAATAGGATCCAAAAGGCAGCAGTCTGATTGGTCCTAGAACAATAGGATTCAGAATGCAGCAGTCTGATTGGTCCTAGAACAATGCAGCAGTATGATTGGTTGGCAGGAACCACCCAATCCTGCTCCAGATAGAAGTGAATCCACAACCTGATTGGCTTACAGTAGAATTCCAGAATTAGCCAATCATGTGCAGCCCATTGTGTAAATAATGTATATAAAGCAGATACTGTGAGGGGACTTTTATTCATTCCTCCTCACCACTATGAGCTGAATAAAGAGCATGAAATCACTTTGCGACTCTGAGTATATTTCAATGTCCAAGTTACATTATGGATTAGAACACCCTGATTTAGCAAACTATCGATAGATTCCAATTCTCCTCCTGCTGAAACATAGTTTAGACGGCACCCTAGAGATTTTCCTGGCTGAATCTCATTAAATTCTTATGTGTAAGTGCTTAGCTGGTGTTGGGATGGTGCCTTAACTTTCCTCCAGTCCAAGCGACCTAAGTTTCTTAGGGATATCAGGTCTTGCTGCTCCCTCAAGAGTTTTATTGGCAATTACAACCGATTAAAGTTCATTCATAGAATTCAGTGGGGAGAACATGGATTATTTTCTTATGGAAATTGCTTGTATTTATGGTGTGTGTGAGAGAGTGTTTCAACCATAACACTTGGACTAAGATTCCATAAGGAATGTTCTGTAAATAGATCCCTAATTGGTCCTCTTGCCCACTTTTCAGAATGGGACATTGAAACAGAACACATTTCTTTTTGAAATTGGATTAATTAACATTATCACAAATACAGGGGAACAAAGCTACCAGTACATGGAGCATTAATCATAGCACAAGTAATTAGTGCCAAAAATTAGAAACACACAGCAACACTGAGAAGGAAGAAAATAATTCTAATGTCTGCACATGGTGTTCAGAAACTTGACCCTAGAAATACTCATGCAGTCCATAGTGCTGTGTACCAATAGTTCATAGGTAGATTCAACTAATCTGGATCATTTGGATAAGAATGCAATGAAAGGACAAAAAAAGGGAAACAGCTCAATCCACCCAGGAACATTCCTACAATATTTAATTTGGCCTATGCATAGCTGTCAGTGAGTAATTGATTGTAAGCTATTACGCATTATGCTCCTAAAATGTTGTATGTTGCCAAAGAGCAAATTCACATGATCATGATGGTGCATGGAGAATGGCTATATTTACACATAATGCTGAATCATGGGTTGTTTTAACCATGGTTTGTTCAACAAACCATGAGTTGCCTCACAGATGAGAAAACAAGCCATGGTCAGACCATAGTTGTTGTTTTTTAAAAACCATGATTTGTAAGCCGTCAACAAACCATGACTTCGCGTTGTGGTTTAATGCAATGAAAACCAACCATGGCTAGTATGCTGGGCTGGGTTCAGATGCTAAAAAACAAACAAACAACCCTACACTTTGGCTTAAAAAAACCCATGGTTTAATACTACAGTATGTGTGAAGGAGGTCAGTGTAAATGGAATGTGGCTTACAAATTGTGACTCTTTATCACACACCCGAGCTTCACCCAGATTTGGTGATCTTTCTTCTGTATTTCATGGTTCATTGCACTGCTGCTAGAAACAGGTTACATAATGAAGAGTTGCATGCACAACTCCTTGTGTTTTCTGGTGGGGGCTCAGTGTCAAGGTCAGCGGCCATGTGCCTTGCTGGCCCCAGAGATGTTCTCAGTCTCAATACCAGAGCCAGAGGCTCCTGTTAGTTAGCTACACTGCAGTCTTCCAGCCCTGGTGGCTCCTAGGTATCAGTTCTCCCCCAACACCCCTTGCTTTGCACAGCAGCTCTCTGGCAAGACCCACACACTCCTCCACTGTTCAGGTGATGCTCTCCATTCTTCCCTCTATCTTTGTTGCCTCTGCATGTCTCCAATGTCCCTCCTCCCATGCAACTTTCACTTCGAGAGAGCATCTACCCTGGAAAGTTATGGTGACCCCGAGTGCCTGCAGTTTCTCCTCTTATATGGTGCTCAGTTGCTGGGTAGAGACTCACCACTTGGCTTCATTGGTCTCAGGTGCTGACCTGGCTCTTAACTGGCTTCAGGTGGTAAGTCATGTGCTCTCAGTCTTGCACTCCTCCTCCTTGGCAGGCCGTCAAAGAGTCATGTTCCTCCAGTGTCCTAGCCCTCTTCTTGCTGGAGGGCTGTGTGATCTCTTCTTCCTTGTGTTCCTGGTATTCCATACTGTTTTCTTGCTCTCCCATTGGCCACCAGCTTCTCTGACATCTCTCTGTGTTTTATGGGGATACTGAGGTCTCCTGATCCAAGACCCAAGGACCCCCAGCAGCTGCTGGTGCCCTCATTTGGGTCATTCTTGTCCTGCCAGTCTTTGTGTCTTTGCCATTCCACAATGCTGTGCAATTCTTGAACCTAACTCAGTAGGTAAGGTGTTGTTGTTGTTTAGTCGTTTAGTCGGGTCCGACTCTTCATGACCCCATGGACCAGAGCACGCCAGGCACTCCTGTCTTCCACTGCCTCCCGCAGTTTGGTCAAACTCATGTTCGTAGCTTCGAGAACACTGTCCAACCATCTCGTCCTCTGTCATCCCCTTCTCTTTTCCAGGGAGTCTTCTCTTCTCTTCTCATGAGGTGGCCAAAGTATTGGAGCCTCAGCTTCAGGATCTGTCCTCCCAGTGAGCACTCAGGGCTGATTTCCTTAAGAATGGAGAGGTTATAATGGAGAGTCCATGGGACTCTCAAGAGTCTCCGCCAGACCATAATTCAAAAGTATCAATTCTTCAGCGATCAGCCTTCTTTAAGGTCCAGCTCTCACTTCCATACATCACTACTGGATGTAGTAAGCTAAGGTATAGCTGCTGATAAACTGCAACCCCTCTTTGTGAAGGAATGGATCTGTAACCTTTCAGAAGCAAATAGGTATATTTGCAAAATATACTCCAGCATTGTGCACAAATTAACATCAGCAACTGGGGCACAAAACAATAACAATCGTATAGGAGAAGGTATATGCCAAACTGGGGTCTCTGTAGTTAGTTTATGTCTCTGTTTGTTAAATCATGCATAGACTAAAAAAGCTGTGAAGTAATACCCCCGTCACCATCCATTGTTGACTTGGGTTAAATGGGGATCGTTGTCATACATAGCCCCAAGGGTTCAAACACCAGTTTGAAATCCAACAGCCATCGCTACAGCGTTGAGCTTGAAGCAGCCTATGCAAGCTGTTCAATGGCTTAATATCAATTACGGAGTTTAATTAACACGATCAAGTGAAGCAATATTGACTTCAATTAGAGTAAATATGCCATTCAAGCTTGCTGGGGCAGGGGGAGCAGAGGGAAGGTGGCCAACTGATATTTTCAGATATACCCTCCAGGCTCTCGGCAGTCATTCGCAGCCAAGGTGTCAGTCAATATACTAACCAATCTGTCACATCAACAACAGAAGGCTGAGCAGACATTCCCTGTCAGATTAGCCAGCTCCTTGGCAAATGAAGCTTACAGTCAAAATGACAGAAAGTCCGATGCAGAAGACAACTGTTCTTTTCTGTTATTGTTTGCTCTGCTTAGCTATAACACATCAGCAGATGAAGCAGGGCCGGCTCGGGGTTTTGTAGGCCCTGAGCAAGAGATCCTCACTGCCATTTCTGCCAGCATCTCCTGCGTTTCCTCATGGATGCTACCAAATGCTTGTTTGCCTGAGAACCAATGAGCCAGCAGGCATTCACATCTACCCCTCCTCTTCATCTCTTGTTGGAGATTCTCTGCCCCTTTTCGAAGGTTCGTTGGAGGAAGCAACAAGAGTTAAACCAGTTTTAACTTGATTTAAATTTCTGGTCTAAGATATGAGTCTCGGATCCAAACAGAAATAGCAGTTGAAATAAATAAAAAAATTAAAAAGATTGCACACGAAAGCTTATACCCAGAACATATTTAGTTGGTCTCTAAAGTGCGACTGGACAATTTATTTTTTATTTATTTCGACTGCGTCAGACCAACACGGCTACCTACCTGAATCTAGAAATAGCAGTATAATGGCAAGACTGCAACCTGTAGGTTTCATTGACTCTTCAATAGGATACACGCCATAGAAATTGGGTGCCCCCATATCTCTCATCAATACTACTTTAAGACTTCATTTTATCGTATCTTCTAAAGGCATTCAACTCTTCATGATAACACCTTTCCCCACCCCGGTTCTAAAGTAATTCCTTCCTAATCCATTTCTTCCCACATCTCCCTAACCTCCCATTCCTCTAACAAGGCTGAGTGAAGATGTCAGCCCAGTCTTTGGGTCAATTCAAACCCACCTGCATCAGGGGTGGCTACCCCTGGCTTCGGGTCCTGATCCAGACCCCCCCAAGACCCTTCCAATTTTGTTAGAATTTCTTCCATCAATACTCCGAACTCTCCAAATATTTCCAAGAACATACATAGTCCTACAACATATTGGGGGAGGGAATCTATTGTTGACATGTCCATCAACTTATAGTTTTATCTGGAAGGGTTTAACTTACTATGTGTCAAGGCCATGTGCTGACTCTGACCCAGTCCCAGATCCTGAAGCACATCAAGCCACTTTGGGTTGACCTGGGATTTGTCCATAGAAGGTTGAGATGGCCCTGGATTAACTTGGTTGGATCGGGTTGAGATTGAGGGGGATAGTGGTTTGGTGAGGGGAGGGGATGAGATGAGATGCTTGCATAAAACGTGCTAATTTCTTGTTTCATTAGAGTTTTAAACCCTTACATGAAGTGGCGAGCCATGGGTTGCATCTAAGTTATACCCAGAGTAGAACCACTGAAATTAATGGAATTAAATTAGTCATGTTCATTAATTTCAATGTCTTTACTCTGAGTAGGACTAATGTTGGTTACAACTGGGAGGATCTGCAGCCAAATCACAAATGGATGATTGCTAGTTAGTCACAAACAGGGGGCTCTATGGTGTCATATCCTATAAACTTGTGTGGCGGGAATGGAAACAATAGAAACTTAATATTTTTCTTCCTGTCATGACACACTCCTACGTGCAATGGGGGAGATTGTCTGTGAGCTCTTCTCCAAAGGGCAGACTCCATTTCGAACTATGGACTTTTGTAACTTTTAAGGATTATTGTCTGCCTGATTTTCATCACTGTAACTGTTGAAGCCTGTTACAGATAGGTAGCCGTGTTGGTCTGCCATAGTCAAAATAAAAAAAATCCTTCCAGTAGCACCTTTAAGACCAACTAAGTTAGTTCTTGGTATGAGCTTTCGTGTGCAAGCACACTTCTTCAGATACACTGAAACAGAAGTTGCCAGATCCTTCTATATAGTGAGAAGGTGGGGAGGGGTATTACTCAGAAGGGTGGTGGGAATGGGAGATTGGCAGATAGCTGGGATGAGCCTGCTGACGACTCTTAACGACTGTAATAGGTCTTACAGGAAAAGGCAAGGGGTGAGAAGGTGAGAAATGGCTTAGTCATGTATAATGGGATAAGAATCCAATGTCTTTGTTCAAACCAGGTCTCTCCATGGTTTTAAGTTTGGTAATGAGTTGCAATTCAGCAGCTTCTCTTTCCAGTCTATTTCTGAAATTCCTTTGTAGTAAAACAGCTACTTTGAGATCTTGTATAGAATGTCCTGGGAGATTGAAGTGTTCTCCTACTGGTTTCTCTGTTTTGTGATTCTTGATGTCAGATTTTGTTGAAGCCTGGCAAGACTTTTAATGTGAGTAACCCTTATATTTTCTTGTTTTTCCTAAACAGTCCTTGTTTAGAGGGAAACATAAGTTGCTCATCCCAGGGGACCTTGCCATAGGTTAAAAAGGTCCTTGGCAAGGGTGTGTGTGTGTGTGTGTGTGTGTGTGTGTGTGTGTGTGTGTTATGGAGCAAATACTGAGTTATAACAGAAAATGATCCCTTTAAAAATGTAATACAGTTACCTTTTTATGAGAATTGAGTGCCATATACTTTGAAATCAAGCTAGATAATGCTGAAAGAAAAAATCAATGAACAAAAGTTTGAATCAATTCCAAATCTAGCAAATATTCAAAATTCTGAATTTTGAAGTTTTAGCTTTTTAAACTTCTTATTCAGTCATCATCAGGTGATTGCCTCATTTTATAATTATTATCCTCTGTTTTGTTACAAATAACAACAAATAAAAAATAAAGAGAGGGATGACTTTCTTTGTATTTTTAAGAGCAAAACCAGGCTTGGTTTCATCTTCCTCTGCAAGTCTGTTTAGCTAAACAGATTTCTCACTGGAGTGTCGTGTTCTCTTTGATATAAGAGATCGTTCTACAGTCTTCATATCTCTCTGCCAAAAGGGACTCACCTATTATCTCCAATTGCAGGCAATTCGAACTTTAAGCAAGCTTGTCTTTATCAACCACTGTTTTAACAGCTGATTAATTAGGACTGCAGGGAATCCAGTGGAGGGCTTTATCTGAAGAGCAACTCAACCATTAGCAGAAGAAACTTCCTCGTACACTCCTAGCTCAGATAACAGAGTAAGATAATAGCCCACAATCCTTTTCTGGCTAATTCAAATAGAGGCACTCCCTCTTATGCCAATACAGAGGAAGTCAAACAAACCCCCACCATAATAAATCATTATAGTTCTGCATTCTGTAATGCAAGTAAATAGTAATGTAAAAGACACCTAAACGTCAAATAATGGGAGTTACAGAGCAGTGGATCACACAGGCTAACATTTGTTGGGGGTGGGGGTGGGGAAACTTAGTGCCCCCGTTCACTCCATCTCTTGAGCGCATGAAGCATTAATGAAAGCATTGCCTGTGATCAAAAGCAGAATCCATGTTATGGCGGCAGATGCTCAAGAATAACTACAGTGGTACCTCGGGTTACATATGCTTCAGGTTACATACACTTCAGGTTACAGACTCTGCTAACCCAGAAATAGTGCTTCAGGTTAAGAACTTTGTGTCAGGATGAGAACAGAAATTGCGCGGTGGCGGCGCGGCAGCAGCAGGAGGTCCCATTAGCTAAGGTGGTGCTTCAGGTTAAGAACAGTTTCAGGTTAAGTACGGACCTCCGGAACAAATTAAGTACTTAACCCGAGGTACCACTGTAGTTATAAGCTACAAGCCAGATTGCACAAGATTCCACCCCACCTCCCTTGACTACAAGAAACTAACATGGGCATTTGAAGGGGCCTTCCAATTCTGAGTGGAACAGTTTATTCTTTTATTCATTTCATAAAATTTCTACACCGCTTGATTGTAAAAAAACAACAACAAACCCTCAAAGCAGTTTACAAAAGATAAAACATTAAGTTAGGATTGTTTTGTCTTCGTAGATGTGTTCTAGGTTAGCTGTTCACAAACTGCATCTTGATTTTCTGTATTCCTTAGAAATGGGCACAGGCCAGAGTTTTGCCTTCTATGTTTCAAAAAATCCTGATCTGTTTCTGAGTTACTCTGTGCCCTCTCCACTTTGATCTGTGTTTCAGGTTCTGAGTCACTCTGCATAATGTGAAGCTCTGTGTTTTCCTAATCGCTCTAATGGAGAATCTAAACAAATGGTTATGTATTCTTTCCCATTTGAGGCCAAAGTGGTTGAAATTTACAGGTGCACAAGCTTCATCAGAATAGATGTAGCCTGCCGATTTTCAGGCAAATAGGTGCAGGAGGGGTGGTGGGGAAAACGTAAACGGGATTCACTTTCTTCCATAATTCCTTGGTGGGGGGAGTCATGGATTTGTCTCTTTCTTACCTTAAAATAATTAAGAGATCAATTGCATTCTTGTTTGTATGGGGTTTTTTTAAACAACAAGAACAACAACTTTGCAGCTTTATATCAGCCTTTCTTTTGGGTGGTTGTGTACTCGGTTTGGCTCTAAAGGTAAGGGGACCCCTGACCATTAGGCCCAATCGTGACCGACTCTGGGGTTGCGGTGCTCATCTTGCTTTATTGGCCGAGGGAGCCGGTGTACAGCTTCTGGGTCATGTGGCCAGCGAGACTACACCACTTCAGGCGAACCAGAGCAGCCCATGGAAACACCGTTTACCTTCCCGCTGGAGCAGTACCTATTTATCTACTTGCACTTTGACGTGCTTTCGAACTGCTAGGTTGGCAGGAGCAGGGACTGAGCAATGGGAGCTCACCCCGTCTTGTGGATTCGAACCGCAGACCTTCTGATTGGCAAGTCCTAGGCTCTGTGGTTTAACCCACAGCGCCACCCGCGTCCCTTACAGGCATCCTAATATGCCTTTGCAGATCTCTAGTGGATCTGCTGTCCATCCAATGTGAGGCTGTCAAGGATGCTGCCTTTAGAGTTCTGAATTGCTCTGGGTTGGTTGGCTTTTTGTTAAAACAGAACAATGAAATTATTTATTTATTTATTTATTTATTTACTTACTTACTAATTTAAGAAAATTATACAGACAGCAAAACAAAGAAGCCTAAATTAACATTGCCTTCTACCGATAATAAATAATAATAACTATTACAATAATGGCAATACTAAAAATACATTTATTTCCCCTTTTGAACTTCTATTCTGGTTACAATATATTACAATTTTCTTTACTTTTAAAAAGCTTTTAACTGCTAAATAAATTCTCTGCTACTGTTGGTGCCGTGGATTAAACCACTGAGCTTAGGGCTTGCCAATCAGAAGAAGTGTGATGGCCTGGGAATCCGATTCAGAGGCTGAACCGGAGGAATCCCAGCCTGCACAGGAGTCCCCGCCTCCAGGGCCGGCTGAACTGGGGCAGGGCCTTGATGCTGAAGCGCCTGCACCTGTGCCAGATCCTCAGGAGCAGGCACCAGGTGAATCCACTCTGGCTCCGGAGGTGGTTGAGGACTCAGTGCCTACAGGTGAGTCTCCCCCTGGGTCCAGTAACCCTTCAGCCTCTCCTGAACTGCAGAGGCTCAGGGCAGAGAGGCGAAGGGAACTGGTTTCTCCCAGGAGGAGTGCTCGCCTTAAGGCCAGGAGAGGCGGGTTTCCTGGGGGCCGGGACCGCCCCTGGCCTCAGAGAAGATAAAGGCCAGTCAGCCCGGTCTCAGGTTGCGGGAGCAACATCACTGAAGAGCTGTTTTGGCCAGCATCCAGTCCTGTTCCCCCAGAGTTCCTGTCCTTGCCCGGCTTCTCGCTGTGGACCCTGCTTCGCCTGTGGAGGACTGTCTGCCAACCCTCAACTCAGGTCCTGGACCTCGCCCCATGGTAACCTCCCCCCTGGATCAGAAGAAGAAGAAGAAGAAGAAGAAGAAGAAGAAGAAGAAGAAGAAGAAGAAGGTCACCCAGCAGTTGCATGTGGAGGAGGAGCGGGGAATCGAACCCGGTTCCCCAGATTACGAGTCTACCACTCTTAACCACTACACCACACTGGCGTAGTGGTTGGAGGTTCAAATCCCCGCGACAGGGCAACCTTTGAGAGCAATGTTTGATTTCTGTTTAAATCCAAGGCTGTGGGAATGGTAGACACTTTTGGAGTGTTGGTGCTGTGAACCCCTGCATTGTAGGCTCAGGTTGTATCAAACTGGTTGCTCAAACTATATATCATAACAACACCACAGTCTCTGCTGTGCCTCATCCCCAAAAGGAAACACAACCCCTTGGTAAGCGTTTGGAATCCCTGGAATCATGCACCATGCAGAGACTGGGGTGGCGTTCAACAGTATTCAACGAGGTTCACTGCCTAGTAAGTTTGCTTAAGGTTGCATTTTCCCATTTCTCTCTAAAAGGCAGCAAAGCCAAAGCATGGTTATTATTCTCCAGGAGGATATTCCAGTGCTGGGGTGCCACCACTGAGAAGGCCCATCTGTCATGCTCACTTGCCTGGTGGCCTGAGGGGATAGCACACACAGAGCAGGGTATCCAAGGCAGTTCTTAAAGCCTGGGCAGGCCTATACTGGACTAATCTGCTTCAGCATGGCCTACCACCACAAATAGCATGTTGCTTAGGAAAAGGGCAGCACAGTGGTTCTCTTGTTGCTGTGGTACCAGAGCTTTCTCTTCTTCTTTGGCGATCACTCATAGCCAAGTAAGGTTGTCTTCCATAAACATGGTTTTAACAATGAGTCCGTAAGTGACTGTGGAGGCCAATTCTGGATCCACACGTCCTTCCACAGTGGGGACATTGGTTTCCGGGTGGGAGTTGATCATGGTGTGGATTTGCCAAGTGTGCCTTCCTCCTAGCACGTTTCTCCCTTGTGTCCTGAGTTCAACAAAGCCAGTATTAGAGCACAACATAAGTGGTCCAAGTCACAGCTTTCCTTGTGAGTGAACTCTCAGAGTAGAACTGTATGCCACTAGCAATGGTATATCAGAAGATGTGGGCCCAGTATTCTCCCCCGGCAACACCACTGATAATATTTGGCATTAATGCAAGTAGGTTCTTTATAGGAGGAAGATCTCATAATGAAAATTATATTTTGAATTAATATTACCCATGAAATCCTTCAGTGTGGGACTCATTGATATTAAACGGGCTTTTTCTTCTACATCTCAAGGAAAGAAAGAGGGGAGAAGCTATCCGTATGCTCTATAATTAAGCATTTCGCAGAACCCCGTTCCCCAGATATCTCCCGTGAAATGACTGACATATGGTATCACTCTTAGATCTGCAAATCACAAAGAGAGGAAGAAGGCCCCTTTTATTATACCATAATAACACGCTTGGAATATTCTAACAGCTATAATGAAATGTGATAAGTATGACAGCCACAATCTGCTCCCAGAGATGTCTTGAGCCGTTGGTTGAATTGCCACACTTCAGAAAATATGTCATGTCAGAGCTAAATGCAAAATTCACAGAGGTTTGGGAGGGAGGGGGAAGCAAGGGGGGGAACCTTAATTTTCACATTTTGCTGTGTACAGCAATTTTCAAATCACTGGTTGTCGGGAAATGATACAAATTTTTACTTGTCATCAATGGAGATTGCTGCTTCCTTATCATCACTGGGGACGCTGGGAAATGTTTTAGGAGTGCTAACTTTCGGAGATGTGGTGCAGCCTCCCACGAAAAGTGCTTTCATTATAGATCTGGGTTTCCCCACACCTGCTTATATGCCCTGGATGGGTTACAGGAAGTCTTAAAGGAAGAATGAAGGCAACCTGCAGAGAAGTCAGTACTGAGTTATAAGCGCTATGAGGGCTGAATTCAAAACACTGTAAAACAACCCACTTGGATGTTAAGTGGTAGGTTAGGACACACCACTGATTGCAGTGTGGCTTAAGACTGGTTTCACCAGTGGTGCCGCCACTGTGAACATACATGGTTAAAAAAAAAAGTGGTTTCCACCATGCATTTGGGTTAGAGCACAGATGGAGAAACTGGGGGCCGCCAAGTGTTGCTGGACTACAAATCCCATCTTCCCTGACCATTGGCCGCGTTGGCTGGGGCTGATGGAAATGGGAATCTAGCAACAGGTTTCAGAGCCACATGTTCTCAAGCCTGGGTTAAACGCAGCACCTGGGTCTCAAAATTATGGAGATGAAGTGGAGTCTGAAGGTCCCAGTTTTAATAATAATATGCTGTCCATCCAACTGGGTTGTCCCAGTCACACTGGGTGGCTCCCAACAAAATATTAAAAACCACAACAAAACATCAACCATTAAAAACTTCCATGAACAGGACTGCCTTCAGATGTCTTCTAAAAGTCAAATAGTTGTTTATCTGTTTGACATTGGAGGACGTTCCACAGGGCGGGCGCCACTACCGAGAAGGCCCTCTGCCTGCTTCCCTGTAACTTCACTTCTCGTAGTGAGGGAACCACCAGAAGGCTCTTGGAGCTGGACCTGTCTGGGCTGGACAATGGAGGAGGAGATGTTTCTTCATGTACACAGGGCCAAGGCCATTTAGGGCCTTAAGGGTCAACACCAACAATTTGAATTGTGCTCAGAAATGTGCTGCTAATCCCCGGCATCTCCAGGAAGGACTTTGATAGGCCCCTGATTGAAATCCAGGAGGCTGCTGCCAGTCAGTGTAGAGAATGCTAAGCTAGACAGACCAATGGTCTGACTCAGTATAAGGCAGCTTCTTGTGTTCCTATGCTCCTTTCTACGTTTACAGCGCAGGTGGTGCTGTGGTCTAAACTACTGAGCCTAGGGCTTGCTGATCGGAAGGACGGCAGTTCAAATCCCCGCGACGGGGTGAGCTCCCGTTGCTCGGTCCCAGCTCCTGCCCACCTAGCAGTTCGAAAGCACGTCAAAGTGCAAGTAGATAAATAGGTACCGCTCTGGCGGGAAGGTAAACAGCGTTTCCATGCGCTGCTCCGGTTTGCCAGAAGTAGCTTAATCATGTTGGCCACATGACCCGGAAGCTGTCTGCGGACAAACGCCGGCTCCCTCAGCCTATAGAGTGAGAAGAGCACACAACCCCAGAGTTGTCCGCGACTGGACCTAACGGTCATAGGTACCTTTACGTTTACCTCAGGCCCCCAATCTCTTTTCCCCTTTTAAACATGTAATTATTTTTTATTTTATTTGCTTTGCTGGTAGGGCAGCTGAGCCCACTGCAAAGTACAATGCTGAGGAGTCTCTTATCAACACAGCAAATCTTAATTTCCCAGGGATAGATATTAGCATATACAAATGTTATGCAAATGTGTGTCATGAGCCTGCCTCTGGATCTCTTCAAGCACCTAGTGATACCCCTGGCTGACTGAATTGTGAAGAGGCTCAAAAGGTGGTGTATATGAATGAAGATGTTAGATTGGTATCCTTCCCGGTTGGGGATTCAGTACACAACAGGCAATTATGAAGCAGAGATACTGCAAGACTCTTCTGAAAAGCTTTTCCTACTCCTGGAAAAGTTTCCATTTCATTACGGCTTGTTTGTCCCTCCCCCACCTCGCCCGCCCTTCCCAAAGCTGTTCCATTCTGGGTTTTTTCCTCCCCCTCAGAACATATATTTCGAGAATAGACTCTCCCTTGTTTCAAAAAACATAAGCCAGGCAATTGTTTTAGCACTGGCCAACTGTGTGAGGCCGATGAAGTTTGAGAGGGTAAGGAAATTATCTTCTTATCTGAAGGCTTCCCCACAAACTTGAAAGGTGCGTGGGTCACAGTGGCAGGAAGTTATATTTGGAGAGCTTGCTATGAAGATCTATGAATGGCCTGGAGATATAAGCCTCACATCAAATAGCTGACCTTCCCTGTGCTTGAATCTGACAGGTCAGTCTAAGATATATTTAAAAAAAAAAATTAAAAGCTGGGAGGCCTGAGTAGCACCCACACAAGTTGTTGAATGAACCCCTTCACTCAAAAGTTGGAACAAAGCCCTGTGCTTGTGCAAGGCTTTGTGGGAAGCCTCCCTGAGCTGCCTAGGAAGCACGGCTTGCTGAACACCCGTAGACCTCTGGCAAACAAGTTCATCATCTCTTGTTTCAGATGTAGAGGACAGTAGGATCCTTGTGGTCAATGCAGAAAATGCAAGGGGGAAGCATTCCCTTGTTTTCATCCATTTCAGAGGTTGGGTCCACACACACAGCAGAATGAAATGGTAGACTGCTGAGGTGACAGAATGGACTGTTCAAACTACAGGTGAAGGGGTTCCACTTTTGAAGGCACCCCAAGATTCATACACACACACACCCTCCATGCAAATAGAAAAGTACAGTGGTACCTTGGGTTACATACGCTTCACGTTACATACGCTTCAGGTTACAGACTCCACTAACCCAGAAATAGTACCGTGGGTTAAGAACTTTGCATCAGGATGAGAACAGAAATCATGCTCTGGCAGTGTGGCGGCAGCAGGGGGCCCAATAACCAAAATGGTGCTTCAGGTTAAGAACAGTTTCAGGTTAAGAACGGACCTCCGGAACGAATTAAGTACTTAACCAGAGGTACCACTGTAGTGCATCAGGGAGAGAGGTTCTACCTCAAGTCATATGCCTACTGTGCTGGCACTATACCACTTCAGGTTGGGCCTAAAGTTGGGCTGAGGGTGAGGGATGCCATTTTGACTGCTACCCCACATAAAATAAACTCATGCAACTTAAAACTAGCGTGTCAGGGAGAAACAGTCTAACATAGTCTGCTCCTCATTGTGATAGTTTTCTATTTGCAGGGACTCTATTAATATTGTTGTTGCCATCCGTCTGTTTTGAGAGACAATGGAGTGTGTCTCGGGGGGGTGAATTGACCTCCCCAGGGCACAAGGCTGGGCACTGTGTATGGAGGTCCTGCCTAGAGGAAAAGACTCCCCTCTCAGCCTTGCTGATGTGGTCCAAAGGAAATCAAAGCAATACATTTGGCACCAGCTTGGCTGCAGGAGTTGCCAGAAGGAGGCGTACAAGGCGCCATCCAACTGTCTTAGGGATTCCACTCAGGATTTGTGTAGGGTTTAGCCTTTTCTCCTGAAGGTAGCCCACATGGCAGCAGACCTACCTAGAATACTAGCTATTGCACCCAGTTCAGTGTCACCTCCAAATTTTTATGAACATCCTTTCCACTCCATCCAAGCCATTTATAGAGATGTTAAACAACTCAAGCCCCAGAAATGGGAATTCTGCAAAAGGGTATATTGCAGGAATCCATCCATTTATGCCTTTAGTGGCCAAACATGTCCTGTTCAGGTAACCAAAGACAGGAAGCAGTCGGCATCTCCTGTTTGCTTAAGTTTTGCTCAAGCTGTAAAATGGTTTCGACCTAGTGTGGATGTGTTTTCTAGCAAGTGTATGAGACATTATAAATTGTGAACTGGAGACTGCATGGCCCTGCCAGTGGTTCTCAACCTGTGGGTCCCCAGATGTTGTTGGACTACAACTCCCATCATCCCTGAGCTCTGGCCTTGCTAGCTAGGGGTGATGGGAGTTGTAGTTCAACAACATCTGGGGACCCACAGGTTGAGAAAGGCAGCTACAGAAGAAGACCTCCTAGAATCAAGGCATTTGAAAGTAAGCAAAATGTATGACTAACCCTGACTTAAAAGACTGAAATGCTTTGATCTGTCATCGCAAGATTACATTTCCTCCAAAATTATATCAACGATCACCTTTTGCACTCCTCCAGTTAGCTTATGGGTGGGAGGATCTTTTCGGCACTACAGCCTTGTTTTATTAGTTTGTGTGTTTCTTCTTTGTCTTTTCTTTGGCCAGGATTCAACAACCTTCTTGCATGAGTGGAAAGCAGTTCTGTCCATGCAATGGAAGGCTCTAATTTCGGTGAGTTTCGCCCTCAAGCTGCTTGCTGCTCCTGGGACCACATCCAGTGTCATTCTGGCTTTTGAAGGGCCACAAAGAACTGAATAGAAAGGAGGAGGCAGGAAAGCCCAGCTGAATGGGTGGGGGGCTCTTTTGACCCTGAGATCACAGGCCCTCATCAGCAACCTTCCAGTGGCCACATACTAGCAATGGGCAAACGTGGGCGAGGTCAAAGGCAAAAGTAGCCAGACCAATAAATGTGACTTGTACCTTCATACAGTAGGCTACATTTGTCCTCCATTAATTTGTTGCATCCTCTTCAAGTTGGTGGCCATCATTGCCTCCCTGTGGAATAATAATAATAATAATAATAATAATAATAATAATAATAATAATAATTTATTTATACCCAGCCCATCTGGCTGGGCTTCCCCAGCCACTCTGGGCGGCTTTCAACAAAATATTAAAATACAGTAATGCATCAAACATTAAAAACTTCCCTAGACTTCCATAGTCTCAATAACTTTGCACACCAGGAAGCAGGAAAAGATTGGTTTTTGGCATGGAAATGAAAGAGAATATGTGAGTAAATAGCAAGGTTACAAATATGTTGGCAGCAGATAATAATTCAATACATAAGTGTCAGAGTTGCTTCCAGATCCTAGCTCACAGAGGATCACGCTAGCCAGCGATCATTAAATAAAAGTCTTTATTGAGTTACAGTTTCCATTCTCAAGCTGCTGCGTGCAACCCTACGTCTAATGGTTAGATCGGCGAAGCTCCATCTGAGTCTCCGCCCTTTGTACACCAACTTAATATCCTAGCCTTGCTCCACCTTTTCCGCCTGACTGTTCTCCTCTGGGTCCCTCTGCCCCCCGGGGTCTCTTCCTTCCGGGATTCCTCTGACGCTGACCCCCCTGACTCTTCTCCCTCCTTTCGGCGGGCTTTAGGACCTGGCTCCCTTTCCGGGCTGCCTACTGCACCACTTTCCTGTGCATTTGAACTTGGCTCGCGCGCCCAACCTTCCACCTTCCGTCTGACCGTTTCTTCGCTCCCCGATGGAGGTGTGGCCACTCCTGACTCGTGCCCTCCCCCCTGTTGTGAGCTGCCAGCGCTTGATCCCTGGCGCCCTTCCTCTTCCCTGCTCTCTGGCGGTGACGCTGGTCCCGATTTCCAACTGCTCCCCTCTGAGTCCCCTCTGGCTCTATCTTCCTGGGGTGTCCCCCTAGGCTCCCCCCTTGCCCTGGCCACTGGTGCTCCTTTCTGTGAATCTTCTGATTCACTGGAAAGACTCGGAGATCTCGGGTCGTCGTCATCACTCATCTTTTCTTCTGCCTCCTCCCCCTCGCTCTCTGTTTCCTCCCTTGCCCTTGCCTCTGCTCCTGAACCCCTGACAATAAGCAACTTGGTTCTAAAGAGTAAGGGAGTCCTGAAAGCCTAAGGAAAGTCTGCATCGCTCACACTAAATAAATATATGGAAAGGAGGTGAGATCTTGCAGCCTAATCTTGGTGCAAGTGGAATGCAAAGACAGGGATCTGTACCTTCTGTGAGATTTAAGCTTTCCCCTTCAAAAGCCTATGGCAGCAAAGCAACAGCATCTCTCACTGGTTCCCTGGTCCATGGGTCAGTGAAGTGTGGGGTTGATCCTGGAGATCATTGAGGAGCAAAGACGGGGGCTTTTGGAGCTGTGAGCTAACTAACCATTGGACACCTGGGGTTTAAGTATATTTTGACTCCTATGGGGAGAGGAAGGGGCTTCCTTAGTGAGTGAATAACATAACACTATTTCAGGGGTCAGCAACCTTTTTCAGCCTTGGGCAGGTCCCCTGTCCCTCAGACTTTGTGAGGGGCCGGACTATTTTTTTTTTTGGGGGGGGGGGAGAATGAATTCCTATGCCCCACAAATAACCCAGAGATGCATTTTAAATAAAAGCACACATTCTACTCATGTAAAAACACGCCGATTCCCAGACCGTTCGTGGGCCAGATTGAGAAGGCGATTGGGCCGGATCTGGCCCCCGGGCCTTAGTTTGCCTACCAATGCACTATTTGAACTGTTGTTTGTTCCAACTAGTGTGCTATTGTGTTTTGTGAGATGCGTTTGAAGTGAAGAGGACATGACCTTCATTTTGGGAAGACCACATCTTTATCTTATAGTTTTATTTCTATTAATGTTTATTAATTGTTTTTTGATATTTTATTTTTTCTTGTGTTTTTTAGGGATTCTCCTTTTTATCTGTGAACCTCCTTGAGGCCTCTCAAGGGGAAAGCCTGGATACCAATAAATATATAATATTAATAATAATAATCTTCACCGTTCCTAAATCATAAATTTACCTTGTAAGAGATTTTCATTGTCTGTGTGAAGTCTGCTTCCTTCTAACAGGAGGCTAATAGCTAGGATCAGTGCTCTGATCTTTTCCACAACTATTAGGGTCATGATGTTAGCTGCTCTTTCTAGGCCACATATGAGATAGGAGCTTGTACCAGGGTTACAGATAATTCGTGAGGGGTATGTTTTATATTAAATTCATGCCAGCTGAACTGCTGCCATGATCCATAGAAAAAGTCCATGTTAAAAGTCTGGCACCCACCGTTACAGTGTTCCTGTCATAAAGCTGGGGTGACAGTCAAGAAAAGTCCTTAATATAACCCTCAGTTCTGTAAACAAATAGTTCATTTGAATAGTTCGTTCAAAGAACTGTAGTGAACTGCTCCAATTTGTTTGAGAAATTGTAAACTGACTGCCGGCTGATTAACAAGATCATAACAATATCTAAGTAGAGTTGCCATCCTCTTTTTTCCCTTTCTTTTTTTGGGGGGGTGGTGGTGGTGGTAATAATCTGCCCAATGGCATTACAATGAACTTTTTCTCTATCTCTTAATGAAGTGATATTTATACTAACAATGACTCTTTAAATTCAATCAGCGGTGAAAATTAATACAGCAAAGCACCTTACTTCTTAACCCTGAATATTTTTTGATGAACTACTTGCTCACAGACTTAAGGATATTATTAAGGTGTGTTTTTACCCCAATTACTGTAGTAAGGCACTTTATTTCCTGAATCTGAAGATCTCCTAATGAACTGTAATGAAGCACTTTATTCCGTGAATTTGAACAAACTATTCAAAGGAACTATTTGTTTACAGAATTGAGGGTATTACTGTATTAAGGACTTTTTCAGCTAATATAGTGAAGCACTTTATTTCCTGATCGGAAGATTTCCTAGGAAACGATCCTAGTAAGTATTGGAAGCCAGCGTAAATCATGCCAGTTTATGCCAAGCTGACATTAAGTATGCCAGACCAAAGTCTTCACCCATTGACCCTTAACCCTACAGGCGCAGGAGCAAACCCCAAAGATCTAAGGAGCACGTGGTCCATGCAGATGGGAAATGAAAGTGTTCTTCTGGAGTAGACTTCCTTAGAATGCATTGTTCTTACTCATAAAATTTGCTAGCACAGTTACTAGAATGGTTTAGTTGATGTCAACAGGAGATTATGTTCTGCTGCTTATAAATAACGTGAAAATGGGAGGAGAGAACATTGAAGGCCTTGTGGGGTTATTTAAGGAGGGATTTTATCACTCCTGAGCATTCACGTCTTTGACTGGCTGCCCTCCACAAAGTACACAGTGTCTTGTCACATCACAGTGGGGCAGGAACTATTTCCAAAACTAACATTCCATAAATCTACATCACATTCTGCAGTGTGCCAAGAAATAAAGACAGGAGATGATTTATGTAGGGGGTTCTCTTTCCTTGTTACATTTCCCCTGACATTTCCATGAATACTTTTTTCTTTTGAAAAACAAAATATGACTATATTAATCAAATAATGGCCATTATATATGGAAAGGCAGGATCTACAATGAACAAACAAAGCAACACTTGCCTACTCTAATGTAGCTGCCTCCTCTGATTTATCTTATTCTTCAGAGGCCTTAATCTAACCAGCACTTCACATGATGTCTTCTGCATCTTATTCTAAGTTCATAGTTGATCTCATTTGAAAAGGGGCAGATGTTTTTAGCCACTCGCCCACAAAGTCTTCTTATTTGTACCTTCCTGCACTCTTCCAGGCAAAGTGACATGTGATTATCAAATAATATATTGCCAATGTTCAATTACTGGCAAAATAGCCTATGTGTCCTTTTCCAAACGTACATGAAGTTTGTCTTGGGGAGATTAATGGTATTTATTTCACAGCATCCTCCCTAGGCTTGACTTTGAAATCGGTGGTGTGACAGCCAGCTCAAGCGAGACAGCTAAACTTGCATGACAGGTCCACCTCCAGAAGGTGTGTAGAAAACTTTCTGCTATGCATTTAGTTGCAGTTGCCAAGAATTTTTCAAGTTGATGCTGCTTTCAGCACTCAGGTCTATTTGCCTGAAGTCTCTTTTCACTCATCCATTGACAAATAGTTATTACACAATCATTGGGCCATCCTAAGAGAAGTAGATGGGGTGGGAGAATAATGTAGTAAAATGATCCATACAATCACTTTACGGCTTTCAGATTTATATCCTCTCCCCCAGGATTGAGTGGTCTATTCTATTGCCCTGTAGAGTCGTCTGCTATGGTAAGTGACCAGATAACACAGATGATGTTCAATAAATATATATAAATTCGAAGAGGTGGGAAGATGAGGGGGAAATCACACAGCATTAATAAGCACACACCTATGGAATTTGCATGTATAAAGATTACTGATCTAGATCTCACCTAAGGTGGGTGGGTGGCTGAAAACAATTTATGAAAGCCATTTCCCATTGTGCTAGGCCTTGCTAGAGTCTGTAGGTGCTAGTAATTATACCATTGACACAGACCCAGCAGCTACAGAGTAGACAAAAAATACAATTCAGATCACAATTAAAGGTGAACCTCCCACATTCACAGCTTCCAAAAACAGTATGAGAACCGGAACACAGCCTTCCTTCAAAATCCGAATGACTCTGAAGTTTGTGATGCCGTTCCCAACCAAAAAAATATATACGGTGGTACCTCGGTTTACGAACAGCCCTGTTTATGAACTATTCAGTTTACGAACTCCGCAAAACCGGAAATAGTGTTCCGGTTTGCAAACTTTACCTCAGTCTACGAATGGAAGCTGAACAGTGGAAGGGCACCGGCGGTGGGAGGCCTCATTAGGGAAAGCGAACCTCGGTTTAAGAACGGATTTGGTTTAATTATGGACTTTAGGAACTAATTAAGTTCGTAAACCGAGGTACCACTGTACATCTGCATAAGAGGGAAGTGTGCATATAAATTAAGGGTCTGCAGAGAAACTGAAATTGACAGATTCGTCCATTCCTACTTGTCATGGAGGAAGCATCATTTATGGGTGTTTCACCCTGTAATTCATGCACGGGTCTGCCAATCAAAGGTCAGTATTTCAGGTCACGGCCAAAAGTCCCACTGGAAAGAGTGAAGTACCTGGTCTCAGCATACTCTTGTGCTCAACATACTCTTGTGCTCAGCATGCTCTTGTGCTCTGGGGACCTGAAACCAGTGCTAAGCCTTCACCTGGAATAGCTCAGTCAGTAGAGCATGAGACTTAATCTTAGGGTTGTGGGTTCGAGCCCCATGTTGGGCAAAAGATTCCTGCATTGCAGGGGGCTGTGCTAGAGGTAGAGGAAGGGGAGTGGCTGAAGAATAGCAGAGACTTCCTTTCACAATCCCAGGAGGTAGAGGAAGCAGCAGCAATAGCAACAGCAAGCAGCAGTCACACCAGAGCTGCAACGAGTGGGAAGAGAAAGAGAGGGCTGCGGGAGATTTAGTCTGTTGTTCTACTCTAATAGGTCATGACTGGGACTTCTCCAGAGACTCCATTCCAGACCTGGGGGTTCAGAAGGCACCCTTGTGTGAAAGCAAGCTTGAGGGTCCTACCACATAATTTTGGCATTGTTTTATTTCTGGACCCCACCCTGATGGCACTCAGTGCTGTTAACGGATCGCTGTAGATCTTGGCGTATGACAGATTAAAACTAAACTTTATTTCTGCTGTGCAAGGGCTAAACTCTGAGAAGTCCAGCAGCATCCTGTGAAGATGGGACTCCTCAGAGGCAGGTTTGGAAAGATAACAATCCAGCTTGCCCTCATCTTCGCCGGCTTCTGAGACGGGCTCTGGGGAATGCACCCTACACCACTTTTTGCCAGAGTTGATCTTGGGACTTCCTGCTTGTGATGCTGCAATCCTAGCCCCACTTACCTGGGAGCAAGCCCAGCTGAACTCAGTGGGACTTACTTCTGAGTAGGCACATACTTTGGCCACCTCATGAGAAGAGAAGACTCCCTGGAAAAGACCCTGATGTTGGGAGAGATGGAGGGCACAAGGAGAAAGGGACAACAGAAGACGAGATGGTTGGACAGTGTTCTCGAAGCTACCAGCATGAGTTTGACCAAACTGCGGGAGGCAGTGGAAGACAGGAGTGCCTGGCATGCTCTGGTCCAGGGGGTCACGAAGAGGCAGACACAACTAAACGACTAAACAACAACAACAAGGCACAGATAGGATTGCACTGTAAAGTGTGTTCTCTGCTAATGCGCTACGACCCTTGCCAAGTATACATGAATATCTCGCAGCAACAAAAACTTCTGTTATTCTTATAGCAACCTCACACTAATGACTATATAGGCAACATAAATGTTGCCAGACTTCTTTGTATTTTGCACAACTCCTGCCACTCCTCAACAAAGATCTTAAATAAGCAATCTGAGGATTATTTCTTCATATGATTTATATGGCTAGGTTTTTTTAATATATATAATGCCAGTATTTGGTCCCCGGGCCTTTTAAAAATGTGTGTGTGTGTGTGTGATTGACACTATGCACAATCACTTTTTCCACACTGTTCTGCCCAAGAGATACACAGCCTTTCAAATTACCGGCAGCCCAACCACGAGACCCCGCTTTGCTCTTATAACCAAGTGTTCTCAATAGTGCCTCATTATAGGGATATTTTAAGAGGAAAGCAATCCAGTCAAAAAAGGCTTTTTCTAAACTGGTTCCTAGCTCAATTTCTGGCATGAACAGATTTGAGGGCACTTTCATATATACCAGGCTGGAGCCACTGCATGTTGGGTTGAAATGACCCAGAATGTAATCGACAGACGGGGAGCCTTCATAGACTTCCTTTGGAACATCATATCTCAAATAACAATAGCCATGGCTTTCCATTCTGGGCCAATTCAGATCAGACCGGGACCACCTGAGGTCACCACAATTACAGAAATTAATGCTTTGATAGAACCCTCCCACTCAAAATAACAGAAATTAATGCTTTGATATAACACTCCTGTTCCTCCCCTTTTAATGCATTTCTCTTCAAAGGGCTTGCAAAGCGCAGAATTTCCCAGTGCTTGGCATTTTATACGGGTCATTCACATGATCTCTCGATCTTGATTGATAGACGTTGGCTCTTTAATCACATTCAATTCACACAAGGTTAGAAAGCAGCAAGGGGGGAGGAACTTTCGCTGCTCCAAAGAGCATTTAATGTAGCGGGGAATCTGTGCATAGACCATTCATGCAGTGGTGCCACTAGGGCCAGGCTGCTGGGCAAATGTTGGAGGCCCCACAACTTAGAAACTAAGTGGCAGGGCAGGAGCAACTTAATGGGGGCAGTGGTGGTACATGCAGAGAAGGATGGCGCTGTATTGGTAGCTGAAAGCCCATCAAGTTGTCTGTCATTCGAATTAAATGCTCTCCCCCAGGGTGAGAGTGGAAGCAAGGAGAGCCAATCAGATACTACCTTGGGGGTCACCAGGCCAATGAGAGCACGGGAGCAAAATGGAACTCGCAAGGAATTCCTGGCCGCTAAACTATATAATGGTATTATCCATGCTGGTTGTATTGAAGGAAAACTCTGGACAGGCATGATGGGGGGGAGGGAATGGATTTTCCTTTCTTTTGGGAAGACAGAGAAGAAATGTGTACTTGGGGTAAATTAACTGAAGGGGGAATTCTTTGTGGAAGATCTGAGTGGACGTTTCCCAACCCTGCTCTCTCTCAAGAAATAATAATAATAATAATAATAATAATAATAATAATAATACTCTTGAATATCAGTCACCCTCTGACTACATCCTCACAATCCCACATGTAGGTTAAAATTTCATCTGTACCTAATCATGCACTGTAATAATATGAAGCCTTTCCATGCAGCTGCTCATTTCCCAATGTTTAAACAGCCCGATTTTTTACAGTTAAGAGAGGAGCTAGTCCTTATGAAATGATCTTGACATGGTGTTTTTCCAGGCCAGTCTTATGCATGCCCCACTGAGTTTGATGAAGAATTGCAGCCTTAAACTACCATGTTAAACAATGGAAATTAGCTCCACTGAAACATGAGGGAAGTTATTGGCGTGGGCATGCAGGATATAAATAACAATGATAAATTAACAATAATAACAAATAATGGTTTCCAAGTTTTTGTTTTTGTTTTTAAAAAAACTTATGCCACCTTCTCTCCTAGGGTGAACAACAGGCTTGCTGGGAAGGTGAAGCATAGTGAAGTTAGAAAGATTTGGGTTTTTTAGAGGTGCTACTTTTAAAGATAACCAGGCACATTAAATGCAGTCACATTGAACATATTGCCATGCATGTTTACCATAAAGACTAAGTGATGTAAAGTAAAACAAAATAAAAAAATTCCTTCCAGTAGCTCCTTAGAGACTGTGATTTTATTGGTGTTAGCTGCCCTGAGCCTGGCTCTGGCTGGGGAGGGTGGGGTATAAATAAAAATTATTATTATTATTATTATTATTATTATTATTATTATTATGTTTGTTATCGGTATAAGCTTTCGTGTGCATTCACACTTCTTCAGATTTTCGTGCATGCACACAAAAGCTCATACCAATAACAAATTTAGTTGGTCTCTAAGGTGCTACTAGGACGCGAGTGGCAATGTGGGTTAAACCACAGAGCCTAGGACTTGCCGATCACAAGGTCGGCAGTTTGAATCCCCGTGACAGGGTGAGCTCCCATCACTCAGTCCCAGCTCCTGCGAACCTAGCAGTTTGAAAGACCCAGAAGCTGTACACCGGCTTCCTCGGCCAATAAAGCGAGATGAGCGCCGCAGCCCCAGAGTCAGTCACGACTGGACCTAATGGTCGGGGTCCCTTTACCTTTACCTTTAAGGTGCTACTGGAAGGATTTTTTTATTTTGTTTCAACTACAGCAGACCAACACAGCTACCTACCTGTAACTGATATAAGGTAGTAACTGCTACTCAACAATTCAGAACGGATGGAGGGTTTATTGCAACCATGTCTTATTACATTAGAGCTGAATTAGGCTCCAGACCTCTAGGACATTCAAAAATAGTCCCCTGCTGCGACAAGCAAGGATAGCCGCATAAGGTCACAATGACAGAACAGGAGCATTTGGTGAAAGGGTATCGTGGTCTTTTTCTGCATTGCTGCGTGGTTATTTGGAATTGGTCAACACCGTCAAAAAATAGGGTTATGTGAATCATTCCCTGATGTTCTCCTGCAAGTTGCACTTTATACTTGAGTTACTGGGGCTCCCAGTGGACAGTTGAAGCCCAGGAAAGGATAGAAGTGGACTGTTGTGCATATAGTCTGACAAGGATGCAGATTGGAAATGGTTAAAACTGTACTGATGGTGATACAAAATGCCCTCCTTCCCCCAACTCTCCTCATTCATTAATCTCAAAGAGGGTAATCACAGCAGCAGCTGTTTCAGCCAAAGTATATCATGAATAGCAGAACCAGTGATAAAACAATGGAACACTACCACCTTTTAGATGGAAAATCAGTGGAAACATGAAGAGAAGAAGAAGAAGAAGAGTTTTGGATTTGATATCCCGCTTTATCACTACCCTAAGGAGTCTCAAAGTGGCTAACAATCTCCTTTTCCCTTCCTCCCCCACAACAAACACTCTGGGAGGTGAGTGGGGCTGAGAGACTTCAAAGAAGTGTGACTAGCCCAAGGTCAACCAGCAGCTGCATGTGAAAGAGCGGGGAATCGAACCCGGTTCACCAGATTACAAGTCCACCGCTCTTAACCACTAGACCACACTGGCTCTCACACACACTCCTTGAATGGAGTGGTCCATGGTCTGTTGAGCCTGGCTTTGCCTATGTAGACACTATAACATTCAAGCACACACACAGCAAATAATTTTGGGCACAGCCATTGGTTAAGGTTTCCTGGGAATTGTAACTATCAGCAGTAAACTAGTGCCCAGAATTCTTTGACAGAATGTGTTTTTGATGTAATTTAAAGGTATAGTCTGTAAACAGCCTTGGTCTCATTTGATACATGGAAGAAGGAGCATGCTTGCTTTCTCCTGCTCTGGAGGGTAGGACTCGAACCAATAGCTTCAAGTTACAAGGAAGGAGATTCTGACTAAACATCAGGAAGAACTGTCTGACAGTAAGCTGTTTGACGGTGGAACAGCCTCCCTTGGGAGATGGTGGACTTTCCTTCCTTGGAGGTTTTTAACCTTGGAGGTTGAGTGGCCATCTGTCATGGATGCTTTAGTGGATATTCTTGCATTGAACCGCCCTGAGACCTTCGGGTATAGGGTGGTATATAAATTCAATAAAATAAAATAAAATTGCAGGGGTTTGGACTGGATGACTCTTGGGTTCCCTTCCAACTCTACGATTCTATAATTCTATGACAGGTACTGGCCTTCCATGGTTTTGGGCATGTTTACATCCCCAGTCCACAGAAAACCAACAGCTGGTCAGGACTGAGGATTGAGAATGCTAACACTTTTAGAAGACATCTGAAGGCAGCCCTCTTTAGGGAAGCTTTTAATGTTTAACAGACCACTATGTTTTAATACTTTGTTGGAAGCCACCCAGAGTGGCAGGGGAAACCCAGCCAGATGGGAGGGGTATAAATATTCTATTCTATTCTATTCTATTCTATTCTATTCTATTCTATTCTATTCTATTCTATTCTATTCTTTGCAGGAAACATTTAAAGCATTTGAGGTTAAATTTAAATGGATCAGTTTGCAGACAGCAAAAGGATGAGTTAAACTGTCTCTTTCCACTAGACACCCCCCCCCCCGGCAAATAATAGGTTTCACCAGCATTAAAACACTAGGAATTTCCTAAGTGACACTAGACTAAGAAATAATGGGCAGCATTTCAAATACTAGCACACCCCTTCAGTTTGGTGTGAGGCATCTGCCTATTATTACGTGCACATATTAATTACAGTGGAGTGGAATGGGGCACTGATTTCGAATAATTCAAAAAAAAAAAATCATAGGGAGGAAATATCATCCGATAAGCAGAAGCCCTTGCCCTGTGAAGTGTTTTCAGGATGCACTGGTGTGTTCCTAAATTCTGGGTCATTATGGCTAACACTGGAGCGCATTTTGAATTCAGACAATTGGAGCGCTGGACAGCTCGCTGCACCCCACAAACACACACAGGTTATGTCCAGAAGAACAGCCATGCAAAATCTCTGGCAGCAAAAAGTGATGAGGAGACTTGTCACACCCTAAAGATGCTGGACAAAACAGCCTAGCAGCTTGGTAAGTTTAAACTGCTGGGGGGGGGGCGGGGAGAGAGAGTTCACAATAACATTTCAGCCAGACCTAAACTGTCCATTTTGCTAAAAGAAAAGAAAAAGTACAGAACATTTCTGACTGTTCAGGATGGTCCAAAGAAAGTGTTTGTTTGTTTGTTTGTTTGTTTGTTTGTTTGTTTGTTTGTTTCATAGAATTTGTGCACAGCTTGATTGTAAAACAACAAGAAGAAAATCAAGAGGAAAAATACAGCAGTAGTTTAAAGCATACAAAAAGTTAAAACACTAAGACAGGTTGAAATTCACACCAGCTTTCTAAGCTTATGGGTACATTTTCACACAGTGCAAAACTAAATGATGGCTCTCCATCCCACAAGAGGTCATGACGGCTGCCAACTTGGATGGCTTTAAAAGCGAACTGCCAGCAGTGAGAATTTTGTTCTACCTCTAATTGTCTGAGGCTGCATGCCTCTGGATTCCAGTTGCTGGGAATCTCAAGCAGGGAATGTGCTTTTATATCCAGGTCCTGCTTGTGTCCTGCCAGTAGACATCTGGTTTCCCCTTGTGAAAACAGGATGCTGGACTAGATGGGTCTGATGCAACAGGGCTGCTCTTAGCACAACGCTCAATCCAGCCTCAAGCTGCAAACCTGGACCTTCAGAGGGCATATGATGACCGTACCCATTATATGCCATATATCCATTCCTGAACCATGTATCCTGCCCTGAGTTTCTTGCATGAAGGACAGTGTAATGGTGCGATAAAATATAGTAGTAACCAGAATTGGGGGTTTCCTGAATGGAAATAATGCTTGAGTCTTTGTCCCTGTAGCCCTGGGTCGCATCCTCCAAGCAGTCTAGCTTGCACTGAGGCCAATTGTCGATATTATTCAGATCAGCAAATGAAAACTGGTTAGTTTTGTTGCAGCCAAAATACGATAGGTCCCATGAACAATGGCATCCCACCTGTTTAGTCAGGCATTCTCCTGGTCTTGAACTTCCTGATCTAATGGTTTTAACTGCTCTTTTAACTGTAATAATAATAATAATAATAATAATAATAATAATAATAAAAAAATTATCATTTGTACCCCGCCCATCTGGCCGGGCTTCCCCAGCCACTCTGGGTGGCTTCCACAAAGACCAAATACACTAAGATGTCACACATTAAAAACTTCCCTGAACAGGGCTGCCTTAAGATGTCTTCTGAATGTCAGGTAGTTGTTTATCTCTTTGACATCTGATGGGAGGGCGTTCCACAGGGCGGGCGCCACTACCGAGAAGGCCCTATGCCTGGCTCCCTATAGCTTTGCTTCTCGCAATGAGGGAACCGCCAGAAGGCCTGTTTTTGATGGAATTGTAGGGGGATGGATTTGTGCGTTTTAATTACGCATGGATTTCATAACTGATTTGATTCTTCTAAACCACTTAGAAACCATTTTGGCATGTAAGCGGAACACACACTCACCAAAAAAAAAAAAAATTCCTCCTGCGTTCCATCTGAAGATTGTAGCAAATCACAGATGTGGGAGCGACAATGCCATGCCCAGCTTCTTTTTCCCCCATCCCACCCCCACTTTTGCTCAACGGTCAGTTTGATTAAGAGTCCTGGAGACCTCAAATGCTTCCTCATACCTTCATGGCATTTTGATTAGTCCTTCTGGGACAGAGCCTTCCCCCCCCCCCCTTCACCTGCTCTGCCTTGTTACTTACAACCCACCCAGGGAATGGCACTGGCTGTGGTTTTCCTCCCCCCTTAGTGCCAGCGTTGCACTTGTTGAACTCAGCTGGGAGGAAGATGGAGCGTTGACTCTGCCTGTCATTGACTCTGGTTCCACCTACTGTTCATTCCCCTGCTTTCTGCCCCATGAGTCGCAATGGGCACGAACCCCACATTGCTGTGCCCAGTATTGACTATTCTGGCTAGCTCTCCAAGTTCTGGTACAGAGGTCTTTGCCATTAGCTGCGGCTATCTGAGACCCTGATAACTGAACATTAAAAAAAGGCTAAGACTGGGACTACCCGTGTGCTAAACCTGGGCTTGAAAAATGAGCTGTGATCTCAGCCCTAAATTACCTAGTGTTTGTAGAATTAAAAGAAGAAGAAGAGACACAATAGCTGCTGTACTTTGTTTCAGGCATCAAAATGGGGGTGGGGGGACCCTGAACAGTGGAAAGATGCAGAAGGAAAAGAAAGGAATGAATGAAAGGGGGGAAAGAAAGAAAAGAAGGGAAAGTGCAAAACTCTTCCATGACAGCGCTTTCTTTTTAAAATGCACATTCTCCATGATCCATTTAAAATAGATCACCTGCCTTTAAACAAAATGACACACACACCCCAGCTCATCACTAAGATAACACTCCAGCCATCTTTGCAAAAAGCAGGCACACACAACATTTCAGGTTTTTGACATGGAGGCTCTGTGAGTTTAACCTTCTTCAAGATCCTGGCAGGCTTTTTTGTATTTAATACTTGTTTTATCTGAAGCCCGTGGAGGTTCTAAAATATTAGAAGACAGAGACACTTTCTGAGAACTACCTTTCTAGTAGCCTGAAGGTAGATCCTTGATGTTGGGCAACAAAGTTATTCTCTGCAATCCTCTTGATGTTGTATAAATGGGGGAGGGAGGGAGAGGGAGAGAAGGGGGTGGCGCTAACATCATCTGAACTTTAGGCGAACCATTGGCTCAAAAGCACCATCAAAGAGCCCAATGCCCCTTGTTAAAAATAAAAAAATGGAGAAGAAGAAGAAAAAACCTTCAATGCATGCACGAAATGAAATTGCTGCAAATTAACTCGATTGCATTTGGAGACCCACACAAAACAAGCCCCACCGCAGTCTTGAAAGGGGCGCAGACGGACGCATTTCGCTTCCCAGTGGCCATCTTTTAACAGCATCCTTTCTTCAACATTTTATAAACTAAAAGAGAAGGGGGAAGGAGGGGGGAGAGGGAGAGGGAGAAATCCCTCTTCCCATTGTTATGCCCCTATTCAGGCTCCATTCGGAGTAATTCATTATGCATTAATTACTGCTTTCTGCGGTTCACCAGGAAGCTCCCAAACATGGTTCTGTTTTCAAAGAGGCACGCTTCCTGAGCCTCCGCTTTTTATATGTAGAACCTGATGAATTTCCTCCCCCCCCACCCTCCCCACGCCGCCCTGCGTTCCAATTCCCGCTCCCTTTTGCATACTGTAACTGTTCATAAAGGGGAGAGAAGGGGGAGCGGGGGAACACAAAACCCCGATTTCATGCTTCTGGGAGAGTTGTTTGCATCCCTTTTATTCTTCCCTTCCAGCTGTGACTGGCAGGAGAAGGTTCTTTAGCAGGTGTCCTGTCTGCTACCCCTATGGTAATTTAAAAAAAGAAAAAAAAACTTTCCTTCACTTTCTTTTATGTCTGCCACATTTCACAGGGGTCTTTCTCCCTCCCTCCACCACCAGTACTTTTTGCAAGATTCCTCCCTTCCCCCCTTCCTTTTCTACCAACCATCTCTCTCTCCCTGCACAAAATATCTGGATTTTCTGTTATGTCATTCCATGCCGTGTGGCTGCCAGATTATAGAAGGGGAAGAAGGGGGCAGAGGGCAAGCAGGCATTGATGCGTTTGCAAATCACATCACATATATTATGGTGTATCTCTCAGTCAATTCATTTGTGCACTTTATTGGCATTTGATCACTACATTCTTCTCCCTCTCCCATTCCTAGCTCTCTCGCCTTCTGCTGCCCTTTGTTTATTACATCTGTATCCATTCTGTATCCTTTGGACAGCTCCAAAATTCACAGAGGGCAAGGTGAACATGCCTCCACTGTCAGAGGTATTATGCTTGTAAAAACCAGTTGCTAGGAATCACAGCGGGCAGAGCTCCATTGAGCTCAAATCCTGCTTGTAGGCTTCTCACAGCTGTCTGGTTGGTCGCTGTGAGAACAGGATGCTGAACCAAAATGGGCCATTGGCCTGATGCATCTATTTCCATCATGTCAAAGCAGCCAACTGAGAGCCAGCATTTGGTCGCCTGCCTCCTCTCCCTTCCATGTACAGGAAGACTCAACTGGACTGAGAGTTGACTTGAAAGGTCTTCCACTGCACATGTAGGGTGGAATGGAAATCAAACCTGACCTCCCAATGCCTCATCACCTCTCACTCACAGAGCCATGTGGAGGGTACAGCTTTGTCAGGTGGCCTTTCTGCCTGGTCACTTGGTCAAAGATCTGTTCTCAGGGAGAAGATGACTAGGCATGAAAGCAAGAAAGCATTGCTGTGCTGGCTCTGGAGGATGGGAGTAGCTGGGAGAGTTCAAGCAGAATGGCTGGGGTGAGCCACCCCTCTCCTCATCAACATCCAACACCTGAGCCTAATGGCAGAGCCAGTCATGAGTCCCTTTCCATTCTCCAGCCATTGCACCATGCATCTGTATCAGATGTGTAATAAAGTATCTCCAGGGTTGAAGCTAGGCCTCGAGTAACTTTGCACAGTAACTTTGTGTTTCACCCCCCAAACTTGGCACTATTTCTGGATTATATATATGTGTGTGTGTGTGTGTGTGTATACACACACACGTACACACATACACACATATACATACATTTTTATTGGTTATTCTAAGATATCATTTCCAACAATCATTTAACATAACTTCTCATAGTCTTTCTTGCAATGTTTCAAATAGTCCTCCTTACAAAACTTCTTGCAATCCTACTAGTGTAATCTGTTTATTACAGTTGCTTTTCAAATAGTTCAAATATTTACTACAGTCTTCTAGAAATCTCTGATCCCGCAGGTTTCGAATCCTTCCTGGTAATTTATCTAATTCTGCATAGTCCATTAATTTCATTTGCTATTCTTCTTTCATCGGTAATTCTTCTTGTTTCCATTTTTGTGCCAATAATATTCTTGTTGCCACCTGTCAGGGAACTGACATCGGAGCCAGAGGCGGAGGCTAGGCTCCCAAGTGATGCTGGAGAAGGGCCCAGCAGGGAGAGAGGCAGCTCATCAGCTGGGGAAGGAAATCAGCGTAACACCAGGGATAAAGGGGGGCAGATGGGGGAATCGGTGAGGGGGCTCCAGGACTCCTCGACGGAGACCAGCGGGGAGAGCACGGGTCCTCCGCTACCCACACCCTCCCTGCGCAGAAGACTTCCGCGCAGGGAGAGTAGGAGGAGACTTGGCGTCAAACAGCTTTTATGCTGGAAAAGGTTTAAGAGACGCCCACTGACAGATTCTTCTAGCGACTGAGACAGCCATGAAGTGGAGGGCTGTCCGGACAGGAAAGGTTTAACCAGGCAACCTAGCCAGGAGTGGCGGCAACTTACGCACGAGCAACCCCTATTCTTATTACACCACCATTGCATATAAAACCAACTTACAATCCTGTCTATTAATATCATCCCCTATAATGCCAAGTAAAAATGCTTCTGGTTTTTTAATAAATGTATATTTCAACATCTTTTTCATCTCATTATATATCATCTCCCAGAAGTTTTTTTTCACTTTTTTACATTCCCACCACATATGATAAAAAGTTCCTTCCTTTTCTGGATTTTCAGACGTAAGCTGGAAATCTTGCTTCACTTGCAGCAGCTCCAAATTTAAACTTTGGAGAGGGGCAGGAGAGGAGAGTCCACAGCAGAGGTGGGAACAATCCTGTGCATAAGGAAACTGTCCATCCAACTTGCTGAACGAGCCTACAGTCTAGGGTCCTTCCTGTTTTGCTTGCTTGCTCTGCTTCAAGGCACAGGGCCTGTCCTATGGGATTTTGCCTAGTACCCAACTCTTGATTTGTGCCTGTAATCTTTTGCTGCATGTGAGGACTAAGTATGGAGGCGACATTCCATGCAGCTTGCATTTAACAGTGAACCACATTTTCCAGAACCGCACTTTCCAGAATAACATGTGAACCGAAGCACAGCCATCTTTTGAAATTTGCATTTCTCTGAACTTTGCAATGCAGTTCTCCAGGCAAGTAGTGTGAAAAAGCACTTCACTAGGGTAACATGCATATATTTGTGAAAATGTTGCACCAAAAAAATAAATAACTGCATAAATGAGGGTAAAATGTGTTGCAAAAAAATGTGCATATCGGGGAAAGTTGCATACACAGGTATACATGCTGGAAGAAATCTGCACTAAAATGCTGAGGGATTTTCACAAGGGCTTAAAAAAACAATAATTTGCAAAGTGTGGCGTGGAAATGTGGAGAGCTGAATTTAAGCATGGAAAAATGAGAAACCATAATTGACATATGCACCCATCCCTAGCAAGGCTGTTGTTTTGTCACATCTTGAAATGGTTTGCTTTTTTTGTTGATTGTGGAGCGGGCCCGTATTTGACTCTTAGATTCAAGCCAGAACTGCCTTAGCACCCAACCCAATAGTGCTGTATAGGTAACATTGAGAACAAGGAACATCAATAATAAAAGCATAATAAAAAGCATAGAGCCAGTGTGGTGTAGTGGTTAAGAGCGGTAGACTCGTAATCTGGTGAACCGGGTTCGCATCTCCGCTCTTTCACATGCAGCTGCTGGGTGACCTTGGGCCAGTCACACTTCTCTGAAGTCTCTCAGCCCCACTCACCTCCCAGAGTGTTTGTTGTGGGGGAGGAAGGGAAAGGAGATTGTTAGCCACTTTGAGACTCCTTCGGGTAGTGATAAAGCGGGATATCAAATCCAAACTCTTCTTCTTCTTCTAATAACAGACAGCATAATAATGAAATAATCATAGTAACAGCCCCAGCTTTAACAGGCCATAGATTATTTAATGGCTTAATAAGGCCTGGGTAAAGAGGAGTGTTTTTGCCTGGCACCTAAAGATAGCACCCTAAGTGGATCATGTCTCAGGTCCACCTAGTAATCAGCCACCCTGCTTCCCTTCCCACAGTAGCTAAGCAAATGACTACAGGATGTCCCAGCAGAAAATCACCTGAAGACCTTTTTTGTTGTTGTTGTTCCATTGAGTTCCTCGTGAGGACAGGTCCAGACAGAATTCATAAAATGTTGCGGTCTTAGAAGAGACGGTAATTTCGCATGTGTACAAAATACGTCCACAACTGGACATTTCTCAAGGGGTAATGATTAGGAAGGATTATTGAATACACATATAATTTTCATCAGCAAATCCTCTACGTGGGGAGAAAATTCTACAGGAATGAGGATTGAAATATATAATGTGTCTAAATACAAAGGAAGAAATAAAAAAAAATCAATTTGAATATTTCATACTAGGCAAGTTTTAAAAAGATTAAATAAGTCTCCTGATATTGATAACTCAGTTCCCCCTTTCACTATAACTTAGTACATTGCTCCCCTGATGGTTTAGATATTCATCTACACAAAAATGAAGGTCATCCAAGGAATATTAATAAAATTGGGTTAATCGTTTTAGAATAAAAGGGGAAAGCGGCGTTTTCTCTTGTGTAAATTGTTTTTCTGAAGCTCATTTTTAAAAAAAGAGAAAGAAAGAAAAGAAGCTAAATATAAACCTATATATAGCTTGATATATAAAAGGGCATCGTTAGTGATTCTATTATGGTTCAAAAGTACCCCATTCTTGATAGCTTTACAATTGAGGCCTTTTGAATAATCACAGCTTTCAGGGAGAGAAGTCCTTCCCCATGTAAGTAGTCCCAGCCCCCATCCATTTTCAAATTGGTCTGATTTGCTGCAAATTACACAGGTGATTCTAGACAGATTCTGACACACTTTAATCATTTCCAGAAGTGTGCAAATATTAAATGATGTCCCTATTGCTAGGGCTGTTAAATGCATTTTGAGAATAATCCATTTCTCCCTTAAACCAATTATAGAATGAGTTATTGAGAGAGAGAGAGAGAGAGAGAGAGAGAGAGAGAGAGAGAGAGAGAGAGAACATATTTCCAAGAAATGTATTTTCCTCTGCTCAATGGAAAAACATAGGATATGATCTGGGCACCCTTCAAACACACACACACAGACACAGACACAGACACAGACACAGACACAGACAGACACACACACACACACACACACACACACACACACACACTGCTCCACCCTGGAGTTTCTTACTGCTATAGCTCTGTCCCCAGCGGCAGGCAGCCCTTCCTCACAAAAAAGGAAGACACAGTTGTGGGATATCTACACATACCTAGCATGTATCCCTTTCTACTTTAATCCTCAGTTATATTATGACTGTACAGTGGTACCTCTGGATGCGAACGGGATCCATTCTGGAGCCCCGTTTGCATCCTGAGTAGAACGTAACACGCGTCTGCGCATGCGCAGGTCGCGTTTCGCCACTTCCGTGCATGCGTGTGATGTCATTTTGAGTGTCTGTGCATGCGTGAGTGCCAAAACCTGGAAGTAATATGTCCGTTACTTCCGGGTCGCCGCAGAGCGCAACCCGAAAATGCTTAACCTGAAGCTACTTTAACCCGAGGTATGACTGTACTCAGATTTGGTACTGACTCAAGAAGATTTATTGTTGATCTAAGACAGGACTTCCCAAACTTGAGTCTCTGGCTGCTTTTGGACTACAGTTCCCATCATCCCTGACCACTCATCCTGCTAGCTAGGGACGATGGGAGTTGAAGTCCAAACTGGAGACCCAAGTTTGGGAAACCGTATAAGATCATAAAAACACAAGCATTCTGCTGAATCAAACCAAGTCCTGCTTCCTACTGGATGCCCCTGGGAGGTGTGTAAGCAGGGCATGAAGACAATAGGTGTCTTGTTCCCAGTATTTAGAGGTATACCGCCATTGAGTATGGAGGTTCCACATCAGCAGCCATGGTAAACCAACTTGGCATTGGTGCCCAGTGTCATGGGCCAGGAGTCAGCTTCGCCTGCTGAACAGGAGAAGGTGGACGGACTCCACCTGCAGCTGTTCAGCCTTCAGGGACTCAGCGGAGAAGGCATGGGTGAGAAGCAGCTGGCTTCAGCCTTCCTAAGCAGAGCTTCCAGCAGCAGTCAGATGCTGGCAACAACGCTTGTCGTTCCTGGTCCTACCTTGCTGCTTCCTGCTCTTCTTGCCCACTGGCCCCCATGTTCATTGGATTCCCTGACCCCCTGGTCCTTCTGACCACCTGGATTGCTGTTCACACAACTCAAGGACTGGACCTGACTTTGGATACTGCCTCCAGGCAAGTACACATTGTTGCTCAGCAATGAAACTATGACACTCCCCCATCTTCAGGTTGCTGCCAAAGGCTGTTGGCACTTCATCGTTGGGCCCACCCACCTGCCTTACCCCCCATGACAGGATTTCGCTTTGGTGACCTGAAGTTGGGGCATTTTAGGAAATGTTAAATGGTGCCACCTGGAGCAGCTTCCACACTGCATTCACGGAAGCCCCTTTGCCGGGTGCACCCTCAAACCTGGAGATAGCCCTGGAGGTTAATAACTTAACAGATTTAGGTTCCTCGTGGGAGCCCGTTCCACTGTCAAACAGCTCTTATTGTCAAGAAGTTTTTCCTGATGTTAGTTGGAATCTCCATTTGAAGCCATGGGTTCGAGTTCTGCCCTCCAGGGGAGCAGAGAACAAGCTTGCTCCTGTTAGAATTCCTGCTCCATGATTGCAGTCATGGGATTGTTGTCTATCACATGACGGTATATGTTTTGACTCCACATCGTGGGAAGTGACGGAGACAGGATATTTGTGTTACGGTGTTCCGTGAAGTGGGACTATTGTCCTTTGTTCTTTTCTCTTTGCTGTCTGATGCTAGAGAGAGAGAGAGGGAGCCATGTTGCAGTGCTCTGTGTGTGTTTATATATAAATAAAGTAGATTAGCCAAAATGCTGAGTTGCTGAGGTCTGTTATGCAAGTTGCGCAAACTCTGCGGATCCCTAAGTGTGCCGGTATTGGTTGGCATCGGTCACTGTGATGTTCAGGCTGAAGAAAGCTTATGAAGCTCCCGAACAATCAACCAGGAGGGAGGGAACATGCCAGTCGGGCATGTGTCTCTGCTAGGGTCCTACTCGAGTGTAGGCTGAACTCCTGACAACAATTTAGGTTCCTCGTAGGAGCCCGTTCCATGTCAAACAGCTCTTACTGTCAGGAAGTTTTTCCTGATGTTAGTCGGAATCTCCATTTGAAGCCATGGGTTCGAGTTCTGCCCTCCAGGGGAGCAGAAAACAAGCTTGCTCCATCATAGATATGGATAATCCAACTGAGACCCCCAAATGTTTGAAATCACAAATGATGCTGTTTGGGGGCATATTTGAGGGTATATAATCAGATGTTCGAGCCATGGTTAATTAATTTTTAATTTAATTAATAAATTAATTTAATTAATTTTTATAATGTTTTTATAATGTTGCACTATTTTAGTGTTGTTAGCCACCCTGAGCCCGGCTTCGGCTGGGGAGGGCGGGATATAAATAAAATTTTTTATTATTATTATTATTATTATTATTATTATTATTATTATGGTGTGGTTGTCTCTTCAGAAACAGAATTATGAAGAGAGGTCTCATTTCTGGAAATGTCAATTCTTTTTTGCGTATGTAAGTATATTCACATTCCTGCTATTACGCCTTTGATTTCATTTCAGTACTAATTCTCATAATAAATTCTCTTTCTTATCTATTTCTGGTATTCTGCTGTTTGTCCAAATAGCTAACCCACCCCACAAAACCAAGAATCTGCACGGCAGTTTGAAGGAGCTATCTGTAGTTAGATATCTCAGTTTGACTAATCTCACACCTTCAGAGAAGTGACCCAAATTAAAACTGTTCAGAAAGAAGAAAGTGTTTTTCTTTTTAAAGACAACCGATTCATAGATTGCCATTTCCATATATATATTTAAAAAACCCACAATACATGCATTTTAACTAATTGTTACTTTTTTATTATTATTATTTTTAAAAAAATCGAAACTGGAGACTTACATTCATCTTTCTGTGCCCAGAGTGTAAAGCTTTTGCATTCAAAGGGAAAGAATAAAGATGAACTGATGCCCTGGCTTTTATTCTTGCCAGCTCTGAATATTTAAGCCACACTGCTGGCGATACTTTATTCGCTGGCTAAGCGTAAAGGACATCAGAAAGCCGACTGATGTCAGAATGATTTAAGTTGCTGCTTCAAGTTAAGGTTGTACGTGAGTGTTTGCAGGATTAAAACTTCTGCAGGCACGTCAGGGCGAGAGCTGGTGTGGTTCGCAAAGCAAGGCTTAATCTGAAGCAGTTTGCATGTCCTGCAACACTGGAAATGGAAGTCAGAGTGGGGCTACGAAGGCCAAGAGCACGAAGGCTGTGCAAATAGCAGCAGGTGGCGTTCTCAATGGTGCCCATCAACTTCTATAGGAAACAGGCTGCAGCTTGGAGCAAGTCTGAAGCAATGCATAGCCTGTCTCTTCTCAGGTGCAGAAGACAGGTTTAAGCCACCCCAAAAGGGACTCCCTTAAGCCACACAATATGACGTTTAGTATTTATTACATTTTTCATCTCCGTGGAACTCAGCTGTTTCGTTTCACCATAGAAGCCAACTCCTAGAAGCCGAGGTCTTTTTGCTTGCCCCTGCCCCACCAAATCGTGGGCTGTGGGAACTTCACATTCATGAGCAGGGCCGTCTTTAGCATACGCTCTGCCAGGGTGCAAAGATCCGTCCAGCACCCCCAAATTTAGTTGAGTCTGACAAGCGCTGCCGTTGTGAATGACAAGTGCTGCTGGCACAGCGCATCTTTGGAAAACGAGCGCACAAAGTCGAAAGTCCTTTAGTGAAACAGTAGGTATACATTTCGGTAATACCTAGGTATATATGCATTTTGTTTTTCTAGCTTGATCAAAATTATTTATTTTTTCATAACAGGTAGATAGACAGGAGCTCAGGTGGGTTCAGCGGCAGGCGCCCGGCGCCCCCTGGAATTTGACACCCAGGTGCCCCGCACCCCTTGCACCCCCAGGTAAAGATGGCCCTGTTCATGAGCTTACAATTTGGAGAGAGAGAAGTGGATTTCCAGCAGCAAGTGGGAGCATGCACAGCTCTGCTTTCAGAACAGGCTGACTATTAATGCATCCCTGGGGGGGAAAGAGGACAGAGAAGTAACATTTGTCCATGCTGAATGATACTTCTCGATGCAAACTGTGAAATGATTGCTATAGGTTGTGTCCAGCTAAGTCAGTTGATTTCAGTGAGTCTACTTTGCATGCGAACTACCAGGATACAACCCTTGGGTTTCAAGAGGAATTAAATAATCTCACCCCATTAAGAAAGACTGTGACCAGACAGCCTGTGTGCTTCCTCTGTCTGCTGTCCAGGAGCAAACTGGGGATGGGCTACTTTGACGTCCCTCCTCCTCTCCATCCAGAGGTCCTTTAGCGTTAACTAGACTTGGACCACACAGTCCTTTTATAAGAGAATGCCATCAGATAGAGGACTGTTCTCTATAAAGCAGGACACCTTGGCCTCCCCATCCTGCATGTATTCTTCATCCACATACTCACAGCATGTAAAAGTAATATAATTGGGCCACCTGGCCTAGTACCATCTACCCTGATTGGCAACAGCTCCCAGAGGTGCAAAGCCTTTCCAGTCTAGCTACCTGAGATATTTTCATCCAGGGGTTCATGCCTGGTACATCTTGTGCAAAGTCCTCAAACGGAGGCATGGTCCTTCTTCAAGAACACAGGGGCTCAAGAACTGCACACAGATTTGCAGTAGGCATTTGAAACAGGAGTACTTGGTACTTGGACACATCTGCCTTGTCCACAAACGATATACTTTGACATGCCCCTATAAAGCATCAAGTGGTTAGGAAGAACATAGGGAGCTTCCTTAGATTGAGTAAGACCATTAGGCCATCTAGAAGCCTTTCCTATCCCTCCCTGGAGACTGAGCATGTGATCGACCATTAAGCTGCACCTCCTGGTCGCAGGGGAGTTGGGGTCCTTTCCAACCATGCAAGCCCATGATTCTATGAAAGAAACACCCAGGCAATCACTGGGGTACAGACTTTCTCTAGGAGCAAAGTTACTTACCTTTACCTGTTCAAGCGTGGACATTAGCCTCTTCACCCCTTCAGCTTAGGGTGATCCGATTGAACCACTAGACAAATTTCTTTCTTCTGCATATGCACAGGGCTGAGTTTGAAGCTTCTCTGCCGAATAATTCAATTGCCCACTTCCACTTTACCACTGATAGCTATTAATCACCCTTTTAAGTGCCGGACAAAAGGTGTTTGACATCTGACCTTATAACCTCTTGACGCAGCACTTTGCATTCTCTCAGCATTAACCTCAGCGGTCTTTTCGGCATCGCACTTGCATGCTACTTCCTCCCCGGTTTTCCTGTTTGTTTTGCAGAGGTCATTATATTTAAGTCATTGTTCCATATGCAAAGGCCACCACGTGTTGGGGGCACATTGGGAGGGGGGAGGGAAGCAACGCTGCAAAAACACAACTGCAAAGAGTCCAGCTAATGGGCAATGTAATGTCACAGATCAGCTGCGCCCCTTTGCTCTCCATCGCCACAAGCTCTCTTCCTGGTCTGATGAACGAAGAGTTCTGCATAGCTCCAAAAGCCTGCTTATTCCTATGCAAAGGGTTTATTTTGCATATCCAAATACCATTTAATTTTCTTTACCGTTTTGGTTCCTTTCTGAAAGAGGAGGACCAGAAAGCAATGATTGTTGTGGTTTCCGAAAATATGTTTATTATTTTACATTCATTTACATTAAGTTCATATAACATACAACTTACATCAAAATCTATTTGTTTATCTTGGCGACTTCCCAACCTTACATCCACAATGATCTAATTCTCCTCCCTGCTGTCTGTCCAACTTCTTAACCTTGTCTATTTACCTAAATCTTATATCTTTTCTATTTTTTTTTAAATTGCTCATAAGTCATAACCTAATTAAAATTTCATTTGTCTGTACTGCATTCTTATATAGACAGAAAAGGGTTTCCATTCTTCCGCATATATTTCATCTTTCTGATTCTTTATTTTAACTGTGAGTTCCACCACTTCTGAGTACTCCAGTAGCTGCAGTTGTTGTTACTATAATTAACATCTCAGCAAAAGGCCAGATTAGTTCAGGTTGTCCAAAGCAACAGAAACATATCCAGATACCCAACAGGACAAATTAACAAAATTCTGAGATGCAAATCCTTGAAAATAGATTTGTGCATTGGGGGGTGGGGGGTGGGGGGTGGAGGGAACCGGCAGTGGAATATTCAGAATATCTTCAAATTGAGGAGAGAGGAAGGCTCACCATTTGTGCTTTGGGAAAGATGACTTGCTTTCATTCAGACCTCTCCACACCTGTGGCCTACACACAATCAGGGCATGCCTTCACCATCAAGAAATAATAGCACTGAGAATGTATGTCATAGCTGTCAATTTACAGATTTGAAAATAAGGGACCAGCAGCCTCGAAAATAAGGGATCAGCAGCCAAAATAAGGGATTTTAGTCAACCAGCAGCCAAACGAAACCTCAAGCAGTGGTTCCCACAGCGCAGCAACCCGGCAAAGGGATGCAGAGGGGGAAATCACTACATTAAGATGCTGCACTGGTTGGAGGGTATGCTAAGCAGCACGTCGGGGCTGCCGTCGTCCTGGCGTGAGGAGTTCCATCAGCCCTTCCCCGCCCAAGAGAGAGGGAGGGAGGGAGAGAGACTCTCGCCCAGGCCGCCCGCGAGCCCTGCATGAGACAGTTGCAGTGCCGCAGCAGCTGCTGAAGTGCTGCCCTTCTGCGTCCCTCCCCATCCCCTCCTCTTCCTCCTCCCTCAGGCCGCCTCCTCAGCCACCGCCTCCGGCTTCCCCTGGCAGCGCGGCGGAAGTCTTGCAAGAGAGGGGCTGCCTGCCCACCCGCCACCACCTGTCTCCTCATGACGCGCCCCTGAGGGAGAAAAGGGAGAGACGGAGACGCGGTAGCTCGTGTGCTCGCTCTCTCGAGGTGGAGGACCCCGAGCCGCTGCTTCCCTCCCGAGCCGGGTGAGCATGAAACCTGGGAAATTAAGGGACATCATCAATCCGGGACAGCAGCGGGAAATGGCGCTGGGATAAGGGAGTTTCCCACCAAATAAGGGACGGTTGACAGCTATGATGTATGTGCCCATACAACCCCACATCGCCCCCCTCCTCCTTTGCATGACTCTATGGGTAACACCATGTGCTGGCCCCAGGAATGTAGAAGAATCTGTGTACCAAACAACCTCCTTAATTTCAGACAGATGGGGACTCAGAAGCCCACAACCAAGTTTGTTAGGGGCAGGGCTGTTTTATCCTTTGAATAACAACCACAGTGGATTTGCCCACCTTGACTAGGCAGCAATCCTGCCTCAAAGTTATTACTGGGAATGGTGTGGTTGCATTTTTAGCCCGGGCCAATTAACTACTATTTCTTTCCATTCAGCCCCCGCTTTTCATGTTTTGCTCCTTTCCTTCCCATTAGCGGCTGAACTCTTCACACGACGGACCCCGCGTGGAACTTGCAAAATGCCTCTTCTGCTTCCTTACTGAACTTGGTAATTTGAGTAAGAATGTTCCTTTTCAAAATGCCTCCACTGCTGTACAAGTGGTTTAGTCTCGGGACCAAATAAGGACGCATAAATAAATGACATTTTTTGTGTTGTGGTCAGAATTCTAAATATGTTTTGAAAAGGGATGGAGAGTAAACATTCATCTCATGTTAATTGCAGCTGATTAAATAATAGCGAGCAGCAGCGCAACCCGTAAGATTGACTGTCTTAATTGTGTGATACTTTCCACTCTTTAACTAGATACCCGTTCTTCCTACACAGCCTTTATCACATTAGATCGGGGTTCTTCCACTCCCTCCCCCCTTGAATAAATTACAAGAAACAGCAAGATCAGCAGTGAAGGTGCAATTATTCATAATTAAAATGCATTTTGCAATGCAAGAAATGTTTTATAATCTATAGTAGCCTCCCCCAGCCTGATGATCTCCCAATGTTTGGACCACAATTCCCAGAAGCAGTCAGTCAATGGGGCAAGGAAGGAGAGGATGCCCTGCTCACCTGGCTTCCCTGCTCAAGGGTCACTGCTGTTTACCAAGAGGAGGAGAGGCAAAGAGGTCAGCGCAGTGTGGGTGGAGCGGCAGAAGCACTGGGTTGGCTCTGCCGCTGTGCCCCCACCACCTCCCCCTCTTAGTAACCAGCAGTGACCCCAGCAATAGCAGTCAGTGCTCCCATGGAGATGGCAAAAAAGTTCTGAGGGTGTTCAGGGAAAGTTGGAGAAGGCTATGGATCTGTGGGATCCAGCAGCTTCCTATAGGTAAAAGGTAAAGGACTCCTGGACAGTTAAGTCCAGTCAAAGGTGACTATGGGGTTGCTGCACTCATCTCGCTTTCAGGCCGAGGGAGCCAGCATTGGTCCACAGACAGCTTTCTGGGTCATGTGGCCAGCATGACTAAACCACTTCTGGTGCAATGGAACACTGTGACAGAAATCAGAAGGCACGGAAACGCTGTTTACCTTCCCGCTGCAGCGGTACCTGTTTATCTACTTGCACTGGCATGCTTTCAAACTGAGAGCAGACTAAAAAAGTCAGCACCAAGACATGCCCTGCCTTCGGGCTCACAATCTGGAAGGGCATGACACACGAGGAAAAGCCGAGCAGGAGGGAGAAAGGGAAAGCAAGCTCTATCAGAAGGTCTTAAAGTTCCTACACAGCTATATAGTTCTGTCTATGCAGAATACAGTGGTACCTCTGGATGCGAACGGGATCCGTTCTGGAGCCCCGTTCACATCCAGAAGCGAACGCAACCCATGTCTGCGTGTGCGCGGGTCAATATTCACTGCTTCTGCACATGCGCATGACGTCATTTTGACCGTCTGCACATGCGCGAGCGGCGAAACCTGGAAGTAACGTGCTCCATTACTTCCTGGTCACCGCAGCACGCAACCCAAAAATACTTATCCCAAAGCTACTTCAGCCCGAGGTGTGATTGTATGGCTGTCTAAAAGAGCTGCAACTCCTTTGCAAAGTCAATGGTAGTTTTGGCTGTCTTTCCCCTCCCCTGAGCGAAGCTACCAGAAGCGGAACAGGTGATAATATCCAGACCAGGAGGCAGCTCCTGCCACACAGTTCTTCCCTCAGACAGCTGACTCCCCCCAATTTTAACCAAACAGTGCCCCCTGTCTTCTAAAAAAAAAGCCCAGTTATTTAGGAGGTGTAGCAAAGGGTTAGGCGAGTGGGGACCCCATGATTCCCCCCACAAGTGAAGCTCTGGTGTGGCCTTAAAACTTCTATGCATTGCTTTTCAAGCCTTGCCTATATTCTACTCTGTTGCAATAGTTACCAAAACGTCAGGAGCCAGCAAGTCAGAAGAAGACGTAGAAGGAAGGCCTTGGCCTCCTGACATCAGTTGCAGCAAGAATCATGAACAATTGCTTGGAAGGTTTACAGTCAAACGCATTAAAAAGCATTAAAAGCTTGAAGGCCAGCTTTGCGGCCAACCTATATCACGTAGAGTCACTAAGCTAAGAAAAGAATGTAGATTCTCTCTTCCCTTAAAATACAGGGACTAGTACTGGGGGCGAGGGGGCAGGAGAGATAAAAACAATAATATATTATTGTTCCCAAAGATTCCATGGCAAATCAGGTAATTCTTTATGAATCAAAGGTGGCTGATCTTCTAGGGGAGCCCTGAAGGGGCACCCTGATTTCTGAAAGATGCTTGCCGAGACTGTAACATGACATTAATTCAAAGCAGCTTAGTTACTTCCCCTCATGTTGCCCACCCCCACCCCACACCGTAACTTCCAAAGAACTGAAGCTGCTGGGCATGTAACTCCAATTGTGCCTGGTCAATTAAGAGTTGGGGAGCTCTCTCCTGTCAGAAGTAATAAAACATCCGGGGTGTGGGATTCAGCAAACGCAGATATGGGGTATGCACTTGCGTGCAAAGGGTAGCGGGGGGGAGGGGGGAGCAGTGAGAGTTGTTGGGGAAAGACAACCGGGCCAAAGCAAAACCGTTTATTTGCAAATGTACATGCTAGCTTTTGAATATCGAGCAGTATATGGGGTCCTAAGGCTGGGCTGGATGAATCCCTAGCCGGAATTAAGATTGCCGGAAGAAATATCAACAACCTCAGATATGCAGATGACACAACATTGATGACAGAAAGTGAGGAGGAATTAAAGAACCTTTTAATGAGGGTGAAAGAGGAAAGCGCAAAATATGGTTTGAAGCTCAGCATCAAAAAAACGAAGATCATGGCCACTGGTCCCATCACCTCCTGGCAAATAGAAGGGGAAGAAATGGAGGCAGGGAGAGGTTTTACTTTCTTGGGCTCCATGATCACTGCAGATGGTGACAGCAGCCACGAAATTAAAAGATGCCTGCTTCTTGGGAGAAAAGCAACGACAAACCTAGACAGCATCTTAAAAAGCAGAGACATCACCTTGCCAACAAAGGTCCCTATAGTTAAAGCTATGGTTTTCCCGGTAGTGATGTATGGAAGTGAGAGCTGGACCATCAAGAAGGCTGATCGCCGAAGAATTGATGCTTTTGAATTATGGTGCTGGAGGAGACTCTTGAGAGTCCCATGGACTGCAAGAAGATCAAACCTATGCATTCTGAAGGAAATCAGCCCTGAGTGCTCACTGGAAGGACAGATCCTGAAGCTGAGGCTCCAATACTTTGGCCACCTCATGAGAAGAGAAGACTCCCTGGAAAAGACCCTGATGTTGGGAAAGATGGAGGGCACAAGGAGAAGGGAACGACAGAGGACGAGATGGTGGGACAGTGTTCTTGAAGCTACCAGCATGAGTTTGACCAAACTGCGGGAGGCAATGGAAGACAGGAGTGCCTGGCATGCTCTGGTCCATGGGGTCACAAAGAGTCGGACACGACTAAATGACTAAACAACAACAACAACACCCTGGTGCATCTAGTGCAGGACCTACACTGGTTGACAACAGTTTTCCAGGGTTTCTGACAGAGGACAATCCAAGTCCTACCTGGAGATGTCAGAAACTGAGCCTGTGACCTTCTGCATGCAAAGCAGATGCTCTGCCACTAAGCGATGACCTTTCTTAAGCCCTCTTCAGGTGTCACAGCTGCAAAAGCAGCACTGTTAACCTTCCTCTCCTTGTTGCATACCACCATCCTTGTGTAACGCCAGCCATTTCTGCCCAGGAAGGTTCTCTGTGCAATTAAGAGGCATCTTCCAAGATTGTGCAGGCAGTAAAAAAAGGCTCCCCCCGTCAGTCATGAGGAAGCTGGCATGAGGTGTGTGCTCTCCAGAATCTGGCTCTGCAGCAACTTTCCTACTCACGTTGCTCCACTCACAGCAGTAATGTTAGAAGATGACTATAGGAATGCAGGGACTCAATGGCTCTGTGCTTATACCCCACTGGCCTGAGAAAACCCAGTCAGATAGGTGGGGCATAAGTAATAAAATTATTACATTACTTTTTAGAGCAAGGAAAAAACAAAAACAAAGCCAATCCAAATGACAGCAGCTCAACATTTTAAAATATTAGTCAATACTTAGCAAAACCCTTCACTAAAGATTTGAATGGATTCAGCTATATTAGTAACAAACAAACAAACAAACAAACAAACAAACAAACAAACAAACAGTGTTTTGAATGTGTTATAAACATGCAACACAAGATGGCGCTGTAGAGCACAAAACTTTTCTATGTGATTTTACATAGCTCTTTTTTATTTTGTTATAACGATTTACTTTATGGCTTATTTATAGTGGGGGTTTTCCTGTGTGTAGATCCGCCCAATGTCTTCTGAAATGTAAGTAGAGAAGAATCCATACATGCTAAATAAGGCAGAGAATTCTACAGAGGTGGGGCCACTGCTAAAAAGGCCACCAATTTGATGGACCTTGATGGCAAGCTAGATGGCAGAGCCTCCAAGGCTAATCTCACAACCTGGGCAGGTTCCCAGAGGGAAGGACTGTCACCCAGTGAGAGAGTGCTTGCTTTGCATGTGGAATGTCCCCAGTTCAGTCCCCAGCATCTCCAGATAAGCATCCTAATTTAAAGGTCTCTCTGCTTCAAAACTGTAAGAAAGGAGAGCCCTTCAACAGTTAGCCGCCGAATAGCAGACCAACCCAGTCACCCAGACTTCCCCACTATGGTGAGATGCACTGTATTTCTATTTAAATGACAGTGGCTATGTTAAAATATCTATCTATTAGCATATGCAAAGCTGTGTTTTGTTTTGGTGATGCGTTCCCTCTCTTTTGGAGATGTATAAAGGGCCACCCTTGATGGAAAGGACCCGTGTCTTAAATCATGGAAATCTGCTACCAGTCAGTGAACACATTAGGTGAATCAATGGTGGGACTTGCCATGTTGTACACTGAAAGAAAATTATATGAAAATGATGAACTGGTGGTATTTGACCCCTATGAAACTGGCACAAATGTACAGTCATACCTCATGTTATGTCCGCTTCATGTTACGTTCTTTCAGGTTATGTCCCAGGGCGACCCGGAAGTACTGGAAAGGGTTACTTCTGGGTTTTGCCGCTCACACATGTGCAGAAGCGCAAAATGACGTCACACGCATGCGCAGAAGCGGTGAATCGCAACCCGCACGTGCGCAGATGCGCCGCTGCAGGTTGCACTCTTTTCATGTTGCTTCCGGAACGGATCCTGTTTGCAACCAGAGGTACCACTGTACAGGACAAGTACAAATACCTGCTGGAAGTGTAAAGAAAAAGAAGGTACCTTTGATCATATGTGGCGGACTTGTAAGGTTATAAAAGCTTTCTGGGAGATGATATATAATGAAATGGGGGGAAAATGCTTTAAATAAGCTTTGTTAAGAAACCAGAAGCTTTTTTTGTTAGGAATTACAGGTACCGACATTCCAAGGGAACAGAAAAGACTTTTCATGTATGGAACAACAGCCGCCTGGATGTTACTAGTACAGAGATGGAAGAAGACAAAGTCCCTACCAGGGAGGAATGGCAAACCAAGCTAGTGGACTATGCCGAGATGGCAAAACTGACTAGAAAACTCAGAAGCCAAGAGGACAAAAACTTTATAAAAGAATGGGGAAAATTTATAAGTTACTTAGGAGACCACCATAAGCAGATGGAAACATTAGCAGGATTTTGATTTCACTTGTAGTGTAATAATTACCATGGATAATACAGTTTGATATAAAAATTGGAGTATGGAAGAATATGCAGTAGTAAATGTTTAAAGTGGGACCCCAGAGAAGGGATGGGGGGAGGGAGTCCTGAGATTTGGAGGAATCTCTTTACATGCATATACTTTTTGATTTTTTTGTTTATAACTTTGTATTTGTAAAACCAATAAAAATGATTTCAAAAAATAAATAAATGGTGGGGCTTGGTTTTCTACATTCTTATATGGATGCAGGACAAAGTGCAGGAAGTATTAGCCCAATGCATCTTTGTGTGCTATTTTCACTAATCTGTTCATTTATCTGCCCATCTTACCCTAGCCGATGCATTTTCGTACACATCACTTGGCTGACGGATTGCATTTCAAAATTCCAATAAGTGTGAATTTCAAAAGATGGCTGTGTTTTGATCTGTGTATTGTTTCAGGAAGTGCAAACCGAATTGAATCTCTCCCACCCCCACCCCCACCCCATCCTTATACTAAAGGCAGTTCTGTGCTGGAGGATCTGGGGCAAAATCACATTGTCCCTGTCTCCCACCAGTCGCGCCTTTTATTCCATGCAACTTGGGGAGGAGGCAAAGGATTGGGTTGCTTGCATTTGAGTTTTAACACTTTTTGTGGGGGCATCTGTGGAAGGCTTTGGAGAGTGCGTGCCTGCCTTTTATTTGTCCTCTGTGGCAGTTAGCTCGGTCTTGTTTGCTTTGATATATTTTTATTAACAAGCGTTAGGTTACTTGTTGGCACCACACAACGGGCTTAGATTTGGTAAGAGGACCCAGGCAGGTCAGATTCCTTTCCCGATCTTATTTGCAAATAGAGAGCGCTTCACCTCCTGCAGTCCTGCTCTCGCAATTTCTTCTCCAGCAGGGTTTGCGCTGTCCTGGCCCAAAGGACCTTCATGTTAATGGTGGTTTAATTGGTGCCGTTTTCAATGAAGTGGGACTTAAGCAGTTGCTGGTGGTAGTGTCAATCCTTGCACTGAAACACATCTGCTTTGCAGGCCAGGTGACACAAATATGGTCTTTGCCTTTCAGCAAAGATTGTCTGTTGTTTGGAACATCAGTTCCCAGGTGGCTGTGTTCTACCTGCACTGTCAGAGGCAGTATGTCTCTGAATACCTGTCGCTGAGCATCATGCATGGGCAGAGGGCTGTTGGCCTCATTCCCAGCTTGCAGGCTTCCCACAGACATCTGCATTACAAAAATGTCTGCTAACAAGACATTAAGGCTGGCAACACCAACCCCACCATGTGGAAATCCCTTGCAGACAACCGCAGTGCTTGCAGACAGTCAGTCAAGAAGTGTATCCACAGCAGTGACCAGAGGAGGAAAGACTCCTGGGAGGAATGCAGAGAGAAGGAATGCCCTGGTGCATCTGCAGCAGCACGCGTGGATGCCTCCATCTGCCCCAGCTGCAACAAAACATGTCTCTTTTATATCGGTCTCTACAGCCACAGCAGGCACTGCTTCCCAACAGTTTGACTGCACCCCCAAAGGCGCACTCCTCCATTGTCTTCCCAACACAGACGTATGCCAACAATATGTGGACTGGAATGGGAAAATTGTAAGGAGGAGTCCTATTTACCCCAAACTAGGAAGAAACTTGACACAGAATGTTGGGAGATCTGCAATTTCTCTTAGGTGACCTGATGGTGAGACTGTCCTCGGGAAGGGCTAAAATTCTGTACCACCATACCTGGGTGCAGCAAGAAATTTCTCCCCACTTGGCTCAACACAATCATCTCAAGGTTCTCTTTACACACCTGGTAGACAGTAGAAGATAATGAGGCCCTGTCGTTCTCATCCATCTGACCCCACATGTGCTAATATTCTGCCCCATGTTTACTACAGTGGTACCTCGGGTTAAGTACTTAATTCATTCCGGAGGTCTGTTCTTAACCTGAAACTGTTCTTAACCTGAAGCACCACTTTAGCTGATGGGGCCTCCTGCTGTCACTGCACCGCTGAAGCACGATTTCTGTTCTCATCCTGAAGCAAAGTTCTTAACCCGAGGTACTATTTCTGGGTTAGCGGAGTCTGTAACCTGAAGCGTATGTAACCCTAGGTACCACTGTACAGTCATACCTTGGGTTGAATGTGCTTCAGGATGAGTGCATTCGAGTTGCAATCCGGAAGTAACGGAGCGCGTTACTTCCGGGTTTCGCCACTTGCTCATGCGCAGACGCTCAAAATGATGTCACGCACATGCGCAGAAGCGGCAAAAAGTGATGCGCACGTGCACAGACGTGCCGTCACTGGTTATGTTTGCTTCTAGATGCGAGCGGGGCTCCGGAACGGATCCTGTTCGCATCTAGAAGTACCACTGTATTCACTTTCAACTCCCAGCTGATCAGACAACTTGCCTGCCCCTCGCACCTTGGCCTTCCCCCTTCTGGTCGTCAAATCTCAAGACAGGTTTGCAACGAATGCTGAGTAACCCCCTCCTCTGTCTTGGACACATCCCAGCAGCCGTGGAGGTCGAAAGATACGGCCTCTACAATCTTCCACTTTGCTCTGCCTCTGGTTTAGTCAATCACCTACTGAGGGGAGAGGGGGAATCTGTTCCTAGCCTTTACTTTTCCAGAAACTAGTGTGCAAAATAGGGGGTTGGGGAGACTGGCTGAGCCACTCTATTTTTCTGGTCATTTGGCAAGCCCCACACCCAAGGCCCCAGAGTTGGCTGTGATTGTTTTTAGGTCAACCCCTAATTGCCATTTTTCTTGTTCTTACTGGCTCATTCCAGGAAGTCCCGCTTGGCTCACGTTTCACTCCTGTTCTCATTGCAATTTACCAGAGACAGTGTGTAATTTATGGCAATTACTTTTTGAGCCACTTCTTTCTCTTCCTCCTCCCCCCTCCCCCATGCACATATCAATACCACCACCAGTTTAAAAGGGGGGGGGGAGAGACGGATAAAACCTGAAAGCCGGCCAGCCTCACCTGGTCGGTTTCCTTGCCTGCCATACTAAGTTGACATTACCAGGAGGAAACTGTACGCTTGATGAGAGCCTGCAAAAGAGATCCTTTACACAGCCATGAATGCATGCTGACAAGTAAATCGAGCAGAAGGGGACCATAATTGTTGTGAATGCATTCTTTTATTTGTTAATGCATATATACAATATCATAACAACCGAATATTGTGTAAAAGGCTAATGGGGAACGCAGTTTGTCAGCTCTGGGAGAGCACTGGAGACAATGTGACTTCGGCATAGTATGAAAAGGAAAGAAAGAAAAGTGTGTGAGCTGCCATGAAGTATGCATTTGCATCTAAATATATTTATCCGTTTGTTTTAATGCACATTTCCTCCCTCGTTCCAGCCTGACAGGTCATGGCAGGTAATAATATATTTGAGGTAAACATCCAGTGTCCTATTAAAGATTCGTTTATGCCAGATGGTTCAATGCTTTGGCAGGCACTGCCCCCACCCCACCCCAAAGCTAGTGACACGGCTTGGGGGAGTGTCTAGTGGGAGGGAGTTCCATAGGTGTTGGCAATGCCCAGGCATCCTTTCTCGGGTCTGGGACAAACTTGGAACACGGACCCTGTGCTCATGGCTCCTCCTGCAAGCTGTGTCTATTTTGAAATACTGGGGGGCTGGCAGGTATTCTTCCGCTACCGTACTGGGGCGAAATGGCGTGAGCCTAACAGCTGACCATATCAAAACATTTCGCCTTATGCAAGGCAGGTACTGCCCTTCCCGTAACCTCCACTGCAGTCCTTGAGAGCAGTGCCAAGGGCGATCTATTGCAGTGGGACATATTTTCCATGTCTCCCCTTCATGAAATATTAAGGACAATATGCTGTAGTGCACTCTGAGAGCTGCCAAAATGCAGGTACCTGAGGCATCTCCTATATTAAAAAATATTAAGTACAGCAGCAAGTGCTGTGTGGAGCATGAGTCTTATCACGTAAACAAGATCATATTAGTGTGGAGAGCTTTTTAAAAAACAACACCACATGCGCCATAGGTCTCTTTGCAGTCTCCCCCCCCCCCCGCCTCTGCCAGAAGATTTAATGGCACGTTAATGAGAAACTTCTCTTGATATATCTATTGAACCTTGAAACCCTGGAGAGGAAAAGTGAGATAGGATTGAATTGTCATTAGTTTAATTTCTTCTCGTTTTAGCTCTTTCCTGCAATGGAACCGTCTGCCCACTGCCACCCTCGCTGCCCACATCTCAGCCTCTAGTGGCAACACTTAGGATGTTGAAAGGTATTCAGACGGAGGCTTGGTATAACATTTTAAAAGCTTGTGTTTATAAACTTTGGGTTTGGCTTCTGTGAATTTAGGTAGGCAAACTGGAAACGTTCACTAAACTGAAATTCTTTTCCATCCTCACTTGACACTCATAGGCTTTCCTGGAGAGGGGCAAGTAGCAGCTTGGGTGGGGGGGGGGGGCGCAGATTTAAATCCACAAAATGCAAAGAGGAAAGGGTTAACTCTGCAGGACCCCAGGCCCAGCCTTCCACCCCCCATCTAGTTGGCCACTTTGCCCACCTCACAAGGGAATGCTTGTGTTTTACCATTTGTATAGCTCAGTTTGGTACCGCATGAGAATCTTAATCTCAGGTTCATGGGTTTGAACCCCATATTGGGTGAAATATTCCTGCATTGCAGGGGGTTGGACTACGTGATCCTCGTGGTCCCTTCCAACTCTGCAATTCTATGATTCTCCCTCTGCCTCTTGGAAAATGAAGGCCTTGCTGAATTAGGCCAAAGGCCAGCATCCTGGTTTCCATGGCAACCAAACAAATGCCTCTTGAAAGCCCTCTGTCTGTGTCCAGTAAATGGTGTCACATATGTCACCCTCCTGCACCACACACACACTTGTGAGGTAATATCTCCAGGTGCCTTTTTCTGCAGGTGAGGTAAAGTTTATTGGTGGGGGTTTTTTTGCTGGTGCTTTTTATTGCACCCGCAAGAAGGTAAGGCCAGGCCTATGAGGAAAGTGCTTTTTCTGTGGTGGTGTTGTAAGCCAAAAATGGCTTATCTTCTGAGTTTACGTCAATAAAACTCAGAGACAAGAGGAGTTAGGAGCCCATTGTTGTTTATTGCTAGGCAACAGGTTACAGTTGAATTGTTTCACAAAACTGCAACCCCACCCGGTGGTCCCGGTAGGGGTATTTATAAATTTCAAACAAAGCATTTCAATTTCCACCAATCATATACAGTCATATCTCATGTTACGTTTGCTTCATGTTACGTTTTTTCAGGTTGCGTCCCGCAAGTATCAGAAAGGGTTACTTCCAGGTTTCGCCACTCGCGCATGCGCACAAGCGCCAAATCGCACCGTGCACCTGCGCAGATATGGCGCTTCAGGTTGCGGGCTTTTCATGTTGCGAATGGGCCTCCAGAACGGATCCCGTTGGCAACCAGAGGTACCACTGTACATCATTACCTCATTCATGTTTAATAGGTAAAGGTAAAGGGACCCCTGACCATTAGGTCCAGTCGTGGCCAACTCTGGGGTTGCAGCGCTCATCTCGCTTTATTGGCTGAGGGAGCCGACGTACAGCTTCCGGGTCATGTGGCCAGCATGACTAAGCCACTTCTGGCGAACCAGAGCAGCGCACGGAAACGCCGTTTACCTTCCCGCTGGAGCGGTACCTATTTATCTACTTGCACTTTGACATGCTTTCAAACTGCAATAAGCGTTAGCAATTTCTGCTGATTCAGTTCCGATTCCCACCGCTTTCTGTTAAAGTTCTGATTTCTGTTACGTTGTGTTAGTGTGGATGTTGGGAACCTGTGTTACATGTAACCATTTGCACCATGTATCAACTTATGTTCTAGTTTATGAGCTGTATCTTTGTGATTCACATATTAGCTGCGCTTCTGCCCCAATGGGGGGGCGGCAACTTGCAAATCATCAGTTTCATAAAGCAACAGGTTACCATAACTTCTCTATTAGAAGCACACTCAAGGATTTAGAAGGGTTCACATTATCATATTTATTGTGGTTCTTTGGGCCACTACCACAGTGACACCACAAACATATAATGTTCTCTTCAGAAAGGTCCACCAGTTATCATCGGTTTTAGCCAAAGGATAAAACTTTTTTTGTGTTGTTGTTGTTGTGCTAGTGTTTTTTAATTAATATTTACTAAAAAAAAAAATTATTTAAATCCCTCCCCTCTTCGATTATATAAAGAATAGATTAATAATGGTAGGTACATTCACTATTAGAATAAAATCATACAATGGGTATTGACAGGAAGACCAAAGTATGATATTTTTTGTTAATAATCTTTGCTAATAATTTTTGTTAATATTCGCATAAAAAGTAGCATAAATACAGCTGAAACTTAAGGTTCATAATTATGTAAGAAAAGACAAGTATATGGTTTTTTTTCTTTTTTGTGTGTACATGATTGAAATTTCAATTTACTTTAAGAGATGTACTATATATATATAATGTATTGTAAGACTATTAACAAAGCTTGTTACACGTTAAAAATAAAATCCCTCCCCTCATCTGGAGTACCCCCTCTCCCCTAAGCACATTAATCCCTTCTACAACTGTTTTTATTATTTTGCCGTATTCTTTTGGAGGTAATGCCGTGTGCCTTGAGACGGAGTCATGGAAAGATGGCTAATGTGTTTTATAAACACAGGTCTAAAAACATTAAGCACACACAATATGGTGGTGCTCATGTGCCCAATGAAATGGCAGTCTTCGTGTGAGGCTGCTCATGAGTGACTGCAAGCAATATGGCAGCTCATATGTCAATTGGTCTGGGCATGTCTTGGAATAATTACCATAGGCTTCCCAATGAGACTTGTTAAATCTCACCAAACATTGGATCAAATCTGGCTGAAAGTTGCCAGATCACCTGGCCCATTCCTAATTTTCAGCACGCCGAATGCAAAATATTTACATGTTGGTGTTTGCCCGCTTCTTCTAAAAAACAAATTCCCTGGGATAGTTTTTCTTCAGAAGCTTGCTGACCAAGCTACAGCAAACTCAATAATTACACTGTACTGCCAGCAAGAAGTCAATATTATTTTTTTTCCCCTTCCTTGCCTGAGGGTTACAACACATTTGCACCATAGGGAAGCCTTTTCTCTTTGCATCTCCAAACTGTAATGCAAACTCTTCTTTTATCCATAACAGCTCGATCTCCAGCTGAGATAGGCACTTTCGTATTACCCCAGATGACAGATTTCTGTGTTCTTTCCAAGCACAAGGGGTTTAATAAACATATCTGGCAATCTTTCGATAGCTGGAGGGCTCGGGATGACACCGTGTGTGCAAACAATATGCTCTCACTGCAAGGGAAACAAGTTTATTCAATTATTCAATTAATAGATTACAGTCAAGATACTTGTTATCCTACAAGGGAAAATGGCAGAAGAACGCAGAGAATTAGGGTAGGTCCTGGGATTAGTAGCAGGCAACGCAAGGAGCCAAGCAAAAGAAGATGAAAAGGGGAGAAAAAAGGACAAGAAGGAAACACCTTTCATTGATGGAGATATATTTATAGGGGAAGGCGCTACCCAGCTGTTTGATTAGCAGTTACAACTTGAGTAAGAATATTTATTATTTGCCTAGCATTAAATATGTGCCCTGGGTAGATCACAGATCCCTATGCTGCACAAGCAGCAGAAAGAGATGGTAGAATTGGATATTTTATTAATTTATTTGTGAGTGGACCACAAAGTCTGTTCCCAGTCCCTCCCCGTTTCACATGGGTTCGTTCATAAGTCCGTTCCATCCCATTCACACCTTAAACTGTGGTTTACTTTTTTTAAAAAAATGGCATGAAAATCCATATTTAAATATATATATTGAAAATATTTTATCAAACCAATAATACTGAGACCCAGCTCTGGGGGCCTTATGGCGGCTCCCTCACCGCGAGAAGTGAGGTTACAGGGAATTAGGCAGAGGGCCTTCTTGGTAGTGGCGCCCCCCCCCACCAGATGTCAAGGAAATAAACAACTATCTGACGTTTAGAAGACATCTGAAGACAACCCTGTATAGGAAAGTTTTTTAATGTTTGATGTCTTACTGTGTTTTAATTGACTGGAAGCTGCCCAGAGTGGCTGGGGTAACCCAGTCAGAAGGGCGGAATTATTATTATTATTATTATTATTATTATTATTCAATTTCTAAATGTATTTTCTCTCCACTCCTAAAGAACTGCCTCTTCCATCAAGAACCAACCAGGATTCTGTGGTCATCATCTGAGGCCCTTCTTCATATACCCCATCAAGGAGAACTTTGGAGGGTGACAATATGAGAATGGCCTTTTCAGTGGTGGCCCCTGCTTATAGAACGGATTCCCCAGAAACATTTCTTCCCCCTGAGCTTTTGGTCATTAATTTGAAGGATTTTGCAGCCTCGTTTAGTGGGGCAGGACTACTACTTTTAAAATTGTTGCATTTCTAGGTTTTCATTGTTGATTTTAATTCATTCTAATGTACCTTGCCTTGAGTTACTTTTGTAAGGAAACCGACTAACAAATACAATTAACAACAGCATCCAGTAGCCAACTGATGGGTGAGGATGCCCCCACGTTAAATCCCGACTGCCAAAAGTCTAGATCTCCCTAGTTTAGAAAACATGAATGGCATTGGTTTGCAGTCTTAAAGATGCATCTGAACAGAGTTTGTGTTTCCACAACAATGCACTAATGCTCCAGCCCTGGTCTTTTTTCACTACTAATTTCTTTCTTTGTGAAGTTTGCAAGAGTTTTTCCTTGCTCAGCAGTCTCACAGACATCCAGTGGCTTGGATTGGATGTGTAATTTATTGTGTTATTGGATTTGGCTTTTTATCATTAAAACAAAGTAAAGAAACCCACACAAATATTTGGGCAACCTCACCTCTGTGCAAGTCTGCACAGAGAAAACCTTCGAAAACAAACAAAAAAGGCACAATTTCTCCCATCCCATAAACTGGGTGGTAACTCGGTTTGGCCAAGGAAAGGAAGAGAGGAGGAAGGCAGGGTAGAGCTGGGTTACAGGAGCACAGTAGTTTGGCTGACATGTGTCTATCATGATGAATGAGTAGGAGGTTAACACAAGGACGAACTGCCTGTTAAGTGTATGTGTTACGGCAGCAAACAGCCACTGCAAACATATACGTGAAATCCCGCAGTGGCAACCTGGCAGGGATGGGTTGACATGGAGTAGGAATGGAAAGAGTTACCATCCCTGTCATCCTTGTTTATAATTTCTTCCTCCCAAAGGTATTACCTTCAGATGTCTGACCTTCTGGGAGTCTGAGGGCCCCGTTCCTGCCTCTCTCCACCTAGCCAAGGGCCTGACAGGCTGTCCAGCAAGGACTGGGGTATTTTGGGGAAAGTTTTGTTGGGAATTTTGCTGTTATTGATATTAATTTTTTTAATCTTTATTTTTATGTGGAAATTGTTTGGTTTGGTTATGTGGTTTTGATGTGTTTTATTTTTTTTTATGACTACTTTGCTATGTTTGTAACGACGTAAATCTTTTCATATTGTAAGCCGCCTTGAGCAGGTATAGGCAAATTCCGGCCCTCCAGATGTTTGGGACTACAATTCCCATCATCCCTAGCTAACAAGACCAGTGGTCAGGGATGATGGGAATTGTAAAAGGCGAAAGATTTATACGATCTGAAGAGAAACCAGAGAAGTGGCGGAAATGACTGGCAGAAATGACTGGCAGAATCCGAGACCAGGGAGAAGAGTTGGTGGAAGAAGACTGGAAAAAGTTTAAAGACTATTTACAGAAATACTGTAAAATTAAGGAATGTTAGAAAAATGTTGGAATGAAGTTATATGGCTTTAGTAGAAATGTTATAAGGAATTAAGTATAAATAGATTAATAGAGTATTAAAGGAAAAAATAAGGTTATAATGTGTTAAGATAATTATAGGATAGAAAACAGAGGAAGATGGAAAGGAATTGCTGAAACAATTAACAGAAGTGGAATACAAAAAGGGAGGTGTGAGGAGGTCGTTGAAATAAGTGAATGAAAGATAAGATATTGAAATTGTTTGATGTGTTTTAAACTGTTTTTGTTTTGTTTTGTTTTGTTAGTTTAATGTGTTAGTGTTATGTAGTGTTTTTGTATTGTTTTGTATTGTATTGTATGGTTCATTTTTTTTTGTAGTGTTTAAATTGTTGAAAAAGTAATAAATATTTAAAAAAAATGATGGGAATTGTAGTCACAAACATCTGGAGGGCCAGAGTTTGCATACGCCTGGCCTTGAGCACTGTTTTAACTGTGGAAAGGCAACATACAAATAAAATGATGATGATGACGATGATGATGCACTCTGTTTTATATGCTGTCAGTAAGATGCTGGGGGCAGTGCTAGTTAAGCTGTCTTCAGCTGAGGCCCTTCTCTATGTGCCTTCTCTGGGAGAGGTCAAGAGAGCAGCAACACAAGGATGGGCCTTATCTGTGGTGGCTTCCTTCCATCAGCTTCTTCCTGAATTACTCACACAGGTAATCCCATCCAATCAGGAATCACGTAGGAAATGTGATGACATCACAGTACCATCTGATATAATGAAGTTATAGGATGATGTTATCTGTGTCAGTAAATAAAATCAGAACCGATGAGATTTGTCTATGTATAAATTTCATGGAAGGAATTTGAGAGTGAGAGAAAGCAATGGCAGCCAATTAGGTTTCTAGGTACAGGCTCTGTATGCGGGGGAAGGGGTCATGCCATAATAAATTATTAGCTAATAAAGTGAAATAATGATAAATAAGATAGCAGCAGCAGCAGCAACAATATGTAAATAATTCACAAAATAAGAACAAGTGGTTTAAGTACTTTTGCAAAAGTCACTGCAACAGTACTGTGGATATTGTAGGTTTAACTTTTAAAAGGCTCACCTGAATCTCTTCTTTGGAGAGTTTGCAGAGAATTAGTAGCATCATTTTGGACCTAGTTCAAAGTTGGTTCAAGTTACCTGCAGGCTATGGGCTTCTGGAAAGAAGAAGAAGAACATGCATTGATGCAAAGGAAATTAAATATCTCCTTGTAGTGTCTTAAGGAGCAATTTAGCCGAGGGTAATTTTTTGCTACGAGGGTTTTTGTGTGTGTGTGTTTTTGCTACAAAGCCCCACCACCACACGTTTTATTATTATGTCTGAGGTTATTTTTAACAAAAATAAATGGAATTGGATTACATCTTTACAAGCTGTATTTTTGTAATTGAAAAGTGCACACATAGGCACCAGAAGTCGCAGAGGAGGGTAGCAGTTCCCCAAGGAACCACAAATTCACATTAGATTTCTAAGAGCCGGGAGGGACCATTAATGATTAATCTCCAAAGCTGTATAAGCCAGCATGTTTCCCCTAGGATTTTCTACATTAAACTTAGAACCTTGTGGCTGCATTCAGGTGTGTGTGTGAGCGCGCTTGCGCTTTGGTGTGTGTGGTCTTTTTGCTATCTCTCCAGCGTTTCTGTGATCAAACAATAGCAACTGTGGCCACAATCTCACCATGCATTCAATCACTGCGCTACCGCTTTAAACAGGCATAGCTTGGAGTCGTAATTTGTTAAGGGTGCTGAGAGTTGTTAGAAGGCCCCTATTCCCCTCCCAGAGCTACAATTATCAGAGTTCCCTGTGAATAGGGATTGGCTGTTAAATCAGAGAACGCTTCTTTCAAGAGGGTGCTTGCCGTTTGCAGGGTTTTTTATTATTATTATCATGGTTATGGTGTGTGAAATCTACTGCCCAGTTAATTGGAGGGCACCTTTCTAGTCGATTTAAAAGGTAATAATCAATTAATCTTAACAGATTAGATCAGTCTTCACCCGCTTCCATCAAATGTTCATTGTTCGCTTTTGTACTCCTGTACAGCACCTTCTCCCTTCTAGGGGGCTTCCAGCACCATCCTGTTCAGACAATATCAATTCCTGGTTTCAGAATACACTGAGAAGCCCCACACCTGAGAAAGCCTGGCAATCTGTACCAGAAGTGCCTTCACATGTACAGTTGTATGAACAAAGTCTTGCATGTGACCCAGAATCCTAGCTGGGGTTCCTCTGCGTCTCGTGGAAACTTTTGTCTATGCAGCTGTATGTATGAAGGCTCCTTCAGGTCAGGTGGCTGCACTGTCAACATGGAGGCCAGGAGGCGGGGCTATCCTCTCCCTCTCTTGAGTGACACACTCATCAATATGGTCCTTGTTGGGATGTGATGAGATGCTAGGAGAGGATATATTTGTTAGATATCATCCTTCCTTCCTCATGCTATCCATTTGCAGCTTAAAAGGGAAGCTTAGGTAGGGTAGTTTTAGCCTTTAAGTAATCCAGGAAGCTTTAAGGCAGACTGGATTCTCCTGGTATTTCCCCCTTAAAACAATAATCACACAAATGGTCTCGTAAAGGGTAAAAACAACATTTACTCACTCAGAATGATTGTTGATGAGTGACAGATACAGGAGCTTTCTTCAGGCAGGCTTAAAATGGTAACTCGGTTACAAAGACATACTTAAGTCTAGCTTTAAAATGCTGTCTGAGCTTGGAGCTCAGACTAAGCTGATGTTCTCATGTTGCTCGTTTGGTGGTAAAAGAGATGGAAAGAGAGGAAGAGAGTATGCCCAGGCAGGTAGGAGAAAATATAGAGCCAGTGCTTTTTTCTGGGGGGACGCAGGGGTACGCATACCCCTAAACATTTTGTGAATCTTAGTTTGGCCTCATTGAGGGGCAGTATTTGAATATGAGTAGGAAAATGAGAGTACCCCTAAACAAATTTTATTAAGTGGAAAAAAAGCACTGTACACCCTTCCCCTGTCAGGGCACAGTGGGAGTGTCTCTCGCAGAGTTTTCTCTAGCAAGTTTACAGGAAAACTCTGTGAGTTTATGGTCCTATCATGCACCTATCTAGCAAAACATGAATTGTTGGTTTGACTGCACTTTAAATATCCCACACTCCTCTTGTTCAATCCTTTGCTCGTCTGGAAGTAGTTGGAAAGCCATTACTATAACCAATAGGGAAAGCAGAGTTTGCCTCATAATCAATGCTCTTGCTGCTCCCAGCCAGAGTGTCCCTGCTGGGGTGTTGCAGTGAAGTGATGACCATCATTGCCTTGTCAGAAACATAAAAAAAAATATTCCAAGTTCACTTGGTTTTATTTTGCATGAGCCCAGACTCTGTTCAGATGTGACACTGAAATGAGGTTGGTGGTGTCTTATGAGGTGCTAATTTTAACACTGCATAGCCTGGTAATGGAGTGCTAATTAGGGCATGACACAGGATTTGATGCTCTGTATACAGGCTTTGTGCAGCTTTCGATGGAACAGATTACATAAATGGGTGTCAGCCAAATGACAGCCATATATTAGGAGAACTTCACACATTGCATTATTTATGTTTATACTAATATTTTTTTTTAGTACACCATATGGAAACCTTTCCCAACCTGGTGCTTCTAGAAGTTTTAGACTACTCCAATCATCCCTGACTATCGGCCATGGCAGCTGGTAGCATGGTAACTGTGAGTCCAGGAAGACCTGCTCCCTGCCTTGCAGGCCCTTTTCCACCTGGTCAGTCTCCTGGGGTATAAGGCAGCTCCCTACGTTCCCAAGCATTACCCTGCCACTGCTTTTCCTTTGCAACCTCAGCCTGCTACCTGTCTCTCAGTTTGGATTGCAGACATACATTTGCCAGGGCTGGCAGTGGAGGCTGGTCCATTAGGGTGAATGGGGCACTGCTCCACCAACTTCGGTCTGCTCCCACTCGGCCCTCACCTGCCTGCAATCTAAGAACCAACCCAGGGGGTGGCCCTTAGTGCCAGCTTCTTCCTCTTGCATGCTGCCATCCTAGAACTCATTAGGGAGGTGGGTGGAGGCAAAAACTAGAATGAGTTGGCTCCTCTTGAGGAATGCTTGGCATGAACCAGTGTGGTTTAATAGAGTTCACTAATTTAGTTCACTAATTTATGGATGCGGGTGGTACTGTGGGTTAAACCACAGAGTCTAGGTCTTGCCGATCAGAAGGTCGATGGTTCGATTCCCCGTGACGGGGTGAGCTCCCATTGCTCGGTCCCTGCTCCTGCCAACCTAGCAGTTTGGAAGCACGTCAAAGTGAAAGTAGATAAATACATACCGCTCCAGCGGGAAGCTAAACGGCGTTTCCGTGCGCTGCTCTGGTTCGCCAGAAGCGGCTTAGTCATCCTGGCCACATGACCCGGAAGCTGTACGCTGGCTCCCTCAGCCAATAAAGCGAGATGAGCGCCACAACCCCAGAGTCGGCCACGACTGGACCTAATGGTCAGGGGTCCCCTTTACCTTTACCTTTTAATTTAGTTCAAGCATCTCTGAATTACACCAGAAAGTTGTTCATATAATTGTCAAGCAAACTAAATGTGAATTAAGATCAGTTTGGAGTAGAACATTGAACAATTTCTAGTTCATCTTCAAGCTTGTTCTCTTACATGTCTTTTTTTGATGTACTCATTGGAGTAAAACACATCCCACTGTGTTTTGATGTTTTCTTAGTCTTCTTAAGCATATTTTATACAAGGAGCTTGTAACACTCTGAATGCTGAGTTCTTTTTGCAGAAGATCATCTGAATGAACTTGAATTGAACTGTTTGTTTGGTAACGGGATGGATGGGAACTGGAATTCATTTCTTTCTGAATATGTTGCACTTAGAATCATAGAATAGAATCATAGAATCATAGAGTTGGAAGAGACCACAAGGGCCATCGAGTCCAACCCCCTTGCCAAGCAGGAACTAGAAAAAGTTCCTTTTAAAAAATGAACTTTCCAAACTTGTGGCTCCACCTACTCTTGGTCTTTCTGTCTTCTGCCTCAAGCAGTCACAGAAGAGGACTGTGCTCCAGGTGTTTCAAATAGCACCCTCCCCTTATGACTTTGCATACGCTTGGAGGAGATCTTGCTTCCTAATTTACACATGTCTCTTTCTCCACAACCCACTTCCTATATTCTTTGAAGCATCTCATGGTTTCTTTTCAGAGTTGGGTTGTTGGTTTGGCCTTGTTCCTTTCATGTAAAACCCATTCCTTAGACAGGATGGTGGAACACAGGAATAAAACGAGGTTTCTGAAAGCCATGGTTTTATAACTTCATGGTTGTTTTATGCCCATCGTTCATAACAATGTTTTTGCATTATGGATAGTGCTGGGGATGCATGATTTTGCTACAAGCTCCACTTACTTCTAGTATATATATTTTTATTCCTTGCAACAATGGTTGTGACAGCCAGCTGTGGACAAGGGCCCCACTCATCCCAGCCACCATGCCAGGTTGGCTGAACAACAGATGCACCCCTGCTGGGCCCTGAACCTGTGACTGTAATGAGTCCAGACATCTCCAAACTCTGACTTACACCATTAACGAATCCCCTTCCACTCCTTACCACACTCCCACCATAGAGAACTAAGAACTCTCAAATAAACAACCTCATTGGTTCAGCTTCTTCTGATCATCCCATGCACATAACAGTATGCCCAATTTGATCGCATTAATTGATGTTTTTTATCCTGATAAGATTATCACAGCCACCGATGTGATGGACTCTTTTTAGCTTCTGCATTCAGTACATTAAGCCTTCAAGCCACCCAGAAATCTGACATTGCATTTATAGTTGGAAATGCCTTTGTTTCTAAGGTGGCTTCTTATCAATGGTTTTTCATAGAATACGTATCAGGAGAAGCATGTGCAGTCCACATTGAATCCTGCCTGGTGCCTCCAATTAGGATTCTGTTTCCAAGTCTTGTTGCTGGGATGCATCTCATTAAAGAGGTCCTTGCCTTGGTTTTACAAGGGGCTCACCCCCTTCCTGGGTCCTTGCTTCGAAGTTGTAAGGTTGGCCTCAACAGACCTCTCCCCCCTTTTAAAAAGAAATTTCATATCACATTAGAGTAGAATCTGGGGTGGGGGGTGGGGTCTAGTTGTTTCCCTCTCCTCCTCCCTATTCTCCAACTCCAGAAGAGAATGAGCCTTCCTACAACAACCTTGGATGTATATATCAGATGCATTTTATGCATATTCATTCTCATAACTTGACAGATGGGAGGGATCTTCCCATCACCGCAGCAGGCAGACAAAAGGGCCGTTGGCTGTTTGCTGCACATGCCGATTTGCAAGGCAGAATATCACCCACTTGCATTGATGATTATATAGTTCTACCCATCTGTCTGCCACTGAAGGTTGTAAGAGTGAGATACAGCTCACACCGTCTTCATAAACAAAAGTGGATTGTACTGTCAGTCGTTAGACACGCCAACTAATTGGAGCTGTCAACAGACACAATATTCTGTGTCAACAGCTCTGGTAACAGTTTGAAACAGCAATGATATGTTGGGTGATGGTGAGGTTGACACATATGTCGCTAATAGCTTGCTAGGAAATCTGACATAGGCAGAAAGGAATGACTCAAAGGTGGTTCCCGGACTCGAACGTGGCCATGAAAGACTCACCAAGTCTCCATGAGACTAAGAGAGGAGGTGAGGTGAGGAAGAATTGGCCAGGGGTGGGAGAAGATAAGAGGGAGGAGGAATCGTGTACAAAGCCATGTACTTCCCACTTCATTTCTGCATCTTGACAACTTAATTTCATATTCCTCCTGCTTAACTTTGAAATGAAGCTTGGCTTCAGCCAATTTCCGACTGTTGCAGAGCATTAATAAAAAGGAAGAAAATAATAATTGGTTGTTTGCTGAGCTGGAACTTGGATAACATACTTCCCTTGGCTCCCATTTTAATAGGGATGCCTGTTTACCCACCTTTAATTTGTCTCACTGATGCACACAGTTTTTTTCACGCACATTCTTGTCTATGGCAATTAGCTAGGGGTGTTAACACATATGTCAAACTTTATCGGGGGGAAACAAAACACAAAATACAGCAGTGAACAGAGAGAAAACAAGTATCTGCAGCAAGCAAAAGGGGGGTATCCTTAGAGGTTACGTCAAGATTTTGTTACTGGCCACCCCAATCTCTGCAGAAGATTCCAGGGGGTCATGGCACTCAAACAGGGTCTGTGTCCCTTTGGGGAAAAGGAGATGGGGTGTCTCTGAAATATGATTTAAATAGGGTTGCCATATTTCAAAAAGTGAAAAGCCGGACACAAAAGTTGTTGAGCTTTTTTTATCTACCCCCCCCCATATGGAAATTGTTTACCTTCCTTTTTTTTTTTTTGAAAATCGCTAATAAATCAAGACTTCCAGTGCAGGCTGCTATCCACCCGGGTTTTCCTGGACATTTTAGCTGCTTTTTAGAATATTCTGCCTGGACGCCATTTCCGATGGACAAATCCCAGCTATGTCTGGGAAATTCCTGGCGTATGGCAGCCCTAGATTTACACATATGTGCACTGGAAGCTTTCAATGGAGAAAGATTTCACAGCATTCACATATCAGGAGAAGCCCATCCTTCGCAGCAGCCCAGAATTGGATTCCCAGACATCTCTGTGCCTCTTTCCCAGCCTGCCTTCAGCCAGCTCGCCAAGACAGATCTAGCATTCAGAGCAGCTCATGGAGTCCTCTGCCTTCTTCCCCAACCTCTAGATTTGAAAAGGCACATTTTTTTCTAGTGTGACATCATGCCTCTCATTTGTTTTTCCAGCATATGCCCTTGCTACCCTAATCATAGCTGTCGACTTACAGATTTGAAAATAAGGGACCAGCAGCCTCAAAAATAAGGGATCAGCAGCCAAAATAAGGGATTTTCCAAGCACAGGTTATGTTCAACTTCTGAGCCCCTCCGAGCCAAAGACAGAAAGCCCAGCCAGCAGCCAAACGAAGCCTCAAGCGGTGGTTCCTACAGCGCAGCAACCCGGCAAAGGGGATGCAGCAAGGGAAACCACCGTCACCTCTCCGCTGGGAAGCGCTGAGCAAAGGCGAGTCCCCAGGCAACGCAGCCGATTTGATCAGCACAAAGCATGCAAGCTCCACCCCCCAGTTGTTCTTAGACTCCTTACTGGGTGAGCAACGCAGCCACGCAACACAGTTGGAGCCTCCCTCCTCCCTGGCCAGCAGGGAGGGAGGGAGAGGAGCTGCATCCTTTGAAACCTGGGAAATTTAAGGGACATCATCAATAAGGGACAGCAGCGGGACACGGCGCTGGGATAAGGGACTTTCCCGCCAAATAAGGGACGGTTGACAGCTATGACCCTAATAGTGTTCTTTGCCATCCCTTCACTGATTAAGCTAGTAGCCACGAAGAGAAAAAAAGCAGCACAGCCTAGCCTAGTTTGATAAGAAGCAGTCTGGCCTTCAGACTCCTTATATAACCCTTTCATTTCAGGAAGTGAGGTCATGAAGGGAGATACGCATACAGAAGCCCTATTTGTGTGCTCAAAAGGATGGGGGTAGCATAAAATGTGTAGGGGAGAGGGGTGGAGCTGTGTCACCCACACCCACAATACCCCTAGCCCTAACGACTCCACCCTGTCTTTAGTGGGAACAGGGCCAATTTAAGACACGACAAGTTTAAGAGACCCCAATGCATTACAAAAGAACTGTACTAAGAAAAAGGACAATAAAAATAGAAATAATTAACTTTTATGTTTTCATAAAAGCACACTTGTGAGGAATCAACTAAAAACTAGCAGTATAACTAAAACATACAGCATTTGGATAGCTCAGTCGGTAAACATGAGACTTTTAATCTCCGGGTCATTGGTTCAAGCCCCGAGTTGGGCAAAAGATTCCTGTATTGCAGGGGTCTGAACCTTATGGTCCCTTCCAACTCCACAATTCTATGATTCTAGCAATAAGTCTATTTGCATGTGAAATACCTTTAAATGAAAACATCATATGATTTCTTACTTAGCGTATATGAAAACTATATCATAGTTATTTCTGCACAGATTCATAAATACAATACGGCTGGTAATTGTCTAGTCATTAAGTGTGTCTTTGTTATATCAGACTGATAATGTTTGTTTTAGAGTTTGAGTTTTGTTTCCTTTATTCTTTAACCAGTTATGGAACACTTGAGCAAAAATTTAATGTGTTTAAGAGCCCCTCATAATCTGAGGCCCTAAACAGTAGTTTACGTAGATTTTGGCATGAATCTGGCACTAAGAGGGAAGGTCTAGCAGAGCCTTCTAAGCTAGGGATGGTGGAGGAATTGGAATCACTTGGCTTTTAATGAGAAACTGCTTAATCCGCACTTCTCAAACCGATACGTGAACCGAAACACCACTGTCCTTTGAAATTCGCACTTCATCGACTTTTGCGATGCAGCATTAAAAGTGAGCAATATATACAATGTGCATAAAAACATATCTTCATGAAAATAACATACAAGTGTGCATATTAGGGGAACTTGCTTGCAAAAATGTGTATATTTGTTGAAATGGCATAGAGAATATGTTTAATAGGAGAAATCCGCAGTAAAATGCTGGCAGATTTTCTTGAGGATTTGCTTTTAATTGCAAATCACTGTGGAAATTCAGAAAAATTGGAAAGAGAAAAATAAGCACTTTCAGCTAAATACACTTAAAAGCCTCCCATCAGTTGGTAACCTTGCAAGGCTTCTCAGTTGTGAAGAGACTTTGATGTGTGTCCAGTCAAATGCACTTAGAAGTCCCCGTGATATGTTCCCACTCAATACAGGAAGGTCTGGTTTGAACAGCTACACCCAGTTTTATTTTTTTTGTGTGTTTTTTAGCAGGGTGGCTGCAGACCCATTCTCCCTATACACTTTATGTTCATGTAGGTTTTTCTGAGTGAATTATGAGGGTCACACACACACACACACACTTACCCCAGGCTAGCACTAAAAAGAAGCAAATGTACCCATGCACAATTTCATGAGCAATACACCTATACCTCCCAGTCTCTCAAGTGTAGCAAGGCTATTATTACACGAGCTCAAATGGAATGTGTTAAAAATAATAATAATTGCCTTTTTAAAGTGTGTGTGTGTGTAGTGGTGAGGGGGGGTGTCATTAATCACAGTTGCCAACACTGCAAAGATAGAAGAAAAATCTGTCAAAAGCATTTTAGGGGAAAGGAAATAAATTAAAAGTGTTCCAAGAAAAAAAGAAAAAGAATACTGCAGAATATTTCAACACCCCCCCCCCCAATTCAGCTAGCTAAAGAACAAGTTATTAAACACACTAACGAGAAATGAGTATAAATAGCCTGACAGCCATTTACTCCCAGTTGTGAACTGAGCAGCTGGGCTGATAAAGAAAGAGAGGATCATTTGCAGAAAGCAGGAATCAGTGGCTAGGCACTTTGGGCCAAACACAAAAGGCCGGTGCAGCCAAAACATCTGCCCCATGGAAGCTGCTGTAAACTGCACCCTATGGCAGCTGCCTCTCCATTTGTGTGCAGTGGTTTGCATAAGGTTTGGGTTTGTTTTTTTTATAGAGAGGAGTATTTTCTCAACAAAGGTCCGTATAGTTAAAGCTATGGTTTTCCCAGTAGTGATGTATGGAAGTGAGAGCTGGACCATAAAGAAGGCTGATCGCCGAAGAATTGATGCTTTTGAATTGTGGTGCTGGAGGAGACTCTTGAGAGTCCCATGGACTGCAAGAAGATCAAACCTCTCCATTCTGAAGGAAATCAGCCCTGAGTGCTCACTGGAAGGACAGATCCTGAAGCTGAGGCTCCAATACTTTGGCCACCTCATGAGAAGAGAAGACTCCCTGGAAAAGACCCTGATGTTTGGAAAGATGGAGGGCACAAGGAGAAGGGGACAACAGAGGGCGAGGTGGTTGGACAGTGTTCTCGAAGCTACGAACATGAGTTTGACCAAACTGTGGGAGGCAGTGGAAGACAGGAGTGCCTGGCGTGCTCTGGTCCATGGGGTCATGAAGAGTCGGACACGACTAAATGACTAAACAACAATTTTCTCCACACTATGATGATGGAAGTATGAGGTTCCGAAGGATACAAATTCCACAATCCATTTGATAAGCCATTGTGCAGAAATCTACGTTCAGCATGGATGGGGAACCCATGGCTCTCTATGTGTCGTTGGGCCTCAAAACCCATCAGCACCACCCAAGTTGGCCAAAGGTGGGAGCTGCAGTTTAGAAACATCTGGGAGAACCGCAGGTTCCTCTTATCTGATATCTCCAGGTCCCTCTTCAGCAGATGCTCTCAGACCATCTTGCAACAGGAGTACAAAATCACAATAAAAAGAATAGGTCAACTTCATAATAAACAGGATTCAGTGGAGCACATGAGTTTAAAAAAATGCCAGCATAAGTGTCCTTGCTTAAGAAAGCCTGTGCATACAAAACAGTTGTCACTTAGTACTAAAAATGAACCCAAGTTGGCACTTGCGGGGCAGAAAATTCCAGAGATGTGATAAAAAGGGCCCCTTTCCCCATCTTCTTCTCTGCACCCCACCTCTCTTCAGATTGTGGGGTGCAGCGAAAGACCTTGGGGGCTGAGAGGCTGATCTCATTCATTCATTCATTCCCCACTCACTGAATTACATTTCCAAAGGGGTTTCATTAAAATAAGCACAAGGATAAAATACAATGCAGAAAAAGCAAATAAAGCACTGAAAATACACAGCAACATTAGAGACAGTAAAAACAGGGAAGCCAATAATAAAAACACTTTCCAAAATGAAAAAGTCTCCAAATCCCATTTAAAAATCGGAAGAGAGGGATCTAGTCAGATCTTCTCAGGGAGAGAATTCCATAACTGTGGCGCCAGCACTGCAAATGCCCTGCTATCTCTCAATTAGATTTTTTGCTAACACTGAGACAGAGAGCAGGCCTCTGACACTGATTATAAACGCTTGACTGATTATAAACACAGGAAACAAATCAAACAATAAAACCGATTAGCAGCAGGTTCGAAACGCTTGGTTAACCTATGGAACTCAATAGCGGAAGGTATGGCAGCAGCTCCTGGTAGAAGGGCCTTAAAAGAAAAAGGGGATTGGACCAATCTGATTGCTAACTTGGACCTCCACTTTCAAAGGCAGTATACCTTTGAATGCTAGGTGCAGGGAGCATCAGATTGTGCAAAAAGGGGGGGGGAGCCACCATTTCTGATGCCTTTAGAACCTCCTGATTATTATTCTTATGATAATTGTTATACACACAGAGTAATTAATCCCAGCACCGCTCCTTCAACTTGATGCTTTTTAAAGCATCAGAGTTTAGCTCCCCTGTAATAGTGGTACTTAATAATTATGCTAGCTGTCCCCAAACTACTTTTCCCCGCATCTTGTGTGGCGCAGCACGCACCACATGGGTCCTCCAGGTACAAATTGCTAAACAATTACCGATGAGAGAAAGGTCATAATAATAGGTTGCAGCAACCTTTGCTGTCTGCCTTTACTCCAGGAACGTTTATAAAAGAACCATTTCATCCCATTGTTATAATGATGAGGAGGAAGTAGTTTGAGGTAGTTAAAGACAAGCAAACAAAAGGCAGGAGTGCAGTGCTCTATAACAGCTACTTTCACTTCCTGCCTACTCCATTACGTCTGGCATTATGGGAAAAATAACATGATTGGAATGACCCAAAGGCTGCCAGGGTGGGCAAGGTTTACCTTGTGGAAAGCAGAGCGAACACTGTTGGCTAAACCTTTGTGAAAGCTGAAAGCTGTGCTTTTTAACAAAAATGCTATGCTGTCACCGAAAAGGAGCATTACCTGGAAATACAGCTTCTTCTCTGGGTTTCTTTTATCTCCCTAAAATCTCTCCCTTTTTTATTGTTTAAGGAGGCAAGGAAGAAAAATAATCGAGGCAATCTCCCCACTCCCCATCCTTGAAAACAAAACGACAACAAAAACCCAGGCTGCATGCTATCCTCAAATGCCGCGATTAATCGGTGCCAGCTTCAAGTCTGAGAGAGGCCTTGGGCATAATGCCCTTAATGGGCATCTCCTTCCCTTCCTCCTCACGATCATTTTCACCAGCTGCTACTGTTCCTCTCCTTCACCATTGCTACCCACCCACTGCCGCCAATGAACAAGCTGGCAGCGGTTTCTATTGCATTTTCATCTCACCGCCACTATTGTCTGGGCCAGAGCAAGAGGTGCATGACAAACAGGTTGTAGTAATTACAGATAGGTAGCCGTGTTGGTCTGCCATAGTCAAAATAAAAAAAAATCCTTCCAGTAGCACCTTTAAGACCAACTAAGTTAGTTCTTGGTATGAGCTTTCGTGTGCAAGCACACTTCTTCAGATACACACTGTGTATCTGAAGAAGTGTGCTTGCACACGAAAGCTCATACCAAGAACTAACTTAGTTGGTCTTAAAGGTGCTACTGGAAGGATTTTTTTTTAGGTTGTAGTAATGAAGAGGAGGAGGAGGAGGAGGAGGAGTTTGGATTTGATATCCCGCTTTATCACTACCCTAAGGAGTCTCAAAGTGGCTAATAATCTCCTTTCCCTTCCTCCCCCACAACAAACACTCTGTGAGGGGAGTGAGGCTGAGAGACTTCAGAGAAGTGTGACTGGCCCAAGGTCACCCAGCAGCTGCATGTGGAGGAGCGGGGAAGCGAACCCGGTTCACCAGATTATGAGTCCACCACTCTCAACCACTACACCACACTGGAGGAGCATGTCCAAGAGGGCACCTGACGCCGGTCCCCTTGCTGGAGTGTGGGCCACCAGTAGATGCCTGGCCATGCCTAGGAGAGCCAGTGTAGTGTAATGATTAGACTGTTGGACTAGGACCTGGGGAAGCAGGGTTCGAATCCCCACTTAGCCATGAAGCTCTCTTCTCTTAGCCAGTCACCTTTCTCTTAGCCCAACCTACCTCACAGGGTTGTGGTGAGGATGAAATGGGGAGGAGGAGGACCATGCACACCATCTCGAGAACCTTGGTAGATGAAGGTGGGATATAAATGCATTAAATAAATAAAGTACTTATTCACACAGTACATAGTTAAACTACGGCACTCGCTCCTACGGAAGACAGTGATGGTGGCCACCAGCTTAAATGGCTTTAAAAGAGGATTACACAAATTAATGGAGGAGAGGGCTACCTATGGCGACTAGCCGTGATGGCTTTGCTCTGCCCTCCACAGTTGCAGGCAGTAATGCTTCGGAGTCCTAGTTGCTGGAAACCATAGGAGAGGAGAGTGTCAGAGCTTCCTGCTTTGAAAAAAAGCCACTTCAAGCAATGGTTTGTACGCACCATGGTTTACTTCATGCATTGGTACACTTGAATTATTATCTCTCAAGTGCTTTCATTTTTCCTCTTGTTCACTGAATTTATTTTTATCAGTACAGTCGTACCTCTGGTTAAGAATTTAATTCTTTCCAGAGGTCTGTTCTTAACCTGAAACTGTTCTTAACCTGAGGTACCACTTTAGCTAATGGGGCCTCCAACTGCCACCGCTGCCGCCACACGATTTCTGTTCTCATCCTGAAGCAAAGTTCTTAACCCGAGGTACTATTTCTGGGTTAGCGGAGTTTGTAACCTGAAGCGTCTGTAACCTGAAGCGTCTGTATATGTAGGTACCACTGTATATTTTCATTTTTCTTGCTTTTCCAGGAAGTATTATTTATTTCAAAAACAAAGACAAAGCAATCGACATGAACGTAAAAGCCAGTAATGTTATAGGACAGGGGTCGGCAAACTTTTTCAGCAGGGGGCCGGCCCACTGTCCCTCAGACCTTGGAGTGGCAGACTATATTTTTTGGGGGGTGTGTGAATGAATTCCTATGCTCCACAAATAACCCAGAGATGCATTTTAAATAAAAGCACACATTCTACTCATGTAAAAATACCAGGCAGATTGCAGGAGAGGAGTCATTGCATGATTGTGTGCAACCTTCTCCCCTTACAAATTCTCTATACATAGAAATCTGGCAGGAAGATGGCTTTCTTCACCTTTCCTATGCATAATGAGGCCCCCCCTTACATTTATGTATTACATTTGCATGTTGCCCATCATAGAGCTCAGGGAACCTGTCATCTTTCTTCCTACTTTTTTTATCTAGATATGGTTACTGGTCCTGTTTTGTTTTGTGAAAAGGCTCAGAGACACTCAAAACTAGCAGGAATCATGGAGGAAATGTTGTCCAATAATACAGGATTGCACAAATGCAAATCAGACACTGTAATACATTTCTTGCTACTGCATTTCAAATATCATTAACTGTTACTGAAAAATCAAACATTTGTGCATGGAAGGAATCTATTGAAAATATCCACTATAAGAGGTTAGATGGCCGTCTGTCAGGAATTCTGCATTCCTGCATTGCAGAAGTTCCACTAGATGACTCATTGGGTCCCTTCCGATTCTACAATTCTATGATTCTGTGAAAACTCACGGAGCAAAATTTCAACAGCAGGTTTCAGAAGCAAATTCGTTTTAGCTCTGTTGAAGATTATTTGTTTTCCTTTGACTGACAAATACATAAGGTATTCGTTCCATTGTTCTACTGTAGGGAGGGGTTCCCCCCCCCTTCCAATACACAAGTATTAAACATTTAGCTACAAGTGTTGTGTGAAAGATCCACCCCATTCTTCACATACTGGTAATCACTCCTGTAGGCAGAGGGCTGCTCAGCTGCACACCAATTTGGTCACGTGAATTGACCCAACAGGTGGAATCCTAAGCTTGACTGCGTCCAAGAAATTTAGTCTGTTAGTGCCACTGATTTCCACGGAAGTTACATCCAATCAAGCATTTTGATGACCTCAGACTTTATCCGTGAGAGGATTTAAGTAAACATGATATACTTAAAGCCAATATACACCACACACAGAGAGAGGCTCACTAACTATACGTATGTGTGTGAGAAAGAGAGATATTTTTTTTCTCTAATCACTCAGACTTAATCAAAGTAGCTGGTGTTCAGGTCTGCTGCAATCAAATTCAAATTACATGTGCTGCTACTGAAAAGATTGGAAGAGAGAGAGATGGTCAAAAATGTAAAAAAGCTAAACTGTAAAATGCCCCCCCCCTTTTTTGAAAAATAAAATCCTTATTTTAATGAGTGCACATGTAGATTTTACCTTCCCTCCTCCTCCAAAAAAAAAGCCCAGCTGAAGCATTTATTCCAAGACATCAGGGTGCCCATCTATAATATTCAAAATAACAGTGCTTGCATCATATTAACATGAAACCACAAATGCTATAATTAGTGTTCTGAAGTAATAAGAGTGTAATCTACTTGATAATACTGCACTTAATAATGTCCCAGATAAATAATATCAGTCTGGATACTTTAAAAAAAAAATAAGCTTAGTTTCTTTTGGCTTCTCTCTCTCTCTCTCCTTTTATGGGGAAAAAAGATAATGTGAAAATGAAGTAGCTACCAATTTATTTATTTATTTTCCAGAAATGGATCCTAGGTTCATCTGGAACATTTGAATACCACCCTTCCTCCAATACATTCAAAATGGCACACAGCCCTCGCAACAACCTTGTGTGCCATAAATCCTACGTAGCAATAGTGAACTCCAGTCACTGGGTGTGGATCTTTCCATCGTCAAATCGGGTCCTCCCTTAAAGAGGGCACATATTGCGGTGAGACCTGGACAACCAACACCCTGTGTTGTGGGTGGGTACAATTGGTCAGCCACAACACCCAATTGGTAGGTCCCTCGAAGCTGGGTGTAATCTGGCCAATGGGACGCAGTCCAAACAGTTCGAGGGACCTATTTATGCCCATGCACATGACCCAGAGCTTCCTCTTTCAGCAAGTGTATTCGGAACACCCGCCCACCTCTCCCTGCTTTTAGGGCATGTTGTGCTTGACCTTGCTAATCCGTCGTGTGTCATCTGTCGTTGGGACAGGGCCACAGCAGGAATTTCCCCCACTTGGCCGATTGGCTGTTGCCATTTAGGTTTTGCCTGCCGCATAGCAAATCGTCACAACTTGTAAGGTTGCAGATAGGCTCTGGTTCAGGTGATAGGGATGGGAGAAGGCTCTCGCCATCCCTATGTGAAGGGTATACCGTTAAAGGAATCCAGGGACCCAATGGTTTGGTCAACCCCTGAGAGGGGGTTATGGCCGTGCCAGAGTCCAGGGGGACATTTGGTGGCGGAGTTAGCCCATTCCCAGCTTTCCGCTTAGCCGGGTGTTCACCCCTGGCTGACCTATGCTGGAACCCTGGGTCAGCACTACCTGCATGGCAGGGAGCTAGTCGAACCAGCGCCTATGCAACCAGTCACTTTCTGTAATCAGTAAAGTTGTGGCCTAAATTCTGCCAAAACCAAAATTGGAGTCAAGTGTGAATTTATTTAGGGGGGAGGTTTCTGGGTCTGAACACGCAAAACAGTCTACACCAAACAACACCAAAGTGTGAAGTGTCCGTAGACTTCAGGAAAACCTAAGTTCTTAAGAACTGCAACACACAGCTTTAGAGGGTGGGGACCCATGGGGTGAGTTGGAATCTGAGTCTGAGCATGTTCAGTGGCTATGGAAGTCTGGCTAAATGATGGCGATCAGAATGCAAAAAGCCAGGGGGTTGAGAATGGAACGGAGTATCCTGGCGGTCAGGAACCTTGCACAAGACATAGTCAAGTCTCCTGTTCTGAAAATGTAAAATTCCACTTTTTTTGTCAGAGGAACCTAAGGAATCAAACTTAGAACATTTGCCACAGAGCATAACTCTCTCTCCCACGCTCCCCTCTAAATCACCTCGAAAACAAAATCAAGGGATTGGGCTAAGCTCTTTTCTGAACTGATCCAAGTGCTGGATTAGCAGGTAAATGCAGAAAGACCTTCTCTGGGAGCAAAGAGCAGGTGCAAACAGGTGGAAGGATACATTCCCAGGGCCTTGAATCCCAGAAGTTTTACCACTTCCTTTTGCTGTGTAATTTCATATTTTTAAACAGAATGGGAAAGGAGAGGGATACCTTGCCAATACTAAGCATTCCTTTTTAAACACATTCAGCTTGCATTTATTTATTTATTTATTTATTTATTTATTTATTTCCAAAGAAGAAATAAAGAAAAACAACTCTGCTCTCTATATTTTTCTCAGTCTTCAGCTCCACTTTGGTTGGATTGTTGTTGTTTTTTGTTTTTGCTTTGCATTTCTCAATTGTCCTGTTCAATGTATTTTTATTTTTTAAAGTTGTTGATCATCATTGGTAAAAATTATGAATAATGTATTTTGAAACTGATTCTCTGACTGTTGTTTTCTCTTGCTTTTTAGTCGTTTCCTACAAACTTTTATTTGGACTGAAAAGTGGTGTGGGGGGGGGCTTAAAAATAATAATTTTTAAAATCCTGCATATGTAAGACATTGATTAACTAAAGCAAATATTGCTACCTTCCAGGAACTGAATGAAAGTTTCTGCACGGTTAGTGGTAATTTTGGGTCCTTCGCACATAAGCATTTGAGTTGGGAGGTTTGCCTGTGTATCTGAAGAAGTGTGCATACACACGAAAGCTCATACCAATAACAAACTTAGTTGGTCTCTAAGGTGCTACTGGAAGGAAATTTTTTTTGATTTTTTTTTATTTTGTTTTGACTACGGCAGACCAACACGGCTACCTACTTGTAACTAGAACATTTTATTTGCAGTTTTTTTCCCCTCCATGTGTTGCATTGGAATCAGACATCTTAGCCTACATCCATGCTTTTACTGTGGGGCATTTCAAAAGCATTCAGCATACAGTGTCTTGTACTGGGGGGGGGACACATTTCTTCCCACTGATGTGACATTGCTATTGTATTCCCCACGTGTAATGTGTTATGATGTCTGTACAGGTCATAGCTACCCCCACATAGCACCTGAAATGTGTATGGTTATAAGCAACATAGATCCCTCCACTGACACAACTTATTTTCCATTTTCTTACTTTGTTTGAAAATGTGATTGTTGATTTAATGCTTCCAAGCAGAAATCAGCAAATAAGAGCCTTCTGGGTGCAAAATGTACCCACTTGAGAGGTGACCCTTAGGCCCCCAATTACTAAATCACACAAACACTGTTTTCTTCAGACCAGTATCTGGTTCTTGAGACCATGCAGATGCCCAAATTGCAACTGAGGGTATGCTGAACCCATAATGCTTGCTTTTTGTTACATAATCAGGGGAAATTATTTAGCAGCCTCACGAGGAGAACAGAAGCTGCCAGTGGAGGTGAGAGGTTTTGGCTCTTGCACACAGGAAATAAGGGAAATAGAAACCAGAAAGGATTTTCAGTAATTATTGTAGCAAAGATTTTCATATGGTCATATTACTTAACACAAAATGCTAATAAAATGCAGTTGTGTTTAGGGAAGCAAAATATTCTAGAGTCGTTATTTGAATAAACTTACAGTGCGAGAACTTGGAGCTACAAAAGGGCACACGTTATGTAATCCTTTATAAAAACCACTCAGTGTGATGTCTAGACTGGCATCCTTAAATATGATCCATTTTTGAGCTCCTCTAAGGGACTGGAAATACTGTTGTTAGAGCCAAAATGGAATGTAAAATTCAGAGAAGGAGAAGGAGAAGGAGAAGGAGAAGGAGAAGGAGAAGGAGAAGGAGAAGGAGAAGAAAAAGAAAAGACTCAGGTAACTACTGATTGGTCAACTTGAAATGGATAAGTCCTAGAACAGATAATTCAACTGAGCACTGAGAAAAGGATGCTGTGATTACTAAGACCCAGCACGGGTTTCTCAAAAACAAGTAAAGCTGGATGAGTCTCATTTCTTTTTCTGACAGAGTAGATTAGGAGAATGCTGTGGACAGTGTATCTTGATTCCAGTAAGGCTTTTGAAAAGGTCTCCCGTGAGACTTTTTTTTTTTTTTTTTTTTTTTTTTAAGAGGAAGAGGAAGAAGAAGATGGGTTGCATTCTGATTCTTGGGAGAAATGGATCAGAAATGAAAACCTAACCCTGAATGACAAAGCACTATTGAGCAACAGGGTAGATCAGTGATTCCCAACCTTTTTTTGACCATGCCCCACCTAAGCATCTCTAAAATATTGCCCTCCCCAACATATAATTCTTATTATTCAAAAAGTGAACTCCTATTCACGTGGAGGAAGCCTAAAAGGCCATTAACTTGGTCTAACTCATCCTCAAATTGCTCCCCTTAAAAATCAAATGGCCCCCCTGTGGGGCATGTGCCCCACGTTGTGAAACACGGGGGTAGATATAGGTCTACATGACTGTTTTCCCCCAAAATGCAGTTGGTTGCTATCTAGTTTTTAGAGATTCTACAGTTAAACTATAGAATTTGCTACCACAAGATGTAGTGATGGCTTTGAAAGATTAGACAAAGATGGAGAATAAGGCTATCAATGGCTACAGTGGCTATGTTTAACTTCTACAGATGGAGACCATATGCCTTGGAATACGGGTTGCTGAGAATCACACATGGGGAGACTCGGCACTTGCTTGTGGGCTTCACATAAGGCAGTCTTTCTCAACCCATGGGTCCCCAGATGTTGTTGAACTACAACTCCCATCACCCCTAGCTAGCAAGGCCAGAGCTCAGGGATGATGGGAGTTGTAGTCTAACAACATCTGGGGACCCACAGGTTGAGAACCGCTGCCATAAGGCATCTGGTTGGCCACCGTGAGAACAGAATGCTGAACTAGATGGGCCTTTGGCCGGATCCAGCAGGACTCTTCTTATGTAAAATTAGTTTCTTATGCAAGGAGTAGTGTGGCGTTTGCCCTCCTAGGTGTGTGACATCATACTGGGTTCAGAGGGAAAGGGTTAACTAATTGTAAAATGACTAACCAATGGGAACCCAGGGGCAGAATTAACTGTGTATAAGGTTTAAGCACAGAGGGGCTTTTTTTTTAAGAGTTAGAGTTAGGGTGGTTGAGAAGACAGTCTGGAGTTAGAAGTGTGGTTGGGCTAGTCTGGTGTGAGAGAGTGAGAGAATTTGTTAAGAGGAGTCAGTCAAGCAGTTGAGATAATCAGTCAGAAGGTATTAGGAAGGTATAGGCCGGTAAAGAAACTAAAGTTAAGGTACTGACAGGAATATTATCGGGAAAACCATAAACTTGTTAATGTTTGTAAAATAAACTTGGGGTTTTTGGTTCACTTTTAACAACTGTCTGGACTCAGTGTTTTACCAGAGAGTAACTGGTTGCGTGACAGGGATGCGGGTGGCGCTGTGGGTTAAACCACAGAGCCTAGGACTTGCCGATCAGAGGGTCGGTGGTTCGAATCCCTGTGACGGGGTGAGTTCCCGTTGCTCAGTCCCTGCTCCTGCCAACCTAGCAGTTCAAAAGCACATCAAAGTGCAAGTAGATAAATAGGTACCACTCCGGTGGGAAGGTAAACGGCGTTTCCGTGCGCTGCTCTGGTTTGCCAGAAGCAGCTTAGTCATCCTGGCCACATGACCCAGAAGCTGTACGCTGGCTCCCTCGGCCAATAAAGCGAGATGAGCGCCGCAACCCCAGAGTCGGTCTTGACTGGACCTAATGGTCAGGGGTCCCTTTACCTTTACCTAACTGGTTGGTGGCAGTGGGGAAGCGAGCACAGTGGTGGCACAGGGATCAATAGACCGTTAAACGTCCGGGGACCCTGTGTGATCACCACAAGTAGCTAAAGGGTTAAAGTAAATCTTCCGTATTTCACGGATATTGCAAGTGAGACTTTTGCCATTTCCTGTAAAGGATTATAGCAACCAACACCTGTGCACCTGCAAAAGTGGTGGCCTTTGGATGTTTAGTCATGCAGACTGTGCAGGTGCATAAAGTATCAATTAAGTCATAAGAACTTGATATGAATTGTGAAGATCATAGAATTTGTTAGCTCAAAGCCGGAGTTCATTATACATCTGAGAATTCCGGACCCACTAAATCTGATGTGCAAACCAGCTTATCTTGAACGTTGGTGTTATGGCTACTTTAAACTGCTAGGTTCCCTTTAGAACGCTAAATGACTTTGGTCCAGAATGCCTTTGGGCAATAGTGGGTCACCTTCCTGGCTCCATGGGCCAGTTCCTTAAAAGGATATGCTTTGCAGGCCAAATTTGACAGGTGGGTGGGGCTGCCCACCTGTTTATTATCTGACATCACAAATAATGTAAGGGGATTTGGTGCTTTGAAATCCCAAAGTTAAGGCTTCTAAGCACTAACGGGTAACAAAGTGTTCTTAAAAGGTAGGTCTCTCCCTTATTTCAGCAGCTGTTTCACTGCAAACCCCTTGGTGGGGACATCGGAGAGGGCCTTCTCAGTGGCTGTTCCTAGACTTTGGAACTCCTTTCCCAGAAAAGCTAGACTAGTTCCCTCCTTGCTGTCCTTCCACTGGCAGGTGAGGATTGTTTTATTTCTGCAGCGCTTTGGGAACTGACTTTTTTTAAAGGAGTTTGTAATGATGTTTGCTGTCTTTACAATCTGTAGTGAAAAAGCATCCAGACCATTACATGAATCAGCCTGGAATCAAAAGTTCTCCTTAAAGTTCCAGGTCCTAAATATGTTCCTTGAAATCCCATTGTTTCCTGTCGAACCTATTTTTACATCATGCATATGAAACTTCAGTAAACTGTTTTTTAAAAAAAAAAAATTATGGGAAAGGGTTGGTAGTAATGCCTTTGCTTCTGTTCTCATTAATTTTATATGAATAGTGCCTTACTGAAATCAGAGTTTTCAGCTTTATGCTACTCAAGGACCAGACACAGTAAAATAAAGCACAGGAATATAAAATGTAATATAGAAAAAATGTTTCTGGGCTAAATGTGTACATGAATCATTTATCTTCAAAAGTATGCAGTGTGTTAAACTTCTGCTCGTGTGTATGTGTGTGTGTGTGTGTGTATATTCATTTATGTGATTAATTTCTGTATTAATGAAAGTTGAAAGACTGATAAGCATGAATGCATCCCTTTATGAACAGGCCAGCGGAAATCACTGCTCAACTTGCTACCTCAACGCTAATATAGAAGGCCTGAGCCTGATGCTGGGGGGGAGGACAATTAAAATTTTATGCTCATTTAATCTTGTACCCTTTTGCCGCAAAGGATGACAATGTGCCCAATTTCCCCCAATGGCTGGGGAACCTTTACGTAACCTTGCTCACCAAACTCAGCTCACCAGATGACTGTTGAGAAACACACACACACATACACACAGAGAGAGCAGATTGTGCTAATGTACGCTTGCTCTAACAGGGGGGCTTAAAACCTCAAGTTTCAATAAAACACAAACAAGTTGAAGGGTCTCTTCAGTCCTCTTTCTTTCGCCCAGGACATGGTTTGTTTCAGATTCCCATTGCTTTCAAAACTTACCTCAATGAATTGATTTCTGCACAAGATAGAAAAAAAATCCTATAGAAAGCTTTCGCCCACCAAACAACTGGCCTTCAAGCCGTTAACGTTTTGCTCTGGTACCCAGCAAAATTGATTCTTTTAAGAGGTGGGTTCACCCCCCCCCCTTGGTATTTTTGTCCTCTCTTTTCATGTGCAAGAGCTGCGCTCTGTTTCCTGGTCATTTCCTTTAACAGAGGGTTCATTTAAGAGATCTATATTGTGTTATTATCTATCTGTGGTGCTGTGGTTTTAGCGCAGAGGCAGTTTATCTTATTAAAGCAATGCTCTTTGAGAGAGATTCATTTAAGTGTGACCCGGTGTATTATTCTTGGAGCCTTTTGCGCGCTGTCTTGGACATCTGAGAGTCGTAGAAGTCTCTAGTGTATCTACACAAGGGCACTTTTCAATGCTATTCCGATAATTTTCATTCAGTTTAAAGGGCTCTTCTCTGCCTTCAGAATTGCTTGAAGCCTCTCTGGCCTTCGAAGGACTACAAATATTTGAACAACAGTTTGAAAATATGCCCCCATTTTCTATATAATATAATCTCCAGACAGAGAGGGTTCAAGTTCATCCTGCCCAAATAGGAACTAGTTCAAGTTTGTCCTTTTGCAGAACGAACTAGCTTGCTTCAAGTTCATCCAAGTGAACTTTTTAGTTCATAGAAAGCTAAGCCTCGGCATTCAGAATGTTGCAAGCTGCTGTGCTGAAGTCTGAAAAGAAATCAGGGGACACATAGAAGTAATAAGATGTCTGACAGAATGTCAATAGGTTAAGCTTTCCTCAAAAAATTGTATTATTATGCTACCCTGTTTAATTACCCTGTTTAATTTGTGCCTGCCATCCACACAGCTGTTAAAGGCACAAGACATTGATTCATTTGTTCCTGTACCTGTATCTCAATGTAAGTCGCTTCTGTTGGAAAAGATTGGATCTCTTCCGCAGGGAAGATGCCGGAAATGTCTTGTATTCCTTCCTTCTGAGTAGCTGGCAGCAGTAATTAAGTGGTTAAATGTCCTTAGCATGAGCAGCCTCACCTTATCTGGAATGAACTATTGGAATGAACTATTTCAATTTATCAAATTTCACTGAATTAACGGGGGGGAAATCTGAATTACACCTGAAAGTGTTTTCCATAACTGCTGGTTGAACTGAACATAAATTAAGTTCATTTGGGGGCAGACATTTGAACAATTTCTAGTTCATCTTAACATTTATTCTCTCCTATGAGTACTTTACACTTTAGATGCTTTGAAGATGAAAGATTATAATTATTGGGGGAAATAAATGTCAACCATGTGTGTGTGTTGATGTTTTCTCAGTCTTGTTAAGTGTGTTTTATACTTCAGCATTGTAACATGAGGAATGCTGGAAGGGAATGGCCAAGGGTTATTTTGATGAATTCGAATTGAACTATGAGCTGAAAATGAACTGAACTAGTTTGTTTTGTAAAGGACGGAATCATGGAACCGTAGAATTGTAGGGTTCGAAGGGACCCTGAGGATCATCTAGTCCAACCCCCTGCAATGCAGGAATAGGTGAACTATATTTATGTTCACGGTCAAATTGGACACTTAAACTTGAACTCGTTTCTTTTAATCTGGGGCTGCACATGCTTACTGGTCAAAATTTGCTGAGTGTTGGGGGTGGGGATGTGGGGGTTGGGGTTGGAATTGAGTACCCTGAAATAAGGCAAGCTGTCTGGCTGGCCAGAGCATTGTGCAAAATCACTGCCCTATTTTGTTGCAGGTCCACCTTACACACCTCTTATCATGCATTTTCTTTTTTAGGTGTTTCTGAGTCAACATTTTGCTAGTTTGTACCATTATCAATGGGATAAGATGCAAACTCTGAGCTCATTCTTGCTGTTTTAAAAGTTGGGAATAAAAAGAAAAGTGATTTAACAGTGGGGACAGGACGGATCCTGATTTGACCTAGATAGAACGTTCTGGTTGGTCCTGATTGACATGAAAGGGTTAAATGTGTAAAAAGCTTCAATTTCCAATCCCCCCCCCCCCGCCCCCAGCCCAACTCCTAACAGTGGTATTCTGGGTAATTACTACAGCTTAAGCAAGGAGGCCACACCTTAGATAAATCTCCAACACCGGTGTTTGCTGCAAACATTTTCTCTTTCTGCAAGCCACAGCTTGCCTCTCAGATATAGTTGCGCTCTGTTTCCAATTTGGTTTTCCCTTCAGCTACTTTGTACTCGGTTGAACTAACAAATCAGAAATGTTTGTTGACTTAGCTCCATACCTCTTCGAGGACTGCCTGAGGCAACTGCGCCAGCTATGTGGTAACTAATACTGGAGGGACGGAGAGCTTCCTTCATTACCATTTGCTGGATAAAACTCAAAATAAAAGATTCCCCCCTGCCCCCCCAACAAAAAAGAAGGATATTGTTTATATTGAGAAGACCATCTTCATTTGTTATAATGCAAGTAGATCAGTTTTGCAGACAAATCAACACCAGGCCTAGGAGGTTTCCAAACTAGCAATGCCAGGACCTCACATGGAGATGGTACGGCCACTGTAAAGGAACATGAGCTAGTTCGTCATCCATTTAGCTGTTTATAAGAGGGGTGGGGAACCTCAGGCGTGGAGGGGGAGCATTCAAATGTGGCCCCGTTCCAGACTTTCTATGGGCCCCTCTGTCCTCTCCAATTCTTTTTTTTTAAAAAAATGATATTTATTAAGGTTTCAAAGAAAAGAATTACATAAATAAAAAGAAGAGGGGGGAAAAAAAGACAAAAGTAAAAATACAAGAAAAATACAAAATACAGAATAAAGAATAAAAAACACTTTAAAAATACATCAATCTTTCCATACCTTACATTCATTTCCTTGCTTCCCTGACCTCCTCATACCTCCCTTTTTTGTATTCCAATTCAGTTAGTTAATTCAGCAATTTCTTTCCCTCTTTATTTTCTCTTAATCCTTTAACTTAATATGTTATAACTTTGGATTCTCACCTGTTAACAGTCCATTTTTACATACACCTTTATAACATTGCTGCTTAAACCACTTAACTTCATTCTAACATCATTCTAACCTTCATTGATTTTGCAATATTTCTGTAAATAAATTTCTTCCAATCTTCTTCCACCGACTCTTCTCCCTGGTCTCAGATTCTGCCAGTCATTTCTGCCAATTCCATGTAGTCCATCACCTTCATCTGCCATTCTTCCAGAGTGGGTAGATCTTGTGTCTTCCAATACTTTGCAATAAGTATTCTTGCTGCTGTTGTGGCATACATAAAGAAAGTTCTATCCTTCTTTGGCACCATTTGGCCGACCATGCCCAGGAGAAAGGCCTCTGGTTTCTTCAGAAAGGTATATTTAAATACCCTTTTCATTTCATTATAAATCATCTCCCAGAAAGCCTTAATCCTTGGGCACGTCCACCAAAGGTGAAAGAATGTACCTTCAGTTTCTTTACATTTCCAACATTTATTATCGGGCAAATGATAGATTTTTGCCAGCTTGACTGGTGTCATGTACCACCTATATATCATTTTCATAATATTCTCTCTTAAGGCATTACATGCCGTAAACTTCATACCAGTGGTCCATAACTGTTCCCAGTCAGCCATCATTATGTTATGTCCAACATCTTGTGCCCATTTAATCATAGCAGATTTCACCGTTTCATCCTGTGTATTCCATTTCAACAGCAAGTTATACATCTTTGACAAAATCTTAGTTTTGGGTTCTAGCAGTTCTGTTTCTAATTTTGATTTTTCCACCTGGAAGCCAATTTTCTTGTCCAAATTGTATGCCTCCATTATCTGATAATAATGAAGCCAATCTCGCACTTTGTTTTTTAATTTCTCAAAACTCTGCAGTTTCAGTCTATCTCCCTCTTGTTCCAAAATTTCCCAATATTTCGGCCATTTGACCTCCATATTGAGCTTTTTCTGAGCTTTCGCTTCCATCGATGACAGCCACCTTGGGGTTTTGTTTTCCAATAGGTCCTTATATCTTATCCAGACATTAAACAATGCTTTCCTGACAATATCGTTTTTAAATGCTTTATGTGCTTTGACCTTATCATACTACAAATATGCATGCCATCCAAATACATTGTTAAAACCTTCTAAATCCAAAATGTCTGTGTTTTCAAGAAGCAGCCATTCTTTCAACCAGCAAAAAGCTGCTGATTCATAATAAAGTTCAAGGTCTGGCAGGGCAAATCCACCTCTTTCCTTTGCATCTGTTAGTATTTTAAATTTTATTCTAGGCTTCTTGCCCTGTCAGACAAATCTAGAAATATCTCTCTGCCACTTCTTGAAACAGTCCATTTTGTCCTGTCCTCTCCAATTCTTACCGCTCAGTGACCCTGCATCTCATGCTACTGGAGTGCTGGAACGTGTCCTTTCATGATGTTGATGCTGTTGATGTTGATGTTGTTTGGAGGATGGAGAGATGTGTGAGTAGAATGCTATGACTCCATACAAAGGTAGGAGTCACGTTCATGACTTCTCCTGCATTTGCTTCTGTCTCCCACCCACCACTGGAAGGCAGGTCTTGGGATGTTGTCCATAAGGGATTGTGGGCCTCAGGCTGCGTTGGATACAAGCCAATGTTTGTTTGTTTGTTTGTTTGTTTGTTGCTTCTCATGAAGCTTGGGGCGGGCATCCCTCTAGTTCCTTACGTGGAAGAACTATTGTTACAACCTAGTTCTTCAATGTATGGAACTTGTTATGTACTGAGTTGAATAGGATCCAAACTGCAGCAGTCTGATTGGTCCTAGAACAATAGGATTCAGAATGCAGCAGTCTGATTGGTCCTAGAACAATGCAGCAGTATGATTGGTCGGCAGGATCCACCCAATCCAGCTCCAAATATAAGTGAATCCACAACCTGATTGGCCTACAGGAGAATTCCGGAATTAGCCAATCACGTGCAGCCCATTGTGTAAATAATGTATATAAAGCAGATACTTTGAGGGGACTTTCATTCCCTCCTCACCACTATGAGCTGAATAAAGAGCATGAAATCCACTCTCGACTCTTGAGTATATTTCAGAACTAGAGGGATGGCCAAAAATAAATAAACAAAGCTTCATGAGAAACAACAAGCAAACAAACAAACAAACAAACAAACAGACTGTGGTGGTCATGCTCGTGCACACGCACTCTTTCCTGAAATGTGCAGAAAGAGAGGGTATGTGCCCTTTCGTAAATGGGTGCCCAAAATAATGCACAAACAGTCCAGGTTTGCCTACAAACCATAGTGCATGGCCAGCCCTTTTACTAGGAAGAGAGAGGCAGTCTCCTCAGACAGCTGATTTTGGATGTCCTGAAAAACACAGGACTTTGATAGTTACTTCATCTACAATTCATATATTTTTACTGACAGGGAGAGTACATATTTCTGCCTCAGGTCTCATAATAATTTGGCAGGCCTTAGGACCTTTGCCGGCCTTTCTCAGCCTTGGGGACCCAGATGTTGTTGGACTACAACTCCCACCATCCCAAGCTAGCAGGACCAGTGGTCAGCGATGATGGGATTTGTAGTCCAACAGCACCAGGGGACCCACGATTGAGAATGTCTTGTTTATGCTCCTTAAAGGGGTTGCAGGAGAAGCCCTCATGCAGCAAAATGTCTTTGGCCAGTCCTAACTGACTGAAATCAGTATTGCATTGTGGGAAAGCCACATCCAATCTGAGACGCTTAATTGTCAGGCTATTTTATTTGTTATACAGCTGTATGGAAAAACCAAGGTGAAATCTTCAATCCTGCTGCAACCCAAAATAAGCAACACTTCACTTTGCTTTTCAGCTTTGCTCGTTCACGGTGTCCTTGAGATGATGCAGCAATAACATTGACTGATTGAAAGCAGCACATATGTAACTGGCTTCAAACGCTGTAGGACAAAAATAAAGCAGATTGATCTTAGATGTGCTGGCACAGAATGAAGCATTCTGCCCAAAATGAGGAAAATTGTGGTAGAGCATCTGCTCTGCGTGCAGAAGGTCTCAGTATTAGTCTCCTGCCTGAAACCCTGGAGAATGAATGCCAGTCATTGGAGACAGAGCAGGGGTCTGAATCAGTATAAGGCAGCTTTCCCCAGGGAGACTCACCTGGCACCTTCATTGCATATCTTTAGGTGCCAGGCAAAAACATTCGTCTTCTCCCAGGCCTTAGGCTAATGAAACAATCTATAGGAATAAATGGGGGTTGTTTGTTACTATGGTATGTATTTTTGTGTTTTTTCTGTTGCAAACTGCTCTGTGATCCTGAGATGATGGGCAGTAAAAAAACAATAACAATACAGTGGTACCTCTAGATGCGAACGGGATCCGTTCTGGAGCCCCGTTCTCATCTAGAAGCTACCATAACCCGTGTCCGCGTGTCTGCGCGTGCGTGGGTCACGTTTCGGTGCTTCTGCGCATGCACGTGACGTCATTTTGAGCATCTGCGCATGCGCAAGTGGCGAAACCAGGAAGTAACGCAATTCGTTACTTCCGGGTTGCCGCGGAGCGCAACTCAAACATGCTCATCTCGAAGCACATTCAACCCAAGGTATGACTGTAACAATTATTATTATTATTATTATTATTATTATTATTAGTCTTAACAAGCAGCGCTGCAGGTTAAAAATGCAGTAAGACCCACCAGACAGATTGGAACTGGCTTTTTACCATGGGATGAAATGGTCACAGGAATTGCCTTTCTGCTTCATGTAAATTTCCTGCACAATGCAATTGGCATCGTCCGGCAGCTGAGCTTGCTAGATCAACGACTGACGTTTTGCAGCTCAGCTCCTTTGCAAGCTGAAAAGCTTTTTGGGAAGCGCTTCCTCAAGTTGCAGCTGAACTGCCACACTTGCCCTCTGAACTCACTGAGGTTTGTTTTTTAAAAATTTTCTGAGTAGACCTGTATAGGATTGTGTTGTTAAGTCTCTGTCCCTTCTATCTTGTGGCTGTACTTCATTTTTCTAAACAGCCAGTATGACTGTGGTTATTTCTGCATGAACTTCCTACTAACTTTCTCCTTGGCAGCCGGCTGACAACTATTAAAAACGTGTCTTTCTGTAATCAAACACCTTGACCTTTGGCCTAAAGTCTTGTCAGTAGCGCAGAAAATGGCGGGTACAACAAGACAGGTGCCCAGTACTGCCTAGGGGGGGTATTAAACACGATGCTTTTGTGACTGTTCCCTTTTACATGCTCACTATTCAAAGAAACAAGCAAATATGTTGTGGGTTTAGCTATTGGTTTATAATTGGATTATGCTGGCAGAAAGGGGGGAAAAACAACTAAAGGTAATTATAGCCACAGGGAATGCCATTCAAGAGCAGCAGGGCTGAGAAACTGATGCGGTTGAGCCGCCATTGGTAGCATTTGCCTTAATTTGGACCAACTGCGTTAGCATATCTCAGGAGGTATCAAGGCCAAAAATGAAGCAAGCAGCTCTTGCAGCAGAGTTGTTTTCTGCTCTGCCTGTGGTAAAAGTATAGCTAGGTAAAGGTAAAGGGGAACCCTGACCATTAGGTCCAGTTGTGACCGACTCTGGGGTTGCGGCGCTCATCTCGCTTTACTGGCCGAGGGAGCCGGCGTACAGCTTCCGGGTCATGTGGCCAGCATGACTAAGCCGCTTCTGGCAAACCAGAGCAGCGCATGGAAACGCCGTTTACCTTCCCGCCAGAGCGGTACCTATTTATCTACTTGCACTTTGACATGCTTTAGAACTGCTAGGTTGGCAGCAGCAGGGACCGAGCAATGGGAGCTCACCCCGTTGTGGGGATTTGAACCGCCGACCTTCTGATCGGCAAGTCCTAGGCTCTGTGGTTTAATCCACAGCGCCACCCGCGTCCCAATGTGTAGCTAACTGGGTGCTGTATAACATGGAAGGTTGCACTAGACTAGACCTGCCAAACCAAGCACATCCTACCCACCATGTCTGGTAGCAGCTCAAAATGCCTCCTGTTTATGCTAACTGGGCTGCCAAAAATAAAAAAAATTAAGTTGCCAAGCTGCAGGCTAACAGGCTGCATTTGGCTTGGTTGGCCATATTATTCAGGCCTGTGCTCGCTTCTGAAACCATCTTAAGAGTATCGGGGTGCTTATCAACAAACCATATGAGGAAGTAGATTAGCCCACAGAAGGGTAAGAGGATGGGTATATACCTGAAGACCAAGGTACTTCCAAAAGATTCCCATAATAGGAAGACAGGATGAGTGGCTCAGAAGATGCAACTGTTCCCTCTCCTTTGCTGCAGCCTATAGGACCACAGAGTGCCATTATCCCTCATTTTTATTTATCCACCAGATAGTATTTATCCGCCCTTGTTTCGTGCATTAAGGGTGTCAGTAGGATACAACTTTGGACTGGGTGAATAGAACAGCAGCGAGCCAATAAGGAGAACTCATTGAGAGGAGACCTCAAGAGACAGGTAAATGCAAGCAAACACACTAGTGTACAGGTGAGATTTAATGTTGGTCAGCACAGGAATTCTCTGCAACATTTGTGCTAGCGGAAACAAGCAACCTTCTTGTGCATTTTCTCGTGCAACAGTGCTCCACTGCTGCAAAACATTTTGCTTGGGGCTTCCCATGCCTGCCATAAAATATGAAATGGTATATAAAGCTAGCTCATAAAAATACAGAGCAACAAAACAGGCAGTTATGAGCAGCAACAGCAGATAAAACAGATCAATTTGAACAGAAGCCAAACTCCTATCTAAATAAAAAGATCTTTTCTTTCTCTCTCTTTTTACCTGCCCGCTAGTTGCTGACATGCAGAGAGGCAATGCTGGGTAAGACTGTCTATCCATTCTGGGAGAAAAGGTGGGGGGGGGAGGAGAAGAGAATTTTTCTCCTCCACTTAAAAAAGTTTCCCAGTGCCGCAAGATGGTGGGCAGTATTGCTCTAAGAGGCTCTGTGTGCCTTGCAAATTGCTTGCGTTCCTATGGGGATGAAAGCTGAGAGTATCTCTTTGTAAAGGTGATCTGAAAAACTTTAAAGGTCAGCGTTTATATATAAGTAGTTCCTCTTGCAGGTGGGAGAAATATGTGTCTTTTATTATTTTTATTATTTTTTAAAAAAAGAAGAAGCTATGTTTCCCAAATTCCATCCTTTTGAAGAAAGGACGTTGGCACGATAGGGGAAATGAACGCTACATGTTGTACGCAAAGCAGAACTGAAACCAGCTCTTTGGTTTCTTTTATATTTCCCAGGATCCATGTTTTCAGATCTGGCAGGCAGCTGTGGGGCGGGTGTCTATCTGAGCTTGTAACTGATGTAGACACATATCTGTGTCATTCAGAGCTGTCACTTCCTGCATGCTGTTCTGTGATTGGCATGTACCTTATCCTGATTCTCCCGCTGAACATGAATCTCTTAGTCATCTCTACAATGGATGCATCACAGGTTAGACAGGAAGAATAAACAAGGCATTGAGCTTAAACAGTGAGATCTAAATGCAGAACTATTTATAGGCAGTCTGAAATTGTGGAGTGGGGCTCCCTAGCACGGCTCGGATTGGGAGGAAACTGTCCACTATTTCTGGAATAAGGAGCAGGCAGGCTTCAGGCTTGTGGGACTGTTCTTTATTGGAACTCCATGGTCCACCACCAACTTGGAGCCAGGTGCAAAACAGTGGCTGGCAGGCTGGCAGGGTTCAAAAAGATGGATTAGGAAGCACAGTCAATGATCTTTTGTACCCCAAGCCATACACAAGCCATACACTAGAGCAACCTGTGTTTGCAAGTACAAGTCTGTATGCAAGATATAGCTCAGTCAGTAGAGCATGAGAATCTTAATCGCAGGTTCATGGGTTCAAGCCCCACGTTGGGCAAAAGATTCCGACTTTGCAAGGGGTTGGGCTAGATGACCCCCGTGGTCCCTTCCAACTCTACAATTCTAAGTCACTGTAGATTTAGGGCTTTCAACACAAAAACCGTAAAAGTCTCCTGCACAGCTGCACGAACACATAGACAACCAATTAACACTCCTGTATTGCAGGTGGATAACATGGAGGCTGAGAAATAAAAGGTCAGCACAAGGTCAGCCATGGAGGGAATTTTTTTTGTGTTTAGAGCAATCTTATAGATTAATAATAACTTCCTTCTCCAAGTTTGGATCCTTAGGAAGCCAAAACCTCACCATCGACATGAAACATGGCTAACCTGCAGTCTGTAAACTGTATTTAGAAACACACACAAACAATGTTATGGGCCACAACCCCCCCCCAAAAGAATTAGTCATTATTTTTCCCTTAGGGTTTTTTTCTACTGCTTCAATTGGTCCTCCGCTGTGATGCCTTGATGCTAAGTTTTTCTATGCTCCATAACATTTTTTTTAGTGTCCCCAAACCCTCAAATATATATATTTTAAAAAACTTTGCCGACTTCAAGTCCCCTGCTGTGGTACTGTGAAACACCCCCCGCAAGACCTTCCAAAAATTTATGTTTTCTATAAAAAGTTGCAGTTTTTTTTACTGCATGTAATAATATTGGCAATCTCTAATGTGTGCTGCTGATAAGCCTTCTAAGGCCTTGTAGCTATACATGGTTGGATGTAGCGAGGCATTACTTAATTCTTAGCTCTGTCACTGATATTATCATCAGCAAATACTAGAGATTCCACCCTCTTTCTTTTCCTATTGCCACCATCACACTAGTTTGCCCTTTCTCTCTCTTTTTCTGCTGCATAGCAACTCCAGGAGATGTTTAAAGAGCTGAAGGCCAACCACTATGGTCTCCTTGGTCATTTTTGACTTTCAGATGCACCTGCCTAAGAAAAGGATCCCTCGCCTTCCATTCCCTCCCCCACTCCAATTAAATAGTGTCACGAGTGCTCGTGCAAAGTGCAGTTTGGGCTTCCATAGCTGACAGGTGGATTCTTGCTGAGCCCTGGAGAGAGAAGACGTAATTGACCAGGTAAAATATACGGTCAGGTACACAAAACAAAACCCGGCATATCACAGAGTCTTTTCTGTTGACACTTTCCTCCCTTCTCTTTTTATCTCAATAGATATGTAATATACGTTTGGCAAGTTCATAAAAGATTTTAGAGAAAGTGAATTAAGATCTTTAACTGCTCCTCTGCTCAAAGTGCTTTCCCTTGATGCCCTACCTACCTGCATTTCGTTTAAAACTGCAGCAGCTTATCCAACAATAATTTGAGGGTAACCTGTGCTAAGCATTTCCAAGTCTTGTTTATTTGAATGGATGAATTGAGTAGTATCTCTCCTGCTGCAATCAACCCAAAAAAACAATCAACCAAATACATGCTTCAATAGTGCCTTAAAATGTTGTATTAAATATTGCATTAAATCTATTCTAGTTGCAACACTGTCAAAGGAAAACACACCTCTAATGGGCTGAAAATGGGCGGTAGTTTATTATTATTATATATTATTATTGTACAACAATAGTTCCATCTGTATTTTGTTTTATGCTGCTTTAATCTAGTTTAATTTTTGGTTTGAATTGTGTATATTTCCACCATGGGACCTTCAGGCGAAGGTCAGATTTTAGATACATTATACAAATAAATAAACAAGCAAACAAACAAATACCAACGATTAGTGCAGTACGTCATCTTCCCACCACCCCCTTCCCACTTTTTTGAATACAGAAGATATCATTTTTCCATAGCTCAGTTGCAGAACATCTGCCTTGCCTGCAATAGGTCCCAGATTCATTCCCCAGCGTATCCAGGTAGGGCTGAGACAGATTCCTGGAACCCTGGAGAGCCACTGCGAGTCAGAGCTGGCAGGACTGAGCTAGATGAAATCAACAGTCTGACTCTCTACAAGCCAGCTTCCTGTATTCCAGCACTCATTTGGCAAACCAGTCACCTGTATCCCGCAAGGGGTGCAAGACACCTCTCTCCCCATGGCTGCTGAAGTTTGGCAGAGGCAGCAAGGATCTGGATCGCGCACTGCTACAGGCCCTGATGTTGACTGTTAGGTTGTTCTCTTTGTTCACCAAAATGCTTTCCAGCCTGTTAAAAATCAGCAGTTTTATCTGAGGCGACAGGCTTATCCCGAGAAGAGAAATCTCAAAAGACAGGTGAGGTTGCTACAAATTGCAGAAGATCAAACGGTGCGAATTAATACCCTCAGAAAAATGAGCAGGAAAAAGGAGGACCCAGGGCTTTGTGCCATTTTAAAGATGTCCGCGGATTCGTAACGCTCCTATTTCTGTTGTTACTATTTTTTTAAAAAAACTTGCTTTTTGCGTGATGCTGCAGCATTTATCCAAAACCATAGATTTCCATATGTGTTTTTAAAAGCTTTTCTGTTCCTGTCAGGAGTAAGCATGGACCAATGGTACCAAATAGTATGGGAAACAGCCTTACTAGGAAAATTAACTAATAAACTGAAACTGACATGGGGACAAACAGAAGAAGACGCCTTTACCCCGGTATGGCTCCCCTTTATCACATACACAGCCCAACAAGACAATGACAATAATCCACCAACAGCATACAAATCAATATGGCTAACCTGATCCAAAACACCCACCCACCCCACTCACACACGAAAACAAAGATCACCACAGCCAATCACAAACAAACAACCACACCCTAGGCCAACCCCAACCTCTCACCACCAAAGGAACACAAGTGAACAGCACAAGCAACGCTGACACCAAACCCTACATACATTAAGCATAATAGAAACATTGCCACCCGACCCCACCCCCACCCATCTTCCCTCCCTCCACCCTCCCTTTTTTTTTCCTTCTCCCCCTAATGTCTCAACAAATGAAACGGATTTGTAAAAATGTTACATGGAAAAAATACGAGGCATTACACTTTCTTCTGTAAAACAAGAAAATCTTTAATAATAAAAATAAATAAATAAAAGCTTTCCTGTTTCTCCGAGACTGCTTAGAGCAGTGTTTTTCAACCTTTTTTGGCAAAGGCACACTTGTTTCATGAAAAAAATCACGAGGCACACCACCATTAGAAAATGTTAAAAAAATTAACTCTGTGCCTATATTGACTATATATAAAGTAATTCTCTTGAATAGGAATCAAATAAACACAAAGAAAGTATTTTATAATTACTTTATTATGAAATACAGTGGTGCCTTGCAAGACGAAATTAATCCGTTCCGCGAGTCTCTTTGTCTTGCGGTTTTTTCGTCTTGCGAAGCACGGCTATTAGCGGCTTAGTGGCTTAGCGGCTATTAGCGGCTTAGCGGTTTAGCGGCTATTAACGGCTTAGCGGCTTAGCGGCTATTAACGGCTTAGCGGCTTGGCGGCTTTAAGAAAAAGGAAACAAACTCGCAAGAACTCGCAAGACGTTTCGTCTTGCGAAGCAAGCCCATAGGGAAATTCGTCTTGCGGAACGACTCAAAAAACGCAAAACCCTTTCGTCTAGCAAGTTTTTCGTCTTGCGAGGCATTCGTCTTGCGGGGCACCACTGTAGTAAGTAAACAGAAATATGAAAAATTATAAAATACTTTATTCAGTGCGCAACCTGGGCCTGTTTGGCTGAACACAAAGCTGATACAGTGGTGCCTCGCAAGACGAAATTAATTCGTTCTGCGAGTTTTTTCGTCTTGCGAATTTTTCGTCTTGCGAAGCACGGTTTCCCATAGGGTATTAACAGTTTTAAGAAAAAGGAAACAAACTTGCAAGACGTTTTCGTTTTTCGTCTTGCGAAGCAAGCCCATAGGGAAATTCGTCTTGCGAAGCAACTCAAAAAATGAAAAACTCTTTCGTCTTGCGCGTTTTTCGTCTTGCGAGGCATTCGTCTTGCGAGGTACCACTGTATTCTGGCTGGAATCGAAGGAAGACACACACGTAGCTCTTCGTCAACAGCTCTCAGTCTCTCTCTGTATTTAGTTTTTATAGCAATCATGCTTGAAAAGCTCATCTCACACAGATATGTAGTGGAAAATGGGAGCAATGTCAAAATAGCTTTGTTTGCCAGAAGGGGGAACTCCTTGGCAGTATCCAACCAAAAACTGTCCAAAGGTAGATCAGCAAATCTTAGCTTGAAACCACGATTTTGTCTCAGTTCAGTTAGTTCCTCCTGCTCCTGTAAAGTCATGTTCTTTCCACCAACTGATGCTGAGCTATAAGGGTCCCTAACCCAGTCAAGGCATTCAGTGGAGACTGAAGAGAAATAAAATGACAACTTCTCCGGTCCTCCTGGTGACTCGAGTCGCGACGTCTTCTTCTCTCCACTGCTACGCACACTGTGCTCGGGCGGGAAGGAAGTCGGAAGATGATGTCCTACTGTGATAGGTCCAGGCTGGAGTCTGGACCAATCACACATCAGAAAAGTGGAGGGTGTCCCCCTGAGGAGCGCCAATCGGCGCCCCTGCTGGCCGAGGGTGGGGTCAAAAACCCCACCCACCCCCATAACCAGGACACAGTCCGGCCCCCGTCTAGTGGGCGAAAATTTGAATTTTTTTTTTTTTTAATCTTTCGCATTTTTCAATTTTTCCCATGGCACACCAGGCAACATCTCGCGGCACACTAGTGTGCTGTGGAACAGTGGTTGAAAAACACTGGCTTAGAGGACAGTCAGTGGGAGGTTTTGTTTAACAAACCTGATGGCTGTTGGGCCCAGTTGGGTATCTAGCCTGGGTATCTAGTTCGGAAAGAGAACTCAGACACACAACTTGATTTCTGTATGTTATTATTCCTCAGCCTCCCCAACCGCAAGGCTCTTGTCCTTTGTTCCCCTCTAAATTACGTGCAATTATTTTTGTTTAGCGGGCTAATGTGGGAACTCTGTTCTGCGTGTGACAGAGAGAACAACTTAACCGTGCTGAGCTTTGTATCACGCCATGGCAATCAAGGCTCGTTAATAACTCTGGAAGATTGATATCGGCTTGAAAGGCAAAACCTATACAATACAATTAATTAAGAAAGTTAAAACAAATGAACTCCTCAGAATGGAATTGGATCCCGTAGACAAGGTGGTAAAAGCCCAGAAGGGGAAGAAGAGCTGTAATTGAAAACAGGCTCTGGAAGACATGCTGCCTAGCTCCAACATTATCTTATCAGAAAATTAGCAAAATGTAATTTTTATGGGATTTTTTTTTTTTTAAAAAAAGATGTTATTTTTAACCACATCAAAAAATTCCCACCTCCTGGCTACTAGCACAAACCGTCATAATTGCTATAATTTGAAGTCTGGGCTGCAGATAGCTATCTCAGACTTGGGATATATTAGTGAGACAGCTGGGAGATGTATCTTTTCCGTGTGTGTGTTTTTGTACTAGATTTGGACTTCATTTGTGCCTATTATTTAATCCCCTTCTTGAGAATATACTATAGAATGATATTCCTCCACTTGCCGTGCTGGAGAAAATCAGGAGGTTAATAATATTGAGAGAGGTAAAGTTGACTGCAATTAACGTACCAATTATACCTGTGCTACGAAAGCAAAATTGTTTTATTTTACACTCTGTCTATCTCCCCGGTGAGTTCGACCATGTTTTAATACATCACAGAAACTTGTATTAATACGTTGAGGGCTCTAGATGAGATAAGTTAATGGAGACCATTCTGATTAAACTCTCTTGGTGTACATTTAGCTGCACAGGTGCCAATATAGGAAGGTCTATGTAGCAATGCAATTATACAGACATTTGCGCAGCATTGGAAAATGCTAAGAAGGCAATCCAGTGAAGACCCCTAGGATTCACTAGCAGTATCAATTAGGTAACTGGATTTGATTGAGGATCAGACCAGATGGCAGGACTGAAAGACAGCCAAAGGATATAGGAATGCACCGGAGGCAAGGAAGACCAAGGCTTAACTGGGAGAGGAAGCCCTCTTACACACCTTCCTGGGAAGAACCAATAGCAAACCAGGGTGGGCAGAGTCTGTCCAGAATAGCACGATGCATCTCCCTCTTCTAACGAGCCTTTTAAGAAGAGATGGTTCCCAGTCTGCATCTCTATCAGAATTGTTTTTACATGTTTCATCACTTGTCTGTTTGCCACTGTGAGCTGCCATTATTATTATTTATTGAATTTATATATATGTAATAAATAATAACAAGCAGAGGCTGCAGCGTGCAGTGCACTGGCTCACCACATGGGGCAGGCTTCCAGTGCAAGCAGTATTAAATGTGGGGCATTTATTGCAGCCAAGCCAACAATTCACATTTTGCCAGATAGGCAGATGAAGGGGCTGAGGCTCACAGAACTTTCCTGTAAACGTGCTAAAGAGAACTCTGTGAGATCACTTCCCTCTTGTGTCCTGACAGGAAGAGGGTGTGGCTATATTTGCTCCTCTGCCATGTCTGTAACGTGAAAACATCTGTCTGTCTGAACTCCAGCTCAGACTCCAGCTCAGACTCCATTTTTAAGCTACACCAGCGGTGAGCAACCTAAGGCCCATGGGCCACAAGTGGCCCATGGGGGTCATTTAACTGGCCCGTGGGCCCCCACTGCCCGCTCAGTCGGCTAAACCGGCGCAGATCAGAGCGGGAACCGCCTTCCACAATGCTGGCCAGCTTTCCATTGGCTGCAGGAAGCTCCTGCAGCCAATGGGAAGCTGCACACGCCTCCTCCGTGCCAGAAGGAGCGCCAGAAATAGTGTCTGCGTGTGTGTGTGCACACGAGCACACACTCCGGCCCACTGCGGTGTCTGCGGGACTGTGAACCGGCCCCAGCCCCCAAAACTTTGCCAACCCCTGAGCTAGACTTTAGTGTTAGTAACTCACTAAGCCTGCCTACATCAAGCTGCTGTATGTTATTATTCAAGGCGTAGACTGAGTAAATGCTATTTTCACCTTTTATGGCAGTTTGTGTGATATTTATTTTAAGGGGGAGAAAAGGTTTTTAAGAGGGAGAAAAGAAGGGAACGTTAGGAAACCCAGGCGAGGCAAGTTATTATACCCTACTTAAACCCTAATTAAACTTGTCAGGGGGAGAAGGGGAGAGTTGCCTATGTGCATCTCCTCCTCTGTCTCCTTGCCACCAGACTATTCCCCAATTTTTACAGCCCCATGGTGGTCTTGGTGGACCCATTTGAACCTGGGGTCCCTTAACCCACTGTGGTAAAAACCTTGGTTGACCCAAATTGGTCCAATTCTGCTTGGGATCTGTGATTCAGTTAGATCAAGTGCACTGCTCTAATAATAATTTTGCCATGCCTCTGCATGGATCATTCAGTCACTTCTGAATCACAGACCCTCATAGGAGGAGGCTGTGCTGTTGCATCTCATAATGACTTACTATTCCACACATGCCTCCTTCACATTAGGGGGAACACCAATAACTGTGACTCATTCACACAAAAATGTGGATTGGGGGCCTCCAAAGGGGAAGGTAATTCTTACACCCTTGCATATCTGAAAGCAGATGTTGTCAAGGCATAAGTGAGACATTCCCATTTTAATTCAGGAATCTTCTACTTTCAGAAATTTGATAAATGTGTACCACAAAATAGCAGGGGTGTGGCAATAAAAGCACCCTGTTTATTTGACTGAGGGCTCGTTGGAAGTTTTGATGAGTTCAAGAATTTGGCTGAAATGTGGGGGGTTTGTGGTGTTAGTCACTGGGCCGGGGGAGGGAAATCCCCACATTTCGAAAACCTGACTTCCTTCCATTTCCTAGGAGGGTTTTCTCTTTTCATATGATGAAGAGAGGGGAGTTGCTCTATAAGTCATCAGGCTGTGAAATTATGCTATTAATTCAACATCAAGGATTCAGAAGAATAAGTGTAATTGAATGAAGCTCTGGAGTGTGTGGAGGAAACATAAAGCTCTCTGATTTCTTAGCAGGCTCGTTTTTGTAGTGCATCACTGATGATTTGGGTGCTAATCTAATGGAAAATGAATGTGGCTCTTAAACATGTGCTAGCTGTGAGTCATATTACACACCGATGTGGTTTCACACCTTCCTTCTGCATTGACTTTTTCAACTATAGGGTGGTTTTTTATCATCATCATTATTATTAACCTTTATATAATCACTATCCTGTATTCAATAGCAATCGTGCAAAATTCTTTCCTATGCCATGCAGTGTAGGTTGTTGGTTGTTGTGCAACGGGATGGTACCTCCAGATGAGAAAAAAAACTGTGAAGTTTGTTTGTTTATCCCCTACCCTTCACCCTAAGGTCCCAGAGCGGGATAAATATGATGATAACTAAATATTAAGATTATCATACAATTGTAATTCCCAAGCTCAGGACTGGGGTCATGAGACATTTTGCAGCAGTGGAGAGGTGTCTCCCCTGCACTACCACAGTTCTGGATGCAAGGTACCCAAGGCCCATCAAATGAATTTGGCACCTGAAGCAGAATATCCCACAGGGGCCTCTTCCCCTCTCTAGCAGTAAAAATACAACTGGGAGTTAAATCTGCAGTCCAGTACATACTTACCTGGAAGTCAGTCCTATCAAATTCAATGGAGATTACCTCTCAGCCGGGCGATAAATTCTATTTGGTTTACATTTTAAGATGAGCATAACTCATCTGCACTTTTTGAATCAATATGCAAACCTAAGCGTAGCCAGTTTTCAAAATCTGCACTTCTCTGAATTTTGCAATGCAGTTCTCCAGCCAAGTAATTTGGGAGCAGGGTTAGGTTGGGGTATACATATACTAAGGCATACTGAAGTGTGCATAAAAAGTCACATGTTGGGAAAATAGCATACAAAATGCATTTCGTTAGGGGAAATTGCTTTTCAGAAATGAGTCAATTAGGCAAAATTGCAAAGGAAAAAATGTATTAGGAGAAATTCACACTTTTTTTAAAAAAAATGCAAACTGATGTGGAAATGTGAAAAACTGAATTTATGATTGAGGGGAAAATGAGAAACCGAGAGAAAAAGAAATTTGCTCATCCGTAACCCTTTCATCATACCCTAAATCAGAGCTGCCTGAAGCGACACCTCGCTCTGTCTAATGGTAGGGCTGGCCCAATTTCTGATATGCCAGAGCTGGAAGCTGCCATAGGCACAACAACATAAACTACCATCTTTTCACTGCTTCCTATATATTGGCTGGGTGTGTGTGTTAAATACTTATATATATAATCCATTGTGTTCCTCAAGTTCTCTTGATAGAAGTGAGGCTACGGAAGGAAAGAATAACTGCTTGCTATAACAAAGGCGATGCTATCTGCCTCTTAAACCTCCCTCCCTCCTCTACCCAAGTCATTCAAATATGTGTTTACTCTTGAGATTGTACCATCTTGCTTGTCAGAACATCTTTCTTTAGGTCTAAGTGGTTAGATAAGGCAACAAACCACAAAAATGTTTTAATTGCCAGTCATCAAAAGGGGCTTTGCTCCAGCTGCAGCTGTAAAGATGGTGGGAAGGCACCCTGGGAGAGATTTGAAGGTTCATATTTGCACAAGGGTGGTGAAAGCATAAGATTCAGAAACAGAGCCCAGGGGGAAAAACCACACTCACAAACATGCTGACCTTCCTTTCCTTGTGCCACATTGTGAATTATCCTCCTACTGTATAGTACTCAATATATTATATTTCCAAAATATTGCATGGCTAAACATGGATGATTGTTAGTGGTTCAATTTGTCACCAACCCTGGACATTCAGTGATTTTTCAGGAACAGTTAACATCTGATCATATCTGATGGCACCAAAGTTAACATTTGACAGGATCTGACATGTCAACAGTATATTTTACCGAATGTGGCAGCGTGTGATAATCCCTTGCAGACGACCGCAGTGCCTGGAGACAGACAGATTGTGTATTCACAGCAATGACCAGAGGAGAAATGACCACTGTGAGAAGTTCAGAGGGGGAAAAACGTAGTGGTGCCTCTGTAGCAGCACAACTGGACGCCTTCATCTGCCCCAGCTGCAGTAAAACATGTATTTCCTGTATTGGTCTCTACAGCCACAGCAGGCACTGTAATTCTCCAAGGGTTTGACTTTACCCCTGATGCTGCACTCTTCCATTGTTTCCCAAGACAGATGGGTGCCAACAGTTTGCTATAAGAACTGAAGCTCCAGTATACTGAAACGGGCCAGCCCACTAGCCATTGGATCAGTTGTGAATCATTGCATCCATGTTGTGAATGTTTATGAGCAATCTAGTGGCTCCGAAATAAAAGAGAAAAATGTATTGGCACACAAGGCCTAGAGACAGGTGTGTATCATTGATGGGAAGGCCTTGAGACAAATATGTACGTTTGGTGTGAAGCAGCACTATCAAAGTGTTGAAACGCTAGGCTGTGTGCATGTTTGAGTGTTCTGGGCAAATGAGTACTGCAGCTGAACAGAACAAATGAGATATTAATTAAATTGTTCTTCCTTGGAGTGGAAGAAGTGCAAGTGGGAGCAAGGAATGGGCATTTGATCTGGTATTTAGTTGCATTGCTCAAAATGCTATCTTGAGCGGGAGATGTGAGTTTGAAGCACCAAGATTATTCTGCCCCCGCCCCCGCCCCCAAAAGCTTGAGGAATACGGCAGAATACCCTGAGAATACCCCAGAATACCCTGATCTTGAGGAATACAGCAGAGTATCAATTAAAAACTGTAAATGAATAAGTAATGACCTAAGAATCTACGTACAGCCCATCCACCTGGCACAGTAACAACACAATAAACTGCCCAGGTCATATGTTCAGTAGATTTGATGTGCATGTGGCGTTGCCAACATCTCCCAGGTGTGCAGAAGTGACTGGTATGCTAACATAATACAATGGCGTGGGCGGGTGCTTTGCAGGAGATGGTGTTTCTTTAAATCCCTGAAGCATTTGTCCCACAGTGTACATCTGTATCCATTTCCTACCGAAGCTTTAGTTGGTTCTCCTCAGCGTCAACTCTCAAGCACCTTGAGAGTTACTAAGGTATTTCCTGAAGTGCGTGCCAGCTCCTCTCGCTTGCTAAAGGAGTCTTGCTTCCACTAGCATAGTCTATATGCAGGCTGATGCACATCACTGCCTAGATGTGGATGTGGTTATGACTAATCTAAGTATGTATCAGTACATGCCCACACATTCTCACTCACCCTGGATTAGGACCGGGGAGACCTTGTGGGAATTAAACTCTAGTTTACCCTCCAACATTTTTCTGATGAAAATAAGGACATCCTAAAGAAAAGTGGGACATTCTGGGATCAAATCAGAAACCAAGATGGCTTCTCCTAAACCAGGGAAATCCCTGGAAAATAGGGATACTTGGAGGGTCTGCTCTAGTTCCCATTTGCAGAGTATGTGGAAAAATAGCTCTGGGTCATTTGACCCTTTAATTTGTTCTCTTTACCCTCCTATAACAACTATGCAAGACACCCTCTTTTAAAGTTTAAATAATATATAACTTTTACTTAGTGTTCTTGCAGTTGCAGATTAAAATATATACAACGCAGGTGGGTGTTTCTTGAGTTGCTAGAACATCTTACATAGATTTAAACTGTTGCAGACTAACTCTGGCCCTGAGGCAGACAGCATCACAACACAACATGCCGGCTGCTCTAACTGTTAAGACTGTTCAACTAACTGCCATAACCATACCAACTGCCATAACTGCCGCAGAGTGTATGAGGTCATGGGGTTCCACAGCTCTTGCAATTAACCCTTCACATATGCATTTTGGATGCTAACACCCCACAGAATAGGAGGAAATAACTAGGAAACAGCATCCTCCCAAAAGCAGCTTCACAGAGATAAGAGAGGCTACTCTGAAACGGCAAACCTTTCTCTATGTCCTTCTCCTACTAGACTCCGTTGACATATCCACTCAACCTGATTTTACTACCGCAATTTTGTAAAGTTTGAAACTGACCAGCCATTGAACATTTTCATCTCCACTAGCTGCAAATTCTTGGCAATGTATTGTAATGGTTTTATTTTATTTTTATTCTCCCTTTTATTGTTCCTCTTTTATTTTCCGCTGACTCCCCTTGTTTTTCTTTTATTTCTCCTCCCCAGTTCTCTTTCTCCCTTTCCCCACCTTTCCTTCTGTTCTCATTCTCTTTTCTCCTTTTAACTATTTTTCTAGGGCTATCCTTATCCCTCCCTTCCCCTCTTTCCTCACTCTTGCTCCCACCCCAATCTTTCTAGAATTTCCTTTTCTAAAGCAGGCTTTCTATTATTCCTTTATTTTGATTCCTCTTAATGGCCTTCTGAACTATTATCAGTATACATATGATGGCACTAATGGAGCTTCATGTTTATATTTAGTTCTGTCGTAAGTTTATTACTCCTCCCCTTTGTTGAGTTTTGTGAGCTTACTTGCTCAAGGGTGTTAGCAATATTGTTTTTGTTCTTACTGATGATCTCTTGCCCTACGTGGCAAAGTAGGTGATCTGTGAAGGTTGAAAACGAGGCATATCATTAAAGTGAAGTTTTACTCTCCAGGTTTCTCCGTGTGTTCCCATTTTTGTTGTTGTATTTTCAGGGTAATGCAGTTCCTTGGATATTGAAATGTAAAATACATTTTCTATAAATGTTTTCTTGTAAATGGCAGCTCTTAAATTAGTGACCTTGAATGTGAAGGCTTTGGGTGATGTAATTAAAAGGAAATGGCTAAGTACATACTTATTAAGTATGAAACCGCATATTACTTTCTTAAAGGAAATCCACAAAGTACGAGAAAAGGTAAGTTTTTAAATGATAAATAGTTTAGCCAGCAGGTCAGCAGGTCCTGGTTCCTGGTTCTAATAAGTCATCGGAAGTGGCTGTAATTATCAGTGCTAATCTAGACTTTAAAATCATTGCTATAATACATGATCAGAGTAGTATGTTTGTTTTTGTCCTAGGTCTGTTGAATGGTTCTAAAGAAATAATAGCAGGCTCCCACCATGCTGCAAATATAAAACAATCTGACTTTCTAAACAAATCTTTAAAAAGGCTCATGTCATTTTCTAAAGGGGAAGTAATCTTAGGTGGATATCTACCTGTGAACATTTGCAGGGTTTCATTAGCAGATTTGGATGGATGTAAAAATATGGAAATTGCCCTTAGGGGAAAGATAAAAAATGGAAAAGTCAATATCATTTCTTACATCCACTTTGTAGATGGGGCTTTGATGTCTGGAGTGAAAAGCTCCCTGTTGATTCTAGTTTCTCCTTCCATCCTAACTGCCTTGGTACACAATGCCACTGTCACTGATGTAAAGCATTAACATTGGAAATATTAAAATTATGGACCATGTTCTGATTGAACTTGCATTAACCATGCAAAAAGCAACTTCCTTGTTTCCTAAGTGGTCCTTTTCACCAGGGACATTGGTGCCATCAACGGGTCTTTCACCGCCAATAGGTGTCCCACCTCCACATCATTTTCTTCATCTTCCGCCATCAGTTTCTTCTGTCCCACCACCTCTCCATCCTTCAGGCCATTCCAGGCCTGCTTCCTCTGTCTCTTGCTCCACTGCCAGCTCTTTTGATCCCAACACTTGATATTTTGTACCTCCCACTATTGCTGAGCAATGTCATACTGGTTGAATCTCCCGCTAGATATCTCCCTACCTCCCAGGTTACCAGTTCATGACTTGCTCTGGGCAGAATCCTTGGCGTGATTTGTGGCTGTTACTTCCAGCGATGCTCTTTCCCATGAGAATGTGGTGGTGCCTTTGAAGAGGCATCTGAAACTGCGGGGGGGGGGGGGGACAGCAGCAAATATGTCTTCTGCCAGCTTCAACAACAGTCAGCCACCTCTGTTTAGCCAGAACGCAGCAGATTCAGGTATCATCAGCCGCCTTCCGATTTCTACATCTCACATGCCCTGGGTAACTACAGTAGACAAGGCATCCAATGTACCCAGGAGTGGTCACAAACTCAAAGAGGGAAAGAGACCTTGATCGGATTGTTATGTACTGAAGTTCTCACCCTGGGCCAGCAGGGGGATACTGTAGATAGTTTTCACTCAAGTCCACATATGCAAATAAGGGATCAAAAGTGACGTTCAGTGATTGGATAGTTACAGAAAATGGTTACTGTTGCGTTCTAGTGGAGCTCTATATAAGCAGGCTGGCTGAACCCTTCAGTTCAGTTCTGTTCTGTTCTGGCCTGTGAATAAACAAGAGCTGTTTGAAGAATCACTGTGTTGTCTGATATGTTCACCCACAACTTAACAGGACACCCACAACAAATATGATGAAAGGATCATTACTATAGCTAGGGTCGCCATATTTCAAAAGTAAAAAGCAGGACACCCCGAAAATCCGGACATATGGCAGCCCTAACTATAGCCAAGAGTGCAGCTACAGTTTTGAGCTGGACTGTTACAGGAGTAGAGATCATAGTAGGAAGAGAGAAGATTGTCACTGGGACACAGAGGCAAAGAGAAGGACAGCAAACACAAATCACAGTGTAAGCAGAAGGTCGATACCACAAACACAACAAGGAAATGAAGGTCGTGCATGAGGATGGTGTGCCAGAGGGAAATGGACAGGACTGCAAGGAATACCGGTATATCTGTGGTCCAAAAACAGTACCTTTACAAGCAGCCTGTGACTGTTTTTGTTAGGAAATAAAAATGGCTGAAATGATTAGCAACCGAAAAAGAAAAAAAGAAAAAGCCAGTACATTTTATGAACCCAAAGCCACCTGGGAGAAGAAAACCACACTGTTTATTCCCTCCCTGTTTGCTTTTTTTCTTCTCCTACACCCCCCCCCCCCAGTTCACTTAGCTTTCCCCCCACCCCAGCCCCCATCACAGGGAGTTCTACTACCTAATGGATTAGCAGTGATCTTCACAGATTGCTCACACCTGCAGTTCTGTCTACTCCCCTCTTCCACTTTGCTCAATCAGCCATACCTTGGTAAGTCCATCAGCTTCCAAAATGACATGTGAAACGAGGCCCACCTGACAGCTCAAGACTTGACACCTGGGCAGGTGGGGTGCGGGGGAGGTGGACTTATACAATTAAAACTGCTGGGAGACAGTTGAATAAAGACAAGAAGGGTAAGATTGCACATGATGGGTGAGCTAGAAGAACAGAGCGTGTCGCCTTGGAACCGATTCGCACAACCACTTCTAAATAAACAAATAAATGTCTAGATCCAAAGAGAAAAGTCTACATGCACGAAGCTTCTTCGATAGGAGTGGCTGGTTTTTCGTCTTCTTTTCAGCCCCCTAAGCATTGTGAGGTATTACTCTGGAGGGCCTCTGACCTTTGAGGGCTTGCAGAGGATGTGGAAGGAGTCTGCTGCCAGGAAGAGGAACTGAAACACCCTCTTATGGTGTGATGCTTTGGATCTTGGTGGAGGTAAAGTTAATCCATGTTTAGCTATTTTTCCCGGTTCAGCTGATCTCATGATTAGGATTGCCATCGTTTTAAATGGCCAAGCTCCCATGCCTTTAACAGCAGTCTGATGCAGAGGAATTGAGCAAAGGAAGTTTGTACCCATCAGGCACTGCAGAGGGCTGGACTCGATGGTCCTCAGGATCCCTTCCAACTCTACACTTCTGTGATTCCCTAACACTTGAAATAACTTTGGCAGACATGGGAATTTGACTGCCTGCCCAACACCCTGAAATTAAAATCCCAAAGTAGGGGGTTGTTGGTGTGATATATGCTGTGTGCATGTGATGCATTTAAGGTAGCTTATCTCAGCGGCTTCTCTGTAAGGGCAGATCAAAAATTGCTGCTAAAACTCCAACTCAAGCGTCGCCTTGCCAACGCTCTAACTTTGCAAAAAGCCATCAGGCACAATGCACACATCACAAATAAGCAGTCGGCTAAGCATGAGACAGGCAGTGGGCTACATGTCAGATTGCATTGTGCTAAAAGTGCTGAGTAATCCTGAAATTGTTCAGCAATAAATAAGAAACGGGGTTTGGGGAGACTCCCTGTGTGGTCTCTCTCTCTCTCTCTCATTTCATCTCACACTTCCCCAGCTGTTATCTTCCTGACCTACATACCTGGCATAGACTGTCTCAAGCTTATCAATCAAAGCTTGAAGCTCTTTTCGCTGCTTCCTGGTTAAGCCAACAGGAAGTGAAAATCGCCCTGACCTTTGACAGGTAAGGATGAATTCCTTGAGAAGAAACATTGAGGAAGTCAGCACTGAATGGCTGATTGCTCTAATACTGGAGGTGGGGTCTGTTTCTTTTTCTTTTTTATCTTAGGCAAAACATGACCCTAGGTAGACCTCACTTAGCCTATGCCTTTAAAGCACATTCAAAGTATATTTCCCCCCTCAAAGAATTCTGGGTAGTTTGTTATGGCTTGCTGGGAATCGTAACTCAGTGAGTGGCAAACTACAGTACCCGAAATCTTTTGACGGTAGAAATGTGCTTTCAAAGCACATTTAAAAGCATAGTGTATATAAGCCACCACCATTCATGTTCTGCCAAAAAAAGAGAGTTCAAGAGACTCTAAATCATGTCTATTTATGTCAGGGTACCTCATATGATGCCAACAACAAGTAGGTGCAATTATTTATGCCACCAATATGACGTTGCCAGAAACAATGTCTGCACTAAGCATGAACACCACCATAGGATGCTAACATAGGGGCCAGCCACCACAATGTAGAAATGGCCTATTATTATTATTTATTAGATTTATATACCGCCCTTCTTAATAAGATCTCAGGGCGGTTCACCCTAGTGGCAGGGTAGGTGCAAGAGGGGCAATCTTACACCTGCTTTGCAGACCCATGTGGTTCAGCATGACCCTGTGTGAATCACTGTACTGAGCAATGATTTTCAGGTTTTATAATATTTTATGTGTGGGCAGGGATGTGGTGAGTGACACCTGCTGCCTACACTGGGATTTGCTCCATGCTAGCGAGCTTTCTGTGGCTTCTCCTAGGCCAGGGATGGAGACCAACAAACCCCCAGCCCTCTCTATCTGGCCCTTGAGACTCTCCTCTGGCCATGTCCCTTCTCTCCAGGTCATATGCCTCACTGGCAATGCTTTGCGCCCACCTTGAGTATTTTTGCCTGGCAGGAATGCTTCCATGAACTCCAACAATGCCTTTGTTTGCCTGGATGGCGGACCGAGAGGCACGTGTGAGTTTGTGCAGAAACGAGACATGCATCTGGCTGTGACCACCACTGCCAGGCCACCCCTGGAAGCAGAGATGTACCGAGGCAAGGAGCCTCATGTGCCCTTGGCAAGGTGCTATATTGACCCCCCCACTCCTGAAAAAAGCCACTTTAACACAAAAGCCACATTAGAAGTTACTACATTTCATGTGGCCAAAGTACTCAAAGCATCCGGAATGAGGTGAAGCAAGGAGGAAGGGCAGAAAAATTCACACGCCTTTGTGTCACAGTACAAGAAGGACAGGAAGCTTCTCCTGTGTTTGATCTCACTGTGACAGCAGTGGCGCAGAATCATACACTCCATGGTCTGGTAGCTGGTTTTTGCTCCCTCTCCTAGGTCTGCGCCCGAGCAGGGGTCAGGTTCACCAACCCATAAGTACATCTCTGCCTGAAGGTTTTCCCAGAGGAGAATGTAAACCTCAGTCTGAAAAGGGCTCCCTAATCCCTGTTCGCAGGCACTGCCCCTTTGCTTTTCCTGCTGTGTTTTGAGGGCTAGAAACTTGCCCGGAGGACTTGGAATGTCAAACGCTGCTGCGTGAAAGCCCAGCTTCCCAAGTTTCAGACACTCACAGCCCTGCTTAGATTTTGTGGCTGGAGATCAGAGAAAGACTTACCGCAGTCATTTGTAGGGCAACACGGAAACCTCAGGATTTTGCTCGGAGATGTACGTGCATTCTCGTTTCATTTCCTTGTAATTTAATTCTCCTGGAAACACATAAATACACGATGATCAGCGAACGGTTTAAGGGTTTACAGTCAAATTCCATAGGTGGTTCCAGGATGTAGTGACATCAAACAAACGTGCTTGGGAGAGAACAGAGCTCACTTTCACTAACAGGGTTTTACTGTGCTTGCTCAGGGAACCTGGGTGGAAGCAATAAACCAGGTGAAATCATTGTATGAACATTTGGGGTTTCCCTCATTGTTCTGGACTGACATCAGAAGCAGTCAAATATAATTTCTAACTCACTTGGGTGTTGTTGTTTTTAAGTATTTGGGGCCTTCTTACCAAAAATCCAGTATATGAGGCTCAAGACAATTACAGCTAGGTAAAGGTAACGGGGACCCCTGACCATTAGGTCCAGTCGTGACCGACTCTGGGGTTGCAGCGCTCATCTCGCTTTATTGACCGAGGGAGCCGGCGTACAGCTTCCGGGTCATGTGGCCAGCATGACTAAGCCGCTTCTGGCGAACCAGAGCAATGCATGGAAACGCCATTTACCTTCCCACCGGAGTGGTACCTATTTATCTACTTGCACTTTGACGTGCTTTCGAACTGCAAGGTTGGCAGGAGCAGGGACCGAGCAACAGGAGCTCACCCTGCCACAGGGATTCAAACCGCCGACCTTCTGATCGGCAAGTCCTAGGCTCTGTGGTTTAACCACAGCGCCACCCTTACAATTACAGCTAGGTGGGTCCTAAAATATATATTGTTCATGTGTCAAAGGGTAGATCTTCAACATAAAATGAAAGCTGCACAATGAAGGTACCAGACGCCCCTCTGTTGGGGAAGGAATTCCATAGCTATAGGGCTGCTGCAAAGAATTCCCTCTCCCAGATCACCTCCTAAACCTCTGGAGGTGGTAGAACTACCAATAGGGCCCCCTCTGCTGATCTTAGCCACTGAGAGGGGCTGTAGGGAAGGAGGCAGTCTTTATTTTAAAATCGTTTTAGCATATATTAAAAACTGGATTAGAAATCAGACTCCTACAATGGTGTTGACTGCATTTCAAAGTTGAACATTCCTGTTTTATGCAATGTGTTCACCATATTAAAGATATTGCATTAGGTTAAAGATATACTATATGCTATACTATATGCTATACTTATATAGCATATAGAAGAACAAGCCTTGCTGAATCAGAACCAGCATGGCTTCTGCAAGGGTAAGTTTTGTCTCACTAACCTTCCAGATTTCTTTAACAGTATCAACAAGCATAGAGACAGAGGTGACCCAGTTGACCCCACTTAGACCCTCAAAAAGTCCCTCACCAAAGACTCCTGAGTAAGCTTAGCAGTCACTGAATAAGAGAGCTCTTCTTGTAGATCAATAACTGGTTAAGAAACGGGAAGCAGAGGGTAGGAATAAATCGACAAGGGTGGGTATTGGGACCTGTGGTTTTTAACTTGTTCATAAACTAATTTGTTCATATATTAGCTGAATCTGAATATTGGAAGACTCAGGACAAACAAAAGAAAGTACTTCTTCACACAACAGTGCATAGTTAAAGCTGTGGCATTTGCTCCTGCAGGATGTTGTGCTTAGCCACCAGAGCATAGCTGTCAACCGTCCCTTATTTGATGGGAAAGTCCCTTATCCCAGCACTGTGTCCCGCTGCTGTCCCTTATTGATGATGTCCCTTAAATTTCCCAGGTTTCAAAGGAAGCAGCTCCTCTCCCTCCCTCCCTGCCGGCCAGGGAGGAGGGAGGCTCCAACTGTGTTGCTTGGCTGCGTTGCTCACCCAATAAGGAGTCTAAGAACAACTGGGGGGTGGAGCTTGCATGCTTTGTGCTGATCAAATCAGCCGCATTGCCTGGGGACTCGCCTTTGCTCAGCGCTTCCCAGCGGAGAGGTGACGGTGGTTTTCCTTGCTGCATCCCCTTTGCCGGGTTGCTGCACTGTGGGAACCACCGCTTGAGGCTTCGTTTGGCTGCTGGCTGGGCTCTCTGCCTTTCTTTCGGAGGGGCTCAGAAGTTGAACATACCTGTGTTCGGAAAATCCCTTATTTTGGCTGCTGATCCCTTGTTTTCGAGGCTGCTGGTCCCTTATTTTCAAATCTGTAAGTTGACAGCTATGCACCAGAGTGGATGGCTTCAAAAGAGAATTAGACAAATTCATGGAGGAATAGGGCTATTAGCCATATTGCACTCAGATCCTCCTTGTGTGCATCTGGTTGGTCTCTATGAGAACATGGTGCTGGACCTTTGGCCTGATCTTATGTTCTTAGGGTACTTTGATGTAAACATATTGGATTACTTCATGGCCTAAGACCCTTGTACCTACGGGACCACCTCTCCCGGTATGCCCCACGGAGAGCCTCAAGGTCCATAAATAGCAACACCCTAGTGGTCCCGGGCCCTAAGGAGGTCAGATTAGCCTCAACCAGAGCCAGGGCCTTTTCAACACTGGCTCCGGCCTGGTGGAATGCTATCTCTCATGAGACCAGGGCCCTGCAGGATCTGATTTCTTTCCGTAGGGCCTGTAAGACAGAGTTGTTCCACCTGGCTTTCGGCTTGGAATTAACTTGATCCCCTCCCCCTCTTTCTTTTTTCCTTCTGTGACAGAACTCCTACTTGGGGACTTCCCCGGCTTTTTTCTGGCCCACGTAGGACCAGTCTGGATAGTTAGCCTTGGTGAAGACTTGACATTTTCATCCCCAAAAAAGTTTTTGAGTTTCTGCTGAAATGAGGCTGCATTTTAATGTTGTATTTTAATCTTGTTTTTAAGTTGTATTTCAATCAATTGTTTTATATTTGGTGTTAGCCACCCTGAGTCTTGGCTGGGGAGGGTGGGGTATAAATAAAATGTATTATTATTATTATTATTATTATTACTAATATCAATGTCCAGCGGGCCTTTTGAATCACCATAATTATTCTAAAATGAATTGAAACCAAAACAGAATGATCTCAAGGCTAGGAATGTAGGGTCCCCCCCCAACCTTTTAAAACATTTTTAAAGCATCCCCCCCACCCCACAGACTTTAACTAAATTTTATCCACAATCGTCAGTCAGGGCAGACAGCTGAGAGCAATATTAGAGCAGGTAATTGTGTGGATCCATCAACAGCTTTTGTCCTCCAGCTACTGAGTCTTATACTAAAGTGGGCACAGAACAGCACTGTAGTAGATTAAAGGCAAAAGATCTTTCTTCAGTTGCTTCCCTGCTAACCAGCTGTTATTTTCTACAGGAGGGGACAGGAGCCGTCGTAGTATCTATAGGGATAATCTAACCTGCTGCAGACTCTGGTTTTCCCCTCCTCAAGTCACGAAGCAGTTTATTCTTCTGCTTTTAACATCAGACTCTCCCCCACCTGCCTATCTTGTGATCTGCCTCTGACATTAATTATGTGTGCACAGTATTTTAACTATCTATAAATTTTGGGGAAACATTTTCCTTTTCTCTCCCCCTACCCTGCTTCTCTGTTATTCTATAGATGCATATCCAATGTTCTTTGATTCTAGGTGGAGGAATTCGCAAAAAGTTTTGTGGTGGGAAATAAATGCCCTGGGAGGAACAGTCACATTTTATTAACATCTTATTGTCAGTCACACACATTGATAAACGTGCTGATAAACATCCACTGCTGAGGGATGCCTGCAACAGTTATGGGAACATATGTGTGGATGCAAAAAAAATGTAGAGTTGCCAACTTTTCAACCGCCTCTGTAGCTGTGCTTTGTCAGTTTAGCAGGCGAAAACTAGCAAGTGAATCTCTGGATGCAGCACAGTCACAGAGGCCTGTTGAAAAGGCAGCCCCAAAGTACCGTATTTTTCGCTCTATAGGACGCACTTTTCCCCCTCCAAAAATTAAGGGGAAATGTGTGTGCATCCTATGGAGCGAATGCAGGCTCCTTGGCTTTAGCAATAGCAACGCGAAGCCTCCGAAGCGCAGAGGGAGCGCGCACTCCGGAGGCTTCACGTTGCTTTCGCTGAAGCCTGGAGAGCGAGAGGGGTCGGTGCTCCAGGCTTCAGGGATAGCTGCCTGAAGCCTTCAGAGAGCAGCGCGAGTTCCCGCTGCGCACCGCAGGCTTCAGGTTCCTTTCACTGAAGCCAGGAGAGTCTTGCTCTCCCGGCTTCAGCAGAGAGGGAGAGCTGCGCAGCACCCCTTCAGCCAAGCGGGAGGAGAAATGGAAGGGGCTCTGTTTCTCCTGCCGCTTCACTGAAGGGGCGCTGAGCAGAGAGGAGGAGATTTTCTTTTTCTTGTTCTCCCCCTCTAAAACAAGGTGCGTCCTATGGTCGGGTGCGTCCTATAAAGCGAAAAATACGGTATATTCTCATGGCTAGAGGTGTAAGAATCCATTGGGATGACAGTTTTGGATGTAATAAACATGAGTTCAATGTTTTGAGGCAACAGTTAACAAGGTGGAAATATTCATTAGCTGGAGACCATACACTGGAGACCATAACCTCTTCCTTGATTTCACCTGCTAGGGATGACTTGGGAATCCTTTTTCCTGTCAGATCTTTTTTTTAAAAAACAGAGCTTTTGTGAAGGTTTTTCTCTCCACACAAAAAGTGACGAAGCCTTGGCTTACAGTCGCAGTGAGGAACTTGTGGCCCTTTGAAGAGTGAATGAATGAATGAATTATAAGCCTTTCATCCAAAGATCACAGGGCAGTTCACAACATAAAAATACAAAATAAGAACACAAAATACATACTAAAATGAAAACAAACCAATAACCCGACCTCCCACAATTGTTGCTGGCATCTGTCTGTCTTGGGAGATATTGGAAGAGTGGACCTTTGGGTAGGGTTGCTATAAGTCTGGGAATTCCTGGACATGCCCTCTTTTGGGGGTTCTACATGCCCATGGGGGGTGTTTTACATTTTAAAGCAAATGTCCTGGATTTTGTGTTTTCGTTTTGTTTTCTTGTTCATGGGCTGCTCTGGCATGGGCGGCGGGGCTATCTGGCAATTGCCCTAAAAAAAATTCAAACTGTGGGAAGCTTGCAGCACCTTCTGTGGCTGTAGAGGCCAATACGGGAGAGACATGTTTTATTGCAGGTGGGGCTGATGAAGGTGCCCAGTTGTGCAGATGCACCACGGCGTTTCTTCTCTTTGTGCTCCTCCCAGCAGTCTTTCCTCCTCTGGTCACTGCTGTGGATACACAACCTGACACTAACACTTTTATAGGGTTGCCATATTTCAAAAAGTAAAATCCAGGACACCTTGGTTGAGCTTTATTTTAGGAAACCCCCAAAGTTGTGGGTTTTTTTACAAAACACCCCCCCCCAAAAAAATGCAATTTTTTGATTGTCCAAGATCCATCCAGGGCAAAGAGCTGCCTTTTTGGAAATTCCCCCCAAACGCCAATTCCACCTGTCAAATCCTGGTGATGTCCGGGAAAATCCAGATGTATGGCAGCTCCACACATTGTTATTGGCCTTTATTGGCACAAGTTTAAACAGTAAAATCATACAAAATCATACAAATACATTAATAATAGAATTAATCAGCCAAAGGCCTGGTTAAAGAGAAATGTCATTGCTTGGTGGCTGTTCGTCCAACATTGCCAATGGTCAGGGATGATGGGAGCTAAAGTCCAGCAAATCTGAAGGGCCACAAATCCTCTAGCTCTGCTTTAACGGTCTCATTCTTCAGGACTAGGACAGATAGTTGTTGTTGCCACTGCTGTTACAATTTATACCCCAACCTTTCCCCCAAAGGAGCCCAGGGAGGCAAAAAAATATCAATTACGATATCATTAACACATTCTAAAAAGGAGTTTTAAAATTATACTGCCGCTTATTTGCACTGCAAAATAAGAGGTTATGCTTATGGGATAAAGAAGAAGAGCTTGTCTTCCTCTCTAGCTGAGATTCCTGCATTGCAGGGGGTTGGAATAGATGGCTCTCGCGGTCCCCTGCAACTCTGCAATTCTATGATTCTAATAGTAATATCTAGCCATCTCTTTCTTGCCCCCTTGGTTTAGTTCCTATGTTGTTTTGAGAAGTTCAAATTAGGTAGATTTGCCTTTAAGTGAGAACTGGATCACAGGTCTTCTCTCCCATCCTTAACTGAGACAAACTGAGTAAGTGTGGCTGAAATAGTTTTGAGTTGCAACTTTTCTGTATTAACGACAGCTGAATTTTAATGGAGCAAGAATTATTCCTCATCTACCTAACCTCTTACCTTTACATTGGTATATTCTTTCACAGGAGGGAAGAAAACATTTTAGAAACAGTTTGTTTCGGGCACTCTTAAAGAAATAATCTAAATCACTAAATTTACATGCAAAAGGGGTTTCCTGAAGGGTTTAAATACGCTTTTTAAAAAATCAACAATGGATTGCTACACATGGTGGGCTTTGTGTCACACATATGCTGTTTCTGCCCCCGCCCTCCCTCTTCTTTGGATCAGGAGGAAAATGTTGCAGTTATAAGGGATTATTTAGAAATCAAGTCAATTCAGGTTAATACAATTTCTGGGAAAGGTTCCTTTTTGGCGTGTCTGCTGAAAATAGCAAAGAACGAGCAAGAGCAAAAGCCTAAATCAGTGTATTTGTATTGCTAAGATTCTTGCACAACATTCAAAACTTCAGCCTCTCTTTCATTGACCTTAGAAAATTAAGATCCCAAATTCATACCAATGTACCCCATAATATTCCCTTGTGTCATCCAGGTTTATGTTGCTTGTTATCCATTGTGGTGTTTTAAAATGAAGAGATTGCAAAACATTTTCAGGTTGAAAACAAGAAAAAAGCTTTAAAACAGCTACTACAGCTCACAACTATAGTAACTTCTCTCCCTTTGACTGTTGTTTGTTGTTTAGTCGTTTAGTCGTGTCCGACTCTTCGTGACCCCATGGACCAGAGCACGCCAGGCACTCCTGTCTTCCACTGCCTCTCACAGTTTGGTCAGGCTCATGTTCGTAGCTTCGAGAACACTGTCCAACCACCTCGCCCTCTGTCGTCCCCTTCTCCTTGTGCCCTCCATCTTTCCCAACATCAGGGTCTTTTCCAGGGAATCTTCTCTTCTCACGAGGTGGCCAAAGTATTGGAGCCTCAGCTTCAGGATCTGTCCTTCCAGTGAGCACTCAGGGCTGATTTCCTACAGAATGGATACGTTTGATCTTCTTGCAGTCCATGGGACTCTCAAGAGTCTCCTCCAGCACCATAATTCAAAAGCATCAATTCTTTGGCGATCAGCCTTCTTGATGGTCCAGCTCTCACTTCCATACATCACTACTGGGAAAACCATGGCTTTAACTATACAGACCTTTATTGGCAAGGTGATGTCTCTTCCCTTTGACTATGCTGATTTAAACCCCAAAACAATCTTCATGATTACATTGAATTCACATGGGAAACCAACATGAGGTTTGCAATGCATTTACAGTTTCACTCCTCTTCTAGACTGAAGCCAGCTAAGCACAAATGATGAATAGTCAGAAAGCATTTAATGCTGTTACACTGTTAAAGCTAAGAATGGTCTCCACCTATTGTCACATCCATACCCTACATTTAAAGCAGTATGATCAGAGGTGGAGCTAGCTGCTCTAGCACCCCGGGGGCGGGGCTAGCACCCCAGGAGGTGCCTCCCGTGGCGAGCGGCAAGTGTCCCGGGGGGGCAGCGTGGCGATGTCAACCCCCCCCCAGGGATGACACCCAGGGCAGACAGCACCCACCGCACCCTTCCTCCACCAGTGACTATGATACCACTTTAAACGTTCATGGATCCCCCCCAAAGAATCCTGGGATCTGTAGTTTGTTAACCAATGGCAATGGCACCCACTTGAATCTCCGGAATGGAGATTCTGTGAGTTCCAGTTGAAAAAAAAGCCTTGTTGCTGGGAGTTACTGTGGTAAAGGTAAAGGGACACCTGACCATTAGGTCCAGTCGTGGCCGACTCTGGGGTTTTGGCACTCATCTTGCTTTATTGGTCAAGGGAGCCAGCGTACAGCTCATGTGGCCAGCATGACTAAGCCACTTCTGGCGAACCAGAGCAGCACACGGAAACGCCGTTTACCTTCCCGCCGGAGCGGTACCTATTTATCCACTTGCACTTTGACGTGCTTTCGAACTGCTCGCTTGGCAGGAGCAGAGACTGAGCAACGGGAGCTCACCCCGTCGCGGGGATTCGAACCGTCGACCTTCTGATCGGCAAGTACTAGGTTCTGTGGTTTAACCCACAGAGCCACCCATGTCCCGGTGGTATCTCGGGTTAAGAACTTAATTCGTTCCAGAGGTCCATTCTTAACCTGAAACTGTTCTTAACCTGAGGTACCACTTTAGCTAATGGGGCCTCCCACTGCTGTCACCGCACAATTTCTGTTCTCATCCTGAAGCAAAGTTCTTAACCCAAGGTATTATTTCTGGGTTAGTGAAGTCTGTAACCCGAAGCATCTGTAACCCAAGGTACCACTGTATTAAGAGACCCCTATCCCCCTTCTAGAGCTAAAATTAGCAGAGTGTTTCAACACTCTATCCTTCTTCACAAGGAACTTGTATTTATCAAAGGCAAATATTTCAGGGATCCTGCACTAGAGGGACCCATGCTCTGACTCACTATAAGGCAAAGTATAGAGTATTTGCTTGAAGGAAACAAATACTGTTAAACTATCTACCTATCTATCCAATCTTTCTTCCAGGTTGGAAGTCAAATCAGTCGATATCGCAACCATGGGCTTCTTCGTGAAGAAGAGCAGAATATAAATTCAATAAATAACAACATGTGGAGTTCCTGGGTGTTATCCCATCCAGGCACTGACTAGATCCAAACCTGCTTAGCTTTAGCACAATTGCTTCTTCGTGCCCCTCTGTTTGCATCCACATCCCTGTTTCCGTCATTTGAGAGAGAGCCAGTGTGGTGTAGTGGTTAAGAGCAATAGACCCGTAATCTGGGGAACCGAGTTCGCTTCTCCGCTCCTCCACATGCAGCTGCTGGGTGACCTTGGGCTAGTCACACTTCTCTGAAGTCTCTCAGCCCCACTCACCTCACAGAGTGTTTGTTGTGGGGGAGGAAGGGAAAGGAGAATGTTAGCCGCTTTGAGACTCCTTCGGGTAGTGATAAAGTGGGATATCAAATCCAAACTCTTCTTATACTCTTCTTCTCTTCTATAAGATACCTGAGCAGCTTGCAACAAACTCTCCATGCAAAATGTGACCCACCAGCAGCCATGTACGGCAGCCTGCCACATGCTTTTTTTTGGCCACGAAAAGCAGAGGGCTTGCCACAATGCATCACGAACCACAAGACTGCTTTGGGCTTTGTGGGTTACAACTGTGCAAGCCTATCTGACAATATGCGCTTCAGATGCATAGGACTACAATGCCCATCAACCCAAGCAGAATAGGCAATGGTCCAGAAGGATGGGAGTTGTAGTCTGCATCTGGAGAATAGCACATTGGCTACTACGCCAATACACAAGTCAAAGAAGGGAAGGACTGTAGCCCAGTGGTAGAGCATCTGCTTTCCATGCAGAAGGTTGCAGGTTCAATCCCCAGCATCTGCCTGGAAACTTGGAGAGTTGCTGGCAATCAGTGTAGACAATACTGAGCTAGATGGACTCAGTATAAAGCATTTTCCTATGTTCCTAAGAAGAGACCGTTTCTTCTTTGAAATGGATTGTGTCCATTCTTCCCATCCACTGGTAATGTTTCTAGTAAATATTTGTAACACCGCCAGCCCCTTTTGAATTGCCTGCAATTAGCTTATCTCCAATTATATAAACAGGTACATGATGACAGTGTTTGGTAGCAGAGGAATTATGGAGAAAATAAGGGGTTCTTTACTTTGAATGGAGGTATTAGTGGAAAACAGATTAAAGCTTATGTGGATATCTACAATAGTAGATAGGCTAATTCCATTGTCTGTTTCTCTCAAATTATTTTATTAGATGCAACATATTCCTTATAATGAAAGCAAACCCCTGACTCGGTTGCCTTCTCATAAAAATTCCTTTGTAGGATCCCGACAGGATTTCCCCTCATTTCTCCATGCTGATGAAATTAACTCCCTGTGGTTGGTCATCTTGATAATCTAATTTTGGCCAATCGGCTCGGGAGGCACCATTTACCTCACAAAAAGGTATCTGCTGTCATAGCAACAAGTGGCTTTGCTCTGATCATCTTTGGCTCCTTCCGCATAATGAAAGGCCCCAGCTTGCTTTTTAGATGATTAATCTTTTCCCCCTGTGAGCCTACTTGAATATATTAGCAAAACAAGTACAAAAAATTTGTTTATCCCAAGACAATCAACAGAAAATTACCTGCAAACGTAATTCTCATTAGGCCGCCCTTGGTGAATGGCACGCCATATGGTTAATGAGAAGCAGGAAGAAGCAATAAAAAATCTTCCTTGACTGCAACAGGTTGCTAAAAGTTTATCGGCTTTTTCAATCTGAAAGTTCAAAGCAACTGGGGCAGGGGTGAGGGTGACTTAGAAAAAAATACCAACCCAAATAAAAATTCAAAGATGGCCTTGTTGTGCCATAAATCCAGGCCTGGCCTGAGGGCCCAATTCACACACCCAAACTGGCAAATTAAAAAGAATGATGGCATGTTCTCTTCCATCTGCGCCTGCTTTCGTGCTGCAGAGCTACGTGAAACCTACGTCAAATTTTGTGGGCCGAGGGGGAATGTGTTGGCTGTGATCTTCAAATGAGTCAGAGCATTCATGAAACTAAAAATAAAAAAGGCAACTCGCAGTGGCTTGACTACATCGCAACGATCGCATCAATGCAACTTTTGTCTGGCAAATAATACAGCAACCGTAGGACTGATTCACAAGCCCAGCGAGCTATGGATTATCTCCATATGGTGAAGGAGCAGTAATGAGCATTCTCTCCTCTCACCTACAGTGTGCTTAAGGTATTTACAGTACAATACTACAGGGGTTACCAGACCTCTAGGTCTGTCCTGAAGTCTCCAGGTTTGCCTGGCCCCTCCTGGTCTGGCTTGAATCTCCAGGTGGGCGAGGGCAGAGCCGTACCTAGGCTGCCTTGCGCCAGGAGCAAGCACCCCACCACACACACACCTTGCACCCTTGGCAATAAGACGTATTGGTGCACCACCCTTTGTGTCCCTTGCCAGATGAGTCTTTGTGCCTCACCAGGACATCCAGAGCAGTAGAGGAGTGGGGAACAGGCAGGCTCCTAACCGCTCCAAGCCACAGTCAAGAGGCAGGGTTTTGTGTACTCCCCAGGGCCTGCGCCCTTGGTGGAGGGCCAACTTGGCCAACCCCAGGTACGCCCCGGGTGAGAGTGCCTTTAATTTTATACAGGGAGAGAGAGAGAGAGAGAGAGAGAGAGAGAGAGAGAGAGAGAGAGATTATTGTAGATGCAGATTACGTACTTTAGCTCCTGCACCTCCATCACCTGGGATTAGACCCCAGGTCTAAAGTCTGGGGCCTGAAATCTCAAGTTCCAGGATGCTCCTGACCTTGCAACCCTCATGTGGAAGCCAATCCTCTTAGGTTCGGTGGGCGTGACTCCCAGTAAAGTGTTATAGGCCTAGCTGTCAACGTTTCCCTTTTTTAAAGAGAAATTCCCTTATTCCGATTAGGATTCCACGCAAGAAAAGGGAAAAGTTGACAGCTATGGTTATTTCCCAGTCGTGATGTACAGAAGTGAGAGCTGGACCATAAAGAAGGCTGATCGCCGAAGAATTGATGCTTTTGAATTATGGTGCTGGAGGAGACTCTTGAGAGTCCCATGGACTGCAAGAGGATCAAACCTATCCATTCTGAAGGAAATCAGCCCTGAGTGCTCACTGGAAGGACAGATCCTGAAGCTGAGGCTCCAATACTTTGGCCACCTCGTGAGAAGAGAAGAATCCCTGGAAAAGACCCTGATGTTGGGAAAGATGGAGGGCACAAGGAGAAGGGGACGACAGAGGACGAGATGGTTGGACAGTGTTCTTGAAGCTACCAGCATGAGTCTGACCAAAATGCGGGAGGCAGTGGAAGACAGGAGTGCCTGGCATGCTCTGGTCCATGGGGTCACGAAGAGTCGGACATGACTAAACGACTAAACAACAACAACATGGTTATAGGACTGCAGTCTTAATGTATTTTTATATCCTGCCCTTTGGTTCCAAAGAGCTCCCAGTGCAGTTATGGTAAAATTAACCTGCCTCTTAGGGTTGCCATGGGGATAAAATGGGGGTAAAACTGCCACTGCGAAGAAAAGGTGGGATATAAATGTGACAAATAAACATTATCCCCATTTTTTATGGTGAGGGAGTGAAAGGCTGAGATGTCTGTTCAGCTTCTTGCTTGCTCAACCAGGCAAACAAGTCAATATGGCAAAAGCCACATTCCATATTATCACTAACCTATTTGTACCAGGTATTTAGTACCTACATTGTTCCTGGGTTGGGGGCACAACCACATTAGCATAACCACCTATTAGAAGCAGAGACATGACACATACCTTGGTGTCCTCTGTGTGGTTTTCGGTATGTATATGTGTGTGCCCTTCTAGACCCCTTCCATTTTATTTTCAATACTCTTGCACCACCGCAAAAATAAAATACCTCTCTACGTGATGCTGACACAAAAGGTTTGCTCATATACTATGGGAAAGAATGGAATTTTACTGTCTCCCCCCTTTCTAACTCTCTCTCTCCTCACTTATCTTAGATAGCTCAGTTGGTTAGAGAGTGGTGCTGATAATGCCAAGGTTGCAGGTTCGATCCCCCATATGAGACACCTGTATATTCCCGCATTGTAGGGGGCTGGACTAGATCAGAGCTTTCCAAACTTCTCTTGTCAGGGACGCACATTTTAGATGTGCATCATTTTGCGACACAGTAATTCAGTTTTATTAGCAAACCAGAGGTTTAACTAACCCCTTTCCAGCCCTGGGAGGAGTGCAGGCAGCATTCGCATGACACACCTACTCACTACGGCCGACACACTAGCATGTTGCAACACATAGGTTGGAAAGCTCTGAACTAGATGGTCTTCAGGGTCCCTTCCAACTCTACAATTCTATTCTTCTCTTTTCCTTCAACCCCATAATGCATATAACAGTAATGTCTCACCCTGAAGATGACTGTTTTGTTTGAATGGTTCAAGATTTTCTTGCTAACCAGGAAAATCTTAATAGAAACATTTAACAACAACAATACTGCCTAAGGAGGGGTAGCCAATATTGTGACCTCTAGATGTTGTTGAACTCCAGCTCCCATCATCCCAAGCCCCGCAGCCAATCCTTACGGGTTATGGAAGCTGTAGTCCAGGAAGATCTGGAGACCATCATGTTGACAACCCCTGGAAAGTTTTGGTCATAGAACCATTGATTTCTTGAACTCCTTCCCCTCCATTTATTCCCTTACTCCGTTGGAAACACTGGATTGTATTTTTAAAGGGTTAATCTCCTGTCCTGTGTTTGTACAGAGACAGAAGTAACAGGATGTATGTTCTTGCTTAATAATAATAATAATAGCAATAATAATAATAGATATTTTTCTAGAAAGAGAGGTGCTGGAACTCTCCATAAACACCTCCCTCATTCTCATAGAATGGTAATGGCACCCACCTGAGAGGTGCCAGAACTGAGTTCTGGCTAAAAAAAAGTAATAATAATAATAATAATAATAATATAGATTTCCCCCCTCTCTCCTAGCCTGAATTGACTTCCCACCAACTAGTGGAAGGGTGGAACGTGTTCTCTAACAATTATAAATCCTTGGATTCATGTGGTATAGTAAATGGTAACTATGCAATTAGTTAGAAGGAGCATATTTATAACCTGACAACAATTGGCGCATCATCCGGCATTTCAGAAATGATTCTGTTATTAATAATTCATGCTCAAGAAACCCATATGTGGGCAGTGAAGCAGAAGCAAAGATGAAAACGGAGGCTGATCTGTGAGTAACCTTACATCTGTACAGAGCCCAGTGGAACTAAGTTACAACGTTTTGCCTCTCACGATGTACGCACCAATTCAGCAGGAAACTGTCACCCTTAATATCTGTTTGCCAGCGCCACTTCTGAGGTGCATGGATAATAGGAGTGCAGGCACAGGGATAAAGGTAGATGATATTATCATGTGTGTATCAATGATTCATTGAGTGGGGTGGAGAGAGAGAATCTCTTGGAGGGTTAGAGATCTGAAAGAGTTCAATTAAGCACTAGTTTGTCTTCCATTGTCTCATATGGGTGGGTGGGTTCGTTGGAAAAGCTGGAATCCCCAAATTTTGAATTCATCAATTCAGCTGATAGTTGGGTTTCCAATTGAGAAGAAGCCCAGTTCATCAAATTAAAGAAAAAGAGGGAGGGCCCTTGGAACAAAAGTTGTTCAGATTAAAACAGACCACAATGTGTGGTGCCCTGATGCTACAGAGTACTTTGCTTAAAGATTCACTTGGCCGTGCTCCTTTTCGCTGGCTAGGTTCAATTCTAATCCTTCTAACCTCCTTTGGGGTAGGTTTGCGGGTATGGCAGAAGGAGATAGGATCTGCCCATGTGATGCCCACCTGGTGGAAACTCTAGCTCACACGGCCCTTAAATGTAAAATGTATGATGATCTCAACCAACAATTTCTAGACCATCTATGTATTCCAACATGGAAACCAGAGACGGAGGTTATGCGCTTCTTATTACAGGGGAGAGACTGAGACAGTAGCTAAGTTCCTCTATTTGATTTTTTGTCGCCGAAGTATGCTACAGGATCCTGCCCTTGCTGTAAACCCTCAAAGATGAGGCAGATTGCTCGCTTCTTCTGCCCTTTGGCGGGTGACTGTGTCGTTGGGGTGGCGACGAGATCACACTGGCCTATCTATTTTAAATGTATTCTGAATGTTCTTATGTGATGCCAATAAAGGTTACTTGACTTGACTTGGCCCTGCTATGTTTATTGAATGGGAAGAGAAAGATGAGCCCCTCCAGCATCAGTGCAGGAAGCTGAACTCTTGCAAATCCCCAGAGCCCGAATATGGCATGACCCAGAAGAAGCCATGAAACTGTAGAATCATAGAACTGTAGAGATGGAAGGGGCCCCCAAGGGCTATCTAGTCCAAACCCCTGCAATGTAGGAATCTCAACTAGATCGTACATGACAAATGGCCACACAACCTCTGCTTAAACACCTCCAAGGAAGGAGAGTCCACCACCTCTTGTGGGAGCCTGTTCCATTGCTGAACAAGCCTTACTGTCAGAAAGTTCTTCCTGATGTTAGTCCGAATCTCATTTGCTGTAACTTGGAGCCATTGGTGCAGGTCCTTGTGGCGATCACACAGGGTCCCCGGACATTTCACCGTCTATTGATCCCTGTGCCACCACTTTATTTCCCACTGCCACCACCCAGGCCCTACCTGGTACAATACTGAGTCCAGTCAGGGTTAAATTGGAACATAAACTTCTGTTTATTTATTGCAATTTAACAAGCATGTGGTTTCATAAACGGTATCAGTCAGTTACAATCATGGGGTGCCTATCCAGACCTATAACTTCCGCTACCTGCTCTCACTCACTAAACCACCTCTCAGATATTTACTTGTCTTCCTAGCTTCTAACTGTTCCTGACTCAGCTTATTTTGCTACACTAACTCAACCTACCCACAGACTCTATCCCAATTCACTCCCACTCCAACCAACCATCCAACTCCCAATGAACTCTCCCTTCGCCCCTCCCAGAGCTGGTTTTATAGTCCCTCTGACTCCACCCCCCTGGGTTCTGATTGGGTAACCTGTTTAACTATTTCACCTCCAGCACTCTCATATGTTAACGTCACAGTCCTACCCTCCAGAGCAGGAGAAATCAAGCTTGCCCTACCCACCCTGTGACAGCCCTTAAGCCAGGCATGTCCAAAGTCCATTTCAGGGGCCTAATTCAGCCTGCTGGCTGGTTTAATCTGACCCCTGTGGCAGCTTATTTCCTGCCACAGGGGTCAGATTTTAAATCCTAAAAAAAACCCTCAGCAATTTCAACCCTTAAAACAACTTCAATCCTAAAAAAAGGTCAACAACTTTGGTTGGCCCTCATTGCCCTTCACTTCATCAAATCTGGCCCTCTTTGAAAAAAGTTTGGACACCACTGCCTTAAGCTATTTAAAGATGGCTATCATGATTCCAGCTTTTTCCAGCTTTCTTCTTCTTTAAATAGGAAACCCCCGAACAAGGAGGATCCTCCAGGGACCCTATTCACCCAAGCAGCTGAGGGGAGCTCAATAACTACAACTGCCATTGACACGATCTACCAGCCTGCTGACGTTCTTGGTCCTGGGTATATGCAGATCCCAGGACTGCTGCCCCAAGCAACAGTCTACCTAGGGCCAACAGCAAGTTGTGTGTGTGTTTGTGTGCATCGCAAAGTTTGCTAGCTGTGTGATTGTAAAAGCCATGTCCATACCCTGTGATTCTCATCAAGAGGTACTGCCAGCTGGTGAAAGCATCCTATTGTATTTTTTTATGAGGGTCCTGGAGTGTACTTAGGCATTCCAGTTGTATTGTATCTTATTTGGTTTTATTTGTCCTTAAAGTTTATGGCTGCGGGCAACATGTGCGTTGTGTCAGGAGTGCAGGAGCACATTGTATGGGAGCTCATGAATTTGACTGCGAATGCCATAAACTAGGCAGCTACAGTTTTTCAGCTCTGTTGGCAAATCCATAAATAAATAAATAAATAAATAAATAAATAGTCCCCGTAATTCCTTATGAGCCCTCGAAGCACAGAGAACTGCTGTGCAGGACTAGTAAGGATCAGTGGCTAAGACAGAGTGGCCAAAAAGGGGGGGGGGTGAGAAATAGAATGAAGATACACAATGTCCAAAGCTAATCAAATTCGAACCTTGTAGGTGCAAGCCATATATATATATAAGCTGCTTGCTCTACACTCCCTGCAGGAAGATCAAGGCATAATTCTCAATAGCACTCTCTCCCATCTGCAATATGGGGATAATAATTGTGACCAACCTTGCAGGACTGGCTTTGGGATTATTGGGGAATGAAATGCTTTGAACACTTGAAATGCACTATATAAATGCCAGGCATTATGATGGTGTAGTCTCATCATAGTTTCAGTGTTGGCTTTCTGGCTGTGGAATGCTCTCCCCAGAGAAGCTCACTTCGCACCAACATTATCAGCCTTTAGGCTCCAGGCAAAAGCAGTATTTTTAATCTTAATACGTTCAGAATGTGGTGTGATTCTGGTGTGTTTTGGGGATAGTCTCTTTAGTGGGGTGGGACGAACACTTTGGATGAATGAACCCTTTTATCATTATTGTGTTTTATTTTGCGTCTTCTGTTTGGGTAAGTTGTGGTCTAAACCACAGAGCCTAGGACTTGCCCATCAGAAGGTCGGCTGTTCGAATCCCGGCGATCGGGTGAGCTCCCGTTGCTCAGTCCCTGCTCCTGCCCACCTAGCAGTTCAAAAGCACGTCAAAATGCAAGTAGATAAATAGGTACCGCTCCGGCAGGAAGGTAAATGGCATTTCCATGTGCTGCTCTGGTTCACCAGAAGTGGCTTAATCATGCAGGCCACATGATCCAGAAGCTGTACGCCGGCTCCCTCGGCCAATAAAGTGAGATGAGCGCTACAACCCCAGAGTCGTCCGCAACTGGATCTAATGGTCAGGGGTCCCTTTACCTTTACCTTTAAGTTATTCTACATTTTGGTATTTTGCAGATCACTTTCAGACGTCTTATAAAAAACAATGAATAATAAGGTCGTTGCTGCTACCAACACTGTCTTCCAAGGAAGGTGTACAGAAATTTCCTTCCCATTCCAGAATGCAGATCAGAAGGGAAACGTTTTTCTCTTGAGAGCCACTTTCCCTTGAGGGTAACCTGTTAGTGGCTGTGTTCTCTCAGATGTACCACTCTGGCAGTGAGGCAGAGCCAGAATGGATGGGGAGAGAGAGCCAGAAATGAGCAGGACCAAAGCAAAAGATGAGTGGTGCTTTCTCTGCAACCCTTTTCTCCCCCCCCCCTCTCTTTCTGACAATCCTTCTCCACCTTGTTGCTAGATGCATGAAATACACAAGTTAATTAGAGAGCTAAGAGGCATGAATATGAGTGAGTGTGTAGTTCTGTAAATAGAAGGGGAGATGCAGAAATCTGCCTTCTGCTAAGCTGTGCCATTTTTCTATCTAGTTCATTAATGTTTACACTGACCAGTAGCAGCTAGAGATGTCAGAGTTTCAACCTGGGACCTTCTGCATGCAAAACAGCTGATCTAGCCCTGAGTTACAGCCTTTGCCCATCATCGCCATGTGCTGTGCTTTTAAAGGTACAGCCATCACCCCCATTTAGGGGCAGTGATTGCCCAGCCACTTATCCTTAACCCCACCCCCGGCAAGGATTTACTTTCGGCAACAAAACAACTTAAGCATAATTATTACAGACCACGGAGAACCTATTTTATGTGCATTAATGCTCTTCGAGGTGTGTGATCTGATTATGTACCCAAGAGGTCCCACTCGTCGTAAATGTAGGTCTGATTATTCACAACACCTGTTAATGCCCACTCACCCCCTTTTCTTATTTCTTTGGGGGATATTTTTCATTTTTGATGAGCACCGCTAACCACGTTACTTTCTGCGATGCTCCTGGCTTCTGTCTGTACTGTTTCATAAAACCTGCTGATTGATTTATTTCAAGTATTTGTCTTTTAGCAGGCTTTTGGTTAGCAGGTGCACAGTGGTGGAACAACCAAAGAGACAGACAGACAGACAGGCCTGGCTGCTAAAGAGTTCGATGGGAGCCCCCTTCCAGTCCCATTAAAAAAACCTGCAGGAGTCAAAGAACTATAAGCAGCCTTGGTAAACAACCATTGGTAGACCAATCTTCCATGAATTTAACATACATGAACAACAGGCTTGATTCTAACAGAAGTCTAAGCACTGTACTGATGTATAGCCCTCAATACACCTGTTCCCTGGGGGTTGCAGTGGCTCCCTATTTAATACTGGGCCCAATTCAGTTCACACAATTCATACGTTAGTTTGACTTTGAACCAACTTCATGCTGAACTTTAGCTTTGCTGATCTCATCCCTGCAAGTCTTAAATTACTCATCTTCTCCTCATCCTGCTGGGACCTGCTGGGGAAGGGTGAGAGCAAAGCTCAGGTCACGTGACTCACCTGGGAGCATGTCCTGGAAAATGCGCATCCCAATTTTGGCTGTCCAAAAATTGGATGGTATCAGACCCTGCAAGTGTCTCTATTTTCCAGGGACAGTCCCGGATTTACAGAAACCATCCAGGATTCTGATTTAATCCCAGAATGTCCCGCTTTTCCTTAGGACATCCCTATTTTCATCAGAGAAATGTTGGAGGGTATGGAGTTATGCGACCCCCTGAGCTAAGGAGATAAGTATATACAACCTTTAGAAGACATCTGAAGGCAGCCCTGTATAGGTTTTTTAACGTTGTTTTATTATGTTTTATATATGTTGGAAGCCGCCCAGTGTGGCTGGGGCAACCAAGTCAAATGGGTGGAGTATAATAATAATAATAATAATAATAATAATAATAATATCTGAAGGAACGTCTCCACCCCCATTGTTAAGCCCGGGCACTGAGGTCCAGCTCTGAGGGCCTTCTGGCAGTTCCCTCACTGTGAGAAGTGAGGTTACAGGGAACCAGGCAGAGGGCCTTCTTGGTAGTGGCGCCTGCCCTGTGGAAAGCCCTCCCCTCAGATGTCAAGGAAATAAACAACTATCTGACTTTTAGAAGACATCTGAAGGCAGCCCTGTTTAAGGAAGTTTTTAAGGTCTGATGTTTTATCGTGTTTTTAATATTCTGTTGGGAGCCGCCCAGAGTGGCTGGGGAAACTCAGCCAGATGGGCGGGGTATAAATAAATTTGTTGTTGTTGTTGAATAGGATGTCCCTATTTTCATCAGAGAAAAACTGGAGGGTGTGCAGTATGGAAAACATAATTTAAAGCATCAATAAAGCAGCAAAAGATATGGGCTGCTTAAAAAGTAAAATGCACATTGCAAAGGCCTGTTTGAAAAGTGCCGTCTTCAAGAGACATCTGAAGGAAGCCAGCGACTGTTACTGCTGAACCTCTGGAGGCAGGGACTTCCACAGGGCAGGGTCTGTCACCCTAAATGCTCGGTTCCTATTGAAGTCCAAATGAACCTCAGGGGCTTGGGCAGCCACCGACAGTCCCCCATCAGAGGATCTTGGTGATTGAGGTAGAGTATAAGGGATCAGGTGATCCTTAAGATATTTTGTGCCCAAGTTATTTATACAAGATCAGGGCTCTGTCAAAATGTGCATCTGGCTAAGTCCTTGAAAATAACCACCAAAGCACGCCCACAAATGCGCATTTTAAAAACGTCTTTCCCCTCTGATTTTTTGTTCACTTCCAAAACCTGATTACCTGAACTTCTGAATTTTGATAACTTTGTCAGCTTAAGGAGGACTAGTGCTTATATTTCCGTGAATTGTTTTGCCCGGGGCTGCAAGCTGCATCATGCTGGAGCCGGGAGATCCTTTTAGATATTATAAATGTTCAGACACTTAAATTCCTAAAGCAAACATTGCCAGTGAACATGGCAGCCCACACACCTGAAGGACACCTACGTTACTGTCTTCTAAACATGTCAAAAAAGGTTTAAGGGGGGATCAGATAAATAGGCACAGGTTTCAAACCTAACATGTTTTTCCTCTTTCCCATTACTTTGAAAAACAACTTCGGGGAGAGGAGGGTGCAGTCGTGAGAGGCATTTTCTGCAAGCAAAAGACTGAGAGTGATTTACAGACCTAATTCTACAAGTTGTTTGCAAGTTATTCTTTGTTCACTTAATATTGTGGATGTGTACTGGGTAATTGGACCTTTAACAAGTCAGATGGCTTGGATGTGATGGGCAATACCAGGCCCAAATGGTTGGTCCTAGCTCAGGGGAACCTGTGCCTGCCCTGCAACAATGTCTTTAGACTCCAGCTCCCATCAAGCCCAGCCTGTTCTCAGGGATGATGGGAGTTCAAATCCAACAGGGTCTGGTTCTGCACCCCTCTTCTAAAGGCTTTGAAATCTTCCCCCAACACACACACACACACAGAGAGAGAGAGAGAGAGAGAGAGAACAAAATGGTCTCCATCGCCTCTCACTCTGTTCAGTATACAGTGGTACCTTGGGTTAAGAACTTAATTCGTTCCGGAGGTCCGTTCTGCTCTTAACCTGAAGCGCCACTTTAGCTAATGGGGCCTCCCACTGCTGCTGCGCCACCGGAGCACAATTTCTGTTCTCATCCTGAAGCAAAGTTCTTAACCCGAGGTAATATTTCTGGGTTAGCAGAGTCTGTAACCTGAAGCGTATGTAACCTGAAGCGTCTGTAACCCGAGGTACCACTGTACATAAAAGCCATCAATCTAGCCCACATCAAGTTTCTTCATATAATCCCAAAACCAAACACACAATTTTGGCCCATGCAGATTAGATTAGATTTATTTCTTTTTTTGCACATAATCACAGACCCTCCAAGAGTCCCTATTTCCCAGGGACAGTCCTTGATTTACAGAAGCCATCCCGGCTTCTGATTTGATCCTGGAATGTCCCATTTTTCCTTAGGACATCCCTATTATCATTGGAGAAGTGTTGGAGGGCGTGTAATCCATTTCAAACATTAACCTTATATGCAGGTGTTTGCCAGGACAGGCATGCCCTCATATCCCTGCCACGCATAAGACAAAATTGGGGAGAAAGTACCACCTGATCTGGATCTCAGTGGTGGGAACAAGTGACATATATAGCAAGAAATGCCTTGGGTTAATATAATGGCATATGAAAAGCCATCATAGAATGTTTTGACTGTATTAGTGGTGATGCTTAATGCTTGCCAAGAAAAGCATGGGTTTGCTCCAACTGCTCAATCATCAGACATTCAGTCATCTATATGGATGATTAAGTGGATCTCCCACAAAATCCCGATCTCCACCCCGCTCTTCTTCCTGGAAAATTGTGGGCGAGGCATTTCTTACGGCAGACTTCTGCTTTCTTTTAGTATGCATGTCTGAACTTAAACATAGTGTGGGTCAGCATGGCATCACCCTTCAGGTTTGGCAATATCTTTTAAATCCCGAAAATATTATTTATCCTGTTTGGACATATGAACCTGCCTTTGATCTATCTAGTGCTGCACTTTTCTACCAGGGTTCACCATCCTAGCACATACTGGCTGGAGCTGATGGTCAAGACATCTGCAGGGCACTATGTTGCTGAATCCTGATCTGTACCTACGCTCTCCAGTTGAAGAACCCCAACTTGGGGCAGGCTGCCCTGCTCAGATAAGCAACAGCTCTGAGATACAGAAGTCCCAAGCATGCCGCTTGAGATCTCTTCAACAGAAAACAGGCGCCTTCTGCATGCAAAGCTACCAGTATTCAACGTCATGCATGCTTGTTTAATGGCACAACAAGAAATGAGCAAACAAAATTAACAAGCAGCCCCCAACAATTTGGAGTGGTTTTTTTTAATTGGAAACTTTGAGTTCCTTAAAGCATGCCAATGTCCATGTCAACAGGTGAGAAAGAAGTCCAGTCCCTCCAGGATTAGCTGTTCCAGTTCTCAGAAAACTCAGTAATGATTGGAAATCTGAAGCTGTACTTGAACTTTTCTACTAATTCAGTAATTACTGCTCTGCCTGAAATGGGCCCCTTTCCTGCAATTACTCAACAGGCGCTTTCAGTCAAAGAGGTTAGCACCTGAATCTAGATTCTAATTAACACCTCAGGTAGACTTTTTTTTGTTTTTGTTTAAAGCTTAATGGAACGAGGACTTTTCTGGGCATAAGATTTCACCTGCTGCCCCAGGTAAACACCAGGCTGCTTCACTTCACCTTGAAATGTGGCAAAGATCCAATGCAAGGTGCCCCAAGTGACACATCCATTTGATTATAAACTGTAATCCAGGAGATAACACTTCGACAAGCAGCTCAAGATTTCTGCTGTCCGTTCAGGTTCAGGTTTCTTATGAATGGGACATGCTTTCCTTTTCCCAATAGAAAATACATTGCCAATTGAGAACTGGAATGCACAGGAGCACCGGCGTGGACCCTGCTGCCTGCACATGCTCATCCGATACATGTGAAAACATTCTTAAATCAACGTTGACCTATTATCTAGGCCTAGGGAAACTCTGGGATGTGGGCGGCGCTGTGGGTTAAACCACAGAGCCTAGGACTTGCTGATCAGAAGGTTGGTGGTTCGAATCCCCACAATGGGGTGAGCTCCCATTGCTCAGTCCCTGCTCCTGCCAACCTAGCAGTTCATAAGTACGTCAAAGTGCAAGTAGATAAATAGGTACCGCTCCGGCGGGAAGGTAAACGGCGTTTCCGTGCTCTGCTCTGGTTCGCCAGAAGCGGCTTAGTCATGCTGGTCACATGACCTGGAAGCTGTACGCCGACTCCCTCGGCCAATAAAGCGAGATGAGCGCCGCAACCCCAGAGTCAGCCACGACTGGACCTAATGGTCAGGGGTCCCTTTACCTTTAGGGAAACTCTGCTTAAATCAGGGGTGGGGAATGTCAGCTTCCAAATGAGCTGTGATGGCTAGGAAAGAAACAGTTCCATGCGCAACAATCCACTTACGCAAATGGGACTTCCCCCTCTTCTCCCCCACAGCCCTCCATGCACCTCCAAAATCTGCCCTGGGAGGTTGGGGGACCCCCTGGAACAGATTGGGAGGTGCTGGGGGCTGCAGGAAGGGGGAGAGGGAAATGAATTCTCTAGTGTCTGCTGATGGATTAGGACAGTGATGGCCAAACTTGGCCCTCCAGCTATTTTGGGACTACAATTCCCATCATCCCTGACCACTGGATGATGGGAGTTGTAGTCCCAAAACAGCTGGAGGGCCAAGTTTGGCCATCACTGGATTAGGAAGTGGCGCAACGGGTCTGTGCATCTGGCTGTTAACCAGAAGCGTTGGTGGTTCGAGCCCACCCAGGGACAGCTGTGGGCAGGATTCTTGCATTGCGGGGGGCTAGACTAGATGATCCTTGGGTCCCTTCCAACTCTACAGTTCTATGATGTTATTATTCTATCTCAACACATCCATTGACTCTACTGAACACCATCTAAATTCAAAGAAAGCCTCTTTTAGGAGAGACAGAAACGTAGGAAGGTGCCTTATTAAACTATTTCTCCATGTGCTCCAAAAAGTTTAATTACAGCTTGACCCTGATCTCTCATTGGAAGCTGGTGAAGACATTTAAAAAAATAAAATCCTACCAATTTTACTTGGGAATCAGATGCAAGAGCATTTCATAAATGCAAAAATGGTATGTTGCATCCAACGAAAACCTACTCAGGGAAAACCCATTGAAATTAATGCACCTAAGTTAGCCCTGTCCATTAATTTCAATGGGTCTACTGTGAGTGGGATAAGTTCAGATACAACCCCATTCCTTCAATTGTTTGTTGACTGGATTTATTCTACATTATTTACAAAGATTATCTGTGAACATTTTTGCTGGAAGACACACTGAAATATTGCTCATTGATAAATGAGAGGCATTTTATGTAAGCCGCTTAGAGATACTTCTTTGATCAGGCATTATATAAATCTTGTTAAATAAATAAATACTAAATCTGTGGAAGCTGTCGTAGGACCATAGACTATTGGGCAAGGGTATTATTGGAAGGCGGGTGAGTTCCCCATATTTCATTGGAATAAGCCATCAGTCTTTGGCTGCGGTTTCTAATAAGTCTTAATTTGCTGAAGCTTAGCTATGATGTTTTTGAGTCAGCCAGAGGCAACATAATCATCTGCTCCCAGAAACACAGCCTTATGGAATGATGGTGCTGGACAGGACTATGCAAACTTTTTTTTGGAAACAAATAAAAGGAAAAACATACTGGAAACATACAGGTCACATGTTTAGAACGCTGTTAGACCACTTTAACAGAATCCAGGGAACTGTAGTATTTATGGGTGCTGAGAGTTGTTAGAAATCACCTATGCAATTCCCAATCAACCCTTCTCCCCCAGGGAAGTTTGGAAGTTGTGGCCCTGTGAGGGGAATATCGGATTCATGACGACTCTCAGTCAGCACCCTTAACAAACTACAGTTCCCAGAATTATTGGCGGAGGGGAGCTACGGCCATTAAAGTGATCATAATAGTGCTTTAAATGGATGGTGTGGCCTCAGAATCAAGGTAGTGATCAGATTGTTCCAAAAAGAAATATTATATCCTTACTGAATGGGATTCACCACCCAATGGAGTAAAGGTAAAGGGACCCCATAGGACGTGGGTGGCACTGTGGGTTAAACCACAGAGCCTAGGACTTGCCGATCAGAAGGTCAGCAGTTTGAATCCCCGCGGCAGGGTGAGCTCCCGTTGCTCGGTCCCAGCTCCTGCCAACCCAGCAGTTTGAAAGCACGTCAAAGTGCAAGTAGATAAATAGGTACCTCTCCGGCGGGAAGGTAAACGGCATTTCCGTGTGCTGCTCTGGTTCGCCAGAAGTGGCTTAGTCCTGCTGGCCCGGAAGCTGTATGCCGGCTCCCTCGGCCAATAAAGCAAGATGAGCGCCGCAACCCCAGAGTCGGTCACGACTGGACCTAATGGTCAGGGTTCCCCTTTACCCTTTTTAAAGGGACCCCTGACCATTAAGTCCAGTCACGGACGACTCTGGGATTGCGGTGCTCATCTCACTTTACTGGCTGAGGGAGCCGACGTTTGTCCGCAGACAGCTTCCGGGTCATGACTAAGCCGCTTCTGGCGAAACCACAGCAGCGCACGGAAACGCTGTTTACCTTCCTGCCGGAGCAGTACCTATTTATCTACTTGCACTTTGACGTGCTTTCGAACTGCTAGGTTGGCAGTAGCTGGAAAGGACTAATTGACAGCTGTCTGCTTTGCATGCTCATGTAAAAGAGGCTTGTTTTCAGCTGGATTGTGTGTGTTTTAAAATGGGATGCGGAAACATGAAGGGGAAAGACAAGAGGGGGGGAACCATTCCCAGAGAGCTGACACAGTGGCAGCTCAGGATGAAATTTAAACTCACTTAGCACTAATTGTCAGGAAATGGATGAGATCCGTTTATGAACCGCGAGTCAAAAGTTACAATCCCGAGTTGTTGCCACAGAGTAGCTGAAAGGCTTTTCTTTTCAAAAGATTAAGACTTCAAAGAATTGTAGAATAAGATACACAAGAGGTGGCATGTGCTTTGGCTTGATACTGTTTGATTTCTATTCTTTTTTCCCCCTCCCCCCTTTTTTTAAAAAAAAAAAGAGCAACCACTCTGCACCCCTCCCCACTTCCACCCCTGTCTTGCTTCCTTCATTTCCCATCCATCTCAGGGCAAATTCATAGCACTAAAGTTGTGACTAAGTAGCTGTTGTAGAAGATAAATGGCTCCGGTATGAAAGATTTTGCACACATACAAAAAAATGGAGGGGGGCAAAGAAAAGAAAAAGGGAAGCCAGCATAAAGTGGATTGAAATAAACATGAGCAGCAGTGAGCATTAACCCATCTTTTCGGCCAAGCGGCTGTTATTTTTAAGAAGACCGACTTGACCAGAGAAGGTAAAACACACATGTCTAAGCTCTGTTTGGTCATAGCAGCCATGCAGAGGCCAACAGGTACCATCAACTGGGGTGGCGGGATAACAAAATATAAAACGAAAGGGGTTTTATCAGAAAATTATAACCTATTGATGGATATGAGGTGGGGGGGAATAACTAGCATTTTGGGTCATAAAATTGGAGGAAGGACAGGATGCAAACACAACAATATCTAACAGGATCGAGATCTGTGCACATCATTTTGGGTGGCTGCTATGGCTGCTATGACCAAACAGAGCTTAGACACATTTGGCCATTGGCTATAAACAATAAAATCTAGTGGCTACTTTGACTCTAAGCAAGGTTTAATTCCAGCTCCTGCCAGCCTAGCAGTTCAAAAGCATACCAGTGTGAGTAGATAAATAGGTAACACCACTGTGGCAGGAAGGTAAACAGTGTTTCCGTGTGGTAGAAGCAGTTTAGTCATGCTGGCCACATGACCCAGAAAAGCTGTCTGTGGACAAACGCTGGCTCCCTTGGCCTGAAGTGAGAATTCAAATTCAACTGGACTTAACCATCCAGGGGTCCTTTACCTTTACCTTCTAAATAGTTGTCCTTGTGTAGGCCTTCTTGACTGCTGACATTTATTATTTCTAGATGTCTACACTACTGCCACACATAAAACATTGTAAAAGTCCACTGTGATTTCTGGTCCCCAGAAATATGGCGAACATAAGAAAAGCCTTGCAGGATCAGGCCAAAGGGTCCATCTAGGCCAGAGTTTCCCAAACTTGGGTCTCCAGATGTTTTGGGACTACAGTTCCCATCAACCCTGACCACTGGTCCTGTTAGCTAGGGATGATGGGAGTTGTAGTCCAAAAACAGCTGAAGACCCAAGTTTGGGATCTAGTCCAATGCTTCCTTCTCACACTGGTCAACCTGTGGAAAGTCTGCAAGCAGGACTGACACCTGGGGCACCAAAGAGTTGTTGCCAGTTTTGTGACTGTGCTGTGATTTTTGAAATTCTAATGTTGTTAATTGTGTGTTTTATTTATTTCAGTTGAAATCTACTGTTTTGAATTTTTATTGTACACCGCTCTCAGCTCCTTTTGGAGGAAGAGAGAAGAAGCAAAGTGATAAACAAATAAATGCCACACTTTTCATTGAAATCAATCTTCCACTTTATTGATAATATGAACAGCAAACATGTTGTAAGTGCAGATGACAAGATACTTAGCTGTAGTAGAAGGATTAATAGATGGTTGGATCTGGCTGAGATTAAAAAATATGATATGAAAAGACAACGCAAGCCTTCCAGGCTGCAACTCAGATCTGCAGAGAACAAGGACAGAATGAGATTTTACTTCTTTTCGGGAGAACTGGTCCAAACAGGATTAGATATCTTCCCATATACATAATAATGTAAGGCTGTCATCAGGCTGCAGTTCAGGCTCTTTGACCTTCTAGCTTAGAATTCTCTACACTGAGGAGTAGCGGCTCTCCAGGGTATCGAATAGGCAACATCCCCAGCCTGACCAGGAGACCAGGAGACCTTCTTCATGCAAATGCAAAATTCAACTGTGAATTTAAAAATTTGCCTTCAGACACTGAATAGTGAGTTTGAACACTTTCAAAAATCCTGAATATTTGTTAACATTTATTTAACTCTTGCCAACTTTACCATTTAATTAAAAAGAGTGCTAAAACTTCCCAGGATGATTTTGGCTCTACAAGGGATTTTTTTAAAAACCTTCTTATTTAATTGTCACTTGAAGTATTCCAATATCATAGTGATGGGTGCGGTATGAAGCTTTTGATAATCAGGCAATTTCAAATTACCAGTGACAATTGCAAATGATAAAATGTGTCTGAGGTGGGGTAGGGAGCTGAGGTGAGATGCAATTAAAAATTATTATTATGCAGTATAAGATTGCAATTAGAAATACTGTAGGTATCATTTCAATACCTAATTTCACCCATGGAGAATTTGGAAAATTAAATACTCTTGTTACCAAAAAGGAAAAAAAGGAAAATTCCCCTCACTTTTTAGAATTATGATAACTACTTAAGGTTTCAGATAGGGCAATGAGTTTTCATCATGGAAAGGGTTCGAAGTGAACACGACTTGCTACAACATATCTTTGCAAAATGACAGATTGAAGGACAGGTTTTCATGGAGCTGGTAAAACTGGGAAGCTCACTTCATTGAGTAATAATCCCTGTACCTAGAAAGAAAGCATGTCAGGGAACTAATTTCCTATGTGCCATAGAACCTGGTTAGACTGCAACATGAAGGCTCTGCCAGAATCCTCACGCTCTGGTTCATGGTGATGATGTCACAACTTGGACAATAGCCTGAGGCGCTCCAGAGTTGCACAGAGGCCTAATGCACTTCTAATTCAGAGACCGATTAAATCACGGACACCCTGTGAAATAAATACAGATGGTTTCCAAAATGGATGTTGAGTAGACTGCTTAATTGTCAGATTGGCTTCAAAGTGGTTAACAAGTATAAAACAGATTGCAAACAAGCAAACACACGTAATTGACAAAATAATTCCACAGAAATATTAAAATAAACACTTGCCATTAGCATGTGCAATAAAACAAGCCTGTTAAAACAGAACAGCAATTAAAACAGTTCAAACAGCAATTAAAGGAGCAATCGTATAGCAAGTTCTGCCAGGATGATAGGGTTAGGATCCAGCAGATCACTAGCTGAGCCGAAAAGTTCCCTGGCTACTCCCGTTTAACTCATCCTTGGTGCAGTAGGAGTTAGGACAACAGTCGCATGACCCGGGAACTTGGCATGAATTAAACTGACAAGGAGGGTGGTGTAATTCAAGGCTTGTTTTCCCTGCCAAGCTTAGGCCAGCTCAGGCAGCAGTGGCCTTCCAGGTGAGTGGAGTATCATACCTTCCAACTTTCCCGATCCAAAATTGGGATGCTCGTCTTCTAGGATATGCTCCTGGGTGAAACATATGAGCCCCACCTCCTGAAATTTCATGTGGCACCCAAAAAAGTGCTTTTTGGGGTCAATAGTGCAGCACCCAAGAGCACAGCACCCAAAATGGCCACCAAGATCTTGTGAGATAACATGGGATGTCCCATTTTTTTCCAGGGCACTTGGAAGTTATGGAGTATGGATCTAGCCTAACATTGTGGCAGCTTAATTTACACCAGCATGCTTTACACCAGATGTTTGTGCATCGGATTACTCTTTTGAATGGGAGCTTCAGGTCAGGTGATCAAGGGTCTCTCTTATTTCGTCAGAGAGAATATTCTGCAACACTGGGGTCACCAGTGCAAACGTCAACTTCTGTGTTACAACAATCTGATAATCAAATGGCCATGCCATGGCAAAAACAACTGGCTTCCATTTGCTGGTATGTGGATGGGGCTTGTTTGGCCAGCCTTAATGGCTGCAGCAGAATAATTATGAGAAAGTGTTTTGTCGAAATAAGAATTCAGCATGAATTTTGCAGGAGAAAATCTGGGAAATCCACTTGGCTGTTTGTGGTGGAATTGGCCCAAACACATCACTTTCACTCATTTGCACATGAACATATCCCCAGTGTGAAGAGCGGGAGAAGCTCCTTAATGAATGTGAAAAATTAGTTATTAAGCAATGGAAGAAATAATTGCACAGCAATTAAGTTATGATCAGGACCTATTAGTCATAAGGAAGCTGAGGAACATCTAGGGCTTAGAAAGTGGCTTACGCATTCAGAGTACTTTTTTGTTGACAGACTGCCATTCCTCATCTCCAGTTCTGCATCCTGGCTCCAAAGGAAATTATGACAAGTTTGTTTCTGATCCACACATCAAATGTGAATATTCATGTACCTGCAAGTATGTGTCAGTAATCAATGCGCTTCATTTACAATATTTTTTTTTTACCAAATGATCCAGAATTCAAAAAGAATCGACACACTCATTTGAAGTAATTCAATCTGGGGGCAGAAGTGTATAATATTTTATGAATTTGGGTTTGTGGGGGGCCAGATTCTCCTAAATTCCTGAGTGTCGGATCCTCTCCATAATTCCTGGATTCAGTAAAAGTTTGAATTCATCAGTGTTTGATTAAACTTTGCCAAACATGGACCCCCCCTGGATTTAGTTATGCTAAGAAGCCAAGCCAGTTAAGCATAGGGTGTGAATTCTGTGCAAAAGCCTCCATCTAGCTATAGGTTGCCTATATGTGTAAATAAAACCATACATCATAAAGACACCACAGTCTCTGTTGTGTTTTTATATTTTGATGGAAGCTGCCCAGAGTGGCTGAGGAAACCTAGCCAGACAGGCGAGGTGTAAATAATAAAATAATAATAATAATAATAATAATAATAATAATAATAATAATAATTCCTTGTCCAAAAAGGAAATACAGACCCTGGTAAGCACGCCTGCAACCCCTGGAATCTCTCACTGCTCGTGGAGATGGGGATGGCATGTAACTACACTAGTGGCAAAATTGTGGAAACCTTTTGGGAAAAGTGTATTTGTGAGGTTTGATGGCTCCTAACATCACTTCTTTTTAGAGTAATACCATAAAACTATGTATCAGTGGAAAGATAGTTTGATGAAGAATGTAATGCAACAAGGGTGGTTCAATTATCTGTATTCTATCAAAAGTTATACCCAAATAACCAGAAAAGGGAATGTTTAGAGAGCCAGTCAGATGTCATCTTGTTTTGGCAATGATGGCTCATAACACCACTTTTTTTTGGGGGGGGGGTAATACTGTAAAACTTTATATCGAATGGAAAGATAATTTAATGAAGAACGTAATGCAATAGTTTTTATTGGTTCTCTAAACACTCCTTTTCAGAGCTCGATGAGGATCCACAGGAGTTAATGGGCATCTGTGCTGACCCCAGATACAATCTCTGTATAGTTGTACCCTAGTAACACAACCAGTAACCCTTAATGCATTTTTTTTGTAATTTTTTAAACACTAAATTGGAGTCATTATCGAATCCTATTTTTAAAGAATGATTATAACAAAATTGGTGTCTATTTGACCTCAGTGTCTGATTAGCTGAGTGCCAGGGTTAATTCAATATATAGCTTTTGTGCAAAATGGCATTTGGAGTGGATACACTTAGAAAAATGTGAAGTGTGAGGAGTGGTTAGATTCCTGCCTGGGGCACAACCCACAAATCACCATGTTGAACACAGTGTGGTTATGGTATATGGCACCTATCAAGGCTCATTAAACCTGTTTTTTCAGCCTACTCGAGATTGGAAAACAAAATGGGGGGGCTGCCAAGCATCTGGAAACCTAAAATAGATATCTGGTGATTTACCTCTGGGATGGTGACCACCTCAGACATCAGTGTTCCTCTCTGGTGGCAGCCATTATTTCAAATTTCCAACCGTGCAAAGGATGACAAACGCAACATCACTTGGTGGGCATTGCAGGAAATTCAAAATGGTGTCTCATAGGCCATATTCACCCCATACATCTAAAGCACTAGGATACCACTTCATGGCTTCCACTCACAAATAATTCTGGGAGCTGTAGTTTGTTACGGGTGTTGAGAGCTGTTAGGAGACCAAAATTCCTTTCACAGGGTGACAGTTCAGCGTGCTTTAACAATCTATCCCTCTTTACAGGAATTGTAGTTCTGTGAGGGGACCCAGCATAAATCAAGCCAGGAAAAAGGGACATGTAACTCAAACACCAGTTTAAAGGTTCCCCACACCCTCTATGGGGCTGTGACCAGTTCAGGCAGCATTAGACCCACTCCTGAATGGGGTTTGGGTCATATGGTGCCTTAACTTACACTGGTTTGCTTTGCTCCAGCTTCTTGTGTTTAAGATTGCTCCCTAAAACTATAAAGAGATGGGGCCTCAGAACAGAGAGAGTTAAATAAATAAAAAAATAAAGTGAGAGAGAGAGATGGATTGCCAAACAAACAACCCTGAAATCTGAGGAGCCACCACTGAAAAGGCCCTTTCCTGGGCCTTCACAACATGCACCTCACACTGAGGGAGGGACAACCAGGAGGGCCCCATCCACTGGGTTCCAAGCTGTCTAGGTCTGCAGAATTTTATTTTATTTCTTAAGGATTGGCTGCATTATTTTCAGTTAAATGAAATGTTTAAAAAAGAGGTTTTAGAGAGGGGGTATTCTGAAAAAGAATCTAGATTTCAACAAGAAATCTTAAACAATGAAGTGAAAATTTTATCTAAAATGTATAAAATATTGTTGGAATGGAATACTGTGGACGAAGATGTTAAATCTGTTATGATTAGTTGGGCTAGAGATTTCGGATATAACATTGAATTTGAGAAATGGACTAAATTATGGAAGGATGGGTTAAAGTTTACAGCTTGTACAACGATTAAGGAAAATGTTATGAAGATGTTATATAGATGGTATATAACACCAGTAAAACTGGGTAAAATGTATAAAGTGTGTAATAAATGTTGGAAGTGTAAGGAGACAGAAGGAACATTTTACCATATGTGGTGGGAATGTAAGAAGGTAAAAAGCTCTGGGAGATGATCTATAATGAGTTAAATAAAATGCTGAAATATACTTTTGTTAAAAATCCAGAAGCTCTCTTGTTGGGAATACTGGATAATGAAATTAGTAAAAAAGATGTGAAATTAGTTTTGTATGCAGTAACAGCAGCCAGAATTTTGCTGGCACAGAAATGGAAACAGGAAGAGATGCCCACGAAAGAGGAATGGAGGATTAAACTGATGGAATACGCAGAAATGGACAGATTGACGGGGAGAATTAGGAACCAACGTGACCAGAGATTCTCCGAGGACTGGAAGAAATTTACAGAGTATATCAAAAATTTCTGTGATGAGCAAATAACGTTCGTTGGCTTTCAAGAAGCTCTGTGAAATTACTGTTAGAAATATTGTTTAAAAAATATGATGTGATTAAGAGTATTTGAGTGCAATATAATATTGGGAAATGTGAGACGAGGATAAAAAATAAACGGAAAATTATCAGACAAGCTGAGGGAAGTTCTGGAAAAAAGGGTTTAAGTTAAAAATGGATGTATAATTTTGTAAAACTGTTTTTTTTTATGGAAAATCTAATAAAAAATATTTATTTATTTTATTTATTAAAATATTTATATACCACTGGTTCATAAAAAACACATTTGTTTTTTGTTTGTTTGTTTGTTTGTTTTTAGAAAAAGGACAGGCAACTCCCCATTTGCAAACTTTCAAGTCATCTGCAACCACTGACGTAGGCACCATTTTCAGCACTGGAAGGGGGTAGGGCAGGATTTTGTGCATCCCCACCGATGTGTGTGGTGCCTTAGAACGCAACCACCGTGCAAATGGGGAATTGCCTGTACAACAGAAACCATGTTTACAAGTTAAAAATCAGAAATCAGGTTGCTATTGTCGGAAGATGCATCCTTAGCTGCCCGCATAAGTGTGGCAGAATGGAAAAGTCTTCAGCAGGCATTTAGAAGTTGAAACCGAAGACACCTACTGCATCTCTATTGGCAGATACCGGGTCAATAACACTAAAGGCTCAGTCCCTTGTTATGGTCAAAGGAGCCTCACTAACCCTGGGAACGACCAGCGATGCTCCTGCAGATGATCTCAGTGATCCAGCTGGAACTTAAGGGTTCAGGCGGTCCCTGAACTCAAGAACGCCCAAGGGATGGAATATAAAACATAATACAGGCCATAGAACAGTATTAAAACATTTTAAAAATCCAGCAAGAATTAAAAATTGCATAAATAAAAATCACTAGCAGAGCAATCCAAACCCACTTTACACTGGAACAAGGTGTGCATGGAGTATTCTCTGCTCCAGCCCTGCCAGCTTCCATACAACTCCCACTGGGCACTGCCTGAGGGGGGATATCAGCAAGCAGAACTCCATCCATCCCCATCTTCCACCTCAGTTGCATCTTTGACTGCTCTCTATAGCCCTGCTGGGCTGGTGGGCGGATCAACTATAACTACGACCTTGCAACCTGAATTTGCCAGTATCAAATGGAATGCCACCCGAAAACAGCAAAAGTCTGGAAGCTCCCCCACTTCTCCTGCACACAATTTGGTCTCCTCTATTACGAGGCATGTGCGTGCATGATTAAATGAATACACATACAAATGAAGAAAAACAAAAAGACACATATACTAAGTTCGATGTAAGAAAGAAGATCTTGCTCTGGAGAGAGAGAAAAATCAACCTGACTTTCTGAACTTGCCAGACGCATGAAAGCTTGCATGAAATTTAGCAATTTTAAGCTACTGTCTTCATGGATCATGTTGGAGCATCATTGCAGAAGTGAAGTCTTTGTGGACCACGCCTCCCCATTAAAGACTCGGGTGGCCTTGGCTACAACTCCGAGATCTCCGTGGGCTGCTTCTGGCTTCCTCCATCGTCTGACGTGGCCTTCTTAATACACTTTTAATTCCGACCTGTTAATTTCTACGGTTAGCTTTGCTGGTGGTGCTTGCCAAACGCAGCTCAAGTTCGTTCTTGTCTCAGAACTAAGCACCCCATCCAGGTGTGGCCTTGGCAAAGCTGATAATAATTATACACTTTCCCTGACCTTTTCCCCAAACCCTTCCTGTAAATAAGTCTGATGCTCTTTCAGTCTGCCCACCCCTCTCCCCAAGGAAAAAAAGAGGGTAACATAATACACTTCCAGTTTTGTGGGGGTGGTTGTTGTGCTGGTCCTTCGTGTCGCTAGGAATGCTGTCTATTATTACCGCCTTGTTTTGGCATCTAAGAAAAAGACTGTAATTCCCAGTGTGTAAGAACCAAGAGTGGGGACTGCAGCTCTCCCTGTGATCTGAAGCAGCAGAACTCAACAGCGCCTCTGCCTCTTCCCCCATTTGTTCACTTCTCTAATTGTAGAACGTTTGGAAGTAGATGGTTTAAACCGGTGCTTTTTTCCCCTAAAAAAATGTTTAGGGGTGCTCTCATTTTCCTACTCATATTTAAATATTGCCTCTCAATGAGGCCAAACTTAGATTCACAAAATCTTTAGGGGTATACGTACCCCTCTGTACCCCCAGAAAAAAGCACTGGTTTAAACATTTTTTAAAAAACCATGTGAAAAATTAAACAGCAAATTGGCTCAGGCTGTTGAGCACAGATGTACAGTCTGTGCTCTGCAGCAACAAGTGATGTTGCATAAATGAGCCATTACACATCAAATAGCACTTCTGGGCCTTCCCCCCTCCTCCCCACCCCAGATGTAATGCTCTTCAGTGGAGTTGGTCTATATAATAGATCCCTTAAGAATGGAATGGTTGTGGTTTTTATTCATGCTTGTGTGAGCGGACTCTCAACTGTTCTTCAACATGTGTAACCAAGCCACTGTTGGCTGGAACATCTGAGAACTGAGGGGGGCAGGAATGTATCATTTATGTTCTTATATAAGAAAGAAAGTACTTACACAGCACATAGTTGAACTATGGAACTCAGTTCCACAGGAGGCTGTGATGACCACCAACTCGAATGGCTTTAAAAGAAGATTGGAAAAATTCGTGGAAGAGAAGGTTATCAGTGACTACTAGCCATGATGACTATGATCTGCTCCATGTTTGAAGGCAGTAACGCTTCTGAATACCAGTTGCCGCAAGCCACAGGACTTACGTTCGAGTCCTGCTTGAGACCCTCCCACAGGCACCTGGTTGGCCGCTGCAAGAACAGGATGTTGGAGGCCATTGGCTGCTTCGAGGCCCTTCAACAATCTGTTCTAGGCTGAGAGACTCAGTGGCAGAATGACAGTTGTTGGAACATCACAGAACAAGGGGTGGCAGGGAAACCAATCTTTGATAGATAGATAGATGATAGATAGATAGATAGATAGATAGATAGATAGACAGAGATAGAGATAGATAGATGATAGATAGATGATAGATAGATGATAGATAGATGATAGATAGATAGATGATAGATAGATAGATATAGATAGATAGATAGATGATAGATAGATAGATAGATAGATAGATAGATAGATAGATGATAGATGATAGATAGATAGATGATAGATATAATGATGATAGATGATAGAGATAATGATGATAGATGATAGAGATAGATATAAATAATTATGAGAGAGAGAGAGATTTGTTGCAAACAAACACACCACAAAGTTATAGGGGCAAAATAGCTCCACTGCCAGGGAGGTGGGGTGAGCTTGCTCCTCTTGTCCGGTTTCAGGGGGTTGACTTAGACGCTGCAGCCCAGACCACCTGAAGCTCCCCTGCGTTTAGCCCAGCTGTGTGCTGCAAGGTGCACCAGAGAAAAAGCTCCATTGTGAGAAAGTAATAGGGCATAGCCCAATCTTGCCACAGAAATGAGCAAAATCAAAAGTGAGCCATTGCAAAAAGGCCATCCTCTGATGTGCTCAATTTTTCCCCCTGTGGATCCACACGCTACAGCTGGCAGGCAGAATCACTCACTTCATTGATCCCTGATGGCGCCGCAGCCAGAGGCGAATCCTGTTTTGGAACATCCAAGACTAAAGAGCCATTGGCCCCGCATGAAATGATCAAGGAAAACATTTGGGTTTTATTTCATTGACATCTATTTTATTTTTCCATCTCAGCTGCATTTAAGTGTATGTGGAGCAGCAGGCAAGGAAGGTGCCGGATTGATAACAGGGGAAACTGGAGTCTTCCAGGCAGAAGGAGGATAGCTCAAGCAGGGCTCTGTGTCTTTGTGTGTGTTTTGCAATATATTCCACACAAGCACAGCAGCACGGCGCTGGGTGCAATATTCAGCTTCCAAGGAATCAGAGGTGGACTGCCTGTTGCACTGGCCACAGAACTTGGCGCCCCCTTGGCAAGTTAGACACCCCCAGCTGTAGCAGGACAGCGCAGGCTTCGCATTGTGAAAAGAGAAACCCAGATTCAATCACGGGCAGATCCAGTTGCAGAGAACTCAAGCAGTGGAGCTAGAAAAAGCCACAGGTGGAAGGTTTAGAGAGCTGCTGTCCATCAATGCGCCATGGCACCAAGCTAGGGGAACCAATAGTACGGCTCATCACAAGGCGGCTGTAGCTACAGTTCTGCAGGTGAGAAAAAGGCCATTACAGAATGGATTTCACATAGTAGTGAATGCCAACTTTGTTTTTTTTTTTTTTTAATGATATTTATTAAAATTTCAAAAAAAAAGATTACATTGATAAGAAAAATAACAATAGAAAAAGGAAAAATACAAAGTACAAAAAAAAATATTAAAAACAATTCCATCTTTTCATCACTTCTCTTACATTTACTTGTTTCCCGGACCTCCTCATACCTCCCTTTTTTGTATTCCAATTCAATTTGTTAGTCCAGCAATTCCTTTCCCTCCTTTTTAAACCTGATCTTTAATCTTAATATATTATAGCATTAGGTTTTTACGTATTGAAAACCAATTTTTCTATATTCTTTTATATCATTACAGCTAGAAACCACTTAACTTCAATCCAACATCATTCTAACATTCATTAATTTTACAATATTTCTGTAAGTAGTCTTTAAATTTCTTCCAATCTTCTTCCACCGACTCTTCTCCCTGGTCTCGGATTCTGCCAGTCATTTCCGCCAATTCCATGTAGTCCATCAATTTCATCTGCCAACTTTGGCAGGGAACTCCCTCCGTGATGATCGCTGAGTCATGCTGTCAGATCTGCTCCCTCAGGAAAAGACCACATTCCCGTAGAATGACCTGCTCAGGCCCAGCGGTGGATCTGCTATGAAACGAACAAAGCTTAAATTTCAGGGCCTCTAATCCCAGAGGGGCCCCAGAAGCTAGTCCACATTCCTTTAAATAAATTGTGTCTAGAAGACCCAATTTGAGTCACACAACTCAAATTGAATTTTTTGTGGTTGCATATATCTCAACAATCCCAGAGTCTGAGAGTCAGTAGAAGTGTAGAACAATCCTGGTTCGGGGGGGGGGGCATGACAGTTCAAGCTTCCGGGTCCCAAAAATGTTGGTCCGTCACTGCTCATGTCAAAGTGGGTGGGGCTGCCCCCTTTCCTCTAGCCACAACCAACAACCATAAAAACAAGGTAGATCCACTTGCCTGGAACACACCCACCACTCGCCTGGAAGACACATTTTTCAGGGCTTATTCTGGGTTAAGTTCCACAGGGCTCAGACAACCAGGAACCAAATTTGGGGCTTAAGACAATGTAGCCCAGATGAACTGGAGACCTGGCAGACCCTAACTGCCCATCCTGGCAGATCTAGAGTTAAAATTGCACCCTTATCCTGCAAAGTAAGAAATTGTGGTTGATTAATCCAGTAGATTAAGAACTATGGACAGCAAGCACCCATATTAGAATTGGTACGTCCCTTTCTCATATTCAAGGGATGGCTTTTTGACATATACCGTATTTTTCGCTCTATAAGACGCACCAGACGACAAGACGCGCCTAGTTTTTGGAGGAGGAAAACAAGAAAAAAAATATTCTGAATCTCAGAAGCCAGAACAGCAAGAGGGATCAAGCAGCAATCCCTCTTCCTGTTCTGGCTTCTGGGATAGCTGCACAGCCTGCATTCGCTCCATAAGATGCACACACATTTCCCCTTACTTTTTAGGAAGGAAAAAGTGAGTCTTATAGAGCAAAAAATACGGTATCTGTCCATGCGCTCTGGTTTCTGCCATGGTGTCTCATTGCACCAGAAGCGGTTTAGTCATGCTGGCCACATGACCCAGAAAGCTGTCTGTGGACAAACGCTGGCTCCCTCAGCCTGAAGCGAGATGAGCACCGCAACCCCATAGTCGCCTTTGACTTGACTTAACCGTCCAGGGGTCCTTTTTACCTTGACCTCTATCTATGCACATCATCTTAAAAGAAATGTTGTGCTATTTATGCAAATTTATGCAGCTATGCAGCACAATCCTAGTTGTGCTTACTAGTTGTGTTTACTCAGAAGAACTCAGTGAGGCTTACTCTCAAGTGTGCATAATGCTGGTACCTTAATTAATCAAGCAATGGAAAAATAAATAAATAAATAAATAAATAACAACAACAACAGTCCTTTAATTTAGAGACAGCCCTAAAATTTTGTACTGAAACCTCAATACTGAAATCTTTTTGAAATGCTGAAAAACCTGTTGGATAATTTACAGTTTAATCAACAAAAGCTGCTACTTGTTGTCAGAAAAGAAAGCCTTCCTTTATACTTCCAGCTTTGTTCCCTACTGTATTAACACGACAGAACTGCAAAACACACACACACACACACACACACACACACACACACACACGAGCTTGTCTATAACTCACAGCACTGCTGATTAAACTTCACCTTCTCCAATTCAAATTGGCTTCCAGCGATTAATCAAGTTAAACTGCAATTTGATTGATTTTCTGATTAAAGCTTACAGCCCTAATTTTTAAGGCCACAAAGTTCAGTACCAACTTAAATTCAATCATTCCCTCAGTTTCCGGTGTTCAGGGGTGCACAGTGACTTTGCATAGCCAAAACAGCACAAGCCAACACACAAAAGGGAGGTCTCAGTAGACTTGGAGAAATCTCAAGGTTGGCAAACGTATCCCCCGCCCCATACACACACAAAAAACTCTTTAGGAGAAACAGCCCTAAGGGATTGGTAACCCCAAAACCACCCAATAAGAACTGAGGATGTTCAGTGCCCAGGGAATGCTGATTGGCTTTGCAGGGGAAAGAGGCCACAGAAAACTGGGAGGGGGGGCATCATGGCAGAAAGTGCCTGACTGGCACCATGAACAGAAGCATCTCACAGGGCAACCTTCGGTGCAGGTCTCACTTTTATACTTTTTAACCCTCTAAATTTATCAGCATTCAGAAACAGGCATGTGGGGCAAGGCACCTGCATGGCCCAGATTTAGATGCTGCTGAACAAGGGTTGTAGTTCTGTGTGTGTAATTAAATTTTCTGTTTTACAATTTAAAATACTCATTTAAACATCCTTAATATACCAGTGACTTCCCTTCTTCTCTTTCCATGGTTCATTTTGCATATCATAAATCCCTACATATTTTACGAAAACTAAACCATTCAGTATTCCATTATTGCATCCATCAAAACACTGTTGAATTTATCTGAACGCTGCCAACGTTTTCAGGTGTACACAATTTCCCCCATCTATTCAATAAACATTTTCCAGTCTTCTCTATAGTTCTTGGTGGCAGCTCTTGTTTTTAATGCATCAGCAGTTTGGTTGCTAATCAATAATAGGAAGCTACAGGTCTCCGAAGTATCTCTTCCTTCATTTTTCCTGAGACATGTTGATTTCTTCCACAAGCAAACCGGTTATAAGGGAAGCATCCTTTCTCTCCACCAGACAGTAGCTGTCAGAAAGATAAAATCTTCCAATGAGCTCAAGAGGAGGAAAGGCCAGTCCTTCCTACTTATCCGGCTGTGATTTACATCAGGATAATTATATCTTCATTGCTGTGGGAAATTGACTCCCCCTCCAGGGAAATGTTACATGAGCATCAGAAGTTTCTTTCTTAGTTGTGTGTGTGGTTGTGTTGTGTGTGTTTTTAATTACTGTAAAATCTGCTGCTATAGCAGCAGGCCAATTGCTTCAGACTGGGACCAATCATGATTAATTCAAAAGAAAAGTTCCGCTGCAGTTTGGGGTTTCAGAAATGAAATTCATTATGCAAAAGTAATCTCACCAATTTTGATGGGCTTCTTCTAGGGACGGGATGGAGACTCTCTCTTTTTTTCTCATTTTTTCTTTTTTGCACAAATGGAATGCCATTCTGACATTTTATCCCACTTTAGTACAAAATCCCTATAATACACAAAAATCAAACAAAAAGCAGTACAATCAGATCGGGTCATAGTCAACATAGTTCTAAGCAAATTGTCCTGTCGGCACAAGGAATTCTCCTTGCCCAATGGAACCATATTCCACCCAATGCTCTCTAAATCTATTCTGGAGCTTCCCCCAATCCTCTGGAGAATATCTGGGGACAGCATAGGGCATGTGCAGGTAGAGGAAAGTGGAGAAATCTCTTGTAGCTCCCAGGAACTCTTGTCTCTCCACTATCCATATTATTCAAAAGGATCCACATGAAGAACGTAGCTAGCTATAGCAGTGAGTGTATTATTACCACCATGGCGATGGTGATGATTAAAAAGTAGCCTCTTATTTAACTGTTGAGTATGTTGAATATATGTTCTACAGAGGGACGCGGGTGGCGCTGTGCGTTAAGCCGCAGAGCCTAGGGCTTGTCGATCAGAAGGTTGGTGGTTCAAATCCCCGCAACGGGGTAAGCTCCCATTGCTCAGGCCCTGCTCCTGCCAACCTAGCAGTTCGAAAGCACGTCAAAGCACCCCAGCGGGAAGGTAAACGGCGTTCCATGCGCTGCTCTGGTTTGCCAGAAGTGGCTTAGTCATGCTGGCCACATGACCCGGAAGCTGTACGCCGGCTCCCTCGGCCAATAAAGCAAGATGAGCGCCGCAACCCCAGAGTCGGTCACGACTGGACCTAATGGTCAGAGGTCCCTTTACCTTTATATGTTCTACAATCAAATAGTCAGTTAATGTTGCTTTGCAGGAGATGGCAGTATTCAAATTCATGGCATTTCTGGATCACAATACTTGAGGAACATACTTAGCCAAGTGTTTTCATGAACCTTGAGTGTTCTCCAAGACCAGATAGGTTATTATATGTTCCCACCTTTCTTAAAGTCAAAATATGCCTCCAAGCTACTCAGCGATACCTGCTTTCAGCTGCAAGAGAAGGCTGGTCTGCTGACCCATTCTAAAGCAGATCTTCATCAGATTATGGCAAGTATTAGATATGATTATCTGAACCTCCAAATAGACCAGTTCAGCATGGTCAGTATTGCCTAGGAGTCATCTTCATGTCAGAACAGAACATGTGTATTGAATGTGTGCGCTCTGTATTGAAACCCACAATGAATTTCCCTGTGCAGTCTTAAGGGAATGCCATATGGCCAGTATCTCTTGCAGCAAGAAAACAAAATACTAACGGAATAAATTAGACTGCATAAGAAATGTGCAGCTGATTCACTGGGAAACAGTTTTATCTTTAATGCCAATCAGTGCTGGGATTGGCCCTTTGGGTCGCTGGGATTTCCCAGATTCAATCAATCAAGTCAGAGCTGCAATCGTCCGAAGGGAAATGTAATGTATGAACTCCCTCTGAGTAGGCTATGAGCCGCTGCAATGGGGAAATGAAAGAAACTACTTTGATTTTACCAAACTGAATATAAGGACACCGTCCATGCATGCAAATGCAGCTCAGTTGGAAATTAGTTTTATTACAATGAAATCCATTAAAGTCAATTAAACAATGCCGGACTTTTCAAGGAAAGGAAGTCAAAGTAGCAATTCACATGTTGCTTTTTGACACAGTAAAGAGAGTCATCAGAGGAGATGACTTTGCTTTGTCAGTGCCACATGGCAAGTGTTCCTTAATAGTATGCCCCGAGGTGGTGGGAGCTGGTATTTAACTCAGAGCAGAGCCTGTTAGTTCTCCTCAAGCCTGTGCTGGTGTGTCAAACTCCAGCTGTTGCCATGTAGGGGCAAATACATCAGAAATATTCCCTGCATGGAAGCAAAGAGCTGAAAGCATCTCGTGATGGCTTTGCCATACCAAAATATAACAAACGAGTCAGCCCACCCTTCTGAAAAGGCAAGCATCTGGATGCAAAAATTGAATGAAGGACACAAACAGACAAATTCAAAAAGGCCACTGTTTATTTCTGTTGACATATTACACAGGGGTGTAAGCACAGGAGTTTATTTATTGGTTAAATTTGTTAGTTGCTTTTTTTATTTTTTTAAGAAAGTCTCCAAGTGACTTGACAAGATATAATACCAACAGAGCAAATCAATTAAATGCCAAAAAAAAAAAAAAACCAAGCAAACATTTCAATGTACAATGCAAATGGACAATACTAAATTCCTAAAATGTTCATCCAACAACACAGTAAGGAGAAGTCCTGCTCTCTGGAAGGAAGGACAGGGAAATAAATTTACAAAATCAAAACTGCCCCATGCACAGCAACTTTTGGTATTTAGGTATTTTTGGTACAACCAAATACCTCTTGCCTTCCTATCCAGCTCTTCTTCTAATGAAAGAACAGAGGGTTCCAAGATGTTTTCCATCAGACCAGACTCAGAGCAGGTTTGATTCAGAATCCAGAATCCTGCACCTTCAGACTATGCCCCTTCTATATCTGGAAAGCACTTAGAGGTCTCAAGCCAGGTACACCCCCCTGCTTTGTGGTGTCCATACTTTTTTCAAAGAGGGCCAGATTTGATGAAGTGAAGGGCCGTGAGGGCTGACCGAAGGGCCGACCAAAGTCGTTGAGGTTTTTTTTAGGATTTTACCCCAGGAAATAAACTGCCACAGGGGCCAGATTAAACCGACCAGTGGGCTGGATTAGGCCCCCAAAACGGACTTTGGACATGCCTGGCAAGGATTAGGAAATGTATGACCATGATTTTTAAAAAATTAAAGTTGTTTTTAAAAATAATGGGTTCTTCCAAACTAAGGCCTGCTCAGAGTAGACCCACTAAAATCAATGAACCTAAGTTAGTCATGTCCACTAATTTCAGTGGTTCTACTCTGCCATAGAACTAACATTGCATACAACTTTTATCGTTATCTTCCTCTTTGTATCCTATCCATCATCTGCTGAGCTCAAGACAACATATGTGGATGTGGGTTATTAATAGATAAGCTCTCAGAACAAGTGACCATATTTTATCTTCTTCATGGCATGGGAGGGTGTGTGAGAGAAAGAAGAGAAGAAGAGAGCAAGCCGCCATGGAGTAATGAGTTGGCTTGAGTAGTGGTTAACATGTTAGCCTTTGGTTAGTGAGGTCTCTGTTCACATCTCAGAATACCACCCCAAGAGGTTACATCAATGGTTCCCAAAGTGGGTGGTACCTCCCCCAAGAGTTGGTGGGATTTCCTAGGGGGATGCTAACAGGAGCAGTATGTATAAATGACTACCAGACTTTAAGAACTACTCTCACTGGGTCAAGTTAATCCAGTGGTTTTCAACCAGTGTGTCGTGGCACCCTGGGGTGCCTTGACTGATGGTCAGGAGTGCCGCGGACAACACTGGCCTCTGTCCCTCTTTCCTTCCCTCTGTCCTCTGATGCCCTCTCACATTTCTGCCTCCCAAAGGCTTGCCCAGCTGTTTGTCGCAGCAGCCCTGGCTACAATCTCCCCAGGAAAAGGCTGGGTCTGGGGCTGCTGGTTGCCAGGACCTGAGGCGGCTCAGAAACCGGGGGTGGGGGGCTGTGGCGGCTGCCTGGAGGACCCCCGAGGAGAGGGGAGAGGAGGCTGAGGGAACACTCCACAAGGGAGGGGTGAGGGGCTGCCAGCTCTGCAGGCAAGGGGTGACATAAGGCAAGCAGGCCCCACAGGGGTGCCGCAGAAAGAATGTCGTTGGTCAAGGGAGCCATGGACTCAAAACAGTGGAGCTAATCAATTATGTTGACTTAATTAAACTAAGTAGTTTTAATTTGATTTTGAGAACAGTGGTACCTCAGGTTAAGAACTTAATTCGTTCTGGAGGTCCGTTCTTAACCTGAAACTGTTCTTAACCTGAGATACCACTTTAGCTAATGGGGCCTCCCGCTGCCACCACCACGCAGTTTCTGTTCTCATCCTGAAGCAAAGTTCTTAATCCAAGGTACTATTCCTGGGTTAGTGGAGTCTGCAACCTGAAGCGTCTGTAACCCGAGGTACCACTGTATTTGTGCAATTAATTGTTACTGTTTTGAATTTTATCGTGTTATTAACTTCCTCAGTGAGTTATGCAAACTGTTATTCCAAATAATGCTTTTTATAGGGTGGAGTAGGCATCACTGGGGATGAGTTTGAGAACCGCTGGATTAAATCCTCACTCCTTCGATGGAGAAAAGTTCCAGATCTGCACTCCACTAGCCTTCACCTCCACTAGGCCACCAGCAAAAATAACCCAGCAAATTTCACGGCAGACTGGAGATTTGAACTCTGATCACCTTAGTTGAAGTCTCTAAACGCTATGCCACACCGACCCTCCTTGTGCTACTGTTGCTTTCCCTAGATTTGTGGCTCAGCTTGCAAACTTCTGCAAACAAATTAATTTAGATTTTACATGATTTGGATTTAAAGAGGTCACTTATCAGCCACTTGTTGGTGTGAATTAGAAGGGTGTTGTTTTTCCCCAAACCAACCAACCAACCTAAAACACTTCTCTCTGCAGTCCAAAATGTCCCAAGGATGAACTAACACAATCACAGAACTCTCTGTATAAGGAACAAAGAATGATAGCTCATTAAAGGCTGGACTGTGCTCCCCCATCCATCGCTGTAGTGAGGAATTGCCCACACATTCATTACTCACCACAGAGGCATGCCTAACTGCTCACCTCTCTGCAATTCCTTGATTAAACCTTGCAAATCATGTCAGTTACTATGGTAATGATCTTCCTTGCCCCTTAAACAGTGCTTAGAGTCTTCCCCCATTTACGTTGTTTTTTGCCAAGGAGTAGTTGGTCAGAATGGACAATAAACACACCCAAACCAACCCCCTCCCTCAGTCTCTCAGGACAGTTCAACACCACTTGTGTCCCGCCCCAAAAAAACAACCTCTTTTTGTTTGATGAGCCAAGGCTGCAATCCTAAACACAAACTTACTGGTAATCATCTTTTTCTGCTTTTGGTTTTATTGTATGAAATTGATTTTCGTAATTTCACTGTGTACTATGTATACTTTTGTCATTATTATATTATATTATATTATATTATGACAGCCAATCCCAGCCACCTACAAGAAATAAAACACAATTAAAAACAGTGTCATAAAATAATAATTTCCAGCATTTTTTTAATATGCTTTGGGTTTACTTTTGAAAGGAAAACAGGATAAACATTTCTGAATGGATGAATGGATGTATAAACAAATAAGCAAAAACAGTCCCCAGTGGACACAGTTGGGCTTACTTCTGAGTAAACAGGCACAGGACTGCAAGACATGAGAAGTTCTTGAACCCAGTACAGAAGGAAATCTGATATTGTTGTTGTTGTTGTTCCCAAACCGCTGTCCTGTTTATTAAGAGAACAACAGCTTTCTCAGGATAAAGGCTCACTGCCGATACCAAGAAAATGCTTCTCTTTTGTATGGGAGAAGATCAAAAACTCACTCAGGCAGAATCCTGGTTTGCTCTCAAGATTATTATGGCAACTAATGAAAGAAGCTGATTTCCTGCCTTAAACAATTAAGAAATCAGCTGCCTTTGGTTACCCCTAACAACTTACAGAGCCAAGGAGATTACTAAGCAAACAGCCTGCCCAGCTTCAGACACCACAGCCAAGGGGAATGCTAGATATGACCTCAATTCCCAGGGAGTCACTTCCCCTGCAGTTTTAAGGGCTGCTGGGAATTTAAAGTTTAAAAGATCTTTAAAGATGGGTTTGGCTAATTGGGGTTCAATTCACACGCAGCATCACCTGCACCAGTCCATTTAGACTGGCCACAGTGTCCTGTCTTTCAGAGCAGTCCGTCCATCTGAAGGACTGCCCAGTTCAAGTCTGGCTTAAAGATAAAAGAGCCAGTAGGAGGGGCTTTGCAGCTGCCCACCCAGAGTTGGCACCTGGACAGCAGACAGGTCACATGGCCACAGCCTTCGCCAATATGGTGCGATGTCCTGAGGCCGCGTATGCACTATACCTTTAAATCACATTCAAAGCACATTCTCTCCCTCAAATAATTCTGGGCACTGTGCATAGTTTGTTGAGGGTTGCTAGGAATTGTTAACTCTGTTGGGGGTACAATGCCCGGAACTATTTATGGGAAAATGTACTTTGAATGTGCTTTAAAGGTACTGTACAGTGTGTACGCAGCCATTATTTCTATTTAAATGATAGCGATTAGTTCTAAAGTTTGCAAGTTTTATGCAAATCTCTACCGTTTTTGGGGAGATGCATTTCTGCTGGGAGGGAGGTGCTGCAACAGGTGGGCAGCCTAGTCCTGTTCAAAAGAAGGGGACTCACACAAGAGACCTGCTTCCCCCCGTGCCCCAACCGGTCTGCAAATTGATGGCATTTGTCTAAATTTAGATTGCAAACTATGCTTGGCAGTAACTTTTCTGTACAATTGTCCGTATAGTTAAAGCTATGGTTTTCCCAGTAGTGATGCATGGAAGTGAGAGCTGCATCACAGAGAAGGCTGATCACCGAAGAATTGATGCTTTTGAATTATGGTGCTGGAGGAGAGTCCCATGGACTGTAAGAAGATCAAACCTCTCCATTCTGAAGGAAATCAGCCCTGAGTGCTCACTAGAACGACAGATCCTGAAGCTGAGGCTCCAGTACTTTTGCCACCTCATGAGAAGAGAAGACTCCCTGGAAAAGACCCTGAAGTTGGGAAAGATGGAGGGCACAAGGAGAAGGGGACGACAGAGGACGAGATGGTTGGACAGTGTTCTTGAAGCTACCAGCATGAGTCTGATCAAACTGCGGGAGGCAGTGGAAGACTGGAGTGCCTGGCGTGCTCTGGTCCATGGGGTCACGAAGAGTCGGACACGACTAAACGACTAAACAACAACAACAACTTTTCTGCTTCAGGTGTGCCATAAAGTGCCCTCTATGCTGGACTGATGGCTTGACCAGCACTCACCTGTGTTGTGAACGGGATGGATGCAAGAATTGGGGAGCTGCAAATCAGCTAGTGCTCAAAGGCATCAACAGAGAGGTGGGCAAAACATCAGTACTAATGCTCAGCATTTGTACAGCATGTTTGAATCACTACTTCACACATATTATTGAGACAGGGTACAGGGAACCCCAGAGTACAGACCTGTAAGGTTGGCCAATGCTATTCTCTAGTCACATGATGTGCAGCGAGACTGCAGACTGCAGACTTCAGGAGACCTGGGTTCAAATGTTGTATCAAACCTGTCGCTCGTCGGAAGACCAGTTGCTCTCTCTTAGTCATTGGGGTCATTGGGATTTAAACATTGGGGTGTGGGAAGCTCCATGCAAGAACAGCAAGATATAAATGTACAACGCAAATTTACTATATATTTTGGAAATGTTTTTTGTTTATTTGTAATGCATTTGGACACCCCTTGAAATATCGTAATCATATTTTGCATGGGAGTTTCTGAGACCATTGACCAATTTTTTTTGTCTGTCTTTGGATACAAGTGCATCCCATTTTGAACCAAGATAGGGTGCTGAACTTTTCAACGCTGTACTGGTTTTATCCACTGATTTCAAAACTGAAATGGATTTTTGTTTGTTTGTTTGTTTGTTTCCTTAGCATTTCCTGAGCAGCAGCAGTACAAATCTGCTACACAATAATAATCCCACTTGCGATTTGATGTTGCCTGTGTTTTCTACATAATAAACCTGCTTGCCCACTTTCCCCACCTGCTCCTTTGGCCCATCTTAACTCTTTCTCTCCTCTGCATCTTCTTGGGAACATTTTCAGCATTGCACAGTTGTTTATTTAGCAAGCCTTTAGTGCTTTAGTGGATACCATTTGGAATGGATATTTACCTTCTTTCTCAAGTCCTGACTCAAGAGAAGAGTGGATCATTTTACCTTGTCTTTACTTTGGGTGTTCTGTCAGTTTGGGGCAAGACTAAAACTGATGTTTTCTCTCCCCCACTCCTCTAAATAGCTTCCTCCTCTAAATACCCTCCTCCTCTCCTGCCCCCACAAATGCACCGACTTTCAAATTTTGGTTTGACACATTCGACTTGACAACTTTTTTAAAAACCAAAACCCTCTGCAAGCACTTTCAAAAAGGGCTACAGAATGCCGAGCAAGACTGAAGGGTGCATTTACTGTACTAGAGAAAGTTGTTACAACATCTGATGTGGATTCTTGATGTCACAAAGACCCTTGCTCCAGTTACTGGTAATTCCTATTGTCCGAAAAATGGGCGCCTGCATCTGTTAGCAGATGAAATGCAACTGCACCATTCTCAAAGGATTACGTGGTGGAAATAATAATTCCCAAAGTGTTGCTTGCTTTGCTGTGTTATAGCACCCTTTCAGGCAGCAGTGAATGCTTTTTAGCCACTTGCTCACCAAGTCTGTGAATGTATGTCTTTCTGACTGTTATGACTGGATACAACAAGCCCGACATGGGAATGATCTGGTACAGATATGGCACTTACAGGAAAACTTCCACCTCACCTCAAAGCAACCAGCTTTGTTTCAATAATGGTAGTCCACTGCCACTCATTAAATGTATGGAAACCAGACTATGCCTACAGAAGGGATAATGAACAAGTGAAAGGGGCCATAGGCAATGGGGGCTGGTTGGTCCATTAGGTCTATTGGGGTGCTGCTCAACCAACCTCAGTCTCCTCTCAACTAGCCCCCACTTATTAACTATTGGGGCTAATATTAGAACCTGGTATAACTAAAGTTTGGGATATTGCTCTTCTGGAGAAATTAACAGGCAAATTAAGAGTTACCAGGGGCCATTTCAGTTCACTTTTATTTCATTTGTAGGTAAAGAGGAACACGGTCTAGAACCCCCTCTTGCTTATGAGTGGATTTGGTCAAGGAGTTACATATAGCATAAACTTGATGTTGTGATTATGTGGCCACCTTGCAGCCCTCAGTATAACTTTCAAAACTACTATACACCTGTGGTTTTTGCGTTCTTACATATGCTTCACAATTTATTTTGTGTACAGAAAAGGACGATTGCTGGTTTGACGATATCCTGGAGCTGAGAACTGTTTTGTAGATCCGAAAAGCTAATTAAAAATATACCGAAACCAGGTGATGCCTGCAGAAGGGATAGAGAACCAGCAGGAGGAGACCTCAACATGGAGGAGGAGGGTGGGACAAAGCCAGAGTTAGCTGACTGCCTGTCATTGGCTCCGGCTCCACCTACCATTTGATCTCCCCAACCTTTGCCCAATCATTCTCATTGCTCAACATGAGCCGCTGGCCATAGGTCTGTGGTGGAACATCTGTTCCACATACAGAAGGCCGCAGGTTAAATCCTAGACATCTCCAGGTAGGGTGCCTGGAGCCTTGGAGAGCTGCTGCCTATCAGGGTAAATTATACTGGTCTGACTTCCTACGTTTCTAAGCCCCTGGTGTTCTCTAAGAAAGCCTATCCAGTCTCACTAGCCCAGGCATAGGCAAACTCCGGCCCTCCAGATGTTTGGGACTACAATTCCCATCATCCCTGACCACTGGTCCTGTTAGCTAGGGTATGATGGGAATTGTAGTCCCAAACATCTGGAGGGCCGGAGTTTGCCTATGCCTGCACTAGCCCCTGGAGAAGGGCAGACTTGTGACCCAGCAAGGGGAGCAGGCTGAGAGAAGCAGTGGTTGCCCGAGACTTGCAAAGCAAAGCGAAACCTTTCAAAGGCTGCCCTGCTTCGAACCCGGAGCAGATGCAAACAGACTGTCAGAAAATGATTGATCAACCTCGTGTGCAATTCACCCGACAGGGATCAGAAGGAGAAAAACTTCAGCGGAGCCACGTAATGTGAGTTAATGAAATCATATTTAACTAAGGGTGTGTATTTAGACTTGATCTTACCTTGGTGACTTAGCCATTAGTAGGAATTCATTGTTTACTTTCAGGATTCTTATCAGGACTTAGCCTGTATTTGCACGTGATTCCTCCTCCTCCTCCTCCTCCAGCTCCCACCACCCCCTGCAAGAAAAGAAAAAAGAGGGAGGGAAGGAAAGTATTGCTCAACATGCTGCATCTACTCTTGCTCAGAAATAAATGAAAACACAGCACGATCACGGCAGGCAGCTAAGCACAATTATCTAATCTGTTTAAAATGGTTATGATTTCTTTGCTGTTTGAAGCTGCTTCGTGGTTCCCTCCTTAGGAAAAGTGATAACAACCGTGGTCAAAGCGGAGCGTTAAGTTTGGCGAGTCCCCGCAAATGACACAGGGGCAAGGGAGGCAGGCTAGAAATTTAGAGGATGTTATGACTTATGCAGACCAATTTGTCTACCCTCTTGGGTTTTGCCCTTCATTTGGATCTCCTAGATTCTAATGGATCACAAAAAGGGCAAAATCACAGAGAACTGTACCCTTCAAAGGAGGTTTCGGGGCAAATTTATGCAACAGAGGTCTGCCTCTGGTGAGTGGAGATGGATAAATCTGTCACTTTTGGTTTCTCCTGAACTTCTTACTTCTTCCGATTTGAGTTTAACTGGCCACATTTCTGCATTAGTTTGTTTTTAAAAATTGTTAGTATTTTGATGTGAATTTCTCCCATTTTTCCCATTTCAATACACTTTGTATCCCACTTTCGCCAACTTGCATACTTTTATGAACACTTTTCCTCCAGTATATATGCTGCTGCTTTTCGTAGGCACATTTCGGTTGGGGAACCTGCATCAGAAAGTTTGGAGAAGTTTGCAAATTTCAAAGGGCATCTGAATTTCAATGCACACATTGTTTCTGGAGGTGTGAATTAGGTAGGTTTGCATTGAAATGTGAACTAAATTGAATTCTTCTCCTCTCTACCCCCCACCCTAATCCTTACTGGCTACTATCCAAGGTAGCTTTATGCAGCCCCTGGGATCAGAGGCAATATGACAATGAAGACCAGTTACTAGGGAGCTGCAGGTGGAAAAGCTGTGGTCTTCAGGCGCTGCCTGTGGACTTTTCATAGACAATCGTTTGACTGCTGAGTGAAATAGGGTTGATCTGTCCCAGCAGGGTTCCTGTGGTCTTAAAACAAAAATTTTGAAATATTGGTGACTAAAGAGGCTTGGGGGAAATAGAAAAGTCTTCATCCAGTTCACCAGTCAAAGCTCCCTGGGGAATGAATTCCACCAGAGAGCCACCATCATGCTTGCGGTGTAGAGCAACCCCTAGCAGCAACCAGCACCAATCAGAGCAGCACACTGCTGTCACATGGGTTAAAATATGGCCAACCAAAGGACACTATACCTTGGGCTCCCTCAATGGGGTTAGAGCAGCCTTTCTCAACTTGCGGGTCCCCAGATGTTGCTAAACTACAACTCCCATCAAGCCTAGCTAGCAAGGCCAGAGCTCAGGGATGATGGGAGTTGTAGTCCAACAACATCTGGGGACCCATAGGTTGAGAACTGCTGGGTTAGAGAGTTGAATGGTTTTGTTATATATATAATTATAAGCGGTATACAAATTCTTTTAAATAAGCCCAGGTAACATATTGTGCTAATTAACAGGGTTCTATATAGTTCCCTGGCCAGGTTATAAAAATGCAAGTCTGCAGCCACATCCTTAGTCAAGGAAGGAAAACAGGGCAGGGGAAGTCTGAAGGTTCCCATGTTGTTAAGTGTAGGGGTAGCACACTTGTACACCCCCAAATCACAACACACAGGGCCTGAGCCTCGGCATGTGTGACTAGAATGATGGAGTCGTACTGGTCCACATAGGAACCAACTTCTAGGGCTAAGGTCCCTTCGGGGCCCCCAATAAAATATTTGAAGGGGCTGGGCCCTCCCAAAGTTGATGGAGCTTGCTATTCAAATGGAATGCACACACCGTGTATTGTGATCGATTATGCAAGGCGGGATTTACCTGCCCCCCCCCCGCAAATATTTTATTCAAGTTGGCACCCTTGCTGGTAAAGTTAAAGGGACCCCTGACCATTAGGTCCAGTCGTGGCCGACTCTGGGGTTGCGGAGCTCATCTCGCTTTATTGGCAGAGGGAGCCGGAGTACAGCTTCCGGGTCATGTGGCCAGCATGACTAAGCCACTTCTGGAGAACCAGAGCAGCGCACGGAAACGCCATTTACCTTCCCGCCAGAGTGGTACCTATTTATCTACTTGCACATTGACGTGCTTTCGAACTGCTAGGTTGGCAGGAGCAGGGACTGACCAACGGGAGCTCACCCCGTCACAGGGATTCGAACCGCCGACCTTCTGATCGGCAAGTTCTAGGCTCTGTGGTTTAACCCACAGTGCCACCTGCGTCCCCTACCCTTGCTGGTACAGCAGCTGTTTTGAGTGCAGAAGCTTCAATCCCCAGCTTCTCCAGGTCCCTCTAGAAGGGACTCATGCCTTAAACCCTAGAGAGAGCTGCCAGTGTAGACAAGACTGAGCTATATGGACCAATGGTCTGATCCATCAGTATTAGGCACATGGCACAGAATTCCCCTCTGTTTTCTGCCTCACCCACCCAATCTCAAGCAGGATCTCGACGAAGAGCTGGAAATTCTGTGGAAATCCTGCTGGCAGCAGGGCTTTCGGACACAATTCTCATGGGTTTCATGTTGCCCGTCCTTTGTGCATGCTCAATTACACCTGAGTTTCATACTGAAGAGGCTCGCTCGTGAGTCTGCGGCTGGTCCCGAGAGAATAGTATGATCCTGTTTCTTTTGCCTGAAATGTCAGGGCAGTGTGTTCATAGTTCACGTCTCCTTTGCTAACAAACCTCTTGGATGTGGAGTCGTGCGCTGCACAAACGATACAAACAAGAGTCCACGATGATACACACAAACACAGAGGATAAAGGAAACTCAAACACAAAACACGAGGAAAAGAATCTTTTCTCTGCCAACAATGAACGGACGGCCTGACCTATGCAAGGGGACATGTGGAAGAAAACTCCAGCGGATGGCTTAGGAAAACGGACTCGACAGCAGAGTTTTGTTCATAACTTCTTGATTCTATCTCCTCCAAACACTTGAATTCTAAGCTTCGTCCTCTTCAAGTTACTTTGAAATTCTGAGATGATTCTAGTTTTAGTAGATTAATCCAGCCAAAAGTATGTCTTTCAGATGTGACATATCTGGAATTCAGAATTTTATACACACACACACACACACACACACACAGTGGTACCTCAGGTTACATACACTTCAGGTTACATACACTTCAGGTTACAGACTCCGCTAACTCAGAAATATTACCTCGGGTTAAGAACTTTGCTTCAGGATGAGAACAGAAATCGTGCTCCAGCGGCGCGGCAGCAGCAGGAGGCCCCATTAGCTAAAGTGGTGCTTCAGGTTAAGAACAGTTTCAGGTTAAGAACAGACCTCCAGAATGAATTAAATACTTAACCTGAGGTACCACTGTGTGTGTGTGTGTGTGTGTGTGTGTGTGTGTGTGTGTGTGTATTTAACTGCTTTAGGTTTGCTGGCATCTTTCCATCTTTCTGCATTTAGAGAGGCATCAAATATGAAAACTCGCAGGCTGTCCCCTATCAAAGACAACATATACTGTGACATACCAAGTGTACTAAATACCATTGCATGTCATCTATCAATCAATGTCAAATAAATGGAATGACATATGTGTTTACTCGGAGGTAAGCCCCATGGAGTGTAAAGGGACCAAATTTCCCAGTTGAGTGAGAATAGGGCAACAACATAAATGCTATGGTATGTTAGTTCTCAGCAAGCAAATGATAAACCATCAGCTTATGAAATAAAATCTAACTATAAAATATTCTGTGAGTGCCTGGCTAATATTTATTTCTTTATTTATTTCCCTTCCCTTCCTAACCCGATCGCTCATCCCAGTTGGGTTCCCAAGCTGGCTATTCTCTGAGTATTTGAACACACAGATGCTGTTGATCAGAATTCACAGAGGAGAACTTTGGGGAACAGATCTGCTTCACTTCAAGTTGAAATACTTGCATAATGGGGTGGTAGTCAACTGTGTTTTACTTAGAGTAGACCCACTGAAATGCATGTATGTGATTACTGCCTCTTGACTGCGGAGGCAGAGCAGAGGCGTACTTACTGAATTCAAGGCATAGGCATAGGATTGCACTTATAGCTCTTATGGATCTTTCAGAATGATGTACACCAAACAGCAGCAGCAGAGAATAGAGCATACACTTCAGAACGATCGCGAAAACAAGGCAGAATGATGTTACCTGACAAAGAAAAAGATGAATATTGTCTTTAGGCAGACACGCCCTCGAGGGTGTTATCACTCATAAATCAGAAGAGAAATCAAATGAATTGCGTGTGCCAGAAGCTGTCAATCACTGCCAGCGAAAATTCTACTGTTACTTGCCAAGTGAAATTCAGAAAGCCAAGGCAGAGAAAAAGAGAGGGGGAAAGAAGGGGCGGATATTCATGCCACCATGCTGAACACAGCTTGCAGTTTGAACCGTTAGTGGTAATGCTCCTACATCACCAGGGTTTGCCCTTGCTTAGTGGCAGTTCAGTATGCATTTTGTATTGTGTTTGTCTGCTTTTCTTGCTTGTTTTGAAAACTTTTTAATGGCTATTTTAATTGCACTGCTCACCACTCGAAGGACATCAGTGTACAAATGTATTAAATTGAATGAAATGAGCTGGAAGTTCACCTGTGCTGGGAAAGGGGGAGTGGCTCAGGAAGGCAGGTGTGTGAAGTGCCAGGCAAATCAATCAACCCCCATTAATTGTCTTTTTTAAAGGGAAAATGTGAATAAATTGAGGATTCATCTCTTGGAGGTGGGCTCGCTGTGATAACTGGAAGTGCAACCCCCATTTTCTGAGGCATATTCTTTTATCAAATTGTGTTGGTTACAGACAGGTGAGGCTGCGTTAATTTTGCGGTGTGCTTTTCAAACTTGTACTGAGGTAATCTAGAGCCTGCTGTAAAAGCTGGATTCTGTGCACTGAATAAATTATGCAGATTAGATGATACTTGCCTATTCATCTTTCCTTTGCATAATGTATTCTGCTCTGGGCATCATGAAGAGATGGCGCAATGACTTACAGAGCACGGAAACCTCACTTGAGTGATCCCAGAAATCCCAGAAGTCTTTTCAAGATGTGGACATTTTGACATGCCCACCAGAGGTACCACCTTGGGCTAAAGATGGGGTGTGCACACATATTAGTTAAAGCAGGGGTGCAGTAGGTTTTTCAGACCAGGGGCCTCATTCCTTTCTGAGCAGCTTCCCAGGGGCCACATGTGAGTGGTGGGCAGGGCCAAAGGAAAAGGGGAGGAGCAATTGGTGTAAATTTCACCTTTGCACAGTAGGCTAGTTTCTACCCGCACTCAGATGCCCCTCTCTATCCTCTACCCAGGCAAGAAAGAGTGCTAGGATGCATTCCAGCTAGGCAAAATATATATATACAGGAGGGTGCAAAACAGGTTTGGTGAGATGATTAGCTTGGAGAAAGTGGGTGTGGCTAAGAAGGAGGTGTGGCCTGGGGAGAGTCGTGAGACCCAGATGGAGACGCCTGAAAGGTAGAATTTGGCACCTGGGCCTCAGGTCACACACCTATTTCTGCCTATTTCTGCAGCCATGAGGGTTAGAAACCTATTTTCTAGAAACAAATTTATCCGGCGATAAATGCTGCACCTGCAGATTTCCTGTGGTTGCAGTCCTGGCAAGAGCGGTTGTATGTCCCTACCATGTCCTGTCCGTGAATGTTCCTGCAAATGACCTCCGATTGCTCAGTGTCTACGGTTGAAACGCTGAGTCACTCACCCCATACAGGCCACTGGTCTCACCCATTCATCATGGCAAACTAGCACTAGAGATCTAACTTCAGCATCTATTTTATTTACACATGCCCCCCCCCCAATTTAGCCATCAAAGAGCCATTATCCGGGGCTAGTCAAACAAATTGTCAGGTCATTGATGTACCTGACTTTGTGGAACATCTGCGAATGTGTATTTGGAAAGAGATACAAGCGCCTTTAGGAGCATTTTGAAGTTAGCTGGCAAATCAGCTACCCCAGTCAAAAGATATCTCCCATTACAGATGATATAATGACTTTTGGTTTGCTTAAAGCCGAGGAAACATTGACACAGCGATTAAGAGGGGGGAGGGGGAATAAGTTGTGGAGGGGCAAGGGGGGGAGGAACAGAGAGAAAAAGAGAGAGAGAGAGAGAGAGGGAGAGAGAGAGAGAGTTAGAGAGTTACTTTATACCACCTGAATTCTGGTTGTTCCTGGGGCCTAGACCCTCGTCTTATTTGAGGAAAGATTAGCTTGACAAATTGGATAAACATTTTATGCATGACAGGACGCTGATGGAGAGCCCGTTCTGCAAGCACACCTGTTGGTAGTTTGCTTAGCGTGTGACCAAGGTGTTCAGCTAGCCCTAAGTCCTCCCATGTTGCTCTGTTTACTGTTGGACAGGTATGGGCAGATCTGAGCTCTAGGCCTTAGTAACAGTTGCTGCAATCTTTTGCCAGTGACTTAAAAAAAAAACACCTCATTTTTAAAAACTAGACTAGGCCACAGAAGTTTTCATTTAAGGAGGACTGCTGTCCAAGAAGCAGAGAAAATTGCAAAGACAATAATAATCATAATGCAATGACATTTGCCACCTCCCAGGGGCCTGGGGGTTTGGCTACTCGCATGTATATTATCCTCCTGAGAAGACCTGTGGCGTTTGGCCATTCTGCTCAAGAGACACTTAACAAAAGAACGATTCCGTAATTAATTTATGGGATTCGCTGCCACAAGATGTGGCGATATCCACCAATTGAGACGGCTTTAAAAGGGGATTAAACAAGTAAAACGAGGAGTATAAAGCTATCCATGACTACCCCTCATGATGGCTCCAGAATTCGAAGCATTATACCTCTGAATACTTGGAATACACCAATGTGACAAGTCTGTTACCTTCATCTCTTCTCTGCGTACTTCCCAGAGGCATCTGATTGGCCACTGTGGGGAAAAGGATGCTGGACTAGGTGGACCACTGCATTGCTTGGATCCATCGGGAATCTTCTTATATTCTTACAAATTGGATGGAGTGCTTTCACTGACTTATTTGAGTGACTTTGATGCTGCTTTTTAAGATCATATCCTTCCAAAGAAATGCTCTCCCTATGGAGTTTTGGTCGAGCCAACCAACTGTTTGGTTTAACATCTTGAGTTAAGGACCTTCCATGTTCACTCAAGCTCCAAAATGCTGGACAATTGCATCTGCCAATGGTCACACCCTTCACATATGCATTAATTAGACACTAATGATATGGGGACGTGGGTGGCGCTGTGGGTTAAACCACAGAGCCTAGGGCTTGCCGATCAGAAGGTTGGCGGTTTGAATCCCCGCCATGGGGTGAGCTCCTGTTGCTCGGTCCCTGCTCCTGCCAACCTAGCAGTTCGAAAGCACGTCAAAGAGCAAGTAGATAAATAGGAAGGTAAACGGCGTTTCCGTGCACTGCTCTGGTTTGCCAGAAGTGGCTTAGTCATGCTGGCCACCTGACCCAGAAGCTGTACGCCGGCTCCCTCGGCCAGTAAAGCGAGATGAGCTCCGCAACCCCAGAGTCGGTCAGAACTGGACCTAATGGTCAGGGGCCCCTTTACCTTTACCTTAATAATATGATAGGATGTACTGTGCCTAATTCTACCTTCCCTGCTACCTTGAAGCTGGACAGAAGTCAGTGTAAGAGTGGTGGACCTAAATCCCAGATTTTTCTATTCCCTGTCATACATACTTAGCTCCAGTCCGTGCAACTGAAGCTATTGTTTATTTACGTTAGCCCTAGTGATCAGAAAGTGCAAAAAGACTGCCCAGGCAAGAGCAGGAATGGGATGCTATCAAAGAGGTTCATCAGCTTTCAGAAGTAGTTGGCCTCTTACATCCTGGCCTCCGGGCATGATTAGGCACAGAGAGTTGTTCCTACAATGTAATCCCCCGACCTTGTGTTTCATTAGTTGAGTGTGCAGTCACTCAATATTCTGCTGGGGGGATTTAAATTTGACTGAATCATTTTACAGAGCTAGATTAGTTCTGCTTTTTAAGAAAAGGCGCTGATTTTGTTGTGCTTTTTTGAATTTGCTTTTAATATTTATGTGGGAAAGTTTCCTGCTTGCATTCCTGTCTCTTTGAAAGATGAGCACAACTCAATGGCAGGCACAATTTATATATTTAAATCTGGCAAACTCAAGTTGCCCATTTAGTATGAAATCTGGCCTATGCCATTGGTAGTCCAAATGTTTCACAGTGGGCCCGTATGGAAATATTCAGCTCATATGGAAATATTCAGCATGTCCTAGGAAATATTTCATGAATGGAGGGGAGGATCAAGTTGGTGTTGAGTTGTGCTCAGGGACTATTATGGACGAGTTAAGTAGTAAGAACTGCTGAATAAAACAGAGAAATGCAAATCTGCTGTCGAGTCCCAAAATTCATGATTAAAATTTAGCAGAGAGTAAAGCAACCTAGCAGAAAGCATGTCAAAGTGCAAGTAGAAAAATAGGTACAACTCCGGCGGGAAGGTAAACGGCGTTTCCGTGCGCTGCTCTGGTTCGCCAGAAGTGGCTTGGTCATGCTGGCCACATGACCCAGAAGCTGTACACCAGCTCCCTTGGCCAATAAAGCAAGATGAGTGCCGCAACCCCAGAGTCGGCCACGACTGGACCTAATGATCAGGGGTCCCTTTACCCTTTATCTTTTTAAAGCCACCTTTCAATGCTAAATCCCCTTTCAGAAAATTATTTGAAAGCCTGCAATTTCCCTTCAAGACTATATCCATGTCCATCCTTATCAGCATCCTGTGCTGTGAAATCCAGTCTTCAGATAATGAATGGGGGAAGTGCCAGCCACGTTGCACAAGGGGTAGACTTGTGATGAACACGTGGCTGCTTGCCTTAAAAAAAAAAAAAGTAGAGTAGACAGCATCCATAGAGGATATCACTCACCAAGAGGGGACAGCAATGTTTTGACAAGAAAAGGATTTATCAAGGGGGCAACCATGTGATAAGGTGGGAGCGGGGGTTGTTTTGTTCTTGTTCGTATTATGTACTTTGTGGTTTTATTCTGTGTTTTATCCTGTGAACAGCTGTGAGATCCTCAGATGAAGGGCTAAATAAATAAATAAAATAATTCTAAAAACAGTGGCATACTTTATGGATGGTGCTATAGAACTGCCCTCCAGCACTAGAGTCGTTTTTAAGATCTTGCCAGAGCAGTCTCATAAGTGAGCTCTGTTCAGTTCAGTGGCACAAACTCCCAAGTAAGCGGGGTATAGGACTGCAGACTCAACCATGGCTACTGATCTGAAACAGTCCCATTAGAGAAGTTAACCTTATGATGGTAATTTCCCTGGCCTATCACCCAGGAAAGCTTCCGTGTGCAAACCACTGGTGAGATGATTCGTAGAATGAAATAAAGGAAATACCACACCCATCAGACACCTCAGAAGTAAGGTAGACGCAGCAGAGACCCTGCACCCCATCCTTGAGGAGCTCATCTATTTTCTCTCTCTCCCTTTCCCTAATTTTTGAATTCAATTTCTTGTCTCATTAGCTGATGGAGAATGGTGAGATAAATTTTCAGGACGAATTTTCAACACGGCACTGTTCAAAATCGTACTGAGCGATTTTGCTGCTGTTATCAGAATTCTTCCTCCTCCCCTTGAAATTCCTCAGATGTTCCACCTGAACAGGAATTGCTTGCATTCACCTCAAAATTTCGTTTCAGGTGCAATATGGCTGCGAGCAACTCTATGTCATACCTAGGCATGAAATGAACCACTGGAGTCCTCTGGCAAACCAAATCTGCACAATTAAATCTCAACCTGTGGGTTTGTGGCAAAAAGAAACTCACAAAAAGGCAAGGTTTCCATCCCACCTCCAGATAGAAACACTCCTTTAAAGCACATGCCCTGAAAAAAACCGTTTAACCAAAGTTTGATGTAATCAACGAAATCACTTCACTTTTTAAAAAATTGTTTTTCTTGTGCGTAAGGCTGTGTCTTTCAAATAATCCACAAGCAAATAGCTCTATTCCGTAGATGAGAAATTATAAAAGACCATGTAATCAGCTGACAAAGGCACTGAAAACAACTCCAGAGGAAACGCTTAGCTGTTCTTACAAAGCTACAATGCTCTGTTCTGTTTTCTCCGCCTACTCTTTAAGTGTACACTCCTGACATTTCTTGCCTCACAACTGGACTTTATGAATGAGACCCGGGGGATGTTTTCTGGTAAAGAATCATAAAGGGAAGGAATTATAGTATTACTGAGGAGTGAGCTGGTTTTCCAGTTGCTACCCAGATCTGAATGAATAAGAAGAGCATTGGTTTTCTCCCAGTGGCAACAAATGCATGAATCAGTTTTCTAACGCTGAATTGTTAAAGAAAGCTTGGATGAGCCAGCCAGCTAAGCTGAAGGAGCTATCAACACCCAAAATAAATTGCAGTGTTATATTTAGTGACGCTTTGATGGTTTTTCTGAAGTCCTGTTACGTGCAGCTGAAGGTTTGGGAATTTCTCCAAAGTCTATAGCAGCTACTTCAGGCCCAACAATTGATCTGGGAAGATGACAAAATAGGCAGCCTTTAGTTTCCACTTCCAGGTTTGCCAAAGCGGCTGGAACAATCTGCCCTGGTCTATTTGTATTTATGTGAGTGCACATGAAGTTTTAAATGTCTCCCTTTTCATAACCATGTAGCTGCATAAAGCAAAATCACATGTTATTTTTTAAATATGTTTGTTCAAGTATAGCATTTTTATTTATTTTGAAAAATGTCTAAACTACATAATAAAAACAAACCCTTGCATCAATGTACATAAAACAAAATAAAATTACCCATAGCACAGATCGGAAAACAAGCATACGTAGCTAAATTATCCATGTGGATAGGCTTTGCTGAAATGAGAAACACTTTAAAGTAGGTATCTAAAGCAAAATGGCAAGGGTGGGTTCTCTGGCGGTGTGAATACTTGAACAATATTCAAGCTTCAGCTGCCGCATTTATCACCATCTGATCTATAGCAGCCAGTATTTTATGATATTGTTAAATACTGACTGCTACATATGAGATGGCATCAAATGTTGAGTTTCTGACAGAAGAAGGGAATTCTGAATCAGCATCCAGCGGCTAGCACAATAGACTTTGTTTGTTTGTTTGTTTGTTTGTTTGTTTGCTGTATGTTTGTTCATTCATAGCAACCAGTTAAAAGAGATTTGGGCTTTTCATGTTAAATTTCAGTTCAAAATTTCTGACATCAAAAATCTGGATTTCAAAATCTGGAAAATGCATCTGATTTTGAAGTTTGACCAAAAAAAATTAAATCATTCCAGCTACCCTCTGTTGTGTAAACCAGACCTCAGGGACCAATTTGAGTCACCCTTAATCTATTTTGTGTCGCTGTTTAAATGATGAATTTGGGAGGGGGGTTTGCCTAATTTGAATTCTACAGATTCTCAAAGAAAGGGGGGGTGGACCTTACCAAAGATTTCTTCTACAAATCTTCTCAACAGGGGACACCTTGGGGGAATTTGCCCAACACACAAAAGATCTCCCACAGTTAAGGAAATCATGCAAATTATTTCTTCTTTTTCACCTCTGTGTGCTGACCTTTTGACCCTCAAACAGAGTACATCTTTGCAAAGCTGCTCTTGTAGATTTACTTATGCTGACGTGTTGGTAAAGAGTGGCGATGAAAAAGAGAAAGGGGAGACAGGCACAAAATGCAGTGTGAACATATTCTTTCTGAAAAAGACGTGGGAAGACCTAGGAGAAGGTCTCGCACCCTACACAGGAATGGGTAATTTGCAGGCAAGTAGCCAGGAGTTGAAGGGACGCGGGTGGCGCTGTGGGTTAAACCACAGAGTCTAGGACTTGCCGATCAGAAGGTTGGCGGTTTGAATCCCCGTGACGGAGTGAGCTCCCATTGCTTGGTCCCTGCTCCCGCCAACCTAGCAGTTCAAAAGCACGTCAAAGTGCAAGTAGATAAATAGGGAAGGTAAACAGTGTTTCCATGCGCTGCTCTGGTTTGCCAGAAGCGGCTTAGTCATGCTGGCCACATGACCCGGAAGCTGTACGCCAGCTCCCTCGGCCAATAAAGCGAGATGAGCGCCGCAACCCCAGAGTCAGTCACGACTGGACCTAATGGTCAGGGGTCCCTTTACCTTTACCTAGCCAGGAGTTGAGAAGGATAGGGGATATTCTGTTCTGAGTAAAGGCCACTGTACAGTGAAGCCGGAGAAGGAAGAGGGTTGTGCCGATTCCTGTGAGGATCACGTCTCCTGTGCTCAAACATGCTCAAACAGGGAAGGGCTGTAGCTTGGTGGTAGAACATCTGCTTTGCATGCAGAAGGTCCCAGGTTCAATCCTGAGCATCTCCAGGTAGGGCTGGTTGTTGTTGTTCTTGTTTAGTCATTTAGTCGTGTCTGACTCTTCATGACCCCATGGGCCAGAGCACACCAGGCACTCCTGTCTTCCACCGCCTCCCGCAGTTTGGTCAAACTCATGCTGGTAGCTTCAAGAACACTGTCCAACCATCTCGTTGGGAGTTGTCCAACCATCTCACTGGGAGTTACTTACACCTGAAACCCTAGAGACAACCCTGCTGTCAGTCAGTGTAGACAATGGCCTGACTTGTGTAAGTCCTACATCGCTATGCCCTCAGGAGAATGGATCATACCCATCAAAGATGCTTTTATTGTCACCTGTGAAAACTCTCCCAGACTTGCAAACTGAAAGTGTTCCTAGCGCCATTGCTCTCTGGGTTTACAATAATCCCACAAACTTGCTGGATCACTTTGGCAGTGACGAAAGAGAGGGTAATAGGATCTGGGTTGGCCCTGGTGGTTTGATCAAGGCTTCTGCAGCTGCCGTTAGTGACTCACTCAAAGACTGCGCAGCAGTAACAAAGAGGATAGGAAACTGAAGGGGAACTCTCCGAAAAGCAAGGAATATTTGGAAGGGCAGTTTTTATTCTAAAAAAAATCAGGAGAAGTTCTCCTGCCATATCGCTGCCTTTGTGCCACCTTCCTCTGATGTGCTATTCATCAACACTGTGTACACATGTAGGCGTGCATGTTTAGCCTGTTCCTAGTCCACAAATACCTGCCTTTGCACCTGGATGCCTTCAGAGAAGCAGGTGAACCCTTTCCAAACATTTGGCACAGAAATTAAGCTTATCGTGGATATCATCATGACCCTGAGTATGTGTTCAAACACTGAGGCTTTGGGTGTCTCCACAGTGATGTGCAACTCAGCGTGCTGAGGAAGACCCAGCTGTAATAAGAACCAAGCAAAGCCCTGTCGTCACAACGTGTTTAATGAAAATGATCCCATGCCAAGTATAAGATACGTAGGCTCTGAAGATGCAAGATGACCATTCCTTAAATCTGGCATGAATTAGGCATTCCAAGAATAAATCAATTGGCCTTCGGAATCCACGTTAACAGCCAAATCGGTGGTTAGAGAAGCAGAGCTGGACTGAGAAGACCTGGTGTCAAGTCCCTGCTCAAGTAGAAAATGCCAGGGCCAGCTCAATTATTGGGTAGAATAAATCAGTGCCTCAAGCAGTTGATTTTGGCACCCTTAAAGGTTCTCAGCTATTGAATTCAATTTATATATGAGTGTGTTGGAAGCCACCCAGAGTGGCTGGGGCAACCCAATCAGATGGGAGGTATTTAAATAATAAATGTTGTTGTTGTTGTGTGTCTACATGCACATGCACACACCCACAGGCACATTTTGGTGTGCATGCAGAGACAACTCAATATATTTTCATGCTTTAGGCAGACTGTTCAAATCTTCATATTGGTGATTTTGTTGTTGTTGTTTAGTCATTTAGTCGTGTCCGACTCTTTGTGACCCCCTGGACCAGAGCACGCCAGGCACTCCTGTCTTCCACTGCCTCCTGCAGTTTGGTCAAACTCATGCTGGCAGCTTCGAGAACACTGTCCAACCATCTCGTCCTCTGTCGTCCCCTTCTCCTTGTGCCCTCCATCTTTCCCAACATCAGGGTCTTTTCCATGGAGTCATCTTCTCTTGTTTAATATTGGTGATATTAAAACCCTATTCCAGGGATGTGGCCTCTCAAGCCTGGGGATGAAATGCGGCCCTCTGTGTCTCTCCACCTGGCCCTTGGAATGCTCCCCAAGCCACATGCCTCCGTGGCCCTGTTAAGCAGCCCAAATGGTGTTGTCTGCCTGAAATTTCTCCTTGATCTCTAATAATGCCTCTTGCCTGCCTGGATGGAAGTTTTGGGGAGGGAGGGGGTGCATGAGCATGTGTAGAAACTAGCCTATACTACAAAAGTGAAATTTGCATTCATTGCTCCTCCCCTTTTTGCCTCTTGCCCTGCTTGCCACTGACTTGTGGCCCCTGGAAGGCTGCTCAGAAGGAAATATGGACCCATTCAGTCACTCATTCCCTCCTCACATTACCACTGCTTACTGCCCCTGACCCACCTCTCGTTGCCCTCTCTGCTCTTCACACGTTAGAGAAGAAGAGGAGGAGTTTGGATTTGATATCCTGCTTCATCACTACCCGAAGGAGTCTCAAAGCGGCTAACATTCTTCTTTCCCTTCCTCCCCCACAACAAACACTCTGTGAGGTGAGTGAGGCTGAGAGACTTCAGAGAAGAGTCACCCAGCCCAAGGTCACCCAGCAGCTGCATGTGGAGGAGCGGGGAATCAAACATGGTTCACCAGATTATGAGTCCACTGCTTTTAACCACTACACCAAACTGGCTCTGGAGCTCTGCTGCCTTCATGCCAATCGGTGTAGACAATATTGAGCAAGATGGACCCACAGCCTGTTGCGGGACAGAGAACTTCCTGTGCTTGCACCAGTGCTCCAGTTCTGAAGTTGCTGTGACAGCTATACATTCATTCATTTAATGAAATTTATATGCCACAAGTTTGGAGGGGGGGCGCTCAGGGTGGTTCCTAAAGCAGCTTCATGTTCTTAAAGCATTAAAAATGCGTTTGGGTTCAATAAGAAAATACGTATTGTAGTATATATATTTCACATTTTCCCCAAATTTCCATTTATTTGTTTGTTTGTTTCTGGGGGGGAAATGAGTTGGGTTTTTTGCTTGCATAGCTTCAGAATGCCTGGAAATTCTTCCTGTCCAAGTTCTGAGGCTCGTCCCGGGTAGTTCACTACCCTCCCTAGTGCCAGGCTTGCGACTAGACTGGTTGGCAACTTCAGCCTGTGATAACTCCAACAAAGCAGGGCAATGGGAGTGGTGGCCCAAAATATCTGGTTGAGGAAGGCTGGCCTATGAGGGTCCTTGATCAAGTCTTGGAGCCCCTTCTATGGGCACAATATCAACCAGTTGTGCTCAGACGTGACATGTCTGAAGTCCATTTCACGAGGTTTTCACCCACCCAAAATTAGGCAGTGCGTTGTTATTTCATGCATTTAAATGCCTTGATTGCAGGAAAGCATCTATGCGGTTTGTGAGAAATATTAACATTATCGATAAAAAAAAAGTTCAAAACAATGAGGAGCATTTGGAAATCATTAAAATTAACAGCAAAAGAGACTGAAACAACGTCAACACCTACATTTGGCAAGGATAGCCTTGCCAAAGCAAAAATGTTTCAAGCAGACGCCAAAAAGAGTATATTGAAGGGGCCTGCCTGAACTCAGTAGGCAGGGAGTTCCGAATTTAGGGGCCATTTGAAGAAAAGATTGATTTTGTACAGCTGCAGAATTCACGGCTCCTGTAACAGGGCTATTTCCTCAGACCAAAGCAGTCAAGTGGGCGCATATGAAATTAGGCCAGGCATGTCCAAAGTCCATCTCGGGGGCCTAATCTGGCCCTCTGGTCAATTTAATCTGGCCCCTGGCAGGATATGTCCTGGGGTAAAATCCTTTAAAAAGCTCAACAACTTTGGTCGGCCCTCACGCATGTTCACTTTATCAAATCTGGCCCTCTTTGAAAAAAGTTTGGGCACCCCTGAATTAGGCAATGTTTGCTCAGAAAATTGTCCCAATTACTCCCAATAAGTGTATGTATAGTTGCAGGTTTAGCATATTGAAATCATTCAAGTCACCCCGCAGGTATCTGTTTTTTAAAAATAATTTTTATTAGTGTTCGAAAAAGAATTCAAAGATTAATATCAGAAACCTTTAAAAACTAATCTAAAAAAAACTAATCTAAAGAAAAACACAGACCCAAAAGAAAAAGAAAAGAGAGAAGAAAAAGAAGAAGAAAAGAACCCTGCAGGTACCTCAAGGGAGTTCCCCTGCCTGCTCTTGCTCTCTTCTTGTGAATATAATTGTGGCCAGGTGGTACAAGTTCCTCAGAAATGGGTCGATCATTATATACCTCTCCAGAGTTCAAGTGTTGGGGGGGGGGGGAATGGTAGCACCTGCAAGGGGTAGGAGATGAGCTGAAAGATTACACATCAAAAGTTGGGTGCCTTTCGTACAACAAATGGTTGAAATTATATGTAGTTATATGTCAAATGTGAAATGTTTTTTGTTTGGCTATCCTTTAGGAAAAGGGAGGGAGGAAGGGAGGAAGGAAGGAAGGAAGGAGAGATAAAGACACCTCCCTTACAGAAGTCAGGCTGGGATCAATAAAAAGCACTCATTTCTTTTTTTGTAACCAGCCTGTTCATATCTTGTTTAGTTTGAGGTCAGTGACCAGCGGCATCTGACCTACAGAAGTTAATTCTACAGAACAATAGGCAAGAGTTTCCGAGGCCTTATCCTATTACCTTTTGATACCAAATTAATTGTGTTTTTTCCACTCTCACAATGATTCCCTGACCCTCTCAGCTATGTGTGCTGCTGGCAAAGAATGGCAGATTAAATTTAAGTGAGGAGAGAGAGATCAGTTTTTCATCTGCTGGAGTTCCTTTATTATTAAAGGGATCTGGAAACCAGCTATTAATAGCAGGAATCTAGGCTTGAGCAATAGGCTCTGGCGCAGCTATCAGAATTCTAAGGATCTCCCGTCTATTTTAAAAATAAATGAACTTAAGTTTTGTCTGTGCTATAAACCTGAATTGGTCATGGCTTCTCCTGCCAGGGATCCTGGGGGCTGCAGTTCCATTTCACACATGCATAGTTGGGGTAGCAGGACTGATGTTAGGCCAAAGAGATCAGATCTCATGAAGGACTAAAGTGAGGGGAAGGAGAGAGAGGAGCAACGGAGGAGAGTTGAGCAAGATTTGGGCTCCACCTCTTCCTTGTTTAGTCTTTCATCATGTACTAAACTTTAGACTGGGCCTGTCTTTGTAGCTTTGGATAGCATCTAGCTTGATAAAACAATTTGTTTGTGCTTATGTTTTCATTGACATCCCATCTTGCCACCTGTCAGATCAGGATCTTCAAGCCAGCTTGCAGGAGAAGCACATCATGTCACACCAGTAGGGATAACTACCGTGACCCCAAGTTCACTCCCTGACTTCTCCTGGTAGGACCGAGAAAGGTTTGTATCTGAAGCTCTGGGGAGCGTCTACCAATCAGTGTAGACAATATCAAGCTAGATGGGTTGATGGACTGGCTTGATATAAGGAAGATTCCTGTGTTCCTATAAATGGCATCATTTTTAATCGAAGCGGTCCTGAATCTTGAAGGACTGTCCTCTGGCCTGAGCAGCATGCAGATGCTCTCTAGGAGAATACAAATCCAAGAGGAACGGTGCTTCCACACAGCAGCTTATTGTGGACTTAGTGCTGCTCATGCATCTTCGCTAATTAATTAATTAATTAATTAAAATTTATACACCACTTGATTGTAAAAACAAACCAACCCTGAAAAGCTCAGAGCAGTTCACACATGACAACAACTTCCTTGAAATGCCATCTCATTATTCCTCCATGCAATCGGGATTTACCAGTTCTGTAGAAAATCCATTTAAAAAAAAAAAACAAAACCAGAATCAGTAAATCTCTATTACTGGGTGGGATAGGGAGGGAAATTTTGAGGACGGTGATGTGCAGGTGTTGCATTATCATCCTGGAGTCTACAATAAACTGCCATGTAGAAGCACCCTACCATAGAACCCTAAACAGTTTTGCCAGATGAAATGGGCTTTATTCCCTAGTAAGTGTGTTTAGTGTTGCAACCTTTGGTCAGTCGGTAAATCAGCTGTGACATCTCTTCTTGCAACAGTTAAAGAGGAGTCCTGGAGAAGATTGCTGATGTGGCATTTTTTTATTTTTTGAAAGGTCAGAACGCAAGGCGACTGCTTGGGCACCTTAGAGGATAATGGCCTCCAGTCTTTGTGTCTTCCTGCAGATAGAGAGTCCTAGATCTAAATTGCTACTTTGTGGCATTTGCTGCCTTTGATCCATCTGCGCAGCTCGCCGTTTTCTCTATGAAGTTGTTACGACCTCCCTTTCTGAGGCCTGGAGAAGCTCTGGCATATTGCTGGTTATCCCTGCAGAGTAGCCCTTCTGGGCAAAACAATAGCTTTCTTTATAGCATGATTGAGTCCAGAAATGTCTTTAAACTCCAGGCAATCAAATGTAAGCTGGTATCCCTGCTTTAAGAAAATAAAATAAAACCTGAAACCAGAAACAAATGAAAAGGCAAAAGTTCAATGGGCAAAGGATTCCTGTGTGCCCACAATGTGGTACGAGTTGTGATGATGCTCTGGCAGAAGCACACGTGATTAAAAGGCTACGTGTGCTGGAATGAAACAAGGAAGTCTTTAACTCACAAGAAGGCTTTTAAAATCTTTTATTCAATGCCTCCAGAGATTTAGGCTTCCCCTGATTTCTCACTGCGGAGGACAGTTTGAGCCTTGGTCATACCTTGAAAGACTTTAAACAGCTTGATGCTTGTACTTTGCTACAGGATCTAACAGCAAAGCCATGTGTCTAGGTATTTTAAACCACAAGCTGGAGTCTACAGAAGGTTGTTCAAGGAGTCTCAGATGGTGTGGATAAAGGTATTTCAGGGTCATTGTAAACCCTATATATTGAGGCCATACCTTTAAAGTCGATGATGGATTTAATTGAAAGCAGAGGGCTCAGAAAGGCAGCCAGGGAGCAATGGGGACGATTTATTTTAAACTGCGTAAGAAGTCATGCCACCGAATGTCAAAGGAGATGCCGTGCTAATAAAATGGCACTGGACAAGCCAGCCAGAAAGACTGAGCTCAGATGAAAGAGCTAAGCCACAGATAGTGCGCCTGCGGACAAGCATTTTGGGGTGGTCTTAAGGGTGGTGGGAGAAATTCAATTCAGTTCGCATTTAAAGGCGAATCTGCCTAATTTGCATTCACTGATTCTGCAACCCTGGAATTTTCCACCTGTAATTTCCATCCTTGGAAATTTGCACTTCTCCAAATTTTGCAATGATGTTCTCCAACCAAATAAAGCATTTACTGGAGAAAGTATGCATAAACAATTATATCATTTGTGGGACTCAGTTCCGACAGAGGTCATTACAGGGTTTTTGGCAAATGCTGATGATGAAACTGTTCGCTCTGGCTTTTGACACTTGAGATGTATCTTTTTAGAACTCACCTTATAACTTATTAGTTTTAAGTTATCTTAAGCTGTTTTAAGTATTGTGTGATACTGTATTTTAATTAACCTGAAACCTTAGTGTGAAGGGCAGGTAGGTAGGTAGGTAGGTAGGTAAGTAAGTAAATAAATAAATAAATAAATAAATAAAATGCTTACAAATTTATACGTATTGGAGAAAATTGCATTCTAACACATGTATATTAGCAGAAAATGCTGACAACCTTTCATGAGGATCTTTTTTTTAAAAATTGCAAACTTATAGGGAAATGTGAGGAATCGAAGATTTGCAAAATGAGAAACTTCCACACAGACTTCTGAAAATGATAGAAAAGGTATGCATGAGTGTACATCAGATACAATGATGGTTATCAAGTCTTCCAGTTGCTCACAAGGGCTGAAGGGAAAGCTTCATCCAGCTCTATCGCTAAGAAATGGGAACAGGTACTTTGAGAATGCAGCTGAGCAATTGTTACCTGCCCACCAGTGCTTTGCCTCTGCTATCTTGCTAGGACTACAATGCCTCACCTTTCCTCCCATAATTTGAGGATTGCCACAAACCTTGGATCAATGAGAGCCTCTGATGGGTCAGGTCTGGTGGTTCCCCAGGTCCCTGAAGTACGGCTGACCTTAGCTAGGGACCAAAAGCAACACTCCCCATTCATAGTTCCCAGCAGGTGGTAGACAGAGGCACACTGTCTCTGATCCAAGAGAGAGGTGACATAAAACAAAAGAGCCCTGCTAGACCAGCCCAAAGGCTTCCCCCCATATATGCCCACTCAGCCTCTTCAATCTGTGGAACTGGCACTGGTACGGGCACCACATAGGTCTTGTTCCACATATGTAAGAAATTGATCTTTTAGTGTGGCAGCACACTTTGGGACTCCCTGCCTATTGAGATCAGGCAGGTACATTCATTGTACACCCACTAAAAACATTTTAGAAGAGCCTATCTAAACATGTAAGGGATGCGGGTGGCGCTGTGGGTTAAACCACAGAGCCTAGGACTTGCCTATCAGAAGGTCGGCGGTTTGAATCCCCACGATGGGTTGAGCTCCCGTTGCTCGGTCCCAGCTCCTGCCAACCTAGCAGTTCGAAAGCACGTCAAAGTTCAAGTAGATAAATAGGTACCACTCCGGCAGGAAGGTAAACAGTATTTCCGTGCGCTGCTCTGGTTTGCCAGAAGCGGCTTAGTCATGCTGGCCACATGACCCGGAAGCTGGACGCCGGCTCCCTCAGCCAATAAAGCGAGATGAGCACCGCAACCCCAGAGTCGGTCACGATTGGACCTAATGGTCAGGGGTCCCTTTACCTTTACCTAAACATGTAGAATGGTGGCGTGTGTTTTTCAGTTTATGTTCTATCATTCTTTGAACATGTTGAATAGCTGTTCTTAACTGTGTTTTAACTGATAATTTTGTTCTAATCTTTTCGTAAACTGCTTTGAGGTTGCATTACAATCAAGTGTTATATAAATCTTGTAAACTAAAAAGATTTTTTTAGAAAGAAAGAAAAAAAGAAAGAAAGAAAGAAAGAAAGAACTCTCCAGTGCGTCCCAAGTGAATTAATTCATTGAAACATTTGATATCAAGGAGTCAAAATCAACTTAGGTCCCAAGTGGCTTGCAGACTTCTGCCTAAATAACCCCCTGTGAAGGAATGCAGTTTTGTTTTGTTTTTAAAGCAAGTTCTTCTGACGGTATCTGTAGGGAATAAATTACCGACGATTTCTCTTTGGCTGCGAACAGTATATGTTTCCCTTATCCATCAAAACGTTTCTTTCTAACGCATTAGATCCTTGCTCTTTCTTCCGCTAAAGAAAATGTTGCCTTGCAAAATGTTTAATATGTTATCAGCCTTTAGAAGAGAGTGACGGGGTGGTGGTGGGGAGCCCTGCAAACTGATGGGAAAGGAGCCCAGTGGCTCTTGGGTTACCGTTCTCTAAGTCCTGCACTCTCTTCTGTTTGGGGCCTTTGTTCGGAGTCAATCACCCATTGAAAAGCAAGCCCTTCAGCTTATTATGCATTCTGTGTCTGAGGTGACCAGAACTATTTCCTGCATCTGGCTCTGGGTGCTAATTACCAGCTCAGGCACCTTGCAAATACCTCCGAAAACCTGTCACGCAGGAGGAAGAAGCTACCTTTTCAGGCTTACACACTTATTACCTGTTCTCTTTTCAACTTCCTAAGTTGGAGCTGTCTCAAGACAGCATTTTTGTGTTGTTTGCAAGTGACTCTCTCTTTTTTCCTCTCTCTCCTCCGTTCTGTCTCCCGCCTCCGCCCCCCCAACCCTGCAGAGTGCTTTTCTTACCAGCCACACTGGTTGGTAGGCAAAAGAGAACAAGGGCAGGGAGTGGGGGGGACTACGCAGTAAACCCGTTTCTCCAGGAGAGGGATTTCATCAACTGAAATTCCCCCGCCTCCTTGTTGCTGGTATTTTCTCTCCTGCACCACAAACCACACACTGCACATATGTATTATCTAAACTTTATCTCAAGTTCTGACCTATTTCTAATGGCTGAGCTTGAGTGATTGCAGCCTAAAGCAGGAGCAGCAGCAGCGACAACAACGACAACACCACACACACACACAATTTTATTGTACAAGAGGATACAATAACCATTAAAGTAATTTATTGCTGAGGAATAAAACAAGAGTGAAATGGCTTTGCCCCTTCTCAACTTTGCCCTTTAAAAGCTATCACACAACCAAGAAGATCTTACAGTGCTTTCAGATGAACTAGAAGTCAAAATGCCACTGTATGAATTCAGAATCGCATGGCTTGGCTAGGTGAAAGACAGGATCGGGATATCCAGTGGGTTCTTTGTATTTAGTATTAAAATGGGGGGTGGCGCTACCTGAGGCATGATGAGAGATGGGTTTCCCCCCTCCAAAAAAATCATTCCATCCCAATTAAAAACACACACTCAAACACAAAAAGCTGCTTTGTGAAAGGAGACATATACCGTAGGTACCACGTGTTTAGGGGGGAAGGGGTTCAGTTGAGGAAATGTTGCAAGGAAATGGGTTTAAAATTATAATCCTCCATCAGGCAATATACATAGTATGCAAGTCGCAATGTACCTCCATTTTATCCCCACGGCAACCCTGTGAGGTAGGCTAGACTGAGAAAGAGTGACTGGCTCAAAATCACAAAACAAGTTTCATGGCACAGTGAAAATCTGAGCGTGGGTGTTGCTGGTCCTAGTCAGAGGCTATGACCCATGGGTAGGCAAACTAAGGCCCGGGGGCCGGATCCGGCCCAATCGCCTTCTCAATCTGGCCAGCGGACGGTCCAGGAATCAGCGTGTTTTTACATGAGTAGAATGTGTGCTTTTATTTTAAATGCATCTCTGGGTTATTTGTAGGGCATAGGAATTCATTCATTTCCCCCCCTTCAAAATATAGTCCGGCCCGCCACAAGGTCTGAGGGACAGTGGACTGGCCCCCTGCTGAAAAAGTTTGCTGACCCCTGCTATGACCACTATACCACACTGTCTCAGTATCTAGCCCAGTGTAGTCTTCTGACCAACAGGGGTTATCTGGGATCCCATCACCTAGCACTTGATTGAAATGCCAGGAACTGAACCAGGAACCTTCTATATGCAAAGCAAATGTCATATTGCTAAGCTATCCCCACCCCCACCCCAAGAATGCATTGCTGTTGTTGCTGCTGCTGCTGCCGCTGTTAATTCAACAAATATCCCACCTTGTCCACCTTGCTGCTCAGGGCAGCAAACACACTGACTAAAAAAAATTTTTTTAAGTAATTGAAAAACAGTTAAAAACATTCTGAGCTGTATCCAATGGCAGTCCTACACTGATTATGCACACTGGAATTAACTTAGGTCCATCAATGGGTCTACTCTAAGTAGGGCCAGCACTGACTACAATCCACTAAAAACAGTTTAAAACACTGTCTCAACTAGTGATTTCTGGTTTACCAGGAGAGGTGAGACTCTCAGAAATGTCAAAACACTATCCCTCAGTAGCTGAACCCCAATTTTCCTCCAGTTATACTTTCAGTGGAATTTGGTAACTGCCTTAATCTAGAACTGTTCAACACAGAAGTCTGCTTTCCAGCATCTGCACCCGCAGAACTATGTGACCAACTTTCTAAATCATGACCTCCTAGTGTATGTGTCACTTACTTATTGCCAATTTAGTCATTTGTCATAGGTTCATAAGGCATAGACTAGGGATAAGGAACATGAGGCCTATCTGGAGTTTTTGGACTACAATTCCCAGCATGGCCATGGTCAGGGATGATGGGCATTGTAGTCCAACAAAATCTGGAAGGCCATGAGGGTTCCTCCATCCCTGTTCTAGGCCTTCTGCTCCAAAGAAAGACACATCAGCCCCAAACCACAGCATTCTGATGACACTATGCCACAATCAAGAAGCTAGAGCAAAGGACTGATCATTTTCTTAAAACTCAAATCAAATTAATCTGATTAGTTGGGCACAAGGACAGGCAGCTCAAGTATAAACTAGCAACCTTCAAGCACAGACTACAGGCATAATCATGCACACGTCTAGCCAGAATCTCATTGAGTTCAAAGGGACTTGGTCCCAGGTTACCTTGTGCTGAATTGCTGCTTGAAGCGCACTTAGCCGATTTGAGAATTTTCAATCACAGTGCTAAACAATAAACATTTATTAATACATAGAGCATGGTCTATCAAAGTTATGCATCCATGTCTCATCCATTTCAGTGGGAGAGTTAAACACATAGGGAGATGCCCAACAAAGTCATACTCAGAGTAGACCCTCAGAAATTGAACGTCTCTTAATTTCAATGAGTAACACTAGCATTGTTGATTACCTATGTTTGATTCTCTCCTACTGAAATCCATGTGTTTTCAGTGTTTTATTACTGGCCAGACCATGCCCTCTCTTTTATTTATTTTACGGTATATATAACAGCATTGAACGAATTAATGGGCAGCATCCAGCCAAAGTTAAACCACTTTATACACCACTGATTTCAGTGGTGAAAATGCATTTGGTACTAACAATGCAAACCAATGCATGTTTAATCAGAATGAAGCCCCTCTGCATTCAGTGGGGCTTACTTGAGCTTTAATCTCTCTTGCTGACATCAGCTGGAATCAGAATGCTTACATTTTGTTGGATTGTAGTTCTCAGGGGAAAAAACCAAAGCTGTAAATTTGTTTGCTGCTGTTGACTCGTTAATCTGCCATACTTTGGGGTGCCTGGTCTGTTTGCATCAATTCCCATGTTACTTTCATGGATAGCAAAGTTTCCCCGTGTACATGTTGGAGAGATATCTGCAGCCTGAAGTTTAAAACAACAATTTTGGATATCACGCCTTTGAAAGCCTGGCCCAAAGTGTTTCACAAGTGTTTCGGTTATTTTTAATACAGCCTGCAAACTTGAAAGCAGGTGCAAAATGTTGACCTGGATATCTGCGCATGCTTTTCTCTCTTTTTCCCTCGTTCCCTCTTTCCTAATATAATTTCTAATTCATCCCTTTTTCCCCTAGCTTTGGGGGGTCTTTTTTCCTCTGCACATTTCTCGGTGCAAGTGGTACTCCACCACTCTGATGGGGTGCAAGGGAAGAAAAAGAATCCAGATCACAAAGCTTTAAAAAATTGTGCAAAGTGAAACAATCCTCCTGCGGACCCCAGTAAATAAAATAACAGCAGTGGAGTGATTTGCAAGCATGTAACAGGCTTTTTGTCTCTGTCTCTTTCCCGGTGCCTCAAGGGGGTTTCTGAGTTCCTTCTCCACAGGTTCACAATGTTTTGCCTCTTGGCTACAAAGACCCCAAGCTCCAACCCCTCTTTGGAGAGCTCACCTCCCCCTTCAAATCTTTCACATGCTGAGGATCACTAACAGCAGTCTGAAATGTTCCAGTGGGGTGCAGGGCACTGGCAATTTAGGATTTCAGCATTGCAGGATGGATTTTCAGAGTGCATCAGTGGTGCTCATGCTGAAATTAAAAACAGCCTTTCATTGTATCTTTAACTCTTCCATCACCAACTCTTCATTAAAAAAAGAGAAAAGGATATGTAGGGCTGCTCACCAAAGTTTCCCTTGGCAATGATAGAAATAGTGAGAATCTGATTTGCAACTTGAATTTAAATCTTAATAGCTTGCCAGCAATATAACAGCTCTAGAAATGATTAGATTTGTTGGCTTTGCCCTGGTTTTATTTTATTTTGTGTCTTGCATTTGCATTCTGGAGATCATTCAGCAACTCCGAACAGTTTGTGAAAAGCAAACTTTTAAATGTAAGGTATATATATTTTAATGTAGGGCCCCATCTTTCTACAAAACAGCTCACTCTTTCTGGGTGGCTTGTTAAATTGTTCTGCTGTGGATTCAGTCCACAATTGATTGATCCACAGTGGATTACTATGAGATTCTGCTTCCAGTGTTAAGGACAAAGGAGGCAAAGTTTCAATTTCTGGCTCATTAGGAAGCACTCTGCCAGGGATTGAAATGTGGAAAATAGTTTAAAGTGTGTGTGTTTCATTATCAAAAGAGCAGACTACTCAAATCAGTTCATAACATGAACAAATGGTATAGAACGAGCTTGTATTTTAAGAAATAAAGGCAAAAAAGAAATTGTTGTGAAGTTTGAACTTTGAAAGATAGTTTTCAAATCCTGAAAGCGAGTTTATTTAGAGGACTTCCTTTTCTAGCAACCTTCTAAAGACACTGAGTCCTATACACAACTTAATCCCAAGTAGACCAAGTTAGGTTTGTGCTGTAAGTCACACTGTTTGGAAGATCCGTTCATCCAGAGCATTTATACCCCATAGTAGCTTACAAATTAATAAATAAAAAGTCCCTGCTTTTGGACCTTCAATTTTAAAATGCATGGCACAAAAGGTAAAAGGGATGGGAAGGGAAGAAGAACACAAGCAAAATCATCCTGTTCTCCTACTATCTGCTTTGCAATCTCGATTCATGGGCATTTAGCAACCAATCCTTAAACTACTGCTTACACTTTCTGCTCATATTAAGTGAAACTTCAATTTGGAGCTTTGATTCTTGTACACGTGTACACACACACACACACACACACACACACACACGTATTCTTTGCTCCCCATATTCAATGCATCATCAAGTCATGGTCCCGGGGCATGGTTAGAGGACACACTTTGCAGCCTCCTTGCTGAAGTTTAATAGATCTGGGCCTGGTCACCACCTGGCTGTGAAACCAGTGGGTCCTGGGAACCCCCCCCCCCCCATGTACACTGCCTTGTGGGATAGGGCCTCCCACCCAGCATGATTCCTCTGCTCTCAGGAGAGCAGGCTGCCAGCTGATCACAACTATCTCCCCAAAACCAGGGAAAGAGATTCAATTATAATCTAACAATGACTTTTTCTGATTATTTTTTTTATAAGCAGTGAAAAGAGTTTTGCTGATTGACTAAAGTTGCTCCTACTTGCTGTCCCAAAGAACGGGCTGCTCAGCTGTATGTCCTGCACAGTGACTGAGCAGCCTTCTGGAGGCCACTTGCCAGTGGTGGGTGGGGATAGAGGCAATACGGGCAGAGCAATGAAGGCAAATTTTCATTTTGTACAGGCTTCTGCACATGAAGCACTATCAGAGTTCTAACCAGGCAAACAATGGGTGCAATGGCAGGGAAGTGAGGGCTGTAGCCTGGGGAGAGTCCCAATTGCCCGGACAGCAGAATCTCAGGGCCTGAGATTCCCCATCCCTATTGTAGGGTCTGCTGTGCTGGGACTGTCTCTTGGGAGTGTTAGCTGACTAGGTATTCAGAGAAGCTGGTACTGATGGTGCGCTTGAATCCCAGAGCTTTGCCCAGCAGACCCTCATAGTGAAAACAGGATGCTGGTGGTACTGGAGGCGAGGAGCAAGGCAGCTGGGAGATGTGGCTTGAGTCACACATACCCCAGCGGCTTCCACGGCCAGCCAATCAAAGGGCTTTTTCTCTTTAAGCCTGTATGCTCAATGATTGATCAACTGACTAATTAAAGAGTCAACTATAGATAAGTCTGCATAGTGCTAAACCTCAATATATTTTGAGGATAGCAAAAGAAGCGTGAAGGAAGTTTATTTTCATAAAAGAAAAAGTGGGGAGAGACAACCTAAACCCCTGCCAATAATTCTCCAAAGGAAAATCCATTTTTGATCTTGTCTTCTCCAGTCCATATTATGCTAAAATGTGCTGGAGCTAAGAGAGTCTCAGGGAAAAAAAAACAAAAGTGCCCCTCAGCCCTGCCAATTAAATCCTCCCCCAAATTATCTGTGAGTGCTTTATTAGATTAATCTGCTGCTTATGTTGACGAAAACTTAGCACTCTGGTTGATTTTTTTTTTTTAATTAATCTTTTAAAAACATCTTGTCACCCACATTGAGCGAATGAGACAGCATGATATATTAATCCTCATAGTTTTGTTTTTTTAATGCACAGCCTAGATCATTCTCCCCCTTCCCCAAAGGCAATTGTCACACTAAAAAGACAAATTGTTTTCAACTTTATTAGGAATCCTGCTACTACTGTGCAGCGTCCGCCAAAAAACAGAAGGCTGTCAGAAGTCATCCAGGATGGTTGGGGTCCAGTAAACTCCAGAGAACAGAGCTATTCTGTTGATGACCTTCGATCAACAGCCCTAGTCACTCCACGTCAGTCAGCCGGACAAACAAACAAACAGCCCGATCATATGCCCAAATGCACATGATGGATGCAGATGTGAGGCTCTGAAAGGACCCCTTTGCATTCAGAAACACCTGCAGGAATTCCAGAAGCACTGGAATGCCTTCTACCCTAATGCATCCGGGGGGGGGGGGGGTGGATCCTCACACATATCTACACACACACAAAGCACCTCATCCCAGGGGATGCTGGTGAGCATCCCTTGCTCTCCCGTTGAGGTCAGCTGGGTCCAGGCTTGGCTGTGACAGAACAACTCCTGGAATTTGTGCTATCCCATCCCTGTGGTGAAGAACAGTGGGGAAGGGAGGGGGAGTTCTTCCTGTGGCATTCCCACAATGCCTTGCACCTGCTTGGGAAACCAAGAATGAAAGGATTCCTTTCTAATCTCTCGGCCTAATCCTCAAACCGTGGTTACAGCAGCAACGTCTCCCTCGCCAGAGAGAAAGAAAAGGCCATCCCCGATGTCAGTTTTGTGTGGGCAGTGCATCCAGCTAAAAAGTCCATGAAAGGTGGCGGAGGAGGGTGAAATCGACGAGGGAATTTTACACACCTCCTTTCTGGAAGAGCCCCTGCTTTTTAGGCTGAACAAAAGGGCTGGCATGAAATGGGTGTCCATTGCCACCAATGGCATGGGCTTGTGGCACCTGCACACTACTGCATATTTCAAGCGTCCTCCCTGCTGTTAAAATAATTGCCTTATCCAAGCTACTATTTGAGGGTTGGGGACAATGCAATACCTCAAAACATGTAAGAAACATATTCTCCTGAGGGAAGGTGTCAGGACCCTGAGCTTCACTGAACAATGACTACATGAGCCAATGGTCTGGAATTGCAACCCGTGTCCGTGTTCATGCCATCTGCTCTCTTATAAATCACTAAGCGGTTGCAGAACATATACCTAACTTCAGTAACATAGCAAGGATGGGTAGATGGCAGGACCAGGTGCAACCTGGCTGAGGCACAAAATGGGCATTAAAGGTCATTCATGTAATAACAGTTATCAAAACAAATCTGAATTCTGTTGCATTTTCCCCCCTCTTGAGATTGGAATAATGAGGCATGGTGATGGGTGAAAAGCGAGATAATCACTTTTTCTGAAAAGTTTGGTGCAAGAAACAAAATCTACAATTACTTTTTAACTCCAAATTTTACCAGTCACTCTCACTGTGGATCAGTCCAAAGGTAAATCCTGTTTTGGTTTTTTACTCTACTCATCACATATAATCCATTGGCTATTTATTTTCAATTTGTGTGGAACCTGGTCCTGGAAAATAAGGACTGTAGGAAGCACCAGTTTATTTTGCAATTTCCACTTTCCTTCTGGGTTCATTTATAGGAGAGGTGGTCTCACATGACATTTTCCAACCTGACTGTGAGGCCCCTTAATGCAAGCCTAGATCAAATATTTCTTAACTCTTTGACACCCATCTCTTCTCCTTCCTTTTCTATATGCTTTTTATCAAGGTATTTCACTTTTAAAATTTTGAAAACTTGCATTTTTAGCAAGCGGATGCATGGCTGGCTGTGCAATTTGAAGCTGGGGAAAATATCTAGCCTGCTCCTGAAAAAAGCAGCACCCAGTGGTCTCAGCTGCTCCAGAATATGTCACTCTCTCACCTCCCCCCACAAACTTCCTTATACATCCATCAGATTCCCTTTCCTCTCTCACTGCTCACATGATGCTTTGTTTATAATTGCCTCCAGAGACAAGGCCAAGTACCATTTCACCCCCTACCCCCAGTAGGTCGGCTAGATTCAGGGCCCCCACACAGCGAAACTTTAAACTTTTTCTGATGTCCCTGAGTGGTGCTTTTCTTTCTCTATTCAACTTGTGCCTACATTTTGGGTTCCAAACAAAGCTGTTCCCTGGACCTCAGAACTTCTAGGAGCAGAACTGGGTGCAAGCAAGTGCCAGACATTGTCCGCTCCTAAAGGATGCCAGGGAGCTGAGCCGCCCAGCAGCAAATTAGAAACTTTTGGCTCCTAAAGAATGAGCTGGGTTGTTTGTTCCTGCTCTCTGCAGCTGCTTCCCCCCTTCTCTTCCTCCCTCCCCCTCCCCCCCCCCGTTTTTTGTGGTTTATTACACACAGGGTCCTTGATGAATGGGAGCCCCTGTTTTACAGTACACCCCACTTACAGGACTTCTCTCCAGGCCCACCACAGATCTGACTCATCAGCAGCAGGGCACCGCCATCATAATTCTTCCTAGAAACCGGAGGATAAAAAGGGGTTTGTTGGAGGTTGGCTGGCCTGCCGGGAGTCCTGCCTGCAGGCCCTGCTAATGCCATAGCTAGTTGTTCAGGTCTTTGGCCGAATAAGGTAACAGAAACAAAGATTGTTCCCTTGTTGGGAAAGGCGACTGTGCCCAAGTTTGGGGCTGGGAGTGTGTGTGTGTGTGTGTGTGTGTGAGAGAGAGAGAGAGAGAGAGAGAGAGAGAGAGAGAGAGAGAGAGAGAGGGCACCCGTCCAAGTGGGATTAAGCCTGCGAGTGCAACTTTATGAGGTCTGGCTGGGTGGCGGAGAGACTCTCCAGAGTGGAAGGAGCCAGTTCAAACATAATTTATGACATGTCACTCATAGTTAGAGGCGGCTGTCATTAAGAGTTAATTGTTGCATTGTGTTCAGCGTCTACTGATAAGAATTCTATAAGCTGCTTACATGTTATCATAACTCATGGGTAACAAGAGAGAGAGAGAGAGAGAGAGAGAGAGAGAGAGAGAGAGAGAGAGATGTAGTAAAGGGAAAATGAAAGTGATTACTCACCCGTCATCATCAGCAAGTGAGTGAGTGAGAGGCTGTTGTGGGATCAGTGCCCCAGGTGTAGCTCAGGGGCACCTGAGGTTAAGCTCCCCTTGGCCAAGGACTCATTGTGTGGGCCACTGATTTAGTCATGCTCTGTCTACATCAATTCCCCACCTGTACCTTGGGAATATTTATCCCCAGAGTGTGCTAATGTACTGTAACTAGACCTGCACTGTAATTGCTACTGGCCACAGAATTATGTTCATCCCAAGAACCTCGGTTTTCACTTATTTATTTTTTAAGTTTCAAGCCCTCAAGCACTCATAGACTGGCTTGAAAGTGCATGGTTCTTGTTGCTGCTGCAGCTGCTGCTGCTGTTCCTTGTCGGGGGAGGGGGAACAATTTTTACAATTACTACTTGCCTTTATAAACTCGTCCTTCCTCTGAGCAATAAAGAATATTTCTCCTCTGTCCTTTTATCCTCACAACAACCCTGTGAGTCAGGCCATGCTGATATAGAATCATTGCAATTTAAAACTGTGTTTGACATGAATCTTGGAGGTCATCCAGACTAACCTACTGCTTAATCAGAATATTCAGCATTTTGTTGTTGTTTAGTCGTTTAGTCGTGTCCGACTCTTCGTGCCCCCATGGACCAGAGCACGCCAGGCACTCCTGTCTTCCACTGCCTCCCACAGTTTGGTCAGACTCATGTTGGTAGCTTCGAGAACACTGTCCAACCATCTCGTCCCCTGTCGTCCCCTTCTCCTTGTGCCCTCCATCTTTCCCAACACCAGGGTCTTTTCCAGGGAGTCTTCTCTTCTCATGAGGTGGCCAAAGTCTTGGAGCCTCAGCTTCATGATCTGTCCTTCCAGATAAGATGCATCAACAGCATTCATGAGAAATGGCTCTGAAACCTCTGTTTAAATGCCTGCAGTAAAGCAGAGGAGGAAGTCTGTTCCACGTTGAACTGCTTTTCTTGTCGGCAAGTTTATCTGAGTGTTTTAGCAAACTCTGCTTCGGATGCCCTGCCAGTGCGCCCGCATCACACCATCCTCCCCGCTGCAAATTAACTAGCACGAAAGGCAGAATTTGTGCATCCAGTTCTAAATGTACAGGAACTCTTGAGAGGAGAGGGTGTGGCATATGAATTTATCAAATAAAATAAAAAAGAGAAACTTGTACAATTCACTCTGGAAGAGACATGCCAGTTTCACCCCTCCCAACTTACACAAACAAGAGTCACATCCCACTCCTCCCCCCCCCCGCTGACCTGGATGCACAAAACTGTTCTTCATTCATTCCTAGCTACTGCTTCGTGTTGTCTCCCAGAGCCAAACTAGTTGTGCCCCATTTGTTCAACCACCTGTTCGCTCTGTTCACAGATAAAGAAGGGAGGTAAGTGATTTTAACATCAATAGAGGCACGTGGTGTCATTCCAAATTCAACATCCTCTCTGCAGATCCACGCTGGCTCTCAGAAGCAGGGGTCTTGGCGCGGGCTCTGCCTTCAACAGCAACCCACGCCCTGGTTATTCTGACAGTTGATTGCTGACAAGGCTTCTCTGATGCGCCCGGCTTCAGAATGCAGCTGCATGTTTGCTCATGGCCTTGCACTGCCACGATCATATTACGCCCACCATGGTTGTCTCTAAAGAGAGGGATTGGCTTTAAGCCTGCGCTGTTCCTTTTTAAAGCTCTTAATGGAGTAGGCCTTGGATGTCTTAAAGACCTCACCCATCAGACCCAGGCTTAAGGAGATCTTGGCCAAGACATTATCTACTGTTTCAAAAATCCACCATTCCTCCGCCGGCACATATACCCCGTGTGGGTCTCGCCTTCCATTATTTCATCCCTTAATTCCCTGCATGCTGCATTTCCATGCTCTGATGTGCGGCGTGCGGTTTGCAGCGAGTTTCTGGGTCTTCGGGAAGTCAGCCCTATTTTCTAGTTAGTTTAGCTGAAATGGCTGTCGCCAACCACCACACAACACTGCTTTAAGAAATAAGAACCAATGGATTGATGAGGCACATTGCACAGGTAAACTGCTATATAGATTTAATGACAACACACATACACACACAATCAATCAATCAATCAATCAGTCAAAACCCCAACAACCCTCCATTAAATAATAAGCTAAGACAGGGACAAGATACAAAACAGGTCCACTGCCACTGTTGGTAGCTAGCTGAATGGCCTTAACACAATGCTGTGATATGAGGTTGTAGAAAAACCAAAGCTTTCTAGAACTAGCCCTGTTAAACTCTCATTTACTGAGTGCCACATTTAAGATTCAGAGATGAAAATTTTTTATTGACTAGCTTTATTTTGCTTAGGTAAAGTTTTTTTAAATTCCCTTGACTGCCTCTCATGACAAGACAGATTGATGGCTTGAGAGGAACTGAGGAAGCTCCCTCATACCGCATTACACTGGTCCATCTAGCTCACTATTGTCCTCACCAACTGGGTGCAACTTTTCTGGATTGTAGGCAGAGGACATTCCCATCCTTCCTGGAGATGCCAGGGAGCAATGTTTGCTGTGATGATGGGTACAATGTGTGGCATAGCTGCTTTCAGTTCATCGGACTCCAGATGCTTCCAGACTTGTTGCTATTTTGCAGGTGGGATTCAGTGACATACCAACAAATTCAGGTCACACCAACACCGTATATTTAAAGCCCTCTTATATCACTTCAGCAGCCATGGCTCCCCCTCCCCACAAGGAATCATGGGCGTTGTCCATTGTTAAGGGTGCTGAGAGCTGTTAGGAGGCTCTTAACAAACAAGTTATTATGATTCTTGGGATGGAGGGGGCGAGGAATCCATGATAGTTTAAGTGATATAGGAGTGGGCTGCACTGCTAAAGTGGATTTGGACTCCTGCGCAATGAGCCCACTCCCAAAACAAACCGGGCCATTCTGCAGTAATGAAAGTTATGGGGACGTGCACTGGAAAGGGTGGGATCACCATTGCGTGACACAGTGACATATCAAACCTCCCCACAAACAAATCAGAATGAATGCTCGTTTGCATGCAGATGGATAACGTTGAATGCTCAATAAACAGAGGGCCGGCCCACCCATGAGGTAGACTGAGGCAGCTGCCTCAGGCGGTGGAACCCAAAGAGGTGGTGCCCCCATGGGCACTCCGCCTCTTTCACCACTGGCAGAGAAGCATTGAGATGGCACCTTTCCTTTTTGTCTCAGGCAGCAAAACAGGACGTGCCACGCCTGAATAAGCAGGTCACCTGGGGGCAACTTTTGCGGCCTGGGCTTGTGGGTTGATTCAATGTGGTGGGAGCAGGGCTGAGTCCTCCCTAGCAGCAGTGGGCACTGAACTGGTTCCTTGCAGCACTTATGTTTACTATGGACCTTGTTTTGAGGCAGATGTGTCTGTATTTAATAAAAGATAGATGTGTAGTTATTTTGGTACCCAGATGAGATGCTTCAGGGTTGAGAAAGACATTTTACTTACCTGAAATCTTCAGAGGAAAGGTGGGCTCCTTGCCTTTTCCTCTGGAGCACCAAGGCTGAAGAACTATGAGGTGAGCTGGAGTTGTTCCCCAATAACACACCTTTCGGGAAGAAAATCAGTGGGAAGGTTTGGGTTAACAGTTAGGCTCCAAACATAGTTGCATATACCTAGCCTGTGGCAGACTTTTCTGTGCAGGTGGACATGTACACCCACATCCTCACAGCATGGGGACCAAAGCGTGCCAGGCCTAGCACCTTAGTCATATTTGACTGTACATCCTGACACAGCTGTGGTGTAGTGACCAGGAAGCCTCTGATTCACATTTTGCTTCTCCATTGAACTCACACTTCCTCAGTCTTTATGCCAATCCATCTGCATATGGAATGTGAAAAGCACTGTTACAAGGAGTACAAATAACGTAGATGAAACTTTTTCTTCTTCTTCTTTAATGCTTTGAAATGCCATATAAATCTATGTAGTCTTTTCATAAATTTTCCTTTCCAGCAAGGAAAATTATGGCCGGTATTCCACACACGCGTTCTATCAGCACCAAGTCTTTTGACTGCGCAGCAGAACTCCCCCCCCCCCCTGCTATGGGATTTTCTCCAACCCTGCAAAACAAATTGGGGGAGAATGCAGGGCACACTGGGAGAAGAGATGGGGTAGTTCTGCTGCGCAAATGGAAATCCTTGCACTAACAGAACCAGTACATTGGCTACTACTCCTATGTGTGGGAGCAGTTTCTCTGCTTTGCTGGATCATGGAGAAAAGAAGAGTCCTCACTTTAAAGTAGCATGTGAATAGAAGGACTGCAAATGCCATTGAATGCAGCCTTTGGCAGATGGGCTTTTGCAATCTCTCATTTCACTTGGGAAGTTGTCTCCCAAAATACATGCTTCAGATGGTAGGGCTACTCACATATGGAAGAAAAAGATGTTTGAGCCACTTCTGAACCTGTAACGGATCCACATGTTGGGGAAAGGAAGGGCCAAATTGGTCAGTCACCAGGGATGAGGAAGAGATTTTGTCTTTTCTTATGCATTTCAGTCTTATACATGTTTACACAGAAACAAGCCCTTCTGAGTTCACTGTGGCTTGCTCCCAAGTAAGTGTACATAGGATTGCAGCTTTAGCACATGGCAGTAATTAAAGTTGCTCTGCAGGTATTTCAAGGTGGGTCCCCCTGGCTGTTCCCACTCTCTCTTTATGCAGAATTGTATTCTAGGTGATGCAAGTTCAGGAGTAAGGAGCTGATCATTACAGATAATTTCTACAGCTCTGTTCAGCATGCAGTGCTCAATTTTTCATTCAACACTGTAAGAATTACATCCAATATAGATTACATTATGCCCAATAAGAGCCTCAAATTTACACTGATATTACATTACTCTAATAGAAACCCTTCATGTCTGTTGACAAACAACTCAGATCTTCCCTCCAGACCAGTCCAAACAACAGTAATGCAAGTCCATTAAGCCTTAATTTTATTTCAACTGAAATGTCTCACCTGTGGTATTTTAGGTTTTTATTTAAGGCCCTGCAGCTGTCTTTTTAGACAGTTCATCTTTTTAGACAGCTCATCAGATTCCCAAGTCCTTGCTGTAGTCCAGCACTTAAGAGTGAAAGGGTCACCCAATCCCACAGGAAGCTGAGTGATTCCTGATAAATCTGATTAGCTGCAAACATTTCCACATCAGCTATCAAGGCTTAACTGAACAACAGGAATCTTTTTTGCTGCATTGTGTTCCTGTGACTTCCACCTTCTTCACTGAAATTTGTCTCCATTGACCCTCCTGTTCTTGTGCTCGTCTAAACTCCAGATCCTGCTCCTGGTCTTCCTGACAAAACTTCGCATGGATAAGGAGAGCCTGATGGATTAAGCTAATGACCCATCTAGTCCAGTATCCTGTTCTCACACTGGCTAACGAGATACCCAAGGAAAACTCACAAGCAAGACCTGGGTGCAACAGCACTCTTCCCTCCTGCAATTTCTAGCAACTGGCATTCAGGAGCACTACTCCTTCTGACAGTGGAGGTGAACATAGCCAGCATGCCTACTGGCCACTGATATCCTTTTCCTCCATGAATTGGCCCAATCCTATTTTAAAACCATCCAAGTTGGTGGCCATCAGCGCCTCTTGTGAGAGCAAATCCCATAGTTTAATGATGCACTGCATGAAGTACATACCGTATTTTTTGCTCTATAACACGCACCCGACCATAACACGCATGTAGTTTTTAGAGGAGGAAAATCCGTAGGCATGTCACCCATAGGCATTTCCTCCATAACACGCACAGACATTTTCCCTTACTTTCTAGGAGGAAAAACGTGAGTGTTATGGTGCAAAAAATATGGTACTTTTGTCTGTCCTGAATCTTCTAACATTCAGCTTCATGTTCTGGTGTCATAAGGGCGAAAAACTTTTCTCTGTCCATTTTCTCTATGCCATACATGATTTTATAAGGGACGCGGGTGGCGCTGTGGGTTAAACCACAGAGCCGAGGACATGCCGATCAGAAGGTCGGCGGTTCAAATCCCCATGACGGGGTGAGCTCCCGTTGCTCAGTCCCTGCTCCTGCCAACCTAGCAGTTCGAAAGCATGTCAAAGTGTGAGTAGATCAATAGGTACCGCTCCGGCGGGAAGGTAAACGGCGTTTCCGTGCGCTGCTCTGGTTTGCCAGAAGCGGCTTAGTCATTCTGGCCACATGACCCAGAAGCTGTACGCCGGCTCCCTTGGCCAATAAAGCGAGATGAGCGCCGCAACCCCAGAGTCGGCCACGACTGGACCTAATGGTCAGGGGTCCCTTTACCTTTACCTATAATGTCTCCCGTCTTCTAAATGTTGGATTCTCTAGCAACAACAACCCAAATGTACAAGGTATAACATCTTCCCCCCTTTCATAAATTAAATATTAAGTTATCAGGACAGAGTAGTTCTCAGGACAGTGTCTCATAGTGCAACAAATTTAATCCAGTTTGAAACCCATTTAATTGTAAGACGCTTCCCTTCCTGGCTCCAAATGCTGGGGCTTAAGTGGCCTTTGTCAATGCTCTGTAGCCTCTTCTCAGAACTGCAGTTCCCAGGGCTCCTTGGGTGACAGCCAAATCAGTACAAGAGGCTTGATAAACTGGTTTAGATTTATAGAGTCCCGAGAATATGCTGAGTGTTATTCGCACCAGCCAGAGTGTCATGGTTCTGCTTTTTGAAGTTCCTCTCAGCAATGCCCAATGGGGAACTTGCACAGGGAAGTAGGTTCTCCTTTGAGTTTTGTATAAGGAACTCATGAATTCACTTGTGGGCAATTCTAATAGCCTCTGAAACTGCTGGTTATGTTCTGTGTTATCCACATCCAGAACATGCCTTCTCCCCTGCAAAATTATTTCTAAAATTCAGCATCAAAGTAATGCAAGCACAACAAAGTTGAATATATTAAACTGCCTTATATCAGGCTATGGGTCCACCTACCTCACTATATTCTGCTAATCTGACTCCAGGTGGCTCCATGAGATTTCAAGCAGTGGCCTTTTCCTGCCCGCCTACACAAGTTCCTTGGCCTGGGGTCTCCCATGCGGCCCTCTATGTTTCCTTATCTGGCCCTCAGGACTCTCCTGGACCATGCCTCTTCCCCAGGTCACACCCTGCATCAGTTCTCCTCTGTGCCCTCCTTGGCTGCTTTTGCCTGGCTGGAATATAATGCTTTGTACCTAGAAGATGGAGATATGTGGGTGGATGTAGACATCTCTGATGTTCATAAGGCTGGAATGTAGCCTTTTGTGCGAAGGTGTGAGTCACATCCATTAAAGCTCTGCCCACTTTTGCCTGCAGCCCTGCCCACTGCTGACATGCGGCCCCTAGAAGGTTGCCTATGAGGTTGTATGGCCCTCAAACTGAAAAAGGCTCCCCCTTCGGCTTTAATGATGCCAAGAGCCGTATATTGAGTTTTCCCATGCATGTTAGGTGTTCTACCTTCGAGCTGCGATCCTCAAGCCCAATATTTTGTGAACATTCTGATAAACGAGAAAAGCACATGTTCATTGTATGTCAACGTTAACTGTATGCAGGTCATCTCAATGGAGCTTATGTGGGGAGAATCTCCTGGTGGATTATGCTCTGTGGGGTGCCAGGGACTGGCAGGGCCCTGATGAGGGTGCGACGGAGGCAACGGGGCCAGAGAAGGACCCAGGAAAGGGGGGCAGCAATTTATGGGGTTTAGGAGAAGGGTCCTAGCAGTCAGAGAAGGAGGTGGGGGCACAGGGCAGGTTGGAAGCAGAAGACGAGGATGATCAGGTGAGGGATGGGCCAGTCAAACTGCTGCCGCCATGTACCCTGCTGTCTCCTAAGAACCAGGAGGGGCTTGAAGAGGCAAGCACAGCAACGGCTTCCAGGAAGAAGTCGTCTCAGGTTGCATGTGCACACTCCATCAGACAAGGGTACATAAACCTGGGGGTGCATAGTCCCACTGTTGCGTCAAATGCTCCACTAGGCACGGATCTGGAAAATAGCTATGAAGGCACTAGAAGTGTGTGTGCTTTTGTCAACAAAGTATTAACTAGCCGGCATTTGCCTTCCTTGGCTGGGTGTGAACAGGACATGGGGTTAGCTCTCCCTCCCATTCTTCCTGGTGCCCACACTCTGCTGCCTGAAGTATCCTTCTCACCTTGCTCTGTGGCAAGAGTGTCTCTATACATGAGGACTACATGAGTAATGGTTGTAGCACTGGATTCTATTTTTGTAAATAAAGCTGAACAAAGAATCCACTTGCTAAGGAATTCAGAGTTCAACTGATTTGTTAGCAAACTCCTGGCACTGATAAAACACTTACATAAAATTATCGATGAATATTTGTTATCTTGTGCAGATTACATTTCTTCCCCACATTAGAACTGGATCCCATGGAATCAAATGTGCGCTTAACTATTTGTTTTACAAAGCAGAAGTGGAACAGCCCAGGTAAACCAGCTCACCTTCATTCCAGAGCATTTTTTGCATACCATGTAATTTCCTTGTCTTAATTTTTTTAAGCACCTGTTTTACTTGGGCACAATCCAAACAAAGTTAAGCACTTGTCAGTCCCAGGAAAATCAATGGGATTAGAATGCGCTTAGCTTTGGCTGGACTGTGCCCTTAATGTTTTGCTAAATCTCAGGATGGTTGCATATATTCCAAAGTTACTCTTTTGAATAAAGAACCTTCTTTAACAATTCCTGGACTATTCCTGCCAAGAAAAGCAGAAGAGGCATTTTAATACATACATTTTTAGCAATTCTGGGAAGATACCTAGACAGTGAAGGAAAATGACTATTGTGTTCTGAATCTATCCATTTTTATTTACCCATCTGTTATTTACATGTGGATGCAAAAAGAGTTTTGACTTCCAGCACAAAGGAAAAACCTCCGTTCTACACCAAAAACCAGGGATGCCCTTAACGTTAAAACCAAGATCTGAAGACAAGGATGGGAGCAGCCCTCTGCAAAGATTTACAAACAAACAAACAAAATATAGATAAATAAATAAATGCTAGTCAGAAAGTAACCACTAACAAGGATTGTTCCTCCCACCCTGCCCCCCCTCCGCCCCATCTCAACCCACTGCAATTGTTTTTTAATATGCTTTTAATGACCTGGTCTCCTCATACCTACCTCCTTGCTTCCCAAACTGTTTGTACTGTCCCCAATAACACTCAGTGGAAAGCTGTCACTCCTGCCTAAATCCTTCCTTAGGTTGGATGCGATGCCGACGTTAGACAGGGTCAAGAGGTCACCATCGATTTTGGAGGCCACCTGGAGAGTCCAGGCCGTGAACTGACTCAAAAAATTTATATCAGAGCTGGAATGGCCCACCTCCCAGGGTTAGGCCTTGGCGAACATTCTGCCAGCAGGATGGGGCCTGCCTGCCCCAGCTCAGAAAGAGGCCAGAGTTGTTGACCCTGTTAGCTGACCTCTTCAAACTTCTGGAGAATTTTTCTGGCAGTTACCACGGCGACTGGGCACTCCAAGCTTATCCTTCTTACTGGAAGGGGGGCGGAATTAAGAAGAAAAAATGTTAAAATCTATCTTGCAGAGATGCCTATCACAGATCAAATACATAAAATGTTTTAATTGTTTGCTTTCTGCGCTGTCTGCTCTGCCATTAAGTTCAAAATTCTAACATCAAGAAGACAATTAATATAAAAAAAAAGTTTTGAGTTTCCCATTAAAAGTGAGGAGCGGTGCTTAGAACAAGTGGCGTTGCCTCTTCCACCACAACAGCCACTTCAAGATGTGCTGGTTAAAAACCAGAGCCAAGCTTGTAAATACAGTCCAACCAATAATTTCACCACCAACAGCAACAACTAAAAGCCCCCACACCAAAACTTTATTGGCTTCTCCTTTTTCAAATGGTCCGATATAAACACAATTAAAAAAAAAAGAAAAAATCCTGTCTGGTATAAATGCTAATTGTCTCCTTCTTAAAACTATCCAAAGTAAATATTATACTATAAAACGATAGCTGCATGCACGGGAGGGAGGGAGGGAGTAGAGGTACCTACTGGCTTTCAGGAAAGGGTGTCAATTACTGGATGTAAGCAAAGTCGAAAAGAAAGTTTGTGTGCCTTAGCAAGTGCTCCAAAGGATATGAGGAGCAATCCTAAGCATGCTCATAAATAAATCTCACTGAATTCAGTGGGATTTTGAGTCTCTTCACAGAACTAAGTTCATAAAGTTTCTTAGTGTCTGGAAATTAAACAGAGAGAAAAGTAGTTCAGTGTGTCATGTAGACTCCATAAGACTCCTCTTCAGGATTCTCTTCCTGCCCCTCAATTCTTTATTTAGGAATTAACACAGTACTGCAAAATCACCCTTATATGACAAGATATAAAATATCAAATAATGTTTTGGTGAAAGAGTGAACAATGGGAGTAATGGAGTACAGCAGAATATCAAATGCATAAAAATGAATCAATGAGCTAATTATATTTAATCAAGAAAACAAGTTTCAAGAGGCTAATGGAAATGGGAAGAAACCAAAAAAGTATGGGTAGAGGAGGCAATAAGAAGAATATTCTGCAAAACAATAGCTGTAGAGATATATCATTATAAGAAGACAACAAATCTCTAAGCAAAATTGTTAAGAATAGTCTGAATGTTGAGGCTTTAGCTTCCAATGTGCAAGAGTGTGTTCAAAAGGAGTCCTTTTGCTCTTTGCGCCAGACCAATCCACGTTGCAGTAAGCTAACTGAACTTTAGATTCAAGCATAGATTCATAGAATTTTAGAGTTGGAAGGGACCATGGAGGCCCATTAAAAGGTAAAGGTAAAGGGACCCCTGACCATTAGGTCCAGTCATGGCCGACTCTGGGGTTGCGGCACTCATCTTGCTTTATTGGCCTAGGGAGCCGATGTCCAGCTTCCGGGTCATGTGGCCAGCATGACTAAGCCGCTTCTGGCGAACCAGAGCAGCGCATGGAAATGCCGTTTACCTTCCCGCCGGAGGTACCTATTTATCTACTTGCACTATGTGCTTTCGAACTGCTAGGTTGGGAGGAGCAGGGACCAAACAATGGGAGCTCACCCTGTCGCGGGGATTCGAACCGTCGACCTTCTGATCGGCAAGCCCTAGGCTCTGTGATTTAACCCACAGCGCCACCCGCATCCCCATCGAGGCCCATTACTTTGGGCCAATCAGTGCACATAGCAAATGGCCATGATCCAGAATTCAGAATGCTCACAAATCAATTCACAATCCAAGACATGCATCCCATGCTTCTGCAAAGCATCCAAGGCTGGATTGTGTCCAGCAGAAGATTGGTGTGCCTGGATCAGGTTCCCGGTAGATAGCCATGTTAGCCTACTGCAGCAAAAATGTTAAGGAGACAACTTGAAGCTGAATAAATTTGCAATAAAAAATAACTTTTAAGAAGACTAACAAATTTATCGCAATGCAAGCTTTTGTTAGCTAGAGTCCATTTCATCAGATGCATGGCATATGGGCACTTTTGTAAGGTTGGTGCAAGCTGAAGCAATCACATCGTGATTTGAAATGTGAATAGATACACCCAGTCCACATTCTCAACATTCGGCTTTCTCTTTGAAAACAGAAGTACATACAGGCAGCTGCAATTGGAGACTGGGGAAGAAAGATCTTCCCCGAGCCCCTCCAACCTCAAGTCTTCTGTTTATCAGTGCCAAACACACCACACCTGCAACCTTTCTATGAATTCTGCCAGCCAGGGTGGACAATGCTGGCTTAGATGGACCATTAGTCTGACATTATAAGGCAGCTTCTTCTGCCTTGTACAGAAACCGGCTCCAAATCTCCGGCCTCTGCAACAGAACTATGTCATTCAGAGAGGGGTGGATGTGTTATAGTGAACACTGAATGTAGCAGCTCACTGGGTTCATTGAGTGATCAGTTGGGACAGTGAAGCTTTTCTTTTGACATTTTCTGTCACATTCTTGTGGAACAGCTCTGTCCATCCGAGAGCGTGCCCTTCCTGGTTGCTGATGAACTCATGCTGTGGGTTGGTGATTCACATGAGAACCATGGTGCCAACTCATTCCCGGGTGACATGGTAAAATGCTGACTGTTCTGCCCACAGCCAAGCACCCCCTTGGCGACATTACAAAAAAAAAGGCCTTGCGGCTGGTAGAGCTGTGAGCTCCTCAGACCGGAAATGAAATCTCAGTCTAGTTTGAAAGCAGAAAAGCCTGAAGTGGTAGGATTTCATCAAGAAAGCCTGCAGCACCTGAGTCACACACTTCATGGGGAGGAGATCCGCTGGATGTTGGTAGGATGCAGAGGTATAATGAGGGCTGAAAAGAAGACTGGACTTCTGTATCATTAATTGTGTAGCAGAGGGAGGTTGGAAAAGTACACATTTTCTTATGTCTACAACACTGTGACAGTGATAAACTGTACAATCAGAACACTCTCTTCTGCATTTATTAGATGCACAGAAGTGCTGACTTCCACTTCACTTCCATATCTAATTTCAACCTATGCTTGGGATGGGAATAAGCCAAGGCTATCACAGACCTACCTCCATTGATTCCACCATTTGCTACCTGGTGGCGCTGGCACTGTGGGTTAAACCACAGAGCCTAGGACTTGCCGATCAGAAGGTCAGCGGTTCAAATCCCCATGACGGGGTGAGCTCCTGTTGCTTGGTCCCTGCTCCTGCCAACCTAGCAGTTCAAAAGCACGTCAAAGTGCAAGTAGATAAATAGGTACCGCTCCGGCGGGAAGGTAAACGGCGTTTCCGTGCGCTGCTCTGGTTCACCAGAAGTGGCTTAGTCATGCTGGCCACATGACATGGAAGCTGTACGCCAGCTCCCTCGGCCAATAAAACGAGATGAGTGCCGCAACCCCGTAGTCGGCCACAACTGGACCTAATGGTCAGGGGTCCCTTTACCTTTGCAGCTCAGTATGCATGTGCTGATGTTACTTAGGAGAGGGGAAGATTCACAAGCTGGTGGCTCAGAAGGGACATGCCCCACAACCCGCTTTGTTTTGTGGGGGGAAGGTGTCCTAACCTGCCTTCCTTTTGTTACAGTCTGGGCCACCAGCTTTTATTTCCTCCATGGAAATAAATATCTCCCTTCGTGGCTATCTATGGAGAAACATTTTGCAAAAAGCATTCACAAGGGTGCCCAACAAATCATTTATTTCCATTTTGCTCAGGTGTATTCTCACAATATCTGCTCCCACACTGGCCAAACCTAGTCCTGTCTCCTGCTCATTTTCTCCTTTGTCTGTTCCTTTTGCCACCTGCTAAATGTTTACCATCCTGCCATCAACCCTGCAAACATACTCATTTTCCCCCAGGTAAGAAAGTGAACAAAAGAAGTTTGTGCAAAACCTTGCTTGCATTGTCCACATCCTGCCTGTTCATTGTATCCCTGAATCCACTACCATGCTTCTGAGGCATAAGACCCCTGCAGGATTCTAAATAAAAGCAGACATACTCAATGGATTAATAATATAAAAAAACAAGCATTCATACTGGATGGTTTTAGGCAAGTCATTATATCCTGACCTGCACACCTCTAGCATGAGCAATGCCTACCTCACATTATAATACATTTTGTACTTCAGAAGTGGAAATAGACCACCTCCAAGCATGTTGTATAGATGCCCCTTTTGATCCAAACAGGTTTGTGGGCATACATAAATGAGAATCATTTCTAGCGCCATGCAGTAAATAGAAGACAATACTCCAAAACTAAATTCAAAACTCTCTCTTTCCTCAGGTGCTGATGAGTGGGATGAAGCAGAGGGTGAATGTGACCTGAAAAACCAAACATATGCCAAAACAAGCCAAAATTTGCAAGGATCTACATTGGTCAACCAGAATCAGCAAGGATATATGTCTGCAGCCATCCCCACTGTTCCCTGTTGGATGAGGACTGAAGACCACATCAAGAGCAGCAGGAATGAGTATGGTGGAGTGCTTAAGTTACAGGAGTCCACAAATCATCTTTGTGATGTCCCCATAGCTACTGTTTTTCATAGCTTCTGGGGGTGGAGTTTGTGGGCTTTCTTAAGGACTGTCCATTTTCGCACACACATTAATCCAAGCACTGATCAGGCGGTGAATCTCCTTTGCCCAAACTTGGCCAACCTTTCCCTACTGACCCCAAATCAGTGGTTGTGCAGTAGACTAGAGGTTCCAAAGGGGGAAGGAACAGCTGAGTACTCAAATGCATAGTGTTATGGCATCCCAATAGAACTCTTTCCTCCTCTGGTTTCCTGTAACTGGTATTCATAAATATTACTGCCTCTGACTGGCTAGTAGCCACTTATATCCTAATCCAAATTCCATAATTCACCTGTGAGATGTGTGATTAAGTACACCCATTTGTCAATCCTGAAGCTTCCAACTTTCAGCTTCATTGTTCTAATACTATGAGAGAGGCAGGAAAACTGCTCTTTAAGCATTTTCTCCATGCCATGCATAATTTTCACTAACTACTGCAACCACCTCCTGTCAACCTAGCAGTTCAAAAGCACGTCAAAGTAGGTAAATAGGTACCGCTCCAGCGGGAAGGTAAACGGCATTTCCGTGCACTGCTCTGGTTCACCAGAAGCGGCTAAGTCATGCTGGCCTCATGACCTGTACGCCGGCTCCCTCGGCCAATAAAGCGAGATGAGCATCGCAACCCCAGAGTCGGCCACCACTGGATCTAATGGTCAAGGGTCCCTTTACCTTTACCTTACTGTAACCACACAGGTTCTTAACTTCTGCTACACAGAGACACACAAAAACAAAGAAAATCTCAGATCTTAATACTCCAAGTGTTCAAGAACCAATTAAATGGAACAAAAAAAAAATTCACTTGAATATTGCTCAGATTCCAGCACTCCATCCCAATTCTGGACTTTCCTGAGAAAGAATGAGTCAGGTTTTATTTGCATTGCCATTAATCCCTAGGCAAGGTCATAGCTGTCAACTTACAGATTTGAAAATAAGGGACCAGCAGCCTTGAAAATAAGGGACCAGCAGCCAAAATAAGGGACCTGCAGCCTCACCTGTTCCAGGCACTCCAGTCTTCCTGTCCTCCTGCAGTCTGGTCAAACTCATGCTAGGTAGCTTCGAGAACACTGCCAAACCAACTTTGTAACCAGAGGTTCAACTGAATAGAATCTGAATCACATGCACCACAAGGCCTATGAAGCCTCAACTTAAGATGGCTCCCTGGCCTGGCTTTGCACTGCAAAGTTTGCAGCAGCACGTGCAACAAAATGGCGTCCAGCATTCAAAAAACCCCTCAGCTTGCATTAACTAGCCACACACAAGGCATGCAAGCTCCAACCCCCAGTTGTTCTTAGACTTCTTATTGGGTGAGCAACACAGCCAAGCAACACAGTTGGAGCCTCCCTCCTCCCTGGCCAGCAGGGAGGGAGGGAGAGGAGCTGCTTCCTTTGAAATTTAAGGGACATCATTTAAGGGACATTTAAGGGACATCCATCAATAAGGGACAGCAGCGGGACATGGCACTGGAATAAGGGACTGTCCCTTCAAATAAGGGACACTTGAAAGCTATGGGCAAGGTACAGATGGAGAACAGGGTTGAGGACCAAACAGGATGTGTGTTTTTTCTAACAGTGAGATTAGCAACTACAGTGAGGAGTCAATAATCATCTATACCACATTTACTAAAGATTTTTTCAGAATATTTCCACAGTGTCCTGATGTGGACACAAGTAAAAGGATTTGTGAGTCAACATCCCATCTGCTGAAGTGTGTGTAAGCACTATGATGTCATTAATTGCCCCATTGTGATCTGGTGTGCATGGGTTATTCTGCCAGTGGTTGTGATATATGTGTGTGAAGTGAGTGAGTGTGAACATGAAGGATCTTGAATTTTTTTGGCTAATACAGGCTTCACCAACCTGGTGCCCTCCCATCAGCCACAGCCAGCAGGTTGGCAAAGCCTGGTCTAATACACAGTCTCTTGGAAGAAGGCGACAGCTTGCCCCGTAATTGCATGGAGTTATTTGTGTGGTATAGTATTTTTAACCTCCATACCCTCCCTGTGATTAAAAACAACAATAATATGTTTGCCCTCATAAACGGTGTGCTTTTTAATTTTTATTAGCACATTGTGACAGGGATGCCTGCAATTGATTTTTTCACCCTCCTCTTGCTAATCAGCCTGGAGAACCCTCTCAGCTGTAATTAAAGCCCATATTACAGGCCTCTTGGTGTTCACTTGTCTCTTAGCTTACTGTGCCATGAAATACCGTACATCAAATGGAGTACTACTGTACAAGATAGGCTCCCTGCCAACTCCCGGGGCTATTATACAAGCTTGCCTTTCGTGCTAGAATCATCTCAGGCACAACATCAAGAGAAAAATGGAAGCAATCTTTGGAGAAGGGGAGATAGAAAGAGGGGCATTGGTTGTGGGGAAGGGGGGCAGCGTGTGGCCTCCTATAGTTTGTTCTTCATGAGGCTGCAGCCAGTGGTGGACCCACATTTTGGGGGCCCTGAACTGCTATGCAGGCCCCTTCACAACCATCAACAAGCTCTGGGTAACCACTGTTATCTTCTTCAGTAGGGTTGTTCCACAATAATAATACCCCGCTCATCTGGCTGGGTTTCCCCAGCCACTCTGGGTGGCTTCCAACAAAGATTAAAAATATATTAAAACATCAGTCATTAAAAACTTCCCTAAAGAGGGCTGCCTTCAGATGTCTTCTAAACGTCAGGTACCGGTAGTTGTTTTTCTCTTTGACATCTGATGGGAGGGTGTTCCAAAGAGCGGGCACCATTACTGAGAAGGCCCTCTGCCTGGTTCCCTGTAGCTTGGCTTCTCGCAGTGAGGGAACCGCCAGAAGGCCCTCAGTGCTGGATCTCAGTGTCCGGGCAAGACAGATCACCACCATTTTAAAAAGAAATTTAGTTAACTACTGCATTTCAGATTTTGATTTAAAATGTTGTACTGGATTATCCCACATGTCAAAGTCACTGGTGTGAATAAAAAAATCCTATGCCTTATGGTTTTCGAGTTATGAGGAGCGGACTGAGGGAAAATGAGGAAAATATTATATATATGCATAATGGAATATTTAAAACTTTTTTTTAAAAAAGCAATGTGGACTTAAGTTAATTATGGAGCCCCTATGGTATTAGAGACCCTGAAGTTTAAGCTGTGAGCCTCCCTGAGACTTGCAGGTATATAAATTCAATAAATAAATAAATAAGCTTTGGCCGCCTCATGAGAAGAGAAGACTCCCTGGAACAGACCCTGATGCTGGGAAAGACTGAGGGCACAAGGAGAAGGGGACGACAGAGGACGAGATGGTGGGACAGTGTTCTCGAAGTTACCAGCATGAGTCTGACCAACTGCAGAGGCAGTGGAAGACAGGAATGCCTGGCGTGCTCTGGTCCATGGGGTCACGAAGAGTCGGACAGGACTAAACGACTAAACAACAACAAATTAGTTTCATAGTAAATACGCCCCTGGCTGCAACAAGCTATTCTGGAGTGTTCTCATTAACTTCAGGGGCATCTTCAGAGCAAGTGCTGTGACGGTTCGTGTTTGTGACTTATATATCAAGATTCTAAGGCGGAAACATATCTCATGGGGACACTTAGGAATGTGGTGCTATGTGGGGCAACTGAATCACCCACAGAGTAACTTTTATTTAAAAGTCTCTACTCACCCACTTCATACATCTGATAAAGGAAGTTGCTGCTGCTATTTGTAATTGCTGATGTCATAATAAGGTATCAAAGGAGAAGCATTATCATAAAGCATTGCTTCCTGTTTCACTGATGATACTAAATACAGTGGTACCTCGGGTTAAGAACTTAATTCATTCGGAGGTCCGTTCTTAACCTGAAACTGTTCTTAACCTGAAGCACCACTTTAGCTAATGGGGCCTCCTGCTGCCGCCGCGCCGCCACCATGCGAATTCTGTTCTTATCCTGAAGCAAAGTTATTAACCCGAGGTACTATTTCTGGGTTAGCAGAGTCTGTAACCTGAAGTGTCTGTAACCTGAGGTACCACTGTAGGGGGGAAAAATGGGGATAAGGTAGAATGTGACAGGGAATTTTTGCACCCATCTCACTGTCCCTCTAAGTAAAATGCACTGCCACTGTTGATCCTCTGCACTGTGCAGTCTTCAAACTAGTGATGTCCAAAAGATGCAGGGGGAATATTATTTCCATATAATTGTTCTCAGCTTAAAGCCAGATGACTGAATTTTTGCTGGCTCTGTTTTTGCTTTCGTTCATTGATTCTATATTGTTGGGTTGGGGAACCTGGGGATATTCATATGTTGCTGGACAAATCTCATCACCCCTGACTATTGGGTGTGCTGATTGGGGCTGATGAAAGTTGAAGTCTAACAACATCTAGCATCTAGGATCACAGGTTCCAAATCCCAGTTTTACTGTCAATTCTTCAAGACCTCAGATGTCCCAGTGTATGGTTTTTTGCTCACAGGGACAATGCATCATGTGCTTTGTAGTCAAGCCCTGCATATCAAAACCTACAACCACAATTCTGTATCCCCTTACCTGTGAGTAAACCCATTGTACTCAATGGGACATACTTGAGTGGAAACATGCATGGAATTAAGCTGAAAATCTATCCATGTTTACTTAAAAGTAAATCTCAATCAACATGATCCAACCAATGTCAAGCGCTTCTGTGTCGCTATGGAAAAACTCCTAAGCACTTTATTTATTTATTTATTTATTTCTATGCCACTTTATATTTTTAAGAAAAATCTCAAAGCGGTTTACAGCATATTAATTCAATAAAACATAAATAAAACAATCTGAAGAAAGTCAAATATAGAGTATACAGTCAAAGCAACATAACAGAAAACTAAAATATTATCTTAAAAGCTTTCAAAATAAAACTTGCTTCTGTCTCCCATGGAAATCTATGGGACTTTGAAATCAAAATCAGATTGCAATGAAATCTCATCCCAGCTAACTTTACAATGATATATACTCTCAATGATTTTTTCCCCTGAAAACTATGTTGGCTCAGGTAGCCTAACAGCATAGTACACACACTGGAACTGACCTGAGTTAGCTGTGCTGATGCCAACCAACAGAGCAGCAGCATCTACAACAGAATTAAATCAAATTTACTGGATTATACATGACTTTCCTGGCACCTCAGCTCAAACTAGTTCAGATTAAGTATTTAGATTTGAAAACAATTTAGTGCCATTTGGGGACTAAAACTTCTTTCAAGAATTTGGCCTACGTGTGCTGTGAATCAGAATGCTTTCACTTTGAATCCAACTTTAAATCCAACCCAATCCTTGGAAATACTACCTGCTGTATTTAATAGGCCTTACCGCCCAGTGTCCTTAGAGGGACACGGGTGGCGCCATGGGTTAAACCACAGAGCCTAGGGCTTGCTGATCAGAAGGTCGGCGGTTTGAATCCCCGCGACGGGGTAAGCTCCCGTTGCTCGGTCCCTGCTCCTGCCAACCTAGCAGTTCGAAAGCACGTCAATGTGCAAGTAGATAAATAGGTACCACTGTGGCGGGAAGGTAAACGGTGTTTCTGTGCACTGCTCTGGTTCGCCAGAAGCGGCTTAGTCATGCTGGCCGCATGACCCGGAAGCTGTACGCCGGCTCCCTCAGCCAGTAAAGCGAGATGAGCGCCGCAACCCCAGAGTCGGCCACGACAGGACCTAATGGTCCTTTTACCTTTACCCAGTGTCCTTAGAAAGAGCTGCACACTTGCTTTTGTTTATACTGTAGCAGGGTTGGGGAGCTTATGGTCCTCTGGGTGTTGCTGAACTCCTCATCAGCCCCAGCCGGCATGGTCAATGGTGAAGGATGATGGGAGCTGCAGTCCAGCAATATTTAGAGGGCTGCATCCCTGGTATACAGCTATCTGCACATTTACCTGGGGAAATTTCCTAATAAATAGAGGGGCTTACTTTCCAACACAGTCAGAGACTGGTTTGTTGGCAAATTTCTCAAGAGCATGAAATTATCTCTCTCTTCCACCTCCCCCAGAGGGTGAGGAGGAATCACTGAAACAAACTGGATTTGATCCAATTGCGGACTACAGGAGAGTAACAATTGGTATTCTTATCATGTGGCAGAACGAGAAATACTACTACTGCTACTACTACTACTACTACTTATGCTAATACTGATGATAGTAATAGTAGCCATCCCGAGGACAATTTTTATTTTTCATATGAAGGCAGTTTCCCGACACTGTAAACCTTTACCTGGGAGTAAGACTCACTGAGTGGGGCTCACTTCTCAGTGGACATGCATAGAGTTGTTCACACATTTCTAAAATAAGCTCTGTGAAAAGTCTGTGTGTGTGTGTGTGTGTGTGTGTGTCTGTACAGTGGTACCTCTGGTTACGTACTTAATTCATTCCGGAGGTCCGTTCTTAACCTGAAACTGTTCTTAACCTGAAGCACCACTTTAGCTAATGGGACCTCCTGCTGCTGCTGCTGCTGCGCCACCGCCGCGCGATTTCTGTTCTCATCCTGAAGCGAAGTTCTTAACTCGAGGTACTATTTCTGGGATAGCGGAGTCTGTAACCTGAAGCGTCTGTAACCCAAGGTACCACTGTATATTATTTGCGAAGTGTGGGCATCATAGGAGCCAACTCCTAGGGATCAAGGTCCCTTCACCCCCTATAAAATATTTGATTGGGCCAGGGTCGCCTCCCTCCCCCCCAAGTTGAAAGCCATTGCCATTTGAATGGTGTGCATGTGTAGCATCTTGTGATCAGTTCTGCAGGGTGATGCTTACCTGGGCCTCCCCAGTATTTAATTCAAATTGACACCCCTGCAGTGGGTAAGGGGGCCTCAAGCGTTTCAGTTTTCATGGGGCCAGTTAAGCTCCCAGTTCCAAAACCTTTCCACTTTTAAAAGCGAAAGAGAAACAGCCAACTGAAGACGTGATCAAAACAGAGACACTAGAGCCGAACAGGCCCTGAGAGAAAACCATAGTGAGCAATGCCCTGTAGGGCTACAGAGAATAAACTGACCAGTCGCGGGGCAAAGTAGCAAACGCTTTTTGGTCGCGCTTGGGTATTCTTTTTTCCAGGCAGGGTCAAACTCCTTTGGGCTCCGCAATCCTCCGCTTTTGAGTGAGGCCCGATGAACGCTTCTGTACATTAATGCCTGCGCCCACCTCGATTCCCCTCCCCTTGTTTCTCACCACTCTCCTGTTCTCTCGGGAGGGGGAAGCAGGCCAGCGGATAATTGCAACCCCCTCCCTTCAATCCTCAGAGCTGCGCTAATCCGAAAACTCAAGTGCCCGTAAGTAAAACTTCAGGGGGGGAAAGTGATTGAAACTGACAAATACAGGGTGACAAATAATCAATAAAAGCCCAGTTCGACATCCTTCATTGTTTTCAGGCACTAACGGCAAGTAATGAAACCTCTGCTGGAAGGGAGAAGGAGAAGGCGGCGGGCAGGCAGGGGGGCGCCCCCCACTTGGAGACCTTCTGCGGGGGAGTCCCCGGCTCCAGAAGCCGGATTAATGGCCTCACCTCATAGGCAGATCTGGTCTTCTCATCAACCTTAATTAAAATCATTTTTAAAATGTCGGGGCTCCGCCTTCAGCGTGGGGGGGGGGGGAAACGGTTGGCTGCGGGCTTCCTTTGGGTAACGAATCGCTTTTTATTTGGGGTGGGTCACTCCCCTCCCCTCCCTCCAATTTCTTGTTGACTAACAAGCAGGTGATTCGTAACATCCTAATGCTGGTCACCTTGGAGCGGAGCGCCGAAGTGCGGAAATACGTTTTTAAACAAAAAGCCATCGGGTCAGTTGTGCGCAAACGAAAAGGAGCAGCAAAAAAGTCCCCACGCCGTTGTGTTTACGGTTAGGCGTCGACTCTCAGCTTGGTTGACTTTGCTTATTTGTTTCGTTCGAGCCCCCGGCTTTTCAACCAAGATGGGCTTACAGTGAAAAATCTGCGCAGAGGTATAATATCATTGGGGACACGTGTTGGAGGGAGGAATGAGGTGGGAGAGGTTCTCCCTTCCGGCCCCAGGGGGTTGGCGCTGCAAAACAGACTCCTGCCACTTCTCTCCCAAGCTGGAGGGGGGGGGGCGAGGAAGCCGCAGCTGAGCTCAGGGACTGGCTGATGGGTAAGGATGCCAGGCCACAGAAGCAACCCTAAAAATCATGCTCGGAGAAGACCTCCCTGAAATGAATGGGTTTAAGTTAGTCATGGGTGTACTCTGAGCAGAATTAACAATACACACACACAAGCTCCCTATGTCCATTACTTGGAGGTAAGTTTCACTGAAATAACTGAATTGCTTTTAAAAGTATAGGATTCAGGATCCAAGTGTCACCGATTCTCTGTCCGGAAGGGTGCGATCCCTCCTAAAGCGCCTTACTAAGGAGTTAAGAAGCATATTTAGCAATTCCGCGACGCGAGGGGAACACGGATGAAACGTAAAACGTGCACGTGCCCAAACAATTCGTATGCGAACACACGTGTCGTATAACATCGCTAATGCCACACGCCGTGTTTATCCAGAAGGATAGGAAAGGCAGTTTTGCACGTCCTTTACGCCCTTTTCTAAATGCTATTACATTAGAAGCAGATCTTATTGAGTCACTGAAACTTCTTTGGAAATAATAAGCGCGTGTATATGGATGCTTCAGGCTGCAGCCTTGTGCCCCTTAACCCGAGAATAAGCGACACAGAATGTAGCGGGACTTACTTCCAAATCAACGCGTTTGTCTGTCTATTCCGTTTGCTCCCTCTCCCTTCCTCTCTCTCACACATGCGAATAGGGCGTTAGACAAAAAGGACGGCACAATCCTATACACGAATCTTCCCTATATTTACTCGGGAACAAACCCCACGAGACTGGAACCCAACCAGCTCAGCAAACGTAGGCCGGGCACGTTAGCATCTTAAAGCCGAGGTCTTAAATACACCTGAAGCAGCTATGGCTTGCAATAAGGTGTATTGTTCAGGATTCTGCTGCAAAAGCTGCTGGCCATCTAAGCTTTTCGCTTTGCCAGGGCAATTCCTTCTTTAACACCAACTCGGAATGTCCTGCAGTCCTGAAACAACTCGCTTCGACTTTGCTTGGCCCTAGATAGGGGATTGTGAGTCCCCACCCCAAGGACTTCAAGGGCTTCGCCTGCTTTTCGCAACTCGCTCCCAACACCCTTTTTAAAAGTGCGCGCAGGTGTGTGCCCCATTTCCTCAATCATATTTGTCAACCCATGGCCCATTATCTAGCTGAAATCTTGCTCGGTCCATCTTGCCCGCGGTCTCGCCAGGAAGGCCTTGAGAAACAAGACACAGTACTGTAGAGCAAGAAGGAGAGAGCCATTGCGAGTGTCCCTCTGTCTGCCCATCCTATGGAAAGGGACAGTCAGAAGCACACCTACGCACAGGGATGCCCTCAGGTTCCCTTCAGCGAATGTATCAACCGGATATAAGTCATTGAGCTGAGCTCCACACGTGTACAGCGATTCACACGTAACGTTCAAGAGTGCACAGCCTGTGTACCTGTGGACAAAAGAGCGGGACTGTACAGATCAACAAATGAACGTTCTTTCACACAAACACTGGTACGTGTCTACAGACCACTTGCATCTGTGTTCAGTGTGATGCGGGAACAGGCCTCATACAAACCTTAGAAACATATCAGGCTTGGGAAATGCAAGTTCCAGAAAAGCAGCCTTCCTACTCAGATGCGCTGCTCTTCGGAATGTTACTGGAAACTAATTGCTGGGGTGCGATTAGATCAGGCACAGGCAAACTCGGCCCTCCAGATGTTTTGGGACTACAATTCCCATCATCCCTAACCACTGTTCCTGCTAGGGATGATGGGAGTTGTAGTCCCAAAACATCTGGAGGGCCTCGTTTGCCTATGCCTGGATTAGATGCTAGGAGATGAGATTTCCGCATCAACGTTATCGAATGGAGCCGCCAGCGCCAGCCTGCTTTCAAAATATGGCCAATGCCACCTTGTAGGCAACTGAGGCCTGCGCAACCATCTTCAGCCCTCGGGGACGCATATTATGGGTGGTGCCCGGGTACACCCAAGCCACAGAGAATATTCCCCTTCACACCTATGGGATCCCGATTGCTCCTACTGCCTCCCCACCCACACCCCCTGGGCAGCGCTTAGTCGAGACGGTTTTTGTCTTTCCGGGCGCCTGCTCGCCTTGACCTCTTGCTTCAAGGCGGTTGTCTGGCCAGGTCAGGCGGGAAGCAGACGCTGCCTGGACCCGTTCGGCGACCGGCTCGGGAGTGTCTCTCCGCATTAAAATCCGATCGATCAGGTTCCAGGGCCTACAGGAAGTGGAGTCGCTTCTCCTTGTCCAAACGGGAGCTTCTGGGGCTGCGCCAATGAAGCGCACTGTCACATAATCGATAAGGAGAGCTCAGCTGTCACGGATCCGAAAGGGGCTTCCGACGCCAGCAGTAACGTGATTTGGCACCTTCAGGTTTGGGGATGGGCAGCCTGGGCTACTAAGACGATGCGAGGGAAGAGACGGGCGGGGGCCAGAGGAGTGGGTGAGTGGGTGGCGGCAGCAACCCAGGAGTGTGAAGGGCTCCGGTTTGGCATTTTTGTTCAGATTCCTCTCCCTCGGGCGCACATTTTCAGCTCCACGATTTGGGGAAGGGGGGGTGGGAGAGAGAGCTGATCCCTTACCGCCAAGTTTGCTGTTGTCATCCTGCCCCACTGTTCTCCAGGCCATCTCCGATACGTCTCGATTCAATTCCATGCCGAAGGCTGAAGAGCTCCTTGCATCTCCAAATGGTTTGGCAACCTGGACAGAAAGTTCAACGGGGAGTATTGTGAGACCACCACTTAAAACAAAAATTGATTCCCCCCCCCCTCTCGCAATGGCAAATGCATGTTTTCGGAAGTGATTCTGACGGAACTTACTTCCAAGTAAGGCTGTGATTCTAACATTGTTACAAGAACGAAGTCAAAGAAGATCGCTAAGGATCGAAGGAGCAGTCCGTGGGCCACACCTGAATCCAGTGATCCAATAAACGGAGCTTCCAGGAGCTTCCAGTGTGTGAAAAGGACCTCATCGGGGCGTGTTAAAATAAGATTGCAACTCCCCACCCTTGCGCATCAGTCCAGGGGGGAATATGTAACCACCATTTGCAAAAGAGCAGCGATTCTATGGCTTAGTTTTTATTAACAACGCTAGAGCTACAGTAGTGGGGAAGTCTGCACCTGTTGGATTTATCCCTGTCACGCAGCAGTTAAAGGTATAAAAAGCCTGCAAAGTAGTGGAGAAATTCTTTATAAAGAATTTGGAGATGTAGTTCGCGTTGGTTTTAGCCCTGCGCCCGATCCCAAGATTTAGGGGAGAAGCTGACCGCTTGACCTACAATTGAATTAAACCGAAGCGTTAGATAGAAATCAGTGGACCTTCAAGAGAGTAAATATGCAGCGCCCAATCAACATACTTCGGAATAAATTCCGCCGACTTTAAACTTCCAGAATAAATATTGTTGGAGAGATGCGAAAATATTTGGATTTGAGCTAATGACTCTTGGATGATTTGTCAACGTCACCTGCAGTGACTTTTTTTCTGAACTTTATTTTGAATAAGAAACCGGCAATAGTATGTTCGTGTATAGGGTTTAGCAAGGGAATGTTTCAGCTTCGGTGTAAGGTTGCTGCCTTTGAAATCGTGATCCGGTTAGCTTGTGGAAAGGGATCTTAGTTAATTCATAGTTAATGCGCAGCGTTCAGCGGGCACCTGGCTGTTGTTGTTCTCTGAATATTTAAAAGCACCCGTGTTCGATGATAAATTTATGAAAAACGAAGTGAACCCGGGGCTAGGAAAAGAAGGCTGCCAGGAAAGCCGAGTTTCTGATTGGTCGGGGAAGGGATTTCCGGGACTGGATTGGCTAATGCCGATGCCGGGAGTTACAACTATTGGATAATCTCATTGCCTGGGTCTTCTGCAGTGCTCTCCATAGAGCAGAAGGCGACGTTCTCCTGAAGGAGGGTGGGTTGCTCACGGGAGGGTATTTCCCCAATAGTTCAGCATCTGCGCTGGATCTCTGAGTATTTCCCGACAAAGTGTCAAATGCTCCTATATAGCACTAAAAATGTTTAAACGCGGGGGCTTAAAATATCTGATTGAGGGGTCCAACTTTTATGCGCTTGTCTAAGGTTGGCTTCTTAAAGACGTCCGCCCTGAGCTCCATTAGAACCTTGGATCAGTGCTTCCTCCCGTCCTTTCTGCGGGAGACTCGCCAAAGGCCGAGCCCGAGAGGTTTCACACATCCATGCGCAGGAGCTCTGCCCCAGCGTCGCATCACTGACTGACTGACTCAATAGAAAAAAATACAACCATTGCGTTTTGAAGTTATTTGTGCTGTTTGATCTATGACGGTCCTTTCACGCGTGCTGGCCGTCACTTGATGTTGCAGACAAGGCGTCGACTTATCCTGAGTTGCCACCGGTGGCACAATCTTTGTCTCCCGCTTCACATGGAGGGGAAGGGACCGAATGTCTCTTATATTGTTCATCAGTTTAGCGTTTCCCTGCTGTGTTTTCTGGATGGATGGGCTGAGGAGGCTAAAGCTCCAAATAAATATGAAATACCCTCATATTAATATATTTTTGTAAAGGATCCAAGCACGTTGTGCCTGAAGAGAAATCTTGCAAAGGATACATGGCTGCACTTCCCTTTTTAACTTCAAATTAGGAAACTCTGTCAGATGAAAGGGCAGCTTCCCTTTGGTGGAACTGCAGCTTCATTTGATCATATCTTTATTTGAGTGTTGCCTGAACAATAGGAACCTGAAGGGAAAGAATGAAGAAATTGCGTTGCAGTTGATCCTTTGATTCTGACAGAGGGAAACTGTTGCGCGTTTATCAGATTAGAACTGTCCAGAAGTGAGTGTGTGAGCGCGCGCGCATGCGCGCATTATATATATATACGGTATAACATATAGGAAAACTAATCAGGCGACTGGGGGTTGTGTGCACGCACGTCCAAGGGCGCGCGGAAGAGTGCTCTTAAGTACCACAGCTCCTTCAATCCCCATCTGGATAAGATTCAAGTCTCTCCCTCGGCTTACAGTAATATACTCTGCCAACCTTGAGGCTCTTCCCCCCCCCCCCTACAAAAAAGAAAAAGAGGGATTTAATGAGGCCGAGCTTAGACCCTTCTATAATTTAGAGGATTCGCCAGAGCTGTAAAATGACAATGGGGACATGTGTAGTGCAAGAGAGGTGAAATCCCATCCAGGGACAAAGTTGCTTATTTCTGAAGGAGCTGTCATTTCCAGCAGGGGGGACACAATGGCAGGGCCAGGAGGGACGGAGCTCTGATCTCCACCTCGGAGAGAGATAACCACCTGATTAAAATGGGCCTCTTGTTCTCTCGGTTACTCGATCGTCGTGTGAACTTGCCTTACTTACTATTCTGGGCAAAGACGACTCAGTCTCCCCAGATTTCAATGCCCTGAGAACTCCCCTCCCTCCTCTTTCTCTCTCTCTCGCCGCTTCGCTTCGCTTTTCCTTGGAGCATCATCACGGCCAGTTCTTAGGCAGCCGACACTTAGGTCTAGGAGGATTCACGGGTCACGAAAAACGCCGGGGGCTTTAGGAGCACATAAAAGTTTCGCACAGCTATGGCGCATCTATTATCACACACCCCCAAAATGGCACAGGAAAGATCCGCCCCTTTGCTATACTTTTTACCCTTTGACGGCTTGGGCCACGCATAAGGCTGGCTGTTCACAGGTTACTTAAATCTGTGCACTTGTATGTGAGAGATATGTACATTTGGATTTTGAGCGTATTTATCGAGTTTTGTGGGGATTTACTGCCTAATAAGTGTGTTCAGAGTTGAAGCCTTGCACTGGGACACGCCATACAAAAACTTCACCAGACCTTTCAAGGGCACCCTGGATAAATGACGGGAGGATTGCTCCTGAGTTGCTCCGAGGTTCTTGGCTTATTTCACCTATAGAAGAATGGTCATCTGTCATGTATGATCTAGGAGGTCGGACTAGATGGCCCTTGGGGTCCCTTGCCAAGTCCACAATTCTATGATTCTAGTTATTTCAGATATCTGGGTTTCTAACCACGCTTACTTGGAAGTAGGCTTCATTGGATTTAATGGTTGCAACTCCAAAGTAAACACGTTTATAGCCAACGCCTCTGCCTAATTATTGCTATCAGTCCTATGCGTATTTACGCAGAAGATCAACCCCATTGAGTCTTAAGTAAAGGCGCGCGAGATTGTGGCCTTGTAGAAAGTACTACAAGTTGCCTATTGACATATTTAGGATCTGATTTTTCCTTGAAAAGAAGTGGGACTGACTTCAGCAGCAGTACCGTTTGTAGAACTGCGTCCATACAGGCCAATTCTAAACACGTTTCTGCAGCAGTATATCCCCTTGACTATGACTCAGTTATAATTCAGGTGCTTCTGTTGAATAAGATTGGAGGTCTTTCTACAAACTTGCTATTCAAGTGTTAAGCGCTGTCCACTGCTTTGTAGATAAGTATTTTATCTGCAATTTGCTGATCAAAGCAGATTCCCCACCCCCCGGTACTTTTAATAGATTCGGATCCCACTCCAGTTCAGGCAATTAATTCAGAAAAAGAGATTGAAATATGCACCCTGATCTCCTCTGCCTCGCCTCTATCTATAGGATTCTGGTGCCCGCTTGTTTCTCATTCCCGTCGCCCTAAAGGGCTAAATTTTCTGTAAAGATGGGAAATAATAATAATTCATTATTTCTACCCCGTCCATCTGGTGGGTTTCCCCACAATTTCCCCACCGACCGCTGTCCTAGCCAAATTAGCAAGAAATCCCTATAGATCCCAAATGATTATTTGGTTTCGGATCTCAGGTCTTCCCTTTGCAAGGAAGCCAGCCAGACTCGCCCAGTACGGGGTAAGAGAACTGGTTGGCCCGGGCGGGGCGGGAGGAAAGAACACCCCGCCCGTATCAACAAGTTCCCAAAGGAATAAAATATTATTTCCCTTTGGTGACATTTCCCCGTCCCTCTCCCAGCTCTCCCCCCCCCGTCTCTTTTCCTCTCGACCACCTTATCTGACCGAATTCTTTGACAACCAGATCCTAAACACAACGTTTCCTGTGGAAAGAAGCGCCTTGATTTCAGTAAAAGTTAATTTCAGCTAAAGGCGTTTAGGATCACCGTTTTAGCCGCCGATCTTTCTCTTCCCCTCTCCACAACAGGTGTCTCTGAAAGCCGCAGCTAGCATTTTCGCCCCTTCTTCCTTTGAAGGCTCTTATTTAAACAGGCCGGGGACAAATAGACAGCAATATTTCAGACCATTTCTTTTGAAAAAAATATATAGTTTTGCGCATTAAAGTTAAAAAGCAAGGGGGAGTGGAAAAACTTAATCCACTCTGTCAGCCCTGATGGTGAAGCTGAAGGATTTATCTGGTGGGTCTTTTTTCTCCATCTATCCATCTACATATCCTTGAGAAACTAGCCTGTTGGTTCTCAGTGGGGTTTTCTTGCAGGTAAAAGGTTTGTAAGATTTGGGCATAAATCGTCTTAAATTCTAATATTGCATGTGTGGTGGTGGGGCTCTTTTCGTTGGACTGACCTGTGTTTGAGCAGGAGAGGAAAATACTTTTGACAAAAGCAGGAGTGTTGTATAAGCGGTATATATATATTTTTTTTAAATATCAAATTAATCTAGGGAATACCCAAATATTTATGGCAGAATCTAGATAGAAAGATCTTCTGCATTTTGCGCAACTCGCGTTTATTTCAGTGGGCCTATATTGGGCAGAAGAATTTCCAGAGGAAAGTCCTTTCACAGAGAATCTGCAAGGCTAATGTAATTCTGTCTGTCTGAATAAATGGATGATCAACTGAATCTCTCTCACACATTCTATTATGGCCATCTCTTGTGAAGACAGGAATTGCACGAAGTGCAAATCTGTTTCCTGCTATTATTTTTATTCTCTGATTATTGACAGTCTATTCTCGGACTATTTATTTCAATGTTCCAAGTTAGGATATCTGATCTCCTAAATGCCAGTTAATTGCCAGGAGATTATCTTGAAATCAGCGGGGTTTGCTGCCGTGTAAACTGCGTTTTGGATCGGGATGTCGGCGAGATTAACGAGAGACTGATTAGAAGATAATTATCTTCGTATAAAAACACGTATATTGTAGCTATCTCTGTAAAGAATACCTCGGGCGGATAGGGAGATAGCATCTTCATAAACAGGAACGAATTCATCAACGAAAATTTCCTTTTATTGCCACGTCAGTCTGCTAATCGATCAGCCTGAAGCAGAATCCAGATCTGGCTCCAGGGGAAAGAAAACCAAATAGAAATACATGCCAAACATTATGGGATAGATTGATCTCTATGAACAGCTCTCCCTGGGAGCTTTTCCCTTATGCATCAGACAGATTAGGGATTGTCTGTGTTTTCCTATCTAGACGGACAACCCTCGACGTTTTGTTACTCTCTACTAAAATGGATTTACTGAAATAGATTTTGTTTTTAAAATGTCAAAAGACACCAGCCGTCCCATCGCAGTGAATCCAGAGTAGTTCGGCCACTCAGAATCGCTAAAGGAAACCAAGGAGGCCCATAGTTGAGGAGTTATGGCGACAACTTCGGTCGCCCGCTTGCAACTTTTCCATTATTCCGCCTGGATCAATCTGTAAATAGTGTTTTCCCACGGCCCGATTCGCTTGTTAGGCACCGGACTAAAATCCTCGGAGAGGGCGCATCGCCCTCCTTATATGCCTTCTCCAGGCGATTATCGCTGACTCCCGCTTGGTGTTTGTGTCTCTGTTTGTTTGGAATTATTTCCGGTTTGGTTTATTTTTCTCCCCCTGCTATTTTCCCTACTTTAACACTAAATTGACACACCTACAGAGACAGCTAGCTACCTCTCCGGGTCAACATCGGAAAGATAATTCCAAGCCCCGCACCCTCGTCCCCTCCCTCCCTCTCCGGCTGCATTCCACCACTCTCTCTCCCCTCCTGGCTCAAAGTAAATAGTAAAAGGCCCATTCAGGTCCGTGGACCACACGGAAAGCCTTAATTAGGCTGATGAAATCCCCAGAAATGTATAGATTCGCTATAATCGAGGGTGTCCCAACCCTACCCCCGCCGCTCCTCTGGTGTCTATAGTCAAGGAATACGGGAGCAGCTGGGAGAATAGAAAGACCCGTCGGGGGTGGGGTGGAGGAAGTCATGCATGTAATTGAGTATATTTAACATAACTATTTTAATGATTAGTGATTAAAAGTGCACCCTCCTGGAAGTTGGGGACCTCCGCAATTTGTTCTGAACAACTCTGAGGACATATCGATCGATCTATCATCTACTGTATCTATCTATCTATCTATCTATCTATCTATCTATCTATCATCTATCTATATCTATCTATCTATCTATCTCGCGTAAAGAAACAAAATATGCACAAACTTGTTGGTTTCAGAAGGGAGGGTCTCACCCTGGCCTTAATCGCGTTGGCATGGGCGGGGGGGGACTACCTTTCAGCAGGTACTCCAAGTTTCATTGAATAATGATGATGATGATGATGATGATGATGATGATAATTCCTGCCTCCATTTTCCCCGCTTTTCTTGGACGTCCTCCTATATCAAATTTCAGGGGGGGGCCCCATCTCTATTTTATTTTATTTCTTACTGTAATGGACCTGTCCTCTCCTTTTTTTGTAAAAATAAAATAAATTAAATCATGCAGACGGGTGCCGCTATATTAATAAGCAAAGGCTAGTCCCGGGAAGCTGGGAAATAATATGTTCATTTGAGCATGTGCAGAGTGCATTTGTCTCTTTATTGAGAATCTGCCGCCAGCAGACTAGCCGGTCCATGCCATCTTCCCATTTAGGTATTACGTTTGGAGAAATGGTATGCATTTCAGGGCTAAACGTACTAAAGACATCAATTCCTTCACCTTTTGAAGAAAAGCAAATCCGTGGTAACTCTAAAGTTTACACGAACTTGCACCAATAAAAGACAGTATGACATTTATTTTATAATCAGTTCTGTATAGCGGTGAATTGGGTTGTTTCCAGACAACAGCGTAATTGATTGCTTTTGTCCAGGGAATATGCAGACTTTGGAGTTACTCAGTATTCTTTGTCAGTGGAAAAGGAAAAGGAAAAGGCAGCTATTTCTCAAATGAGTGTTTTGGGTCAGTTCAGACAGACAATAACACAAGCAGGCAACTAGCTATGTCTGCTGCCCATTGCAGAGAACTTTTGTGGGGGTTTGCCTCCACTCTTTTCCTGGAGTGCCTAAAAGATATGCGTTTGTCATTAGCAGTTCTTTCTCTTCGCATCTCCCATTCCCCTCCGAAAAGAATTCTGTGTAATTCCAAAGCTTACATGCTCTGGTTTTAGGGAAAGTTGAGCTCGACATTTACTTTATAATCTACGAGGGGGTGTTTGCATGCAGTAAAAGAAGCATCCTTTGCAAGGAAACAGCTTACTCCAGTGTTATATTAATTAATCACTGTTTAAGGGCTCCCTTTCCTTAGGTGGGTCACACAATTAGAAACGCAGACTGAAGTGAGTGCGTTTTCTTAATTATTTATATCAGATGAATTGTGGAGGAGGCTGGCGTATATATATATGTGCGCGCGCGCATGTGCGCGTGCCTGCACAATCCTCGCGTTTATTCCTTGAATTCTAAAAGGGCTGCTTTCTTTTCTTTGGCTGCTCTTTGGGGAAACAGTGGGAGGAGGGAGATTCTCTCTTACCCATCAGCTACTCAGCGTGGAAATAATAATATTTAGTGCATATTATCCTAACTTATTTCTGACAGTGCGTACACAAGGGGACGATGGAGCGGCGGCTGTAGCGGGGGGGGGGTGTTCTTTGCAGCAGATTCTGGAGGAATCTAGCACGGAAGCCTGACAGAGAAAGCGGGCTGGTGGTAGAGGGGCCATATACTCCACAAAGCCTGCCTTGCATCGCAGTAATCCTGTCATGGGCGTAGCCAAGGGGGAGGCAGTTGCCCCCCTAGATCAAGTAAAACAATAGAAATTCTTAACTAGCTGACCAATCACGTCGGTTCTGCCCCCCTAACAAAAGTCCTGCTCCCCCCTAACCAAGTCCTGCCCCCACCCTCAACAAAAATCTTGGCTACGCCCATGAACCCTCCTAAACAGAAGCGCACCCTGTTTCAAATTGAACACCGGGTTGATTCGGGATGAAACCCGGCGGAAACCCCACGGAACTTTTCTTCCAGAGTAAACTCCTTCGGATCCCAGCCTTGGTAGTTTTGAATTGAAATGGTTGGACTTCCTCGGGGGCTTCTGGGAGATTAGGTTCCTTCCTGGCCTTTTCTTTCACTCGGGTTGGAGGCAATGAATAAACTGGTCATTGTGGAACGGCGACACAAGCCAACTTCTAGCTCGCTCGCTTCCCCCGCCCCAGCCCTTTTATTCTCTCAAAGCACACACTTGCCTAAGTTTAGAAAAGGCTGGGGGAAGCTCAAATTTTGTCGGATCACGCCTGGAGGAAAGGTGCACCCAGTGTCCTCGCTTAAAGGAAGTAGCCCCAAAAGGGGAACATGTGGTCGAGAAGCGCACCACGGGGAAATTTGGGGAATAACTGAAGGATTCGTATCCCTAGGCATCCTGGAATCTGCTTCCCAATAGGTTGGAAAGGGCAGAATCCGGAGTGGAGGGATGGAGAAAGGAACTGAAGTGTAAACATCAGAGGGTGGATGGTCAAGGATTCTTTAGTTGTGATTGATGCATTGCAAGGGGGCTGGACTAGATGACCTTTGGGGTGCCTTCCAGCGCTGCAATTCTACGATTCTGTGATTCATCCCACTATAAGAGGATTCGATCTGGTGAAATGCCATCGCTGCACATAACCTGCTCCGTTTCTTTCCTCAACCGGAATCCCACCGAGTCTTAGATCACACGGGGGGAGGGGGTACTGAAAAAAATCCTCCAGGGCTGTGCTGAGAGTTGTTTCTTTGGCGTCGTTTTGGTTTGGATGTGAAATTGGCAGACCCCTTTATAGGGGCAGGTGGTGACATTACTTGGCCCCGACTTGAGACCGTACTGAAGAATTCGCAGCCTTGAGAGCGTATTTTTCTTCTGGCTATAGTAGTACTTAAACGATAATGGGCGGCGGCGGGAGTGAGGCGGGAGGGGGAAGAGAATTAAACTTTTTTTTTTTTTAAGAGGGAGGATGGAGAGCAATGGGGGAAGGGGAGAGGCGAAGATTTATATCTTCTGGAAAGTAGGACGAGCCAGATGGTAATCGCGTCATTAACAAACAAACGTGGGATGGACAAGTGAAGTTTAAAATTGGGGAAGAGATCTGGCGAACAAAGACGGTTGCTGTTGACCAAATAGAGGAAAGTGGGAGGAGGGTCTCCTTCCATTCTGCCTACAGCTGGATAATAAACGAGGGTCCATCTCCCCGCCCCCGGCTTCCCCCTGTTGTGCGCCAGAAAGGGCCAGAGATAAACTTTTTGCAATAGGCAAATGTGGCATTTATTTATGTGTAACCCTTTGTCGCCTCAAGTGTCCCCAATGGGCCTTTAATTCAAATCCCTGGTTTGATAGGGAGAGATTGATTCGCCCGAGTTTATTTTGATGGAAACAAAGCGCCGCTTGTGCAAGTTTGGAAGGGGCAAAGAGTTCAATGGTTATTGGGGGGAGGGGGCTGGTAAGCCGGATCAAGCAAATCTGAAGGGGTGGGGCGCAGTCAGCTCCTCGGGCAGAAGAGAGAGAGGACGGGGCATTCCAGGCTTCCTGAAGCCCTGCTGTTCCTCTTGCGTAGCTTTATGTGGCAGCATTCCTTCGATTCTGTTGCTACGAACGTCCCGGCGATAAAAATCTAGCCCGATCCTGTCCGTGTTCACTGATCTAAGTGGCTTAATCCTGGGTAAGCACGCCTGAGATTGCAGCCACACATCCCTCAGTCCCGGGAAACATCAAGAAGACAGAACGCGGCAATTTTACATACACCAGTTCCAGCCCCCATGAAATCTGTGGGGCTTTTGATCGAGTAAGGATGCATAGGTCCCTTGCTCCACGAGCCACACAGTGAAACGTACCTTTTTATTCAGACTAATGTCTGAGTTACTTTTCTCCCAGGTTGTGATGACGTCATTGAATTTAAGCAGGGGTGCCAACTTGAATAAAATATTGTGGGGGCCCAGGTAAGCCCCACATCACGTAATCGATCACGTGACGCAGTGCACACACCTCATTTGAAAGGGGATGCCCATCAACTTTGTGGGGGCCCGGGGCCCGCAAATACTTTATTGTCAGGGCTGAAGACCCCACGGTCCCTAGGAGTTGGCTCCTATGAATGAAAGTGAGCTGGCACCGGGATCATACACTACACCGGACTCGACATTCCAAGTGGGATTCTGTTGTTTTACTCCGAGTAGACCCATTGAAATTAATGAACATGAGCAAGTGAGCGTCATTAACTTCAAGGGGTCTCCTCCGAGTAAAACGTAACTTCGATGCCACCGGAAGTTCCCTGTTGCTGCCACATCCATGTGTTCAATGGGGTCGCAATCTCTATAGGTTGAATCCCAAATCCTTCAGCCTAAATAGCTTTGTGGATCATGCTGTGCTTGCAGTTTATTTCAGTTTAGCCTCCATCAACTTGTACAAACTGGCATTACGCACTCGGCGTTAGCCCTACAGTCTGACTTAACTCCTGCATTACATTCCGGAGTCGGTGGTGACCTAGAGATCCCCGTGTCTTCCAACCGGATTCGCAGTAGTGCTGGAGGGACAGAGGCGGGCAAGTATTTGCAGGCAGGACACAAAGCCTGCTCACATCCGACTGCTGCGTCTTAACACGTTTGCGAATCACATCCTTAAGTCCAGATATGTTGCCCCAACACACCCGCTTGTCTCACAGCAAAGAATGGGTCCGGGTGGGGGAGGGGCTCGACAGAATCAAACAGAAGTTTTAACGTTTTTAGCCGATTTACCTTAGTGGGACGAAATAAATTTAAAACCAGGACAGCTTAAAATGTCTTATATAGCACAATAAGGACCTTCCGGTTTCGATTCCTAAGCATATGCCGATTCCTAACACGGCTAAACTGGTTGCGGATTCGAATTTAGTCCCGTGGACATCAAATCCACTTAAATACGAACGCTGCAGTGTGAATGGCTTGTGGATTGCGATACATGTTATATCCCGTACATGCTTCCTATGTTAAAATTTGGTGCACAAGTACTCGAAGAAAATTAACTCCGTTTTCATTAAAATAAGTGATCTCACGCTACCTACAGCTCCTGGAAGCCAACACGCAATGGCGTTGGAAAGGACAACTTCAAATTGAAGAAATGTCTGAATGCACTACGTAACTGCCATGTGAAGTAAAAGCTCATTTAAGGCGGTGACATGAAGAGAAAGAGACAGTAGCAGCAGCAGCAGCAAGGTTGTGGCGCCTAACTCTATGATTGCACCTGCTGCCCCCACATCCCGTTATGACTGCAGCCTGTTACTTCCACATAGTCGATTTAGGAATAGAAGGCACTTGTGTATCTGAAAGCTGTCCCCCAGCCCAACTTCGTTCCCCAGGTAAAAAAAATGTTCAGGTGCAAGTGGCCCCATCTGAGCAAGCGTCACGGCCCGTTTATTCCAAGGGAACTTGTTTTCAAATAAACACCCAAACGCTTTTATCCAAATACAGTGGTACCTTGGGTTAAGTACTTAATTCGTTCCGGAAGTCCGTTCTTAACCTGAAACTGTTCTTAACCTCAAGCACCACTTTAGCTCATGGGGCCTCCCGCTGCTGCAGTGCTGCCGGAGCATGATTTCTGTTCTCATCCTGAAGCAAAGTTCTTAACCTGAGGTACTGTTTCTGGGTTAGCGGAGTCTGTAACCTGAAGCGTATGTAACCCGAGGTACCACTGTACTCGCATTGTGGATAGGACACATTCCCTCACGAAGGAAAGGTTCATCTATACAGTTTCTTGTTGTGGTCTAAGTAAGGATGGGGTCTCCCAGTATCCCTAGCGGCTAGAGGCTACAACCCGAATTCACTCTTACATAAGATTTTTGCATGTGAAATAGACCCACAAAAGGTTCTCCAGCCGTCCATTGTAGTGTCGCAGCCCGATCCCACGTATGCTGATTCTGAAGGGCGCCCCGCTGAGTTCAAGGGTTCTTCCTCTTCCCCAAAGCTGCAGCCTTCATATCTCTGTGTTTGTGTCCTTATTCCCCAGTGATAAGTGTACTTATATGGAAATCAACTGCATTGAAATTAGTGTAGGCTTTAGCTCCATTGAAATGCATTTGGGATGGGGTTAATTTTGAGCAAGGGCGAGAGGAAGGGGTCTTAAGAGAGGAAAGTTTTTTGGGCTTAAATAAAGTTGCAGGTTGAGGAACGATCTTCGCTGGAAAATACGCCCTTTGAAGACTCAAAAGTGACAGACGGACCTAGGTTCTAAAGTTGAGCAGAGTTTGGGTTGGGGGAGTTAATCTAACTTTAAAAGGGGGGGGGCCTGGAAATCTTTCAAAGCCCTGAGGACTTACCCTCAAGGCCTTATTCAAAGAAAGAGAGAGAGAGGAGGGGGGGGGGAGAGAACCAGCCTGGCGTTTCGTCACAGGCAATTGTAAAGGGGGTTCAAAGGACCGATCAAACAAGTTGCAGAGTAATCTACATTAAAAGTCCGGATGGCGATGTTACAGCCTGCACCTGCAGGGTGTTTGCTCGCCGAGCCCCTCGCCGAGCTACAAATCATCAGGCGAAAAAGCCGCTTATGCTTCCTCTTTGCTTCTCCCAAGAGTTACAGGGCTTCTTTCCTTTGATGATATTTATACATCTTGTTACAGATAAGAGATTTTTTTTTTTTAAAAAGGAAAAAGAAAGAAAGAAGAATCCCTGAACACACACACACACCAATACGTTTCTGCAAATGGTCTCTGTGGGAGTAATCCTGTGGCTCAGTGTCCTTGAAATAACTGGCCAAGCCCCCGGGTGAAACAGCGCCCCAGGAGTCCCAACCGGAGGAACCCCATCTCCAACCTGCCGCTGAATTTATCAGGGCCAGAGAGAATTAGGAGCTGAGCCCATATCGCTCCAGTGATTTAATGAGGCTGTGTGGTCTGCAGACCTCAGGCCGCTTACACCGAAGTAAGCCCGATGATGTCATAGCCGGAGGAAGTCTTTTGGAGAGCTGAAGCTCAGTTCAGCTTAAAACTGCTGCTTAACTGCGTGTGCTGATGGGACAACCCCTTTGGACTGCGGGCCTAAGGTTCATACAGAGGAGGCGATTTGCTTTTCCTGGGCTCAGTCTAGCGAGCCTCCCCACTAAAACAGTCCTACGGAAATGTTTGGAAGGACGACAGTGGCAAACGTCACCTAACCGCAGAACTGCGTAACTGACTTAAAAGTTGCCTGAGTGCCACAGAAAGTTGTTGGCTCAATTCTCATATGCAATGCTTTATTAAGTCCTAGATGTAAACCGGCCAAAACCCAAGCAATTTAAATGAACCAGGGTTCGAATTATATAGTGTGGGACCTTTCCCCGCCTGTGTGTCTCTAGTGGCGGGATACAAATCTTCAAGATCAGGGATGTCCAACAGGTAGATCTCGAGACCCTTCCCCCACCCCACCAAAAAAAGTTCAACAACTTTGGTAGATCACTGCCAGTTTTTTTTTATATATAGTGGGAGTAGATCTCAGTCTCTTGAAGGTTGGACATACCTGTTCTAGATAAATAAACCTATTCATCTGAAATCAGATCTAGCAGAAGCGAAGCATTTTCACCTTTCACGAATTTCAGGCGCACAGTTGTCCCACGGAAGATAAATGCGCACTTAGGCTCAGCGCGTTTACTGGCAAGGAAATACCCTCCGAGTTGAATGGTATTTTCTCCGGAGTAACTCTGCAGAAGACTCCCTCAGCCTTAAAAACGGCTTCACTTTGGATGTATCTTGCATTTTCCTTTTATAATGCCTTAGCTTTTAAACCCAACTATAGTTGTATATATACACGGCCCCCCAACCCCCCCCCCAATAATCCTGCTATGCTAATAGAAAGAAGGGGGGAGAAGCTGTCCCTCTGGAGTTTGGCCCTCGATTCTAAACCAGGGGGGCTCGCTTGAAAGTGAAGTTATGGTTTCGGGGCCTGACAGGTTACTCGGTAGTAAGCGCCAGTGTTCAGTGGGACCTCCATCCAAGTAAGGCTGCCGCCTGAGATCATAGCAATGCAATTCTGGAGTGCCCCCTTTCCTAACTCCAGCTGAGCCCCATTTCTGCAAGTCATCCAAGGACCCACCCACCACTCCAGGGGTGATCCCGGTCTTTTTGTTATCTGTTGGGGGGGGAGCGGCTGATTTGCTTCTTTTGAACACACTTTGGGGAGATGAAATCAGGAAAGGAGAGGGGGAGAGGGAGGGAGGGAGAGGGAGAGAGAAAGGAAGGAAGGGGGAGACTAGGAAATGCGAAAACCCCAAAGACCCTGGGAAAAGTGCACGCGAGTTTGGCAATCCAGGAAGGCAGAGAAGAGTTATTTCCTTGCGTGCGGCTCGGTTTGGTTTCTCCCCACTCCAAACCCCAGCAGCAGCTTGCGACATGCCAGCCAAGATCAACATATATCTTTTCCCCTTTGAGCGTCAGCGGAGCGATCAGTAGATCGGTTACTTCTCCTTCGAGTTGCCACCGTAACCGGGGAGACGGAAGGAGAGCTGGGACGTATTGGAACGTTTAAAAGTCCATGCAAAGATTTTCTCACAGCTGCGGGAGGCGCAAATATGGAAATGAGCTCATTATGTGGAGGGAGGGGCAGCAGGCAGTGCCCCTGCTCTCCCTCCTGCTTCCACAACTCCCAATCCTGGGATCATCTAAACACGAAATCAGCCAAAACAAGTCCTCGCCAAGAAGCTACCAACTGCAGTTTCGCCTGTACAAATATGTCAATTTCAACGATTATGCAGCGTTTTGTTTAGATCGCGCTGAGCGGCTTCTCTCTCTCTCTCTCTCTGTATCCCTTCGCAGACAGCAGTACCTGTTGTGTTATCATTAACCCTTCGCACGGCGGCAGAGACCTCACAACAATTTAGGGGAGAGTGGCAGCGGGGAGATAAGAGGGGGCCGGGAGGGAAGTCCTCTTCAGCGAGCGCAAAAAAGAAATGTCATGCAAATTTGCAATTTGCAACGACGCCTTTGCCACCTCCTCGGAAGCAAGTCCGGCTGATTTCAGTGAGATTTACTTTCAAGTAAGCGAGCCTAATCTATGTGTCTCCAGTCTGACTCACCAATCCTGAATATATTACTTGGAAGAGAGTTGCATTTAAATCAATAGGAGTTGCTTCCAAAAAACTTGCGAGTGGGTTTAGCCGTCTCTCCACAAATCCAAATGCCTGAAAAAGGGGCAACCGAAAACTTCCTACCTTCCATAAAAGTATTGACAAGTATAAACGGGAAGATGCGCCATACGAGGAAGGGGGGAGGTCCGTTTGTGTGGAACAACCCAGTCTACACTTGGCGGGTTTTGCAAATTAAAACGGAGACAAGGGAGCCTTGCAAAAACTGGCACAGTGTCCCACCAACCCCCGGGTAAAACTCTGTGTGTGCTTGGAAGTGGTAAGCAAAACACCAAGGAAATCCAATGGATTTGCTCGGTGGAGAGCTCTATCTGGCGCTTCTGGCCGCTTGTTTAGCTCAGCTCTTTACACCCTTGGAGAAGAAGAATGCTATACATCACCCTTTAATCTCCTACTGAGTGAACTCCGGAGCGCATCAAAGCGCGCATTGTTGAACGCTTGGGGGAGAACCAACAAGACTAGGCGGAGGATCGGCATTGTTCCCAAGGCTTGTTGGGGAAAAGTTTTCTAAATAAACTCCTTTCAGCACAGTTAGATTTAAAGGGGTGGCAGTGGATGGGAATTGGGGGAGGGGTGCTGGTCTATTGCCCTCCGTCGCTATTTTCCCAAACAGGTTGGCGATCCAAGCACGCACTGCCCGGTCCAAAACCTGCACCCAGACTAGGATATATTTGGAGGCGATGGGAAAGTCAAACCCACAAGCAATTTGGGACTCCATCTTAACCCTCCTGACTGTGAGGTTTAGTGCAATATACTTCTTCAGATTTCGTGTATAATCCCAAATGGCCTCGATCCTGATGTACACCATCCTTACTCCAAAGCCCCGTTTGTTTTAGTGGGGCGATTCCCAAGTAGACGTGCTTAGGGATGCAACCTTGAATCTCCAGATATTTCTTTAGGAGGTCTATCCTATAGGTTTACTCGGAAGTAAACCCTACTGGGATGTTTGGGACATTTATCTGGACTGTGGCATTTTATTGCATAGGCTCAAGCCTGAGACTGGGTTTTGGAGCGAGCTGAACCGAATTCTCTAGCTAAGTATTTCGGCGTCGCTCTCAGATCCACCTTCCCTTTTAATATAAAAGGGCAGCTATACCGGAGTGAGGAGCTTCAGAGATGGTTTTTTTAAAAACCGGGATCCTGTTGCATTCTATGTGCCACTTGGTGTAAACACTGAGGGTCGCCCTAGTGGCAGAAAACAGGTGTTTTGTTTCTCTGTTGACGGCCCATTAGTATCTCGCATCTTGCTGAGAGTTTGATCAGTTTCACACGAACTGAGAAAAGAGGGGCGGGGGGAGAGAGAGAGATTGAGAGCCGCTGCTGCTCCCAGATGAGAAATTGACTAACAGGTAGTTGAATGAACAGAAGGGAGACCAGAAGGCGAAATTCCCTCAGTAAGCAGCGGCCGAACAGACCTGGATATGTTTTCAGGCTGTTCATTTCTGCAGCGGAACCCGAATTCAACTGGAGCAAAAAGTCTTGGAATTGCTGCGAAACTGAAGCTTTCTCCCAGTTTGAGGCTGAGCCTCTCGTGCTTATAAACAAAATGAGGCTGAATAAAACAGAAGAAAACAGAATCACTCATACAGAAGTGGAGAGAGAGAGAGAGAGAGAGATGGGGAAGGGAAATTCTCTACGAGAGGAAACCATGAGCGCAGTTGTGTGTGAGAGAGTTTTAAGGACCCGGCATTAATTTGCTGTGTAGTGTCCCTTTCTCCTTTCCTGTGAAACCTACCATATAAACAGGCTGTATAGCAACCAGGCACAAGGGGAAAGGGAGAGGGGGCTGTTTGTATTTGTTTCTGGAATATTTAGGTTGTTGCTAGGATGTCAGAACAAAACATCAACAACAAAACCCAACCGGAGAGATCTCCCCAAAGGGGCTGGAGAGGAGGGGCAGAGGGTTTGTGGCAGGGGGAAAGTGCAGACATCTGCTGAAGCTTCCATCTCTAAGCTGGTCATTTCCAGGAGGCAACTTTCTGAAAATCTCCACAATTAGATCTGCATTGTTCTTTCCCAACAACACGGCGTGGAAAGAAAAGGTCCTCTCTGTCGGGGCCAATCCAAGGAAGCGTTTGAGGTTATTAAATAATAAAGCGATTGTGATTTACATTGTGGTGCTGGAAAAAAGGGCCAATTAACCACTGTTATGTTGCCATAAAGATCATATTAACTCGAATTAGTAATCTAACAATACGCTGTCTTAAAAAAGAAAAAAAGGAAAAGGAAAGAGTACAGAAGGGGTGACAATACGGATGTTACTGTTGCAGACCGGGTGTGTTGTCTTCCCTGAATTCTTCCTTTCTTTTAAATTCCTTAATAATAATAATAATACAATGATAATTAATAATACTAATAATCAGAAACACAGAAATGCACTATGAAAGATGAATTGAAGCTTCCTGCTAAAAAGATAACAAACAAAACACAGAAGGAAGAAAATTAAAATTAAAATGGGGGGTGGGAAGAGGGTATAACCGCGCGTGCGAATACAGGAAGCTCTCCAGCAACGATTGTTTTCAATTAATTCTGAGCCCACCCAAATCTGATTCCCGAGTTCCCGTTTGGAAATGTTTTAGGAATTAATTAATCCTCTAAAGAGGGGGAGGGGAGAGCGGGCGAAACAGGGCTCCTTCATTGCTATGACTTTTGCAGCTGTGGTATATAGTGTGTGTGTGTGTGTTATGCACGCATACACGCGCGCGCACATATAGTTTGCAAGCCCCACATGCAACCCTCGACTTAAATCTGCGTGAGAGAGAAAGCCCAACCCAAACCTAAACCCTCGCCTTAGTGTTCTCCGCCATAATCAAATAATTTTTCTTTTTTTTTGCTTTAAAGCAGTTATTAGGTTTATAACTCGTTTCCCACTTAAATTTGTGCAACCAACCAAGGCAATCTAAATAGGCTGCAGCAGCCTCGTGGGTACCGCAAGCAGGCATTAATAAGAAGGATTAATTATGGGTGTGTACATCAATGGGGCACAAAGACTATCAAGTAGCGGGGGGGGGGGGGAGAGGGGGAAGTCACAGGCAGCCAGTGAGGAGCTGCATTTCGTCTAAGGCGGGCACCCCCAAACTCGGCCCTCCAGATGTTTTGAGACTACTACTCCCATCATCCCTAGCTAACAGGACCAGTGGTCAGGGATGATGGGAACTGCAGTCCCAAAACATCTGGAGGACCGAGTTTGGGGATGCTAGTCTAAGAGATGGCGCAGGTTCTCCACGCTGAGGGCAGGCTCCCATCCTAAAGGCATATTTTAGGAGGTAAAATATGCATGGAAGTCTCATGCGTGGAAGTCAATGCGACTTTCTCCCGTGGGTATATTTTTAAGGTGTGCCTGCAAAGTGTCCTATTTCCATCGACTGCTTTTAGAATCCGATCCATGACTCAGTTAAGCCGAAATCCTTGAGCTGACTGAAGTAATTAACTCTACTGTCTCGATCCACAATTAGTAAAGCCGAAGTCTTTGCGTCAAAACCCTTTTATAAGTCTCTAAATGATTTCCTCTAAACTGTGAAGGATTCGGTTTAGTTGAAGTCGATCCGCAGCTCAGTTAAGCCATTTAGGCGGAAGCTTATCATTGGAACTATTAACCCCTTCCACTACAACGTGCCCCTGCCGAAATCCTTCATTTTAAAAGCTGAACACTCCAAATTAGCGATTTATCGATAGTGTGGTTAGTGATCAGTCTCTACATGCCGGTCAGCTTCGCCCGCCCCCATCTTTCCACAAGATCTTGGCCCGGCTGGCTTGTGTGCTGAATAGACCCAGCAAGTTTATATGGATAAAGACAAGAAGAAATTGGTCGGGTTATGGCCTCGATCCTCAGTCACTTGCGAGGAGGCAGCATCCTTGAGGTCAATGAGGCCACTCTCGAGAAGTGGCGTCAGGTGGCAATTTATAATGCACCCACTTGTGGGCTGTTGCACTTCGAACGGGTCTCGTTGAAGCTGAGCAGAACACTATCTAATATTTTGTGCTTTTGGAAAAGGGAAAGAACCACGTGAACATGCGCACAACGCTTCCTCGGGGCTTTTTCTGTATGTCTCCCCTAGAAACACAATGCTGGAAAGGGCATTGAAACCGGAGGAGGGAGGGGAAGGAGGGGGCTGTTGCATCTTTCTGGCCCGGTTGATTGTCTCTGGTACCCGGGTTCTCTCTGTTGACATGGAGACGCTCCGAGACCCAGCCTCTCCGTCCTCTGAACAGGAAGAGTCAGCAGAAGAGAACTGCTTTGCCAACCGCTCCAGAAGTTGATGCTATTTGTTACCATAATTCTCCACCCCCCCAAAGCCCCTTTTCCGGTTACATGGTTTTTCATAAGCAAACACTGAGCCATTTCCTCGGCGCAATGCATCACCAAGCCCATCCAAAAGGGTCTAATCTGCTTCGCGCAGAAACCAAGCAGTAACAGCCTGGTAGGCTGCCCTTGTGAAGCTGGGAAAATACCTTCTCAGTAACTTGCCCCTCCCGCAATAGGAAGAATAGAAGAAGAGAGACGCGAGGGTGGGGTGGGGAGGGGGGTGGACGGGGCCCGTCCTTTGCCTTGTTGCTTCTTAATACCCTGATCGTGTCCAAATAAGCCATCAACACATGCACAGAATGCAAACTTTTCAAGCTGTACCTTCATTCTCTCCCCCTCCCCATCCCGAAATTATGACACGCTGCTCAACTGTAGCCCAGCCAAGCAACAACTCGATTATACTGGAATACAACGCGTTTTGCCCCCCCGCATATAAGGCTTCAGGTTCCTGGGATTAATTGAGTCGCGAAGGAACTGGTCCAAGTTTACTAGCGGATCCATACACAGATCCAGCCAAAGTGATGCAGGAATCCTTCATTCATGGAAGTCCGCGCGCCTTAAAAGGTTAGCTAAGTCCCGACTCTGTATATAGATAGGATGGCCTGCTAAACATGGGGACATCAGGCTGAAATGAATGAAATTTGCTTCCCTTGTAAGGCTGACACGGTAAGGGGATCTCAGATGCCAGAGACCAACCAACAAACAAGTTAAGATACTCTTCTTGCGGTTCAACTCACAACTGCCTGTGCAAGTCTCAGATCACGTAAGCCAAAGTAGACAGGTGGGAGTTACTAAATAGCCGAGAGATTGAGGAATGAAGCTGTTGATACAGCAACCCTAAATGTATGCAAGTCGATCTAAATCTTACTGAAATCAGCGGGGATGACTTTTATCTCAGTGTGCTTAACAGCTTAAGTGAAAGCATGTTTCATAGCAGGAACTTGTTCTATTATTGAAACAATTTATATACCGCTTAGCTACAATAGTCTCCAAGCAGTATATAAGCATATGTGCACTAGCCTTTGGGTTCTCAGCCGGCGAAGGCTGAGAGACAACCCAGCCTGATCCTTACAGGGAAATGAACCCCACTGTAGTAGGAGACAGAGTTTCCTATTTCAAAAAAGTAGACATATGACTGCAGGCTTTAACACAAATATTCAAGAGTAATTTAGCAGCCCAAGCCTAAACATGCTTGTTCAGACCTAAGTCCTGTTGAATTTAATGGGGTTTACTCCCATGTAGATGGGGTTAGGATTGCAAGCCTGAGTGTGACTTACTTTCGAGTAAGCATGCACAGCATCAGGCTGTAACTCACACTTTGTTAGACAGCGCTTATATTCAGGTATAGATGTGCAGACTGACCAAGGCGGAAGTCCTATTGAAATTAGTTAATTAAAGGTATCAATAAAATGTGTTTTATGATTGAGACCACAGCGAAATCCATGGAATTTCAAGCAAATTTAAACGTTCATTTGTATACACGGGGCGGGGTCTACAGACTTCCGCCTACTGGAGCTGATGGGACTGAAAAGGGGGAATGGGCGCCTCTAACGGTAGAATCCGTGCGTGTATGTGTGCGTGTCTACAACCGAAGTTGGAATATTTCCATTCAGCTGACAGTTTAAACAACTAAATCAAAATGCTGGTAACGGCCCGTGATTGTAGACCGACTTCAATCCACGTAACTGGGCCTAAGTGAGCCCTGCCTTAATTAGCGCCAAAAGATTTCGATAGGGCAGGTTGCCATCCTAAGCACTCTGAACCACTGAAATAAAGAAAACACACAAAGAAAGATTCGTCTAGTCCTGATCTTTACTTGGCCTGTTGTTCTGAAAGCTTGATATAAATGGCTATAACACACACACACCCTTTTTGCAATACTGAAGGAAGTTTTTATTAACAGAGTTTTATGTAATCTTTGTAGGCTCGCGTACTCCTGAGGCGTCTAGTTTCATAAACTGGAGATACTTTTAAAGGCTGCGATTTACTTATTTTTAAGTGCCTACCTACGGAGAAAAGGCATCAGATTTTGTGTTGGTGGGAGGAGGGGGGGAAGGCCCAAATGTTCATTAAATGAATAACTCCAGCTAGCGTCACCGCATAGACACTTTCTGAACTGAGAACTGTGGAGAGGAGAAGGGGAGGGGGTTAAAGGGGGTGAGAGCCTGAACGTGTTAGCTGATGCCCTGCCGGCTGACAGTGTGTGGTCTATTGTAGGGAATGTGCCTCTTCCACTGAACAGAACCTTCTCTTTCTCCCCCCCCCCCCTCACGCTTTCCACCCTAGCATTACTGCACCTGCACTGGCTGAGGGAACTGCAGCCATTCACCACATCAGCGCAGAAGACATCTTTGACAGCACTCAATTCATTACATTTCTTCCTGCTTTTCAAACCAAGCAACACACGCACACACACTCACCAAATGAGCCTTGCCGGTGAGTGACAGTCCTCTTCCCCCCCTCCCTCTCTCCCCGCCCTCCCAAAAATCGTACAATAAAGTTGTATGTATGGTGGTGGTGGCGCTCCTTTGGCGATTGCATGAAGAAGTGAACTAGCTTCCGTTAACAACTCGTCTCTCCTTAAAGGCAGCAGGGAAATGAGTTAGGTTTTGTTAGGAGGGGTAACACTTCATTAATGTTCCGTGGTCCAGAAATAAATTATAACCACCACCACCACCCCCAGTGTGGAGTGGAGAAACGAGAAGTCCAGTAACCTGGTTCTCTTGCAAGGAAGTCCCAGTGACTTGAAAGACAGGGAGGGGTTTGTCTTCCGCCGAGGAAAAAGAGAATGTGCAACCCCCACTTAAAGAAACCCACAAGTCAGTAGGGCTAGGTTTATCTCACAAATCAGCCCTGGATACATGTACGTGAGAATGAGGCCCGGTTTGTGCCCAGGATTAGGAGTAGAGGTTAAATCTCTCCCCTCAAGTTGAGTTGGGATGCGGCTTGGACTGGGCACCCAAGAATCCAGGCGAGATTCAACACATGTTAACTGGTAGTAAGCGGGTTTTATTTTATTTACTTAACAGAATGTATATATTTATAACTCGGTTGTAATAAAACCTCTACGCGGCTTACAACAAATATTAAAAATATCAGTACAATTCTGGCAAGAGTTCTTCCTGAGCCGGTTGCTCAGAGTCCAGAATGGTATCATCATAGGTTCTGCTTCCAAATACTAAGGTCTAGTGTCGTGAGAAAACACACCCCTCCACACATACTAAAAAAAAAAATAGGGGGGCGGTATTTCACCAGGGAATGAAAAGTGAAATCTTAAACCAGTGAAGAGGCCCAGAGCCTGCCCGACCCTACACCGGAAGTCAAAGCCACTGAAATCTATGAAACTTCCTATCAAATTTAGCAATAATCGGGTAGCTGAGCTTTGATACAAGTACTCCGGCTGAAGTAGCTTGTGGATTAGGCTGACAAAACCTCTTTTCAAGATCACTTTTAGAGCCCCATTAGGACTGGAAGCTAAACTCGCATTGTATGCAATGATCGGACCTAGTGGGTTCCACTGAACAGTTTTCGGAGTCGAAAATTGAAACCAGATTCTGCCCTGCACGTTCAAAAGACCCCGTTACGCAGATTTGTTCATTTAAAACTCGCACAACAGAATGGCATTCTAAAGAAACTCTCTCCCTCCCTCCCCATTTCGTTTCAAAATATCTCAGAGCACACGTCTCCCAGAATTAATTCCCCCTCCTCTCCAGAGCAGATCATGAAAGTTAACGGGACTTATGGAGACAAATGGTTTTGTGGAGCGTAGCCCAAGCTGATTTGAAATGGAAAGCGAGCCTGTATCTCAGGGTCACCAGGAAAGGTGTGTGTGTGTGAGAGACATTTCAGTTTCCTATACATGGTATATACAGAAACCGCACTATCGTTTAGAAATATTTAACGGAACTGTTTTTGACTTAAATACTTGCTCACTGCACTGAGGAAGATGGAGATGAGGTGTGAGAAAACCCATCTCCAACATCTCCAGAATGGAGATTTCCATGAACATCTCCAACAACTCCCAAATAATCATTGCTTGTGCGAGAGAATTGTATACTGTATAAAATACGGGCTTTGTATGTAAGTGTATTGTGTATGTTTAACTGTCAGCTGCTCTTAGTGGGGAGTCGAAGATTGCGGATCGCCTGGCAAAAAAGAAAAACCCTAATAATTTCAAAACATTCAATGGAGCGGCGGTGACGTCACGGGGGTATTAGCATATGAGGAGGGGATAAAGTCAGTGTGGCTGAGGGTGATAAGGCCCCTCCTGAGGAATTCACCGCTTGTTTTAATACATTAATTATTTCGCCGCTGCCCGCAAGTTTTTGCCATTTGTAAGAGCTTAAGCCTTCTCGTGGAGAAGGGACTGGGCGGGTTAAGGGTGCAAAGAATCCCTTTGCAGAATGTCTTCTAGGTCGGCGAGAGGGAGGAATTGCTCAGGGGGAGCAATCACGCCCGTCCCCTCCTCTCAGAAAAGAAGTGCGATTTTGGAGAAGGAAAGCCATGGGTTGCTATATTGCTCCTTTTGAAATACGGATGGGGTACTGAGTAGCAATCCGTACTATTTACGTACATACAGGCTATCTGCGACACATCCTACAGCCGGGGAGATGTCCTGAGCTAGGGAAGTGGGGAGGACAACCCTGCCTCACTGGGAGAGGTCTTTCCCCAGCTCTGGAGTGGAGCCCTTGCAGGATCGCAGCCCGAAGATGCTTAAATGGGATGCAGCACAGGATAGGTGCTGTATTGCGCTGATGTCAAGATGTTCCCTGGCGACAGGGGAAATCTCAGCACCTCCGTCCTCTTCCCCAGTCCCATCGGAAGGAAGCTGGCTCTGCCGCTCGGTCACTTCTCCTCATGTGTTGTTATATAAAACTTACTTTTCACACACACGTATGTGTATATATATATCTCGCCCTGTTCTTCCACTCTCAAAGGAACGCCCATTAATTTCAGACAAATTTATTTGGAGTAAGTCCTATTCCGGTCAGTGGGATTTACCTCTGGGTAAGCACGCTCAGGATTGAGATGCCCCGTCTGATCAGGTGCTGTTGGGAATAATAAGGGTGGGGGCAACTGGAGAGAGGATCTTCATGGGCTGATCCATTGCCCCAGTTAAGCTGCAGGTCTCTTGGAATTCGGAGATCTCTCCTAAGCACATTTCAGGAGCAGTCGCAACGCTTCCCAGGGAACCTCCATCGCATAACAGCTCAGCTTAACTGGGCGACGGATCCTGGCTGAACAGCTGGCAAGGAAACGAAAGACCCAAGAGACGATAATGCAGAGCCAAACTCTGCCCCGCTTTAGGAAGGGGCATCTCAAGGGGGAGGGGGGGAGATAGGCCCTTCTCTGTCCGCCAGGGATTCCCTCAAATCATGTTCCGACAGCAGAAGGATTAGAACACAGAGATATAATTTTGTACTGAGGGAATGAGAATGGCAGGTTCGCAGGGCCCTCTTAGCAGCAGCCCCGGGGTGTTCTCCGTAAACTCAAGGCTTTGCTCAGTCGGCAGCCTGCAGCGGTGATAGCCTCTGTCCTGAACTGGACTCGAACCCGCCTTGGCTGGTGACATCCGCGACAAGCGTCCCAAAAAATCCTTCCTAGTTTCATGACGCTCACATCAACACTTCTAAAAGAAGACCTGCGAAGACATGTGCTACAAAGGGGAACGAAAAAGCGCCCAGGAAACCGCGCGAACCTGCAGGCTAGGAAACTATGGCGTGCATTCCTGCTTTTGCCACTCTAGGCGTGGAATGTTACTAAGGTCAATGGGACTTCTCCAGTGCGAAATGTTTTCTATTTGCCAAAGAGTTGTGACGTTGGTGCGTCTGTTCAGCGCACATACCGAACCCAGGAGATATCGTATAGGCCTCACTAAAAACAACAGAAAGACTCTGATGGGTCTGGATTGCAACCTGGATCCACAACCCAACGACTTAACTGAAGCTCTAGGGTTTGAGCTGATGGGCTGTCCCTTCCTGAAAACATACAATACTGCCCCAACCCTCCTGATCGCAGTCACATGCAAGTTTATTCAGAAGCAAGTCCCATTGAAATGAATGATATTTTGTCACAGGCCTGGTTTGGAGCATAGCCCTAAAAGTGTTTAGGACTGTGTCGACAATCCTTCTTTACACAAGTGGTTTACAACTGGGACACGTGCAATTATTTCTGTCTGTGATGATATATATATATATATACACATACAGACAGATACCTAAACCTAGATGTTGCGTTATTATCATAGCTGTACTATGTAAGTGTAAGTACAGATGTAGGGAGAGGAAAGAATCTAAATCCATTCCAAGTAATGGGATGTGTGGATCGTATCAGCAGACAGGCCATCTTCACATCCCATTTGACGCCAGTGACAAAATTCCTACTAATTTAAATGGGTCTGCAGTGCATTCACAAACAGCTTATAAGTATACGATAAACACAACACTGAAATACACAGGAGACAGGCAGGTGTTCACAAGCCAGTGCAACACAACTATTCTTTTTTGGCCCGGTTACAAGAGCAGTTTCTAAATTTGAAACACGCCACCCCACTCCAAATCTCAAGAACGCGCAAACTCAGCCCTTTCCCTACAAACGACCATCGCAGACATTTGAAATGTACTTCCCTCTTACGTACCTAAAAGCCGATAACTAAGGTCCTGTTCGCAGGTGAGGTGTTTTGCCTACAAACTATAACAGAAATGTGAAAGCCACAAATTCTGAAGAGTGGCGCAAATATAGGGCTCTGGAAACTAATTGTTTCAAGTAATCTATATTTTTAACAAGGGAAAATAAGTGAGAATTATCGGGGAAAGAGGCTGGTTGGAGAGGCTTTTCATCGTTTAACCCGTCACCTTTTCAAATAAAGTAACGCAAACTAAGGGATGTAACAGCGAAAACTTAATAGCTGAACACGGAATACATTAGAGATCGGGATAGCAGGTTCTGCAGCATGAGTTAACTAGCGGCTAGGTATTCCCATAATCTCTATTGCTTCTCACAAACACTGAAGTTATTATTCAAACATACTTCTCATTTGAGTACTTTAACTAAATCTCTCATTCATTCATTCATTCATTTTAAAAAGGGTTTTAACCCAGGTGTGGAAACTGTAAATTTCTCTCTACAGTTTTCTTCCCCACAAAGACTTGATACAGTCGATGCGGCATGCCCATATGATAAATACCAGTAGTACAGTTTCGGGGTTGAAATTATAAATATATATAATATGTAATACACACACACACTTCTACCGCACGCCAGTTTCACCACAATGTATAGTTTACCTGCATGTAAAACAATTAACCGCGTCAGCTTGTCACCTTCAGAACACCAGGGACACAAGTGAAATGTACGAGAGGGAAATTGACCGGGGTTGTTCCTCAGCTGCCAAGGTGACAACTTGAATTACATTCCTAATGGAAAGGGGCTACTTTCCCCTCGATGCTAATTTGACCTTCAGAGAATACACGCTCTCTAGCATTTACTTAAGGGGAAAAAACGAGGAAAGCAACATCAAAACGATATGTAAAGAAGAAGACAACGTAAGATCGCACCTGGTCTTTTAACTCTTTGCAAATGGAACTAGTTTCCCCAGAAGTTTAAAAAACGAGCATCACGTTGTCTACGGCTGAGTTTGTGGGAAATGGGGCGAGGGGAGTTAGTTTATATGTGTGGGTATAAAACTAATATTACTAACTTGCTGGCACAATCAAACTTCAATCTCGGAACTATTAGCTTAAAACTACCAGCAACTGAAAAGTAAACCCAAAACGCACAAAGGATCTGCTTAATTTTTTTCGTCCAGTGGGCTAAAATGAGGACCCCATCACTATGCACTTAAACGTTATTCCTTGTCTCCCTGAGGCGTTTGATCAGTTCTTTTCCCATGTGAGGAAACTGGCAGCTCCAAGGCCGTCAGTGGAACTCCCATAACAAAAGTCCTGAAAAGCTGAATGAATTGGGCATATAATTACTGCTCTCTCTCTCTCTCTCACTCACTCACACACACACACACACACACCCTCCTATCCTTTGCAGCTTATCTCTTTCTTATTCATGCAACATATATTGTCACCTAATCTCACCCTCAATATTGCGCTCCCTCGCTTTTTTTTTTGTAAGCAGCTACCACCACAACAACTACTATGACAAATTCCTTCCCCGCAGAAATTAACCAAAACTTCCTATCTGTCGCAAAGCAAAGAGCCAAAGGTGAAAAACTGTGAAAAATGGAAGGGGTTAGTTATTTAAAGGTGGTTTGCTAATTACTCTTCCCCAGAGTTTAGGGAGTCATTGCAATCTGCGTCTTCCCCACAAGGAAGGATGCTTTGACTAAGTTTTGTTTTGTTTACTTACATCTCGGGAACTATAAGGTTTGGTCTTTGCTCTTAACGTATTTACTTAGCCGGAAGTCCAACTGCCTTAAACAGAATTGACTTACTAGTAGGGCCGCAATCATGGCTCCATTTTCTTGGGAGTAAGTGTAACTGAATTCAGCAGGACTCCTCAGTAAATCTACATAGGATTGGGCTGTGTGTTGAGGACCTCAGCTCTGATTATTTTAGTACTTGAAGACAATATCAAAACTTGATTCCATGCATGTGAGTCAAACTGAATTCAATAGGAGTAAGGCCACATACCTAATCACTACTGATTAATCAAGAATGAATTAAAATACATCCAATCTTTCTGTCATAGTATATTATGTGTGTACATATCACACAAGTATACTCTAAAGTGCAATACAGATACCTTAAACTGAGTCTCGCTTCATAATGTCTTTTATGGGATACTTTATGCACACTGGAATCGTCCTCAACACAAAACCAGTCCTTATTTCCTTGAATGGAACTTTTTTTCTTGGTACTTTGAATATCCACCTACCTAATGCAGATACCCAATAAAAATGCTCTCTATACAATTGCCAGTTCTGGCTTTTATGCCCAGAATAGCTGTAGGATTTATATAGATATATCTGTATTTTCACATCTGTATTTAAAATAAGCAAATGCCTGCGATGAGCTACCGCAGCCTATCCCACAGACCTAAAAAATCAAACCACCTCCCGGCTCTATGCTCCATTGCACGGCCCTTGTGGGAAGAGAGAAGCCCGAAGTACCTTAAAAGCCGAAATCTGTTTGCCGTCCAGATTCAGGCAGTCATTCCCCAACCCCCCTTGAGTCTTGGAGGCCAGCCTTGCTTGCTTCTGGGTTTGTGTTCAGTGCTGGATGGAGAAGCTTGGGAGGGGGTGGGGTGGAGAGAGATCCTCCAGAGATTGCTCTACCGCAAGAATTTGTCGCTTGGAGGAATAAGTACAGCTATTACAACCAAATCTACTAGCAGTCTAAATAATTAATTGAACCATTGCTCTTTGACCCTTGCAAAGTCCAATAGGGACCCGTTTGTAGTAATAATACCCCCCAAACGAGCCCTTGTCAAATATTCATTTAGTGGTTAATTCGAGCCATTTCCCCTTGGGACAGCCTGTAATACCAGCCTCTCCGGCTTGCCAAGAAACCCTGTTAATCTACCTCTCCAGGTCAGCAAAATATTTTAACACCCCGTCCTTAAAATGCTACCAATAATAATAATAATAATCCTTCCCCCCCAAAAAAAAAAATCACAGGGGATCTCCTAATCTTTATCCATGGTCTATTTGCTGGGGCTAAGCTTAAGGAAATGTGACACTCCATCTCTGCCACCCGACATCCAAGCAACGTGCCTATTTTTGAAAGGAGAAGAAATATAGGTGGAGAGACCAGCCCTTAAAAAGGACCATGAGACCCACTTAAACGGGATCTGGGGTAAATACATTTCTACACACTGAAGGAGCAAAACAAGGGCGTTAAACAACTGTTATTCCTATATTTCAGAGATAGGAGGGAAATCGAAAATGCTGCCTCCTATTTGTTAAAGCGGCTGAATAAGGGGGGGGGAGCCCTTTCTAGATTTGCATGAATAACGTTTCTGCTCAGTTCATTTAACTGTGCCTATCTCACGGCCTCAATCACGGCAAGAGAGCGGATTTCAAATGCGTTTTCTTAATCGCATACAAAAGCTCATTATAATTTTCATAATAATAATAAGTTTTGGTCACCTCACAGTTTGGAATGGAGGGGGAAAGTGGCAGAATTCATTAAGCAAATTTTGTTTAAAAGCAAATGATTATCTGCGGCCCTGGATGTATTTGCAAGCGTTCACGTAACAATCCCGCCACGTCGCTCAGTTTCTTTGACGACGGATTCAGACCAAGCTCTCCCTTCCAGGTAATCAACTAAAATTAACAACAACAATAACAGTGTCGAAATCGGTAGTACGGGATGAGAGAATTATCGTGAAAAGTGTACATTCAACCATTTGAAATGTGAGCGAAAGGGGAGGAAAGCTTTTTACCACGGCACGTGAAGAATCCCTCCTGGTCGCGTTTACCCTCGCAAGCAAATCCTTCCAGACCGTTTTACATTCATAAACGTGGGGAGGAAATCGGGGCGAAGGACTTAGAATTCCAAATACTAATTTAACCCTTCTGTCCTATTCCTTTCTGGAAAGCGAGCAGATCGCTCCTGAGCGCCCAGTAGCCCAAAGGGGGCTGAAATCCTGCGTGTGGGACTCTTTGTAGAGCGGCCTTCTAGAAAGCAAGGCCTGCAATCAAACCCACCGATTGTAGTTTGCAAATTGTGGAGTCACACAAAGGGCTGGTGGAGAGGGTTTCAAGAATTCAATGAAATGCCCCGGACTTTTGTAATTAAACACCTTGCTCCTAAGAACCCGCATTTAAGCACTTTTACGGGGAAGAACCTCACTCACATCAATGGCACTTGATTCCGAGTGAACGGGTCCCTAAGAACGCATTGCAAGGATGTACAGTCGTGGGACTGACTTTCCAGCAAGCTGTGTCCTAATTCTTGCCTTGGAGCCCGATTTGGAACAGATTTACTGGAAATTCCCTCCCAGTAAGTATGTTTAGGGTCTGTTAGGAAGCCGTCCAAGCACACGGTGCCACTTTCCCAAACAAATGGATTTCAGCTGAGATGCCAGTAAGCGGCCTAAGCTAGCAGCTAAGGAAGAATCTCTAAAATAAATGAATAAATTGAAACAGCTAACAATTGCCATTCACTGAGAAATAATAGTTTGCTGAGGAATAATTAAACACTTGCTTCTTCAGCTTTAAAAAATAAATAAATGTACGATTTCCCCCAAAACGTTCTACTATGAAATGGCTTTCAGAAATCCTAAACAACAGTATTCATTTTTGGTTCGGGTGGTGAAATGTATACTTTCTGAAATTTGCTGTATGTAGGAGGGAAATGGCTCTATAGTGCCTGAGGGATTTCCAGAGAGAAATCTAATCTGCGCCAATGTCTTAAGCTTCTGTGGCGAGGGTTCTACCGTACAGGCCCGGATTTATTCCATTTTCACCCCAGATTTGGCATTAGTTTTTCCATTGATTCCCACAGAGCATACTTCTCTATAAGCCTGTTTAAAATGCAAACCACGATTCACAAAACTCTCACTTTCACGATCCTCAGGCATTTGTCTGCAAGAATCGCAGCCCAGTCCTAAATACCTATACTTGAAAATAAGTCCTATTGATTTTCATCGGGCTTTACTTCCGCATAAGTATTTTAGGGTTGCAAATAAAGTCCCATTGATTTCAGTAGAATTTGCCCAACAAACAGGTGCATTACAAACGGAGAGATGTGGGAAAGCAGATATCTTTACAAGCTAAGACTCGACATACTTTTTCTTACTTTTAAAAAAAGTATATTTAAGGGTACAATGAAAATAACAGTATAAAGTTAAACAAGATATACCTCTCTGCCAGACGAAGTTGTCTTCTTTAATGTGCGTTTTGGAGGGGCGGGAGAGGGCTTGAGTTTCGCAGCTTTTTCCTGAAACTGGCTGCTTCACCTCGCTGGTGAATTATGAACTAGGAAGAGAGAGCTTTTGTGAAAGCCTATGGCATTACAAAATTGAATAGATTATTATTCTCAGTATTGATGGCTTACATTTAAATCCACCCCACCCCACCCCCTCGCCCTGGCTTTCTCTTTCCCCACCTCCTCAGAGACCCCAAACTCCCTCGTCTGCAATGAAAAAAACAAACCAGGGAAAGTTTGGAAAGGCGCAGAGAGCTGCCCGTTTTTGCGTTGTTGTGGTGCAATTGTCTTGAAACCGCGACTTTGCAATTTCCCCAAAACACACACGGAGGACTGTAGAAAGCACACACCAGCACACACACACACCCCAGCCAGCCAAGCCTCACTTCAAGTCCATTTTCTCCCAAAGCACAGCGCTTCAAGCGGAGATCGCCCTGCTTACGAGAGAAGTTAAGAGAGCCACGCACCTCGCTCGCTTCCTACTTCTGCTGGTTCTCCTCGCGTTAACAGTCCAGCCTCATCTGAACTCCGGGGGCTTTGGTCAGCTTTCAGGTGGCAACAAGTGGTCGTTTCTTCCAGCAGCGAAAATCACCCAACCGACTTTCTATGCCATGTTACTTTTCTCATTTATTATAGCAGAAGAAAAGTGTCACTTACAGTCGGCTGCGTTTTCCATTGTCGAAGGATTACTCATTTCATATAGTTATCTGGGCCACATCCAATTTCAGGCCTCGCATTATTTTAAGTAGAAACTAATTGGCATTGAAATTACCTTCTGAAAACAAAGCAGGAAAAGATTTCCTCATTCCTAGAGTTTTATTCTACAATATTATTTACCACACCAGTTTATAACTGGTCCTTGAGCAGCACGGAATTAAAAAAATAACATAAAATTCATCCTGCTTTCTGAAAATAAATCGAAGACTCAAGTGTTATTTCAGTGTCCATATTTCAAAAATTTATTTATCTCAAACTGTGCATAATGGAGTAAAAACTTAACTCAAATATGTACCTGTTTATAAGGATGGTATTAGTTCAAATATATATATGTCTGTGTATATATACATATCCATGTATATGTATATATACATGTGTATATATAGATGTATGTATGTATATGTGTGTGTCTATATATATAATATACATATATGCACACCCACATACACATGGACTGCCGGCGGACTGATTTCAGATAATACACAGCCGAGTACAACTACGGGAAATGAGGAGGGACAAAAATTAAAAGAACTTAAAATAGCGTCACAATAAATTTACAGAAATATTACAAACCATAAGAAAATATTTCAAACACAAGAATTTCAGATTGTTTTGCTGTCGTTTTAGCTGAACAGGAGAAAGTTTGAAAACAAAAAAGCTATTTAAATTAACAAATGTGTGTGAACCTGCAAGACAATTTTTGCTTTTTAAACAACGTGTAAAAAATGTAGTACACCCTAAACTTTTGCCCTTTTATATAAAAAAAACAGTTCCAGTTCAATGGTATGCAAGTACTTATTCTATTTATTTTTTTGCCTTTTGTACAATTGCTAAAACAATTAAAACGTCCAGATTTTTGTTTTAAAATAAAATTCAGCTTCCTTTTTTGTGCAGCTGCTATAAATCCATCTATCCAATTATCAGAGCGTCTTAAGTAGACTCTGATGTATTTTAAAAATAATTGGCAAATTCTCAAGGTTTCCCCCCTCCTCTTTTTAATATAAACAATGGGCTTTTCGATTGCCATGTTTATTTTGATAAATACTGTACAAAAGTTGCTTGCAAATATTAAAACATTTCCCACCCCATTTCCCAGTCTCCTTCCCTTCCCCCCTCCCACCTTCCTACGTCGCTTTCTGGAGTCTAGTTCTAAAGATTATGGGTCAAGACTTTTTTTATTTTTTACTTTAAAAAACCTTTTCTGCAAAGTACCATTTCCATAGGAACTTCGAGGGTGGGGGTGGGAGGGATGGGGGAGAACAGGTTTGGTGGAGTCGCATCCCTTTCCAAAGGAGAGGGAGGGAGAAAACAAAAATAAAAAGATCTATACAAGTTCCTTGATGGGTTTGGAATTTTTTTCTTTTTTCTTTTGTATCTGATTGGTTTCTCCCTACCCAGTTATTCTCTGTACAAAAATAGTGTCCCCCCCAGAAAAAGAGGACAGGAAGGGGAGAAAGGGGGGGAAAGTCAGAAGTTCAGAATTTCTAATAAAAGTTTGTTGCTCGGTCTAGATTTCTCGCCCTCGCCTTCCTCGCGTCTCGCCCACCCCCCGTGGGTCTTACATATGGGAGAGCGGGAGCGTGCCGTTTATGGCCGTGCCGGGCACAGGTGCGTTCTGGTAATGCTGCGACATGTGCAGTCTGCTGGGGGCGGCCGGCTCCGCCACTTCAGGCCCGGGCAGGTACATGCTGATCATGTCCCGGAGGTCTCCGGTTTGGCACGGAGCCCTGGAATGGGAAGAAGACGTGACCACGGGGGGACTGGAGCTGGACTCCGTCTTGACCACGGATCCCATGGAGCCCAGGCTCATCCCCGGGGTCCCCTGCTGCGAATAGGACATGCTGCTGTAGGTGGGCGAGCCGTTCATGTAAGTCTGAGAGCCCGCCATGGAGTTGTACTGCAAGGCGCTCACGTCGTAGCGGTGCATGGGCTGCATCTGCGCGGCGGCGGCCGCGGCCGCGGCGTTGTGCGCGTTCAGGCCCGGGTGCTGCGGGTATCCCAGCTGCTCCTGCATCATCCCGTAGCCGCCGTTGGTCCAGCCGTTCATGTGCGCGTAGCTGTCCATCCGCTGGTTGACTCCGGCCGCGCCCAGCGTGGCCCCCACGCCGACCCCCGCGCCCATGGAGTTGGAGCCCGGCGCCAGCAACCCGCCCGGCAAAGTGTACTTATCCTTCTTCATCAGCGTCTTGGTTTTCCTCCGGGGTCGGTATTTATAATCCGGGTGTTCCTTCATGTGCAAGGCGCGCAGCCGCTTGGCTTCGTCGATGAAAGGTCTCTTCTCAGCCTCCGAGAGAAGTTTCCACTCGGCCCCGAGGCGCTTGCTGATCTCCGAGTTGTGCATCTTGGGGTTCTCCTGCGCCATCTTCCGTCGCTGGCCCCGGGACCACACCATAAAGGCGTTCATGGGTCTCTTGACCCGATCCGGGCTGTTCTTCTGGTTGTTGGCCCCGGAATTACTGTTGCCCCCCGCGCCTCCCCCCGCTGTCTGCTGGGGGGCGGGAGGCTTCAGTTCGGTTTCCATCATGTTGTACATTCAAACGGCTTTTTTCGGCCGAGGGGGCGCAGCAACGGGCGGCCGGGAGGTTTCGGAATGGTGATGGGCAAACAAACCAACGCAGCTTCGAGGAACTCCGGCTAGTAAAAAGCACACCGGCGCATAGAGAGAGGGCGAGGGAGAGAGGAATCCGACAATCGCCCCCCCCCAAAAAAAATAAAAGGAAGGGGCTGTAGGTGGGACAAAAGCGAAGAGGAAAGGCAGCCGACAGGAGCTCGAGAGTGTCCCAACCTGGACTTGTCTTCTCTGGGAGGGGGGAGGGAGGGGAGAGCTCCCCCTCCAAACAGATCCTCCCCCGATCGGATCAACACCGGGATCTTCCTCCCTCTGCAAGCAGCCCACGGACGACTATTCAAGCAGGAGAAGCATAACAAAGAAGGCTTGGAGAGTCTTGATTGAGAAACTTCTTCCTGGTCCGTTTCCCCTCCTTTCTTTCTTGTGATTCTTTCCTTCTTTTCTCTCTCTCTCTCTTTCTGTATCTCTGTAAGACTAAAAGAGCCAGCAAAAGTCCCTTTCCCCCCTTTTTTGTTGTTGTTGTTTTTGTGTGTGTGTGTGTGTTTTTCCCCTCCTAAACACTCACTCTCACACTCTCTCCCTCTGTCTTTCTCTCTCTCTCTCTGCCTTGACAACTCCTGATACTTTTTTGAACAAGTTAATAGACAACCATCCATGTGATGGGGGGCTTGTCAGGGAATAAATGCGTTTGCCCCAGCCAATCAGCGCCCGCCGGCTCCTCCACTGAGCACAAGCCTCGACTTGGAGTTTTGCATGAAAGGGGGCGGGGCTTCCCGCGCGCCAGCCGGGACAGCTCGGCTTGGGGAAGCGGGAAGAGAGAGAGAGAGAGAGAGAGAGAGAAGGAGGAGGAGGAGGAGGCGGGTCTTCGAGGCAGCCACTGAAAGGGCCCCTTGGAGCTCCTCTTACAAGCAACAGGTCACACACGCCTTGAGGAGGAAGTGTGTAAACAGCATTCTTGCGACATTAAAAACAAAACAACAAAAAGCCCCACTCCGCAACAACTTGATGTTGACTTGAGACTGAGTGAGGAAGGTTGCAACTCCCCCCTCTTTATTTTCATTTTTTGCGTGACAGATGGAGGGTGGGGAGAGAAGGAAAGGCAGCAACCCTGCTTCTGAAGGCTCCTTCTTAGGATTTTAGCAGGACGAGGGATCTGTTAGTTTGGCTTCCTTTCCCAATTGCTCAGCACCCCCAAAACAATGCCTCTACGACCAGCGCAGGCTCCTAACCAGCACGAAGCGCAGGGAGCCCACAAATAGCCCCCACTGCTTTTGTAAGGACCTCGTTTGCTGCCCAAGACTGCTGACAGCCCCTCCTGCAAAATAAGGCCCCTGCGCTAGGCCTAGACGCCGCCTGCTCCAACCGAACTGACCCCTTACGTCTTCTCCGCTGAGGTTGCCATCCTTCTGGTGGCTGTGCAACCAAGTTTACTAGAAAATAAGGCCCATGGTGGCACCCGGGGCACTTAGGAGCAGACAAATGGGCAGAACCCAGCCTGGGCAAGAGCAGCAGACCCCTCCTGGTCCTGCTTATGGACAAGGCTGCGATGACCTCCCTGCACGCTCACTTGAGGTCCTCACACCGCAGGCAAGGGGACATATTTCTTAGTAAACTTGTGTATGGCTGGGTTCTTCGGCTATCGCTGCGACCCAGGGCTACTGCGATTTGCCTGGCCTTCGGTGGCTCTTAATTTACACGATGTTCCCTTGCGCGCATCCGTGTCATTGGCACCCGCGAGATTTACTTCCACAGGCAACGCATTTCGGTTTGGAGGGCTGTTTTTCTTTCTCGACCGACGCCAAGTTCCCTCCAGGCTTGTTGGCCTCTTTCTGCCCCTTCCCCCAATTCCACGCCTGAAGCAACGCCAAGCTGGGCTCCCTCTCCCGCCCCCCTCAACATCTGATCCTCTCCAATATTCCTCTGGTGGCTGCTTTGCCGCAGACATTTCTACGCGAAATAAAGGAGTGCTGCCTGTCTGTCTGCCTGTCTTTCTCTCCCCTTACCCCGCACTCCTCTACTCCCTCAAAAGTCTAAAGGCGAGATTGGGTGAAAAGCCCAGAAACCCTCCTAAAAACTGTATCCCCCTCCTTGCGCCGCAATCGCTCCCCGCAGCCTTCTTCACGGTTACAAAGCGTGGCCTTCCTCCTTCCCCTCCCTTGCCAGCCTCGCGAAGCAGGTGCGTAGGGACGAGAGGAAGTGGGGAAGGGACGGGGCAGGAGGGAGAGCCACGGGCGCGCGCGCAGGAGGTGCTGGAGGGAAGCTTTTCGACCGGGGCCCGCGGGGGAGTGGGAGTGGGTGGGGGGAGAGAGAGGTGAGATGAGATCCCCCCCCCGGGCCACGGCGAGGTGGCGACCCAGCTGTTACAAATAGGTAGCTCTTCTTTCCCCCCTGTCACGATGCTCAACAAAGCGTCACCTAAGTTTACTTCGAAGCTCTCATTAGGATCTTTGGGGCTAAAACGCACTTGAATACAAAGAAACGCGCGCGCGCACCCCTCCCCCGCGCACCATTTCAGCTTTATAAAGTGCTTAAACATAGTTGCGGGGGCTCGCTCTCCCCTCTCCCCCCAGCGCCGCTTTAACCCCTGAAACTGAATAAGAAAAAAATGTAGAGATTTCTATTGCTGGACACGTTCCGTTTTGTTGGAAACTCCGGCAAATAGATGATTTTCTCCCCCACCTTCTCCTACTCGACATTGCTTTCACGCTTTTTCTGCATGCACGTGAAGGACCCTTTTCAGACCACCTTCAGAAAATACAGCAAGCTACATCTAACTTAGAAAGAAAAGGCCCGACACACATACACGAAATAAAACGGGTTTTCCCGCTAGCCCCGATTTTTCTTTTTTAAGTTTGTTGAAAAACTTCAAAGGGATGCCACGGAAGGAAGGAGAGTGGGGAGGGGGCTGGGTGGGGAATGGCTTCCCTAATATGAACTATATTTTTATTTCTTCTTTGGGACTTGGAGAGAGACTGCACAAACTGAGAAAGTCTTGATAACATTTTAAAACTCTTAATCGGGTCAGTTAAAAAAAAAAAAAAGCTGAGAAGTGATTTTGAAACACAAAAGGAAAGGAGAAGCGTCTGGAAGGACGCCTGGACTTTTAGCGCTGGGGGTTTTACGCATGGGGTTGGTGCGCCCCCTACTGGTCAATTCGCCTTTCCCCCTTTAAAACACACACACACACTCTGGCTCTCTCTCTCATACACACTTATTTTCCCTATAAACCAAATACTTCTCAACAAGGCTTGAAATAATAAAGCATGTAGCTGGGCAATGGGAGTGTCATCGCTACTCTACTTCGTTAGGCTTATGAATATTAGTTTATTTATTTGTATATTTCCTTACTGAGACTTACAAATTAGGAATAGAAGCCTGCGCCTGCAATCCTCAGACCGCTAGCTTTCACATAGCCTCCTTGATTTTATTCATTGCAATCGTAGTAAATAATATCCAACCGTGGCCCTTACATTTTCCCGTATGTGGAAGAAAACAGACAGTTAACGCTGAGCTCCTCTCCCACCGACTCTCCGCCCCACACATATATGGAGCACGCCTAGTTGTCCAGGCACCATATTTAACTTTGTTGTTGTTTATAATTTAGCCTAAATAGTTGATAACGTCCTTAAAAAAATATCTTATGGATAATTAAGTTCGAAGAAAAGGGGTGGGTGTGGGAGGCTGTGATTTTGTCTCTGTTAATACAATGATAACTGATGGCTGGTGAGATATTTTTTTTAAAAGGGGGGGGCAGCACACACATCTTACTGTACATGGAGGGAGTCTCCTAGCGGCTGGGAGTGATCCCCCCCCCCCAATCCACACACACACAAACGCATAACTAGATGCTTTTTATTGGCACTGAACTCTATAATAACACAGTTAAGAGGTTAAAGTGGCTGGTTTCGCTCTTTGTTAATTGCATTTATCATCTAAATAAGGTATGGAGCTACCTAACAATTGCGTTATCACGAGTATTTACCGCTTTATTTTAATTAGCCGTGTTTTCCTTATCAGTGCAATGAACTGTCTCTGGCATATATACATAATAATGCGCTATAGAAAAATAAGATAAAAGCGATAGCGCATTGCACGCCCCCCCCCCCACCCGCGCCCAATCTTCACTTTTCCTTTTTCAGACCTAGGTATCCACGTATATGTGTCGAGAGATCCTGGCTTCCCTCTTAAACAATATTTGTGCACACATAGGTAAAGATAAACTGAGATAGCGATAGAGTCACCCACGGTTTTATCTTCTGCTTCAGACTAACAGCACCTCATTCATTTCCCCCCTCCGCCAATGGTAGGATACAGACATTCTCTGAAGAGAGGCCTGGAGAGCGACGTTTTAATCTGAATGGATTTAAAATTCGTTGCCTTTGGTATAATTTATGGAAATGAAATAAACAGCCCCCTCCCAATGTTTCACAGCGACAGAGTGTTAAGGCGGGGGGAGAGTTACTGTTATGAGCTTATTAAGAAGAGGTGTTGAATGTTTTAATGCCTCGGATTTGTATTTACTTTCTTTCTGATCTAAACTACCACTTAAGTCAGCAAAGGCTGGCATATCCCGACGTGTGTGTGTGTTCGGCTGCGGGGGGGGGGGGTTATATATTTTTATTAGTACGATTATTGGTTTGTCTTTGCTCAGTCTTAACTTACCAAGTTATCTTGTCTTCAGGAGATGGAAAGATTACGGCCCCCTGTTTTATTTTATTTTATTTGGTCCTGAGCTGCAAATAGAGGTTTAACTTGCAGCAATTAGGCGGGAGCTAGCCAAGCATCTTACTATTATGATGCTCGTTAAAAACCCTTCTTTTCTACATCTGCATTTGAGTGTGTTCTCCTGTACTCTTAATCTTCTTATGGAAATGAAGGCGAGCGGCAGGGAACCAGCGGAGACTTAGAGAATGTCCTTGTTAGGATGGAATTTCTCAGCATTGTTAATTAGCAGAGTTTGACGACCACCAGTATTGGGGTGGGGTGGGGGTGGGGGCTCTGTTTAACCACTCACAGACCCTTTGGCTAGGAAGGACCGAGTTCTTTTCTTTATTTAATGTTGTAATTTGAAGGGGGAGGGGACTCTGAAAAGAGCCTCCTGTTTGACAGTTAGGGGCTAAGAGAATTTTTATCTCCCTGTGAAATAATTACTGCCTTGATAACTCAATTGTCTGCAAAATGTCAACCTGTGACCTCAAAAGTTTTTATTTTATTGCCCCCAAAGATTTCTTTTTAAATAACAAATGTAACGAGTACACAAATACTCTCCCTGTACTCTTTGACTTGCTTGAATACGTTTTTCAAAAACCCTATTTTAACATGGTTCTTTAAAACAAAGTAGTCGCCAACTACTGTAAATTCTAGTTATTTCAAAAAGTCACAAGAAAAATGAGTGTGCTGATGAATTTCGGTGGAGGGAGGGATAAGAAATAGTTCCAGGTCCAATAAATCTGTTGGAAAGAAGGGCCCTCCATAGTAGATAGTACATTCAAGAAAGAAATGTTTTGTTTTCACTTTTAAAACTATATTGACAGTTATATATTAAAACTCATCATTGACTGCCAAAAATTCAGACCACCACTCAAATAATGGAATGTCATGCTGTCTTTGAAAGCTAGACACCTTAAAAGCTAGATAAACAAGAAAATGCATCCCTAGAGACTGTTCAGAACTAACTGTAATAAGAGCAGTATAGTAATTTAATATATCATGTAATATAGGATAATATATGTATTTGGTTCATCACTTGGGAGTTATTGTACAATATTATTCATCTTGTATGAACTACCATGTAAGTTAATAGTTATATACAGTTATATTATATAGAAATAATCCACATTCTTAGGACAGCTATATCTTTTTATTATTATTGAATTTATACACCGCCCTATACCCAGAGGTCTCATATTATATTCCATCCCAGCCATATGCTAGTATGATCCTATCTATGTTATGCTAGACATAGGCTTATAATATGAGCAACACCAATACTTTTGTTTGTTTGTTTAGTAGCATTCTGAATATGCACCTAGCATATGGACTTCCCTTATGTTAAGAAACATTCCGTTCTAGAATAAAGGAGAATTCCACTCAGGACTGATTTAAAGTAAACTCGACGTTTTTTCCTTTATATTGGTTATGGATTCCTAGATAGCACAAATAACGCAACACCCACACCAATAACTGTGAAAGTTGGGCTTTTTGGGGGTAGTTGGAGAAAGAGAAAAGGGAGGTGGTGAAAAATGATGTACGTTATTTTATTTTATTTCATTTCATTTTTAGAAACCCAGTCTACGGTGCTCACAGTTAATTAATAAGAAATCGTGTGTGTGTGAATACACGTTTCAAAATATGTAAACGAGTGGTTTCAGTCTTTAAAATTAATTTTATAATAGTTAAAAATCGCTTATTACTTTGAAATTGCTACCTGAAGGTGTTTAAACTGCTTTGGCTCTTTGTCCAGCAAGCCACCCGTTTGTCATTCTCAGATGTAGTATTATGTTCCTTAGGGGGAGGGGGCGACAGTGATTCCTCACTAAACCCAACTCTGCCCCATAAGTCGTCAGACTCTCAGATTGTATCCCCTCCTTTTACCTCCAACAACCGAAAGAAGGCAGGTCAAGGTTTTTGCAGATAATTCTTTGGTCTTAACTACCATTAATGACATTATTATATAAGAAAGGAGTATTTCTTTTCTCTCGGTAGTGAGAGAGCCTTGACCGAACTGCCACCTGCGCTCTTCCAGGTTGTCCTACATTTACACACAAACACGCGGTTTCAGATGAAGGACCCCAAAACAAAATCAGATAATAAAAATAAGGTAACAAAAACCAAATCTCCTTAATGAATTCGTCGACCTCAATGGGTACGATGCGACCACCTCTCCCTCTAAAACAACGGGGTTTTGTTTTGGTTTTTTGCTTGTTCTTAAAGAAGTTGTTGGGTATATCCGGGTAGTACTGAAAACAGCGGAGAGGATAGCAAACCACCTGTTAGAGTGATTGGATGAAATGTCACCGGGCTGAAATGTCCCCTTAATTCCAAAGGGGCTACTCTAGAGTAAGGAGCTTGACCAGTGCATCCTGTAGGTTGGCCTGCGAGCGCTCCAATTGGAGAACAGCCTTTACCAAAGGTGTCGTGGGTTTTGAAGACGCTCGAACTCAGGACGAAAGGGAGAAACGTGCATGGCAAACCCTCACAGTGATCAACTCCCGCCCGGAAACCTATGTCCCCACTGTGGAAGGATGTGTGGATCCAGGATTGGCCTCCACAGTCACTTACGGACTCACTGTTAAGACCGTTATCATGGAAGACAATCTTACTCGGCAACGAGTGATTGAAGAAGAAGGAGGAGGAGGAGGAGGAGGAGGCCAGGAAACCAAGGCTTCCATTCATAATGAATGAATTTGTAATAGCCACCAACCCCCATCCCAGACCCCACAAACTAGGCACATAAGATCGCATATTTGTATCCCGCCTCAAGTAACCCAAATTAAATTCCACCCTCAGTTGCCTATCTGCAAATACTGATCGGAATTTCCATTTCTCTTGCTGGTAAAGGTAGGCGTGATCAACCCTTAACTATCCTGATACTGAGCAAGATTTTTACCCCCACTTCTTCACACATTCTCTTTAAAGTAAATTGCACTGTGTTGCGGTTGAGCTTACTTTCAAATCAAGTAGCTTTAGGGTCGCAGCCATGGAAAGTAAGTCCCATTCAGTTCGGTGGGAATTTAGAGGGAACGTGTTTAGGATTGGGCTCCTCGAGATACCTTGAGGAGCCCAATCCTAAACACGTTCCCTCTAAAGAATATTACTAATCTGCATCAGACGATCTCGCAGTAAAAGCTGCAAAGAGGATTACAATCCGCCCTCCACTCCTAAAAATGCATTGATAGGCAGAGAACAAAGCTAACTCCTTTGCCCCTCTTTGACCACCCTGAATATGGACAGGGTGGTTAATGCCTATTCAGGGGCACCTAAATCCCCCTTATCTTGTCTGCGCCTTTGCACCAACATCCTAAATAGGCGTCCTGGAAATAAATTCCATAGGATCCAGCGGAGACTAACTTCCAAGTGGTGTGTTTAGACGCAGCTGGCGTCTTTAAAAACCCTCGTAATTACACTTCTGCTTCGACACCCCACTCCAATACTACTCTATCCCCCATTCTCTCCTTCTTCCGAATAAATGTGATCACACCCTTGCTTTAAAATAAGCGCCCCAGAATCTTGAAAATAAATGGGACATTCCAGGACCGCTAAATAAAGACTCTTTCGGTGCGCTGCGCTGCACCTTTAATCGGAAGTCGAAGTCTCACAGCGCAGAGCAAAGCGTTTTTTTCAAGGAAAGCGTGGATAGCTTGCAAGTGACAGCATCGACGCCGTTCCACTTCATAATACGTGTTTTCGTGCTTAAGGTGCCACAAGAATCTCGGCTGATTTTGCGGCAACAACCTAACAGGTCCCCCTTTGGGAAAGGGCCCGCAGAGCGCAGCCTCCGTGATCTCCCGTCAGGATCACTTTTGCCGGACGGTTTTTAACTTTCTTTCCCACTGAAACTTGCTAAATTCCTGTTTAACAGGATTGCAGTCCTATGCACACTCACGTGGCAAGAAGGTCCTCTGATTCATTCATTACTTGGAGGAAATCCCCATTCCTTTCAACAACATGTCAAAAGTAAGATTGTACTAGCTGAGTCTTCATCCTCACACCCTCACCAACCAAACGCTTCATGGCGGCAACCCAGAGGAGTGTCAGATGGAAGTAAATTCTGTGGAATGCAGTTCTAGCTAATGTGCTTCGGACCAGAATATACTCGGAAGTAAATCCTATTGATGTCAATAAGCCATATCCAAGCAAATGCAGTTGAGGTCAAAGTACTTCTTCAGCGGAAATGCTTGAATCCGTTTCTAGAAAACTGTAGGTACATTACATTAATAGTAAATGTGTTCAAGGTCGGACGGCCTGTCACTACTGCTGCAGATTTACTACTCCGGGATTAGTACTGTGATACAATCACATGAATGTTTCAATAATTATAATGGGCCTTCTAGTCAAGCAGTACTGCCGAGTCCCGGTTTTAACTCAGTTTAAATCCATCTGGGTCGGGGAACAAGCTGCTGGTGTCACTGGAGTCAAGAGCTGCATTCCTGCAAAAATGCTGCGCCGGTCCCATGGACTTCAACAGGATTTAAGCTGCCCAACTGTGCGCAGAGCTGCAACTAATGAAACAGAGATGGACGCGTGTCTCGGGGACAATGTCAACTCTGCAAAACTGCCTTCAGCTTTCTGGGGGGAAAGCTGCCGCAATCCCAAGCACATCCGTTGCGCAAAATAACCCCCATTTTACTTTATGGGGCTTCAAGAAACAGCTTTGGGCTGCTGTGTAACTCTAACTGAAAATTGTGGGACTCTGCTTTCCAGAAAAGCGTTCAGAGTGGTGGGGTATCTTAACTGGGCTGTGTCAGTTCTCCAGGGCCAGGGGTCCGCGGGGCGGGAAGGGAGAAACTCTCCAAGCAGTTCCGGAGCAGGACTTTTAAATAATTTTGTGTTTGTGTCTATGGAATGAACTTCCTTCCCATTTTAAGAAATGGCCTAGAGATCAGAGCACGTCGATCTGAATCCAAAGAGGCACTTTTCTTTCCCTATTCCAGACAGGGCTGACAGCGAAGAAGTTCTTGAAAGCTTCTTATTTTTTGCAACCTCGGAATGCGAGTGGCGGACACTGGAAAGAAGGGGTCGCGGGTGGTACTGAGACTACCAGCACACCTGATCTACAAGGGCTCAAGGCGAGCAGCGAATATTACCAAGTAAAAATATTAACATAAAGGAGAAAACGTGATAATCTCTGAGTAGGCTTTGTTATGAAATACCTCCTAATTCATTTGCTTCACGATTCACTCTCGATATCAACCCTAATGAAGGGCTGATCTACACTCAGTTCACTAAATACTGTAATGCGGAGCTCACTGATTGATCTGGCAGACAGGAAGAGGGTTCTCCGGGTTATGATTCGCAGTGTCAATAATCCCCTCTGGATCGAGCCCAGAGACAACCGACCTCATGTAAATGCGCCTAGGCTGCAGAAGGACTGGGGTGTTTCTTTGAATATTTAGTGAGAGGTCACTTCATAAGTTTTTCAGCCTAGAAAACAAGGTGGCAAGGCCAAGAGAAAATACTGGAAAGCCATCATCCCTGGAATCCCAGAGAGTCTAATCTAGGAACCTTTATTTTAGTATTATTTTAGACTTTTGCTTTCATATTCCACCTTCATTCCAAGGAGTTCAGGGTGACGTATATGGCTCTGCCCCTCTCCATATTATCTTCGCAACAATCCTGTGAGGTCCCTTTGGCTAAGCCGCTAAGGGATGGTGGCTGGTCCAAGGTCACCCAGTCAGCTTCAATGGGAATTTGAACCCTAGTCTCGTCCAACACCCTAACCACCACACCACACTGGCACATCCGCAAATGTGTTAAGAAAAACTCAGCTGGAGAGGCCTTGGGAAGACTGAGCTCCCACGTACGTTATTTTGAGTCATTGCTGTGGGGTGACTCTAGAGATGTGTTACAGGTGTGCTTGCTCCGCGGTCTAAAAATGGCAAGCTCGAACCTGAGGAATTGGTTCTTAACAGAAACGCTTGTCCAGATGTGAACTTGCCCTCAACGTCGTCATCTGAGGTCCTGCTCAAACAGGTGACACACCTTCGGGGGTTAGGCCAGTGGCGACCAGGAAAAGGTTTGTTATTCTGTAATTGTTGCCGTTTCATTATTGGATAGATCAAGTGGTTGCATGGATTGCAACTTGTTTTGATTCGGATGTTATTGTCTGAGAGCAGCCATGAAAGTTTAGCTGTGGGGAGGCGAAGTATATTTTAATTCTTATGTAACTATCTGCATATAATCTTAATGAAAGAAGAATTCACACTCAGGATGGATGCAGACAGATGGATAGAGAAACGGGCAACGAACGCCTAGATGCATTTTTACTACAGGTAAAAATAAAAGCCTGCCTATCCGAACGAGAATTTCCTAGGAGTCATACCTAACGCAAGCTACATTTGTCGCTTCCACGTTAATTGCTTGGGTCAGGGTGGTAGGCTTAACCACTTTCAGTCGAAATGTTCCTGCTTAACTGGTGTGAAATGGGACTCTTTGCAGCAGGGCCCTCCATCCTAAAGCTTTTAAAACGGTACATTTTACATGGAGGTTCAAGCAAATGTTAAGAAAGGTTCCGGACAGAAGCATCACGGGATCCGGTGGTTTATATATGGGGTTTACATATGGCACTCTGTATGAATAAGACTGATTTCCTCTTACATATAATACTGTATGTACACTCGAATACAGAATGCGCACAGACCCTCAAATCCGTTGCTAGGAAGGGATCTCTTTGGGACGCCGCTCTTCCTTCCAGGCTCCTGCAGCTGCAAGGGCGTTTGGGGTATGGACTTCTGTTTCGCTAAAGGATTATTAAGCCGTGCTGCTTGCCCTCTAAGATTCCTTTCCAAGGAGGAAAGCGTCCATACCTCGGTCGCGAATTGCCTCTGGCCGCTTCCTAGAGGACCTCTACAAGGGAAACCTTTTCGCTTCTCAAAGCAGAGCGTTTTCACAAGGGAGACAAAAGACTCCGGGTTGCGATGAAGAAGCTGCTTTGCTTCAGCTCCTCGTGGCTTTGTTTGTTTGTTTTGACCGCGGCACCTCTGAAGAGCTGGGTGGAATCTTATCCTTGCCCGATTACTTTTCACACAGGAAACGGGCAAGGACCCTAGAAGTTGGGCCTAGGGCTTGCCTAGGACGACCCTCTGGAGGTTTATTCAATCACACCCAGTTCAATGGGCTTGACAGTGTACCTATGACCGCAGTCGAGGACGCAAGCCACGTTCCAGGGCGATGCTGCCATTGAACTGAATGAGTCTGGTTTGCCACCGTTTGTTGAAGGCACTTCTTTCTCACTTGCCCCTCCAAACTCTGTTCGGCTCATATCAAAAGAAATACCACCTCCACACAAAGCCCCCTCCCCATGCACCTAACTCCCCACCCACCCCACACAGTACTTCTCACATTGGAAACTTTGGGAAACTGAGGGACGACAACTTTCCCGGATCATGAGGTCATACAGAGGTGTTTTCATTAAAAACCAGCAGCAAGAGAATTTGATTTGGGAGGCGGCTTGAGACAGAACATGACGATGAAAAATGAAATTTTAGGGATTCAATCCTACACATATTTCTCTAGGAGCAAGTCCCATGGAACTCAGTGGCTCTTACTTTTGAGTAGATATGGATAGGTTCATACAGCCAGCCTTATTGTTGGGACTTAGCTTCAACTGAAATAAAGAGGGCCTGTTTTCAAGTAGCAGTGTTTATATTACCAATATTTGAGGGTGGGGGATCAGACCCATTAGGATTAAGAAGCATTTATTCAGAAGCAAGTTCCAATGATGGCCTTTACTCAGTAAAAGTTGTGACCCTGGGTTTGTACCACATTCTCCCTTTAGATGTTTATGGATGTGATTGCAGGCTGTTTGCTTGTTTTTGACTTTTTACAGACTGTAGCTTTAATTTTTAACCATCTGTTCCTGTCAGCAACTTTGATCACGTTTTCAAAAGGCTGCACAATTTAAAACAAATGAGTAGGAGTTCTCAGGATTGACTAGAATCTACAAACACAAACACCAGACGTCTAACTCTTCTAGATAATTTTACATGAGGGAAAGGGGTGAATCTGAACAATTTTATTTTGCTTTATTATTATTATTATTATTAAATTTTACCAATATGTTTCCAGATAACGTTGACAAGAAAATTATCCGGGGGGGGGGGGGAGATGCTGAAACATTTTCTTCAGAAAGATATACAAAAATATTATTCTTTTGACTGGCAACTTGTTAAGTGTTGTTGTTTTATTGCTCTAATATTTAAAATCTTATTTCAAAAGAAACCTGTTGGCTGGATCCCCCACCCCCAGGAGGGTCTCCAAATATCAGCAAAGAAGTTTCATTATAACTGCAGCTTTTTAAACTATCTCCAGTTATGCTGATTCTGTTGTTTTAGAAGTCCAGCATATGGGCTTTTAATTATTTCCAAATTAAACATATGCCATGATGCCATACTTCTCTCTCTCTCTCTCTCTCTTAAAAAAAGTAGATACTTTTTATTAAAAAACGGGGGGAGTTGGAATTATTTTAAAATTATATATATATGTTCCTTTTTTTTTTTTTAAGGCCTCTTATGAATTGAAGGAGGACTTTAAAAACTCAAGAAAGAAGCATTTCACCCCCTTTAAGTAGGGTCTGGGTTGGATCCTCGAAATGCTCACTGATGTTGAAAAGGAAACTTTTGCAAGCGCAGTGTGTGGTAGGTACGTCCCTTTTCTATTCTTTGATTTTAATTGCTAGCCTATTTTATCTTGTTAAGTTTGCTAAACTGTATGTGCAAGACACAGAACCCAACACCCAAGAACAAGGTTATTGCTCTACGTAGGACTGGCGCTGTGGCCAACAGGGGGCGCTCAGACATCCAGCTCAGCCCCCGCCTCTCATCTAAGCCCATCACAACCCCGGAAGAAGCGGGTACAAGCTTGCAAGCTTAGCAGGGTCGAGTACAGATCTTTAGTCCTCATGGATAAAAAGAGATTAAAGGCTAACTTCCGTCTCTCTCCCTCTCTTTCTTTCTCTCCCCCCCCCCCTTTTGGTATCAATTTTAACCAACTACAAAAATGTAGAGCTTTTATCCTTTGATGCCTCCCTAGAAAGAAACTGTTACATCAGCTGAGAAATTACATCGTTTGCAGAGCCAACAAATCTAACATGAAGTGGGGGAAATAATTTAATTAATAAATGATCTTCCTTAGAGGCACTTAAAAAAAAGCAGCCTGATCTTTGCCTCCCCCCTTTTTTCCACCCCGCACCCCACATTACCAGTGCAGTCCTTTCTCGCTGACTGTCGCTGCATCAGATTGAATGTATCAAACAAAAATAAATATCTGCACATTAAACTCTCTTCTCCTTCTGCATTTGTGGGCGATCTTTCTATTAAGGCTTGCATTTATTTTCCATTCGAACCTATCTTATTTTATTTTATTTTTTAAAATTACTAGAGAGTGCCCGAGAGAAAAGCCAAATCATCAGAGGGGAGAGCAAAACAAGCTAAGAATTAAATACTAAGTCACACATTGTAGCTGGACCCATTTATGATGGAAAGGCTAAATAAAATTGCAACAGCCCCCCCTCTTTTTTTTCTTTTCTTTTTTTAAAGCCTCTTCACCTGTATTTAAATAGCACGTCTTTAATTACAGCGGTCGGGGATGTATGAGGCTGAAATGAAATTAGCAGTCATTACCAGGCCCTTTAACTCCGTGGTGCTTTTGATCAGCGCTAAATTAGCTTCCCAGTCCTAACAAAGGCTCTATAGCAAGCAGTGGGCTGTAAATAAGACAGCTCGACCTGCCCTCAACACCTTTCCTCTTGTCAATCACAGCTCCGTCATTCAACCCAAGATTAACCTTTATCTATCAAATGCTTTTTAAAAAAATAATGAAAAAGAAATAGAGGGAAAATCCAAAACACTCACAACTTCGTAAAGGGGGCTACCTCCATTTAAAAATTAAAATGGGGGGGGGGTCCTGAATTATAATTAGCCTTTTTTTTTTTTTTTTTTGCATTGTCAGGCGTTCAGTAAGGCTTTTTGTGAAGGCATTGCAGTGCCAGTGAGGGAGAAACCCCCCCTTTCTTTTTCAAGGGGGCTGCAAATCGATAACGAAAGTTGGGGGTGGGGAAGAGAGGCAGAGAAACAGCTGACACCCCCCCCCGTGTGTTTAAACTAAAGGCTGATCTTCATTTTACCATTAGGGGGCGCGAGAGAGCAAGCGCGAGCCTCGGCAGCTGGTACCGTACAACACCTTGCAGATTTCAGGTAACGCATCTTCCCCGATTTCCCTCTTCCTTCCCTCCTCTCCTCCCACCCCCGGCTCCTGCCTGCACATCTTCCTTCATTAACCCGTTTCCCGGAAACTCAACGTGCACGGTGTCATAGATTCAGATAGGGCACGGGCAGATTGTCCCCGATAGTTTGGTGTCTTCATCATTTTTTAAAAAAATTCGGTTTGGCTCAACTAAATCTCTTTTTTTATTGCCAAATTGCGTTTACGGGAAAACACACACACACAACAACAACAAGGCTTCTTCGGACTTTCCGCTCTAATAGGGGCAAACCTTTTTAAAGAACCCCCCCCCCCCGCAATTAAGCAATACACGGCTATTTTGCTCTCAAATCCAAACAAGAAGGGGGGGGGGAGGGAGGGAGGAAGGAAGGAAGGAAGGAAGGAAGGAAGGAAGGAAGGAAGGAGGGAGGGAAAGGGGAGAACAATTATTTTATTTTTCCAGAAACTGTACTTTTCAGTCCAAAAAGGGGAGGGTGGGGGGAAGAAGCGGAAGGGAGAGAGTGAGAAATGTTAAGTATTTGCAAAGTGCAACGCTCTTTTCCTGACGGCTGGAACACAGGAGGTGTGTATATTTCCCAGATCTAATTCCAACCCCCCCCCCGCCCCTCAAGTCTCGGAGAAGGCAAGTAAAAGCAGAGACTGGCAGTGCATGTCAAAGTTGGTGCAAGTTACTTACAGGTTTCTGCCACTCCACTTTGGGCTCTCGGCTCGGAGGGCGTTTGATTGGCAGAAGGAAGACAAAGTCCGCGGGGGCTCCTCCGTCCCAGCTCGGCCTCCTCGGGGGCTTGGAGCACTTTCCCCCGGACGGCGGCACTTGCGGATGCTCGGAGGCTCCTCTCTCGCGCCCCCCACCCCCGCCAGCTCCAGCCTTCCTCTTCTTCTCCAGCCAGAGTGAATCCAGTTCCGTTTTTCTTCCCCCGGCAACCCGGGTTGCCTACATCCTTCAAATCCTAGTCCTAGCTTTAAACTGCAGCCCCTGGAACAAGGGGGGAGAGGGAGAAAGAGAGAGGGAGACAGAGAGAGAGGGAGACAGGGAGAGAGGAAAATCGTTTATGGTATGGCTTAAAAAATCCAAATGGCTGATTTTGTGTGTGTGTGTGTGTGTGTGTGTTATAAGAATGCACCCACAACAACAAAAAAGTCAATTCTCCGTCTCTTTCTCTCTCCTCCTCTCTCTCCCTCACCCCCCCTCCGTCCGCAGAGGAGAATAAGAATAAAGAATAAAAGCTTTATATTTTTGCAGTGGGTATTCAAAGATAATTTGATGCTATTGTTTCTGCTACAGATGGTTCTTTTTAATACAATAACAGTGCGCTTTGTGCATGCCACACACAATACAAATCGAAAAGCGTTTTCCTGAATAACCATTTTGTTCTCATTTGTATAGGGGCAACAAAAGGCGCCGTGAAGTAATGGGGATTCTGTTTATTGAAGCCACAGAATAGGGGCTTGATAAAGATTTAGGTTTGGTTGCCCCCCCCCGCTCCCGCCCAATGGAGGCACACAAATGGAAAAGGACTTCGCAAGACCTAGCCTCTCTCCTATTATTATTATTATTATTATTATTATTATTGCTATAGATCTATTTCTTTTTAAAGATGGGGGCTTGTGTCTCCCGCTCGGGTCTTAATCGGCCCTAACATCTGTTTATTTCAATGGGGCGGTCGTAGTAGTTGGGGGGTGGTATCCATTGCTTAAAAGGAAAAAGGAAAATTAGAATTACAGAAGAGGGCATGAGAAGGGTATTATTGGATATGCAATACTGAAGTGGACCACACATTTGTACACATTTGTGCGTGCGTGTCTATGCCCTGGTTCCCCCCCCCCCCAGGGTTTCAACAGATCCTCCAGTCCAAGCTGCGTGACCAAGGAAGAGACGCTTGCCTCTCTCTCCACCCCCCAGATCAGTCCGATCCAGCTCCACAAAAAGTTTTCTTTAGACAATCCCACAAGCAAATGACAGTCAATAGAACCTAATGGCGACACTTTCAAGGACCTCGGTTTAATTGGGCTGTAGATCAAGCTAAAACATTCGCCACTCGAAAAGGCTATCTTCACATCTAATCTCTGCAACGCAGGGCACCTACTCTGAGAGTATTCAAAATTTCCCCCACCCGGCTCGTTCCCTCTCCCGTCCTGCTCAGCATTCAGCCCCGATGCTGCTGCGAATCAACGCGCTTCCTTTCCTTCTGCACCAACGTCACGTCTGAAGGGTCCCTCCCACATAAGTTTAACACGCATCTCTGCTCCGTCAAGATTACTCGTCCTTTTAAGCGCCCCTAACCTCTCCAGAATGGATTCGATTCACAAGGACGTTTACACAGGATAAGTTCATCCGTGACACTTCCCCTCAGCACTGCTTGCCCCCCCCCCTGCGGTGGCGAGGGGCGATTCGGATCCCGGCGATTCCTCCCCAGCCCCCAGCACACACTGGCAGAGAGAGGAGGCACACGAAAAGGACACCGGATTGTGATCCGGGGCATGCAATCCCTAGCAAAGCAGCCTCCAGAAGGAAGAAGGCATTGTTTCCATATATTTCAACTCGAATCGGTGCTAAAAGTTAAACTGGAGAATTTTAAGTCTCAGCTTTGTCACATGAGCACGACTGTTTTCCCCCCTCTCCAGTGGAGACACCCACCCACCCTCGTTCGTTATTTGCCACGAATAAATTAGCAGCGCTAATTGGGGCGACGGGAGATGCCCGGTTGTCGACGGGGAGGGGCCACCTTTCTCGGATTCCTGGGAAAGGAGGCGCACGAGGCGCAGAAATCCTCCCCACTCCAACGCCTTTAGCAAACCGAGTTGCGGGCGCTTGCTTCGCACCGGAGGAAGAAGGCGTCCATTGGCCGAAGAGGAGCGCTTAGAGACAATGGGAGCGCGGCGGGGAAGTTGGGGCGCGGGGCTCTGTGTTCCTCTACCTTTCTTTAGGAATTGATGCTCCGGTCCGAGCCGCTTCTGTAACCCTGTCCTGACCGTAACCTACCTCCGTGACTTTTTAACCTTGGGGGGGGGGTGGGGAGGAGTGCCACTCTTTAATTAGTTTTCCCACATCGCACTCCCCCTCTTCCAGCATATAAAATGTGCTTCCCCCTTGCAGTCTTCACTTTTCCTTTTTAATCCCCCCTCCCATTATTGGTTTAGAGGCCGCATCTTGGAAAGTCACCTAATAAGGGATTATTGGGGAATTAGAAGTGACACGCGCCAAAGCCAGCCCCTCCCCACACCACTTCGGGGGGAGCAGGCGCCCGGAGAGCGGCATTTCCCACAGCACGTGGCTCGCCTTGCCCCAATCCTTTCCCCTTCCCTCGGCTTGTTCAGAGCAAGCAAGAGACCAGGAACAGTGTTCCAGAGGTCGTGGGAAAGGCGTTGGGCGTCTGTGCCTGCAGAAATAGAGCCAATCTTTAATAGGGCGTGTATACTCCGAGATTGTTCCTGGAACCTGGAGCCACAAGTCACATAAGCCAAAGTAATGGGATATGAGGACAATCGTTTTCCTGATCTCAAGCCCCATTACCTGGAATTAAGGTTCGTTGAAATCAACAGAACCTTAAATTGATATTTTCTGAGAGGAGGTGCGAGATACGGTATCTCACTCCTAGCTGAAACAATGAGGCGAAAATTTACCAACTCCACTTTTCTTTCTCTTAGACTCAAATAATACTATTCATAATAACCCACATTTAAGCAGGAAGGGGAAGGGACGCTGCTTCACTTCGGCTTAGCAGATTTGTGGATCGCAGCGTCAGAGCTTCTTTCATTTAGTCCCGCAGATTTCAGTAGGAGTTATTCGGCTTAACGGTTCGTAGCACTTCTCCGAAGAGACGATGGCAATTCTCCTATACCCTCGCATCCCATTTTTACGCTTTCCGCCGCCCTCGTCACTTTTTTGCCTTCCCCCTTTCTTCTGAAGATTCATTGCGCTGGCTCTTCATTTTTGAAAGACCATTTAAGCAGAGAGAATAGCGGGGATTATTACCCACGTCTTTTAAAACGAGCCTAAGGATGAAGTATAAATTAATTATATGACGCACCCCACCACCCTGACCCCATAAGCTTGTTTAACTTGACAGCCAGTCCCTCGATTGCAACCGATCTTGCTTCTTGAGCTGCCACCGTCGCCTCTGCGCGCTCACACGGGGAGTCAATCCATCTATCCCAGAGTAAGCAGCGCGCCGGAGGATCGTCCGCGCCGCAAGGACTCTGGCGTCCGGGCTGCAGCCTTACGCTCTGGACCAAAGGCAGTTAAACTGAAATGCTCCCTTAGCCTGCCCCCTTCTCGCTCTGTATAGATGCCGATTCTGATGGGGGTCATGACTTCCAATCCTCATCTCACGGGAGGAGCTCCCGAGGGATTGTCTGGGGCCGTCTCCAGTACTGTACACGGAGGAAGGGTGGGTCTACGGCTTTACGCACGCGGGCTGTTGGCCTTCACTGGGCCGTGGATCGGGAATATGCCGAGATCCTGCTACCACCACCACGATCAATGATCACTAATCCGGTTTAGTCAATACTAACCGATCCCCAATCCCTTGCTTCAGCGATGGAAATGCAGATGAAGAGAGGAGTCTCTTCCAACAGGATCTGAAAATGGGGTCCCTTAAAGTGGAAGAGCAGAAACAGGGAATTCCGCCAAACAGAAAAGCGCCCCGCAAACTTTGTGGAGAATCGCGATTGGCCAGGAAATAAAGGAACCCGCCATCACGATTCCCTTCTTACCTCAGGAGGATATTTACAGGCGCTCCAGCTCTAATACTGTCGGTAATGTGTAAATAACACAAATAATGCATATAAAGGACCCGTTTGAAGGCGGCTTGCCTAATTCGGCTCAACAGTTGTAGATGGGTCTGTCACAGAGTTCTTCTCGGTTGGCGTCTCTCTGTGCCTGTTTAGATGTCTAAAAGTTATAGGAAACGGGTTGCTGACCACATAATCAGAACATAAAAGAGAGTGAGAGATGAGTATCTTAATCGCTATCAAGGCATGTTTTGTGTACGTGTACGCATGCAGAGCTTTCTCTAGAAAGGCAGACTGATAATCCTATACCACTATGTCACTTTCAAATAACGTGATCCCCAAACTGGTTCAGGCGAAGCAATACACGGATTAGGAACCAAATTGGCTCCAACGTCTGCTTCTAACAGCCTGATCGACATCTTGGTTCCGCCTCTCCGGACTCAAGCCAGTACAGTTGCATTGCACAAGGCAGAATCATTAACGTAGTCAGGACTTTTCCATTGGAATGTGCATCACAGGCAGAACGCACTTTACCGCCACAGTTTGTTTCGTTTCGTTTATTATTACATCTTATATCCTAACTCAGTGTTCCCCAACCTTGGGCCTCCAGCTGTTTTTGGACTACAACTCCCATCATCCTTGACCACTGGTGGGGATGATGGGAGTTGTAGTCCAAAAACAGCTGGAGGCCCAAGGTTGGGGAACACTGTCCTAACTGACCTCCCAAAAGCACAAGGTGGCCACACCCTTCTTTTATCCGCCTCCCATTTTATCCGCTAAGTGCTTCGGCTTAATTGATTTGTGGATCGCGGTGGAACAACCTTAAGAACAGATGGGGTCGGGACGACGACAATCAACATCGTTCCGCAATCTATATCCATCTTTTTCAGGCTCCTAAACTAAAAATTGGCCGGTCTAAAGCTTGTGAGTCTTGAAAGTTTCTTTTTCGAATCTCGTTAATCCAACAAGTTCCAAAAAGGCTGCCGCTCTCTCTTCGCCTCTGGGGCACTTCCACCCACAGCCAGGATCAGAAGATGCACTTAAATTATGCTAAATTTAATGGGAGCCAAAAGCTTAAGTTCAAGGACCGGGGATGACTGATTTTAGTTATTAGGGACGCCTGCGGGTAAAGGAAGAGGCAACTGTATCTCTGCCCAACTTCCAGAGCTAAAGAAGAGAAATGTTCACTCGGAGTTGATATTCTTTTTCTTATACAGTAATAACGTCTGTATCCTAAAACGAGCTAGTTCTGAGAACAAATTCTAATTAAGTGGGCTTATCAGGAGCCAAAATGATTTTACTTTATTTTTTTTTAATAAATAAATAAATTCCCATCTGTTGAGTACTGTGAATTTTCCTTCACCTCCGTCTGAACGTCTCCGGAAATATATTAATTATATTATCTAGACCGGATATGTTTGTCCTGAATTAACCCAACACAAATAACGTTTTGGATCTTAAAAAGGCTGTCCTGACACAATCCATTCATATAGGCAGACTTCCAAGGAGAAATGAAGTTTCACAGGAAATTAAGTTTCATTAACATATTTCACCTGGAGGTGAAGTCCCATTTAAATCGATTTACTTCCCCGTAAACGGGTGTCTGTGCTGTGTACAAATTTTCCGTAAGTTGAACTCGCTTCTATTTACCGACACGTATAAGTTTATTCATCTAGCAACACGACGGAATAATTCGCATTGGAGGAGATTTAAATCTCATTGAAGTCAATCAGACCACAGCTCAGTCTGTGGCCGAGGAAAGCGAAAGTACTTCGATTACACTAGGGTTTCACGTTTTACCTTTTTATCACGTCAATGCACTAACCACACACTAAAACCACTTACTCTGGAGGAAGCCCATTGACATAAAAATTATTTCGGAGTAAAGATATCGTGGCTCACAGCAATTGGATCTGAAAGGTACCAATAGGATTATGGATCGGGTTATCTACACAGTTTTAATGCGTGACTTCAGTTTAATTAGGCTGAGAACTGGATAACCACGTTTATGGAAGAGAATTTTGGCATCCTATGTAACACCCTTGTCATCGCATCCGGCAATGATTGAGCTCAGTTGTCGCCGCAAGACCGGTTACCCGCCAAACGGCAGGATCGGACTCCGGAGTCCGCAACAGCCCGATTCTAAACACAGCAGAATTAGAAGTCAATTTCCATGGTGATCAATTGGTCTGACTTCCAAGTAAACGTCTTTGGGGTGAGGAGGCAAAACCTGTGGGCATCATTTCTCTACAGCGGGAGCAGCAACTGCTACAGATTTCTCCAGCAAACGTCTACGCAGGAGCTGCGCTGTCTATGGAAGTTGCCCCTAAAACTACCTCCCAGCAAGAGGAATTAACTCATCTTTTACTGCGCCACTTGAAACGGATAAGCCGGTGTGTGCGTGCGCCCCGGGGTGGGTCGCAGTCCTCCTCTGAAAGCCCTCCGCCCTAAAGCATTTCAAGACACACAGGTACCAACTACCAAAGTGTTGCGAAAGTTCGGGAAATGACAACTGGCAATTGGAAACTCTCTTGCTTAAGCCCTGCATAAAGCGAGCTGGGCTTGCACAAGAAAAACGCCCCGGTGGATTGGGCCCCAGGTCCTTTCCGGATAGTATTTTTAATTCTGAGTTCTCACATATCTAGGTTAGAACAGCCGTGTGCAGAAAAGTCTGCGCCTCGCAGCTTCCACCCACAGCCTACAGCCACATTATCCAGACAAGACAAACCTTGCCTCCTCGGAGATGCGGCTTCTTGAGCTTCCACCCAAGTGGAAGTTTTGCTCAGCCGGGAGTCCTGTGCTCTATGCGCCGGGAGGCAGGAAATATGTCACCAGGCGTTTCCACACTTGCTACTCAAAACAATTATTATTATTATTATTATTATTTGCATTAACATATTTCAAATCTAAAATCTGCAACTGCTAGAAAGTATAATGGATGTCCTTTCTAATCTGCATTAGCAGCAATTTGGGTGCTTTCACACCAGGCTTAAACTGGTTTGTGCTTAAAAACTTTACATTGGCTAGAAGGAACACTTGATTTCTCAACCCACATGAACGGCATTCCCGTGTTTTGGCAGCTGAGGCTTAAGTGATCTTGTAGCTAGCCCCTACTCATGTACTTATGCCAACCTCTAATCACTGTTAATGTAGAAGAGAACGTGGAGGAGAGACATTTGTAATGCTAATGAGCATTCTGGCCAATGGTGGCTTTACATATACTCTGGCTAATGCCTAAGAAACTGAGCTGCGAACAACAACAACAAAAACCCACGTTTTAACCTCTCCATGAACTCAATAGCTCCTTTGGCAAGATCAGCTCTGCACCCACACTACTGGGATAACAGCAGAAAGAGCTTTCCTTATAAGGTTGTTTCAATATATATGAATACCTTTGAACACTCGAAAGTGTTAAATAAATAACAAAGACATTTGTAATGCTGGTTGAATTAACAGTCATTCTAAGCCATACATGTGAAATTACCCCCGTGAAATCACAAACTGCAGAAGGGGCTCAGATGTGCTTTTTGACTGTTGAGCGATATCCTGCACAGCAGCCACTGCTTAGCTGAACACCCACGAATATGTTTCCCTTCCTTGATACACTTTTACAATTCGCAGTCAAAGGATTTATGGAGTGGCCAAAAACGGGTTTTCTTTTTGTAAAAGATTTGCAGAAGAGTATGTATGAAACCAAGGAATGGTACTACTTATTCTGAATCAATCAATCAATCAATCAATCAATCAATCAATCAATCTAGATCTTAAGAATTCCTTAGCATCCTATCTTAAGGCATAAGGATCATTTGCTATTACAGTACAAATCTCTCTCTCTCTCTCTGTGTGTGTGTGTGTGTGTGTGAACATTTCACAAAATAACCTTCCCCAAAGTATAGATTTTGACAAGTTTATACAGATGGATAGGAAGATGATGCTTAAAATATCACCGAATAAACCCATGATGAGTAGTTTTGGTAGTACAGTTCTTACATTTCCTCCTGAAATTCTCCCTCTAAAAATATTTGCTGTATTCCACATCCATTATCTCTTCAATAGAGAAAGGGTTAGCATTAAAATCTCTCCCCATTAAACATTTCCCCCATAACAAGGCTAGAACATGGTTTTAGTCTGCTTGCTGCCACTGCTATCGCCTCACACCATAGCCAATGGAGGTTGAAAGAAACCTTTCAGAATTAAGACGGCTGGCAATTGTAGTGCATTACATATATTATAATGTGAAAAGTATTGTGTATCTTTCCACCATTAAAGGAGGCTGAGAGGTTTTAAAGTTTTCAAATTAAAGTGCAGCTTATCACAGGGAAAATGTTTCTGCTGAAGTCCCTCCCGAGACACACTTGGTGGGTCAATCACACACCCCTAATGCTTCCTACAACTTCCATAAATTGCTCCCCCGCCTCCACCTCCCAATTTTGTCTTTTACAGGTAGATAAGACAAACTGACCCACCACTGAATTATTGTTCAGCATCCAAACCAAGGAAAAATGGTGAAATGGCAAGTCTGCGAGAGAAGGCCACTAGATCTGCTCACTTTTTCCAAACATTATAACATACTACCTATAAACCACAAATTAACTTTTCCTCTATAATGTGCCGGGGAAATTGTTCAGACAATTAAATGTGATCGAAAGCACCTTCAAACGACCAAAACGTTTAAGGAACAGATTTGTCTTTGTCCCAGTTGCAATTCATGGCCCCCAAAGAGGGATGTTTACAAGCTCTGATTGCTAGGCCAATACTGTTATCTGAGAACTGTCTCATTCATATTACAGGGAGAAAATAACTCTCATTATTTGCTACAGAATTCCTTGTCACCAGTTGCTATAGTGCCAGAAATACCTTGAAAGCTATGTAACCACTTGCTATAGTTCAGGATTTCCCCCAGAATATAAGAGTATGGGATTTAGAATCCTGCAATGTATTTTAACTCTTTCAGCACCATCTCCTCCAAGAAAATGTGTCCAATTGAAAACTGAGCTAATTTACGGTGTAGTCTTCACCCAATTTACCAGCGAATTTCTGCACAAATCCCATTGAAGTAAATGGGACTTGCATTAGGAGCAGGCTATGAGTGCTGCTGTCTTCACTGAGATTAAAACCACCTGAGATTCAACAACTTTGCCTGTCTTCATCCAAAAGGAAAGTGGTCTCCAACTTCGTGATAACAGAATAAATGATGTAATGATGTAAGGAGGGAGCTGCAGACCAAGATAGGAAAAGAGGTGGTAAGGGAACACTTAGCTACTTTAAATTAATTCAAATTTCCAGGGCCTGATGAGCTGCACCCAAAGGAGCTTGTGGATGTAATCCCAGAGCTTCTGTCTATAATCTTTGAGAATTCTGTCTATAATATTTGAGAATTCTTGGAGAACGGGTGAGGTCCCTACAGTCTGGAGGTGGGCAAATGTTATTCCCATCTTCAAAAAGAGGAAAAAGAAGACCCAAGTAACCACTGACTGGTGAGCTTGACATCGATACCAGGAAAGGTCCTAGAACAGCTAAATCAACAGTTGGTCTGTGAGCACTTAGAAAAGATGCTGTGATACTAAGACACAGCATGAGTTTAAATAAATAAATAAATATTCCACCCATCTGGCTAGGTTTCCCCAGTCACTCTGGGCCACTTCCAATAAAATATTAAAAATACAATAAAACACCAGTCATTAAAAACTTCCCTAAACAGGGCTGCCTTCAGATGTCTTCTAAAAGTCAGATAGTTGTTTATTTCTTTGACATCTGATGGGAGGGCGTTCCACAGGTAACAAGTCATGCCAGACAAATCTCATTTATTTATTTCTTTTTATAGAGTTACAAGCTTGGAGGATCAGGGGAATGCTGTGGACATAGTGTATCTTGATTTCAGTAAGGCTTTTGACAAAGCCCCCCATAATATTCTTGTGAGGAAGCTGGTAAAATGTGGGTTGAACCAGGTAACTGGTATACATGGGCATAGCCAGGATTTATGGGGGGGGGCAGCCTTATCAGGGGAGGCAGAACTGAGTTATATGCGATGCAACTGGTCAGTTAGTTAAGTATTTTTATTCATTTACTTGATTGTATGGGCAGCTGCCCCCTGCACCATGGTTTCTCATTATCCTGGAAAAAAGTGACAAGTGCAGTGCTGCAGGGGTCTGTTCTGGGTCAAATATCTTAAGGGCTTCCCTATGGAAGATGGAAAAAGCTTGCTTCCTCCTGCTCTGGGTGGCAGGGCTCAAACCAATGGCTTCAAGTTACAAGAAAGGAGATTCTGACTAAACATCAGGAAGAACCTTCTGACAGTGAGAGCTGTTAGACAGTGGAACTGTCTCCCTTGGCAGGTGGTGGACGCTGCTTCATTGGATGTTTTTAAGCAGAGGTTGGGTGGCCTTCTGCCATGGCTGCTTTAGCTGAGATTCCTGCATTGCAGGGGGTTGGACTAGATGACCCTTGGGGTCACTTTCAACTCTACCATTCTATGAAATGGGAAGCAAATCAGAGTAACTTCAACTTTCAGTGTTGCAATATACATTTGGGATAGTTTTGGCAAACAAATATAGATACAGTGGTACCTCGGAACTCAAAGGGCTCCGTTCTTGAACGTTTCGGCTCCCAAATGCTGAGAACTCAGAAGTAAGTGCTCCGGTTTTTGAATGTTTCTTGGAACACAAAGGTCCGACACAGCTTTTGCTGTGCAAAAATCTAGCTGTCGGCCAATCAGAAGCCAGGCCTTGGAACTTGAACGTTTCGGAACTTGAACGGTCTTCCGGAACGGATTACGTTTGAGTTCCGAGGTACCACTGTAATACAGAAAGAGACTTCTGCATGCCTCAGTATACCATTTGCTGGGTTTCATTGTGTTCATGTCCTCTTGGAGGACTCGTCATATGCATCTAGCTGGCCACCATGGGAATGGAATGCTGGATTAGATGAGACTTTGGTCTGATTCAGGGGAGCTCTTCAAATAATAAACAAACAAGAATCAAACATACAAATAGTAAACTTATTTTCAAATGTGGATCACTGACCCTAATGTTGGGAAAGATGGAGGGCACAAGGAGAAGGGGACGACAGAGGACGAGATGGTTGGACAGTGTTCTCGAAGCTACCAGCATGAGTCTGACCAAACTGCGGGAGGCAGTGGAAGACAGGAGTGCCTGGCGTGGTCCATGGGGTCACGAAGAGTCGGACACGACTAAACAACAACAACAGTAGAAGTATCAGCAGGCTTGGGGGAATCCCAAAGTTTGCAGAAGTAATATAAAGAAATAAAAACCCTAAAGGGGTGTGTGGAATCTCAAAATAGAACAATGAGGACAGAGCATGTTCGGTGGGAATATTATGCTATGTAGGGAAGCAGAAAACTGGGTGAGCAGGAATCAAATGGCACATCAAAGAAAAGGGCATGGATGGAATCCTAAACTGGAGTACTCTATACTGTAACATTTTTCTGAAAGTGCCACATGCAATAAGAAAAGTCAACAATCTAAAACAGTTCTTCATGGGAGGGTGGGGCCCTGATTGACTCCAGCTACAAAAGTTGAGGTTGCTGAACAGACTCTTGGGTTGGGGCATTGTTAGGGGTTTTTGCTGGGTGGGAGGTTGTTGCTGTTATTGATATTATTATTTGTATATTTATTTTAGATCTTATGGTAATTTATGTGGAAATTGCTTAATTTGGTTCTGTACTTTTTGGTGTTTTATTTATTGTTTATGACTACTATTGTTACATTATATAATTTTTTTCATGTTGTTGAGCATGGTTTGAACTATGGAAAGGCGGCATACAAATTAAATGATGGGTGCATGCATGCATGTATGTATGTAAAAATACTAACCACTTAAGCTGGTGTACTTGTACTCAGAACTGGCAGATTCTGATCCTGAACAGAGTTTCCTTGATGCAATGACTGACTGAGTTCTGTGTCAGTGCCACTGACTTCACTGTGAGTGCCTTGTAAGTATACACAGATTGAACATACTCACAACACTGAAGGGAATAGGACATTCCTTGCTCAGTGCATTTGCTGAAGCCCTGCAGTACTTCGATTTGTGACCTTGAAATCAATGGAATTTATTTTTAAGTAGCACACATGGAGTTGATCCAACTTTAGTCCTACTCAGAGTAGACCCATTAAAATTAATGGAGATAGCTAAATTAGGTCCATTATTTTCAATGGGTCTACTTTGAGTATAACTTAGTTTGATATAGCCTATGTTTAGGATTGCTGGTCCGGGAAAATGCTGATGAAATCGGTTAGGTACAGAAGGTTAACATTAAATGAGACAGCAGTTTGAAGCTTAATACCTTTTCTTCAATGATGCTGATGGAATAACTCCAGAGAAAGCAGCCTTTTATTTACATTGAAAGACAGGACCCATCCCAGCCCCAAAGCATTTTGCTGCCTTGAAGAGGGATCATCCAGGATCCCACTGCAGCAGATGCTGCTGGGGTACTCCTCTCAGATCACACACCACTCCACATCAGCTTCCCTTAAAAACATTGCTATTTGAAGTGATCTATTGGATTGTTTGTGGGCCAGCCCAGTAAAAATAAATCTATCCTGAATTATTTTTCTTATTTACCAAGACTTATGAGAGAGAGAATGAGTGTGGCGAGAGTGATGAGAGAGAGATTGTGTGTGTCTTCCACTCCTCCAATTAGCAAGGAAAGAGCAGCCCTCAACTGGAAATTCCTCTGGGCTAAATAAAGCCGAGTTCCACCTGGTCCTTGCCTCCTTTGTGTATTCAACATAATTAAGCCATAACAGGAATGTGGAGAGGGCTATTACCAGACCTGCACTCATCTTTGTGGTTTCATACAGTCTCCTACCCTGACCTCCTTTCCAACTTCATTGCTGTTGTCCATATTGATCATTTATTCTAAAGGAAGCCTTGGTTACTCACACAGAGATCCAGGATATCCCAACTTTAATGCTGAATTCAGATAGATTTCTTTTTTAAAAATTCTGTCACTTTTCTATCCTCGAAAGTGTCCTCAAGACACCTCATGCATAACTTTTAATCCACGTTTGCTTTGTTTTAAAAAATCTAAGACACAATTAAACCCAACTGAAAACTATAAAAGAGGACAGAAACAGCAGCAATATATTATCTAGCCAGATCTCTGAAAATGCCCATAACATAAGAACTAAAAGACCAAGGAAAGCTTGTCTATTGAATTTCCTTCAGTAGGGAGTATGACTGGGAAAGCAACACTAGAGAAAAGGTGGTGCCCCTGTAACTATCAGCCTGATTTTAGAAAGCAAAGCAGAGCCAGCCCAAGACATTTTGCTGACTGAGGAAAAGGACAAAATGGTTCTCCCTCATGTAGAGAAGCTGACTAGACTGGCAATTGACTCTTATTTTAACACTGGCAATGTAATAGCATCCCCCATGCACCTAACAGCAGCAGGCTAGTTTTTTGGGGTACATGACAGACTGTGACATACACCACTGATTTCCAGCAGAGGGGAATGACCAGGGAGCTCTGAAAGAATGACCAGGGTACCTCCAATATCTGCTGCCTGAAACAATTGGTTCACTTTACCTAATGGTGAGGTCAGCTCTCTAGCCAATGCATGCTATGGTCTTAGGAACTTTCAGCATACTATTGTGCCCTGCTTTGGAGATAATTTACCTAAGCTTGCATCAAGTTCAGTCACAGTCTTCCCTAGGTCCACCGTTCTTCAAGTGTGAGATGGGATTCATATATCTATGGAAAACTTTTCTCTTTTTTTGTCTGATCCACATGTTGCAATGGGATCAGAGTTCTTCTTCTTCCTCTTCTTCCTCTTCTTCTTCTGCGATCACTCGTAGCCAAGTAAGATTGTCTTCCATAAATACAGTTTTAACAATGAGTCCTTGACTGTGGAGGCCAATTCTGGATCCACATGTCCTTCCACAGTGGGGACATTGGTTTCTGGGCAGGAGTTGATCACGGTTTCTGGGCAGGAGTTGATCATGGTGTGAATTTGCCAAGCGTGCCTTCCTCTTAGCACGTTTCTCCCTTGTATCCTGAGTTCAAGTGTCTTCAAAGCCCATGACACCTTTGATAAAGGCTGTTCTCCAACTGGAGCGCTCGCAAGCCAGTATTTCCCAGTTGTCAGTGTTTATATTACCTTTTTTTTAGATTTGCCTTGAGACAGTCTTTAAACCTCTTTTGTTGACCACCAGCATTACGCTTTCCATTTTTAAGTTCGGAATAGAGTAGTTGCTTTGGAAGATGATCATCAGGCATCCGCACAACATGACCAGTCCAACGAAGTTGATGTTGAAGCATCATTGCTTCAACACTGGTGATCTTTGCTTCTTCCAGTACACGGATATTAGTTTGCCTGTCTTCCCAAGTGATGTGTAGAATTTTTTGGAGATACCATTGATGGAATCTTTCAAGGAGTTGGATAAGAGTACAGTGGTACCTCGGGTTAAGTACTTAATTCGTTCCGGAGGTCCGTACTTAACCTGAAACTGTACTTAACCTGAAGCACCACTTTAGCTAATGAGGCCTGCTGCTGCTGCTGCGCCGCCAGAGCATGATTTCTGTTCTCATCCTGAAGCAAAGTTCTTAACCTGAAGCACTATTTCTGGGTTAGCAGAGTCTGTAACCTGAAGCGTATGTAACCTGAAGCGTATGTAACCTGAAGCGTATGTAACCTGAGGTACCACTGTACTGGTAAGTGGTACACTGGATGACTATATTTAAGTTTAATCAGCCAGATAAGCAGAGACTATGATTGGACAGTACACAGTAGATGAGCTGGATGGGAAAATTAATGTCCTACACTCCCCCCAAAGGAAAAGCTTTGCAGCCAGAGGGTGCCCCTGGACCTAGCTTCACTCCTGGAGTCCCAGGCTTAGAGTGACTTTTTCCAGCTTTGATTGATTCACAAATGTACGGTGTATATATGTGGGTTATCTTGAAGATAGTCTAGAAACCACTGCCTCAGGACTGAAGAGCATAATATACTGTGATCATGTTACACCTACTTTGAAGACACTATCTTATTCACACTTACTTGGGCCTTAGTCCACTGGACTCAATTACTTTGAAGAAATTATTAACAGTTGCAATGAAATTCAGGTTTTTTTCTGAATCCAGTTGAAGTAGCTTTGGCTGAACTTTAAAATCCTAAAATACCAAATCCTGAGATAATCAGGAATCGGATTTTGTTTCTTGATCTCAAAACATTCTGCTTCTCCTATGATCCAACTCCTATGATCCAACCTGATCCAGATCTTGCCCTTTTCAGATGTTAGGTTAATTTCCACTATAAGCACTGAAATTGTGGTCCTGGAATGCCTTTTTTACAAGGGTCTATTTGTCGTCTTACGTTGCTGTTTTGTGAGAGGCAAGTGGAAGACATTTTTAGTTTGCCACATGGTTGGGTTTAGGTTTGTACATTAGTTTTAACTGTTTTCATTTTTCTTTCTTTTTTTCAATGGATTGGTTTTATGAAGTTTTATTATTTGATACTTTTTTAAAAGAACTATTTTCAAAACTACCTAACCCCACCTGAAAAACAATAAATAAGTACTGCAAATAAAAGAGCCCCGGTAATTGCTAAGGGCAGACTCAATGTTCTCTGTCACTCTTGTGCCTTTCTTTCAGGTTGGGAAGGGAAGTTGGCATGGCTTTCCACAGATACTATTGGTTGTGACAGAAATCCTAACAGAAATCCATACTTTCCTGGGAAAAAGTCTCAATGGGGCTCAATGGTCCTTTGTACTGCTGATTTGGCTGTTTCATTTGGTCCACAGTCATGATTATTTTAATGTGCAAGACTGCAGTATCTGGTGAACATCTGGTATCTCCTTGGGATTTTTAAATTGATTAAATATGGCAGAGATGAAATTTAGTAAAAATATTCCCTGCCACGTAATAACTAGCAACTTTCAGGATTCCTGATGTGTTGAGTCAATCCAGTCGCAATTACTAGGAACACTAATAAATAAGGAGTACGTTGGCATTCCGCACAGTCGTAGGTCAGATGCATATTCCTGTTCAAAAGGAATAGACCAAACAGGAAGGGAAGAGTAGTACTGTATATAAAGGATGTGTACACTTGTAATTTCAAAGCCTTTGTCTATTATCTTTGAGAATTATTGGAGAACAGGTGAGGTCCCAACAGACTGGAGGTGGGCAAATGTTATTCCCATCTTCAAAAAGAGGGGAAAGGAAGACCCAGATAACTACTGACCGGTGAGCATGACATCAATACCAGGAAAGGTTCTAGAACAGATAATTCAACAGTCAGTCTGTGAGCATTTAGAAAAGGATCATAGAATCATAGAATTGGAAGAGACCACAAGGGCCATCGAGTCCAACCCCCTGCCAAGCAGGAAACACCATCAGAGCACTCCTGACATATGGATGCTGTGATACTAAGATCCAGCACGGGTTTCTCAAAAATAAGTCATGCCTGATCAATCTGATTTCTTTTCTTTTCTTTTTTGGATGGAATTGCAAACTTAGTGGACCAGGGAAATGCTGTGGACATAGTGTATCTTGATTTTAGTAAGGCTTTTGGCAAAGTCTCCCATGATATTCTTGTGAGGAAGCTGGTAAAATGTGGGTTGAATGATGTAACTGTTAGGTGGATTTGTAGCTGGTTGACTGACTGAACTCAAAAAGTACTCAATGGTTCCTCGTCATCCTGGGGAAAAAGTGACAAATGGGGTGCCACAGGGTTCTGTCCTGGGCCCGTAGTTGTCTTTATAAATGACTTGGATGAAGGAATTGAGGGGATGCTCATCAAATTTGCAGATGACACAAAACTGGGAGGGGTAGCTAATGCCGCAGAAGACAGAATCAGAATTCAAAATGACCTTAACAGATTAGAGAACTGGGCAAAAGCTAACAAAATGAATTTGAATAGGGACAAATGTAAGGTTCTGCACTTAGGCAGGAAGAACCAGATGCACAAATATAGGATGGGGGACACCTGGCTTACTAGCAGTACATGTGAAAAGGATCTAGGGGTCTTGGTGGACCACAAGCTTAATATGAGTTAATAGTGTGATGCAGCAGCAAAAAAAGGCTAATGGTCAAGAGAAGTATAGTGTCCAGATCAAGGGAAGTAATAGTACTACTCTATTTTGCCTTGGTCAGAGCACACTTGGAATACTATGTCCAATTCTGGGCACCACAATTTAAGAAGGATGTTAACAAGTGGCAAGTGTGCAGAGGAGGGTAACCAAGATGATCAAGGGTTTGGAAACTAAGCCTTATGAGGAGCGCTTGAAGGAGCTGAGTTTGGTTAGCCTGGAAAAGAGGAGACTGAGAGGAGATATGATAGCCATCTACAAATATCTTAAGGGCTGTCACATGGTGGAGGAAGCATGCTTGTTTTCTCCTTGTTGAACCCATGGCTTCAAGTTGCAAGAAAGGAGATTTGACTAAACATTCAGAAAAACTTTCTGACAGCAAGAGCTGTTCAGCAGTGGAACAGACTCGCAGGAGAGGTGATGGACTCTCCTTCCTTGGAGGTTTTTAAACAGAGGTTGGATGGCCATCTGTCATGGATGCTTTAGCTGAGATTCCTGCATTGCAGGAGGTTGGACTTGATAACGCCAGGTGTCCCTTCCAACTCTACAATTCTATGACTCTATGATATCAAAAGTGGGAGTAGGAATCAGGAGGCTTCACCAAAAGCCAAAAGGATGGGTTATCTCCAAGAGTGGGATTTCAAATTTCACAACACCTTGTACATTATCAATGAAAGATATTTCAGAAGTTTTAAAATATGATATTTAGTTCTCCCTGACTCCAAAGAACCCCATGGCCCACATACACTGATAACAATTGCTTGCATTTCAAGTAGTGTAACATCAACCCAACCAAAGTTCAGCATTCCCACTGAAACATGTTGAGATCCTGCCCCATAAAAATATAATTGCATTGCATTTATCACACTGTGTTAAAGATGGACATTTCTGCTAGCCCAGGAAAATCATCAATACACACTTCAGAGATGCCACAAAAAAGAAGGAGTTCAAGGGGAAGGGAGATTGGGGAGCCTCCTGGGCAGAGGATTCTGAACCCTCAGTCATATTGGCCTTGCTGTTAATATGGCCTTGACAGTGCTTTCCAGCACCCAACCCTTCACTCTCCTTCAGTCTTTAAAACACCCTTAAGGAGTAAGCTAGGCATTAAAAAAAGTCCTGTTTGTTCAGTTAAAAAAGAACCAGAGAACAATTCTATCAGCTGATCTCATTAAACCTATGCCAAGCAAGCCCTTTCCAACCTCTGCCCAACAAGTGTATCGGCTTGGCTCAGCATGAACTGGTGTTCCATCAGCTAAGAGCCAAACTGGGGAGGTCTATGGTTACACCTAAGTTTTGTAGTTTGCATTATGGCTGCAGCAGTCATACTGAAGGAGGAAATAGCTATGCAAAAGCAAATTACCAGGGTCCATGAACCCCAATTACCTCATTATGTCCGACAAAACTCTACTATTGCTTGTCTGATATCTTCCAAATTGTCCTTTTTTGTAAAGAAAATCTGGTGGGCTATTACATCACATGCTTCGCTCAAATTATGAGTATCAGCAAAGCCCTTCATATAGTCACAGGGACACATCTGAAAACACACACACACACACACACACACACACACACACACACTACACACACATAGTACACAACATGTACACAGATCGGTCTTGTTAATAAAAAACATTGTTATATTAATAGACCATGCAGAGAGTTTAATTTGTATCTCTATTAAATTAAACATACGGTGAACAGGGTATAATAGATTTTCTATCATTCAGCTGCCAATGTGGCAACAGAAACCAGTTACTCTTGTCAGTGGTTTGTTTATTGGCTTATTTGAATTAAAATAAAGCTTTGCTTCTGCTGACTGCACATCATTATCTATGAGACCATAATCCTGCTAGCAAATCCTATATCTTCCAGAACTGGCTCTTTTGTTTGGGATTACTGAGAGCTTAGCCTATAACAAAGAGGAATAAGGCATTCCTCTCATCCTCGTAATTAAGTGTGGGGAGTAATTTAGAAACAAACCCAGCAAAGATGTACATTTTGGAGCCGTGTTTCTTAACAGAACCAAGGAATAGGAAAGGCCAAATGCTGATTATGTTGAACATAATGTTTAAGCCATTAAAACTTCTGTACGACGGGGATCCTGCTTCTTCTTTTGCTTTTGCTGCCCCCCCTTTCTTAAAAACCCCCATACCTCTCAGGAAGGTATTATGTTTCTCTGCATGACAGATGTGTGCCCCCCCTTTTTTACTTGAAAGGTACATTATAAAACTTGGGTGGACTTTAATTTATACTCCCTTTCTCTTTAAAAAACATTGTCAGTGCGCAAATTAACAATTTAATGTATATGGCAGGACATATGTTTTAATGTGTCAAATCATATTGCGACTATCTCCAAAGCAAGCACACATTTCAAAGCACTTGCCCAAAGTCTGCTGGGTTAAAACAATGTCCATAATATATTTAGTCACCAACAGTTTCTATCCATGCGGCAAATTCCCAGCAGGAAGATAGCAGAGTATATTTTGTGACAGATCATCAGCAATATTCTGGGGTTACTGCTGTGGATATATCCATCTAGCCTTACCCTGTCGCTCCTCCTTTGTATGTTTTCTTGTAGTTTTTCACAACTATGTTTTGAAAATAAAAACAGTTTTGATAGTGGAAATATAAAACTTCATTATTTTGTGTAACCCAAGTAAATAAAAAAGCTTTTTTAGAGATAAGTCTCCAACGGCCGTTAACACAAATGGAAATTCTGAGGAAGAATCTGAAATGAAACCAGGTCCCAGTGAATTAAAAAGAACTCCACTCCTCAGATTAAAAATGGCCTAGTGGACTTAAGGAAACACTTTTGCCCTGATGACCACTACCCCATCCTAAATTCTGATGATGGTGCTCTTCCTTTTCTTCTTTCTGCATGGGACATTAGATCTGTGGGAAGCAGAATACCTCATTCCCAATGGCTGCCTTGGAGCACTGGAACATCAGCCTAAAAGAGACACATCTAGCACCCTCCTGACAAATTGCTAAGAGGGCTGTATAAACTTCTATTTTCTGCCAAGCATCATCCTAAAATGTTGCTGATGGTTTTTTTGTTTTTTGCTATTTGGATTAATTGTAGTTTCTTTGCATTTTTATTATATTAATACTGTTTTTATTTATTGCTTGTTTTTAAAAAGATAAACTAACTTGAGGGTTAAAAAAAGCCCCAAAAGTATATACATCTTATGTTAAGAAGAAGAAGAAAGAAAGAGAGGGAGAGGGAGAGGGAGAGAGAGAGATTTAGGCAAAGTGACAGTTCAGAACATCTGTTAGCCTTCTGTCTGTGTATCAGCTCGGTGTCATGGAGTGCGCAGCTGTGGGCATTTTCAGCTTCTTTTTTGCTCACATCTGTCACAGTAGTACAGTAATATAGGTAATTAGCAACACCTCGTATAAACCATTTGCTATTTTAATGTTCTGAATAAGTAAAACGAGCATTAGAGCCCTTTAAAGGAAAGGGGGGGGGCAAAGAAAAGGGGAATACGCTACGTGGAATGTTTTGGTCTTTTTAAAACGCTAGTTGATAGTTCTGAGTTTTATATATTAAAAAAGTGTTTCTACAAATTAGGATCTGATAAGCTTAGCATGAACAAAATAGCAGCAGAGGGCAAATGTAAAATGTTCTTATGCTCTAACAACTGATTTGCCAGAAGTAAAGACAAAGCTAGGAAGGAACTTGACATCTTGAGTTTGCCAGGCGGGAAAGCAGTGGCTAAATTGTATATTTCTCCCTTATTAGAAAACCAAGAGATCTTCAATACCAGGCAATCTTACTGTCATTTGGTCCTCTCTTTGCTCAACCTCTGCAGCCTGGAAAGAAAAGGATCACCTTGCAACAGTGGCTGCGGTCTCTATCCCTACCAGGCAGTGAGGGGAAAAAACCTTAAGTGGGGTAATTACCAGTAGGACATTTCTGAACCAAAGCCAACACTGCTGAAACCTCTGAACAGGTGAAGAAAGAAGGGAGAGGAGAGAACATTCAAACAGACTTTCAAGCTACCTTTTCAGGCCATTTAGCTATCTCAAAAGAGAGTGGCCACAAGTACATCCTGATGATAATATCTAGAGGATAAGGACTGCAAATTGACTGGTGATGTAGAGAGCATTAATTCTCGAGTGTCTAAGAGAGGCATAGAATCTCCAGAGATTTTGAGGATTTCCATATTATTTAAGGGATAGGTAATTCCTGATTTGAAAGCATAAAATATAGATTCCTTAGAGTCATTGTTTTGTTTTTGTATCTTTACAAAACAATGAGATCACAATTTCAGTCACTTGATATTTCAAGCACTGCTTCCAACACAATCATGAGGGCCAGGGACTCTCTTTGTTTAGTTTAACATGCATTGTTTAATATAGTGTGCCTCTGAATAACAGTTGCTGGCAAAGAAGAGTATGAGAGAGCTGTTTTCCTCATGTCCTCATGCTTGTGGGCTTCCTGAGAGCATCTGGTTGGCCACTGTGGAAACAGGCTGCAGGACTAGACAGGTCTTTGATTTGATTCAGAAGCCAGGCTCTTATTATATTCTTTACAAGGGGAGGAGGGTGTCCATCTCTTAATGAAACAGAAATAGATTTCATTGCCTTGAAATTCTCTCTCTTCTCCCTCCTCTCCCACATGCATCCAAGAATGAAAAGTCACAAACAATGGCAAGCAGGATGGGGATTAGGGAGATAAAATAAATTTGGGTTGTACTGTGTTGGGGACTTTTTCAGCCTATCTAATGATAGGCACATACATCCAGGTCTGGCCCCCAATGCATCCACAAGCCAAAAGGTATGACAGTCAGGCCACCATTGGGCTAGCTGCTTGTGTGACCCAATGTATGGTGCCCATAGAGGGCTCTCTTGCACATAGTATTTCCTTTTCATAGAATTGTAGACTAGGAAGGGACTCCCCACTTGCTGCTAAATTTCAATATCTACTTGCAATATATCCACTGGAAAAACATAATTACATTATATGGCTTTTTGTGGGGGAGGGATGTTTTGCATAATTCAGGTTCCATGCAAAGTTTTGTAGAAACACAGAGACAGGGAAATAAAAAACTGAACTTTAAAACACGAGCCAGAAGTTTGAGACTATCTGCAGTTACGGATGGAAGAGTAGATGAAAGCTATGATGGACCGTTTCATCACAGGGATGAAGCAAAGGGGATATAATGTCATGACCCTGTTATGCAGGGATCCAAAGACCTTCCTAAAAGCTACAGAATATTTACAGGAATTCAAAGCTCAAGGCTGTAAAATTACCCTTTTAGTCTTTGTTCACGCTCCACTGTGGGGCAGGGCTTCCAGCAGTCATCAGGGCTTCCACCAAGATATAAGGTTTATTTGAGGGCTGCAGCTTGAAACAACATTGATGCCTTGGAGCTGTCCATGGTCTTGTAGAGCCTGCTTCTTACTGTCAACTTCAGCTTAGCACTGACCGTGGAATACGTTTACAGTATTATGTGGACAAGCACACACTCTACTCATGTAGCTCCTTTCCACAGGAATGAAATTGCAAAAGATGGCATAAAAACAACCCCTACAGTAAGACTGTTGATGTTTATGAGACTATTCGAGTTTAAGTGGTTTCAAGGCTATGCTCTACGTGAGGTTTAAAAGATGAAGGGTTTACATACTCAGTTGGCATATAGTACAGCAACGTTGCTTTGTATGGCTTTGTAGGACTTGGAAATGCCTGTAGCATAAAAAGTGCTACAACCTCTCCCACAACAACTCTATTCAATTCCAGAGATGCCCAATTAAAAAAAACACCCATAAATTTGAGTTGCTCCTTCTCGCCCTCCTTCAACAATAAGCACGGCAGAAAGGTCCATTAACACTCTTGCATACTCTTTTTGAAAGAGACATTGGAATGTTCGGTTAATAGACTGATCTGATTGGCTGAACATTGTTGGACCTTTTTTATAATTGATACTTTTTTAGCAACTGCACAAAGGTAAGGACTTTAGCCTTGAATACCACCTACTGGCAATATGCCCATAGGGAGAAAACTAGAGCTAAAGGTATTTATTAAAATACGCACTTTAGAATAGTATGCTTTTCAGATCTAGTAATTATGTTACAGAGTGTGTAAAAGGGTGGGGTTTTCTGGTAATCAATGGCACACAGGGGCTCCAAACGCACGCGCGCGCGCACACACACACACACACACACACACAGAGATCCCAACGGGACTGATTCATTTCAGCTGGAACACATCCAGACTGGTCCCCTTTTTGGATTTGAAATGAAAATACTTCAAGGCCGCCATTGCGTCACAATCCAATCAAGCCCAAATGTCAAATAAGGGACTGCATACACTATTCTTCTTAGAAAAAAAGACTTCATAGTTTAATAGAAAGAGGGGCTATTGGAATTCTTTGGCACTCCTACAGTACTTATTGCAGAAAGGACAAGAGAAATATGTTGTTGGCAGGAATTAATTTTGCAACAGTCAAAATAGGCAGCAGCTACTGCAGCAGCTGCCCACTGGAGAATCCCAAGTGCTCTCAGCTTTTCACACAATCCCTGGTGATGGCAGCTATTCACAAGCAAGCTAATGGTTTAACCCCTTGTATGCCTTCGACTCACACGAAAGAGAAAGCAAAGCAGGTCAGGGAAGAAACAGAGTGCCTTTTGAATAAGGGCACAATCCACTGGGAAGTTCATCTGTGTAAGCCCCTCTGCAATGAATGGGAGCTGCACAAGAGCTCTTGCACTGAGTAGTACTCTTGCACAGCTCCCACTCCCACATGAGAACTTCCCAAGAGACTAAGTGCTGTGCCTGTAAGGGAGCTTGCGGTGCTCCCTTTCTTGCTTTCTTGGGTTAGGGTCTTAGAACAGAAACGAGTGGAAGGAAAAAAGGAGCATCCTGTTGCATAGAATTTTACTCATCTCTCCATTCTGTGTGTTCTCCAACACACACACACACATACACACACACACACACACTTTGCAAGTGCCTCAGCAATTGAGGGTTTCATGTGGAGGAAAGCACCATTAGGAAATGAATGCGTGGACAGACAAAATTGTTTCTCAATTTGTTCTAAGTCACGGGTTTGTAATTTTTGCTCCTTGCAAAAGAGAAAGGGAGAGAGAATATAATAAGAGTCAGCGGCAACTTATGAGAAGTAATGCCAATTTGTTGGTAAGGTATTTATTCAAATTCATAGGCAAATCTAACCAATCTGTTTACAAGCTAGAGTCTTGCATCAGCTCCAGCCTGCACAGTTCCAGCTGACCATGTGGAGGCTGTGAGACTGGATCAAAGAGAGAAGACAGAGAGAGAAGGCAATAGCCAAAGGCCATGACATCATTCAAAAACACCAACAGTCAGTAAATATACAGTAAAACCACAGCCAAATCTACTAAAATTCTTTGTTACATAGAATAAAAGGTAGTTCTCATATAAAATGTAAAAATTAAATCTCCAAATCTCTTTTGCAGTTGACCACTAGTTTATCTAATTATTTCACCCTAATCTTCCTAGCATGGGACGTGGGTGGCGCTGTGGTCTAAACCACTGAGCCTAGGGCTTGCCGATCGGAAGGTTGGCGGTTTGAATCCCCGCGACAGGGTGAGCTCCCATTGCTCGGTCCCTGCTCCTGCCAACCTAGCAGTTCGAAAGCACGTCAAAGTGCAAGTAGATAAATAGGTACCGCTCTGGTGGGAAGGTAAACGGCGTTTCCATGCGCTGCTCTGGTTTCACCGGAAGCAGTTTAGTCATGCTGGCCACATGACCCAGAAAAACTGTCTGCGGACAAACGTCGGCTCCCTCGGCCAGTAAAGCGATATGAGCGCTGCAACCCCAGAGTCGTTCGCGACTGGACTTAACTGTCATGGGTCCTTTACCTTTTTAAATCTTCCTAGCTGCCAAGGCATAAAGCTACTTTATAAGGTACAAAGTCATAGGCATCGCTCAGCAGCCATTTCCCCCTCTCCACCCTGGTTAAATTGATTTCCTTCCCAAACAGAGGTTTTGTGAATTGATTTATTGGGTCTGTTTATAGTGGACATTGCAGTAACAACAACAACAACAACAATTTATACCCCGCCCAACAACAACAACAACAACAATTTATACCCCGCCCATCTGGCTGGGTTTCCCCAGCAACTCTGGGTAGCTGCCAACAGATTAAAAACAGAATAAAACATCACACATTAAAAACTTCCCTAAACAGGGCTGCCTTCAGATGTCTTCTAAAAGTCAGATAGTTGTTTATTTCCTTGACATCTGATGGGAGGGTGTTCCACAGGGTGGGCACCACCATCGAGAAGACCCTCTGCCTGGTTCCCTGTAACCTCACATCTGGCAGTGAGGGAACCACCAGAAGGCCCTTGGAGCTGGACCTCAGTGTCCGGGCAAAACGATGGGGGTGGAGACAGTCCTTCAGGTATACTGGGCCGAGGCCGTTTATTGTCTCCCAAGACAGATGGATGCCAACAACTACAGAACCCAAACCATCCCGGTAGTTTGTAAGCTTCCTATGGAACTAGGCGACATCAGAATCCTCTATGTGAGGCATGGATGGTCTCAATTTATAATCAGTTATGATGTGCTTTTGCACATCTCCTATTAATTTGAAAGAAATATGTACAGGTTCTGGTGGTATATGCCTGATGGCAGATTTGGAGAATAAATTCCAGACGACATGTAATGCTTGCATAAGCCTTGTTCCAAAGTTGTGGCAGAAATTCACAGGTTAGATAAATGATGTTCATGAAACAACTCAGCTATGGGATCTGCACTGTGCTGTTAGTTAAGTGCCAGCTGCAATAGGATTTAAATTGCGCACTGTTGCAATTGGTGATACAACGGTTGCCCAAATGCCTGCACAGCTTCAAGAGTGATGCTGGCACTGGCTGCTTCTGGACAATATCCCTGGCATGACATGTACATAAGACGGTTGAGACGATATGCACGTACAGTTGGCATATGGCTCAGACAGTTGCTGATGATCTGTAGCATTAAACCTTTAAACTGGAAAGGTGGGGTGCATTCACAAAGGAATTTAATGTGGATTTGCTGTTACTCAGGTGTGCAAGTTTTCCCCAGTGTCCACATGATTTCCTCCTCATTTAAATTATTATTTTATTATTTATTATTATTAATTGAATTTCTAAACCGCCCTATACCTGGAGGTTTCAGGTCAGTTCACTCCTCACCCCTTAATCTACATTTACCTGCTCCCTGTATAATTCAATAACAGAAATTAATCTGAATTCGTATTGCATCCAGTGCAAGGGTAGACACAGAATATTACATCAAGTTATGTTGGTGATTCTCCAGCTGTGTGGTGATGGTGGCAGGTGTTCTTTATCTCCACACCCACTTCTGTTTGCTTATTGCGACAGCCGAAATGATGCCTATTTCCAGGCATGTCAATAGTTGCATGGTAAGGGCGTTGTGCAGAACATAAATCAGCTTTACATCTTTAAATTTGAGGAGAAGGAAATCTTCTCCATAACACTCCATAACTCTGTCACACCTGATCCAGCCTGTGTTAGTTAACATCAGTTCTTGTGGTTGAATAAGGCAAGTCAGAGGCTTGACAACCATATGTCAGGAGTGCTCTGATGGTGTTTCCTGCTTGGCAGGGGGTTGGACTCGATGGCCCTTGTGGTCTCTTCCAACTCTATGATTCTAAGTGAGATGCCTTCTTGCATTGATCTGGTATTGCAGCATTTGTAGGCAAAGTGCAATTTCTTACTTTTGGTTTAAGAACAGGTGAGTAAGTTTCTTAACATGTTTTCAGAAGTGTGATATGAAAATTTGGTTTAATTTTTTTTGGGGGGGGGATGGAACATATGGATGTTAATTGACACATTTCCCTTTTTTCATGTTTGAATTTTGTAGCTAGTTCCTCCATGTCTTTGTTCTTTATCACAGACATCTTCAAATATCTAAAGGGCTGTCACACAGAAGGATGGAATTAGCTTTTTTCTCCTGCTCTGCAGGCTAAGGACCCAACCCAATGGATTCAAGTTACAAGAAAGGAGATTCCAACTAAACATAAGGAATAACTTTCTGACAGTAAGAACTGTTCAACAGACGAATGGACTCCTTCAGGACTTTCCTACCTTGGAGGTTTTTAAACAGAGGTTGGTCAACATTCACGTATGCAAGCTGAGATTCCTGCATTGCAGGGGGTTGGACTACATGATCTTTGGGATTCCCCCCAACTCTACAATTCTATGAAAGTTGAACAGTTAGAACTCTTGTCTTGATAAGACTAAGGAGGTGACATTGGAAAGCAACAAGAAGCCAACAAGAAGGAGGTAGGCCCTAGAGCTTTGACTGACAGTGCACAATCTTGGAGAAGAGATTGTTGAATTCACCAGCTGCTAGTAGGCACTCAGGGACCAGCTGCATCAATATTATTTCCTTAGAAATAAGGAATAAAGGGGAATTTCTGTATTTTGCCAACTCTTTCCTTTTTTAAAAAAGCAATTTGTGAGAAAGATATTTTGAGCTTTGGACAGACATACTAGGCTACTTTTACACAAAATCAAAATACATTTATTTGATAATGTTAACAGAGAGTACTCTTATAGTGAATACATTGAAAATTTCAAAGAGAGAAAAAAAACAGACTTCTGTTATCTACAGAAGTGTAATAGTCCCTTGCTCATTCTTCCTCAAGCAGTCAAACAGGGGGAATACTTAGGGCCAAATGACATGTTCGAATAAAGATGTGTATTTTAAACCTTGGCAGCTGCTTTTGATAGAGAAAAGCAGCTTCAGGAGAGGAGGGCAATTTTCAAAAGAGAACTAGAAGAAAAGTGCAGGTGGGAAAAGGCAAGGGTTAAGCACCCCACCACTTTGCCACTGAAAATTGCCACCTCTTGATTCTGTTTTTCACTAGAAGAATCAGTTGTTGTAATTTAAATGCATCTGTTTGCACATAACAGAAAGTTTGTCCTTTAATGGGCTTGCTTCCTTTGGAGAAGTGGGCACTGGAGTCCAGGGCATAAACCACTTGGTGTGCAAGTTCCACTAAAATTAATGGGAGTTGCATGGTTCTCATGTATGTGTGGATGACGCATTCCAACTACCATGCTTCAGAACCTATGGAACAACCTTTTCAAAAAAAACACTAACATATGTTACATAAATGCATTCATTCTACTGCTGCTTCTATTAAAAGCAACAAGCTTTTAGTTTGTCTTTTTCAATTGCATTGTTTTGTCATTGCTGTCAGGATGCTCTTAGCAATGTTTGTCCTGATATCTGTATGTCAGCTGAACAGAATGTACAGCAATTAGGCACTCATTCCTCTTATTTGCTTCCTTGAGATTTATGCCTTCCCATTTTTAGTTTTGTCAAGGCCATTTAAAACACAGGGGGCCTTACCTACACGTAAAACAATACTTTGCTGGTGATTTCTTAGCCCCTTCTCCACTAATTTGTCCCATTAAGGGCAGATACATAATATGCTGACTCAATCATTGGTTTTGTTTCTACAAAATTAAAGGAAAAAATAATTTATGAAATTTGTTTTAGATCAGCCTACAATCTAAACACAATTTGTTTTAGATCAGCCTACAATCTAAACACAAGCTGGGACAAGGCTAGAAGCCTGAAAGTTTCAGTAGACTAATAAAGGCACAAACATTAAACTGAAAGGGCAACTATAAAGCTATGGGAAGCTCTATAGCTTTATATATTGAAAGAGAGAAAAGTGGGAAACAGAAGAGGAAGAATCATGGAAGGAGGAGGAAAGGGCAAAGGGCTTTTAATGCATTAGTAGCAATAATAATAGTATTTATATAGGTTTTTAAAGCTCAAACTATTGGCCAAATGCTAGTGTAATTATCTTTACAACAACCTACAAAGGCCACTTTACTCATTACCTTTCTGTAAGTGTACCTGAGATGTTCTAAAGGTTTAGCTGAAGATATATCCTCTAGTATATCATATTGGTGTACATGACGAGGACTCCTGGCTACAGCTGTCAAGTGTATACTCAAGAGCAAACTTGGACTTTACTGCTGCATAATGTATGAAACTACCCAAAGGTAGGCCAACATCATTACCCTTATATTGCAAGGGTGTGTTTTAGAGGCAGTTGCTTGCTGAAGTCACCCAGTAGCATGCTCCAGTCTGAGGTGAAACTTGAAGTGAAGCATTCCAGTCTTCACACTGATAGCCATTATACTACAACAGCTTGACTAGCATGACATGCAGAGTGTCATGGAACTTCTTGGTTCAGGGGGTGGGATGGAGCTTGGAAGGAGAATAAGGAAGAGCTAAGAATGTACTTTTATATGCCTGTTGTCTTTGTCCATGGAGTTTTCTTGGCAGGGATACTGGAGTGGCTTGCCAGTTCCTGCTCCAGGTGGATCACGTTTGGTCAAAACTCTCCACTATGACCTGTCCATCTTGGGTGCCCTGCTCAGCATAGTTCATAGCTTCTCTGGGTTATTCAAGCCCCTTCGCCACGACAAGGCAGTGATGGTTTTCCCAGTAGTGATGTATGGAAGTGAGAGCTGGACCATAAAGAAGGCTGATCACCAAAGAATTGATGCTTTTGAATTATGGTGCTGGAGGAGACTCTTGAGAGTCCCATGGACTGCAAGAAAATCAAACCTCTCCATTCTTAAGGAAATCAGCCCTGAGTGCTCACTGGAAGAGACTCCAGTACTTTGGCCACCTCATGAGAAGAGAAGACTCCCTGGAAAAGACCCTGATGTTGGGAAAGATGGAGGGTACAAGGAGAAGGGGACGACAGAGGACGAGATGGTTGGACAGTGTTCTCGAAGCTACCAGCATGAGTTTGACCAAATTGCGGGAGGCAGTGGAAGACAGGAGTGCCTGGCGTACTCGGCTCCATGGGGTCACTAAAAGTTGGACATGACTAAATGACCAAACAACAACAACAAGAATGTACTATTACTTGATCAAGGACCTCTGGTAACACATGGTGGCAGTGTTGTAGATTCCACATACTCACAATGAAAGAATGAGTGAAAGAACCAAGAGATACTTCAGTCTACTAAGAACAGCCCTATGCTGGGGGCCACTGGGGGGCGCATTGGAAGATGGCAGACAATACCATCTCTCCGACCCACACGGGGTAATTAAGAGGCTGTTATGGGAGTAGGCAGCCTCCTTTGTTGCCCCAAGGAAATGGGGAACACTGCCCTTGCCTGCTGTGCCCATAAATCACCCCCTAATTCGAAAGAAGGGGGTGAGGGCCCTAGGCAGAATGCCCCCGTGTGGACCTCGGCTCTCCTGGACGCTGTCTCTGATTGCGCACTAGTTGCAGCAATTTGGAATAATTAATTACAAAAGAAGCAAATGCACATATTTCAAGTGAAGAAGGGGAGTGAAGTCTGCTAATTTAAGTGACCTCTGTGAAAGAAGACGACGGGCTGGAGAAACAGGAATATTTTACGATGAAGATACACCAAAGGCGGGGTATGTTGACAACGGGGCTGAATGGGGGGGGGGAACCTTTTTTACTTTCCTTCTATGTGATTTACAAGAACCCCTCCTCATTAGAACCGTCGGTTGAACTGACCCAAGCAGGATGATTAAAGTCTGTGTGGAGATAAACTTTAACCAAAAATATGCTTTATGGAGACCGAGAAGCAATAAGAGCTTTTGGGAATGGCGCAGCAATTAATTCGGAGTCGCCATCTTGCCAGAGGATTTATAGCCGGGAGGAAGAACGGATTTGTTTTCAGACTGCATTCCTAGTGAATCTCCTCAGAGGTTTTGAGAAAGGAGGCACATTGGTGAAGATTAATGACGCTAAGACTGTTTTGATGTATGGAAGTGATGTTATATGGAAAATGTCTGGATAAGGCTACTGGATAAAAAAAATAATATCCACGCAGGATTACAAACTGTTCTAACCAGCTTGCGGAGACTATCAGAGGTCACAAAGAGAAAGGAAAAATATATGAAAATAACAACAAGAGATGTGGAAAAATAATAAGAAAGGACTGGATAGTACTGTGAACATCATAAGGTTAGATTTGTGGACATTAAAACAGCAGTAAGAAGCAAGAAGTTGATTGGATCCCTTCGGAACTTGAAATATGGGTACCCCCAACAAAAATTTAAAATTCTGCTGTGTAATTTGGAATTTATGTAATTTGGTTTGATTTGATGTGATTGGTCGGTTAATAAAAAATTATTCTTAAAAAAAAGAAAGAAAAAAGAACAGCCCTATGCTTTAGGCAGGGAGACAATGGCAGCCCAGTCTGCTCAGTTACTGGTATTTGTATTTACAACCCCCAGTGACTAGCCCAAATGGAGGTACAGATTTGAGGGGTTCTGAATAGCTTTAGATATGATGATGATGATATATTTATTTATACCCCACCTTTTTCCCTGACAGGAATCAAGGCGGCATACAGATGAAAAAAGAATTGCTAAAAACATGGGGGGGGGCGCAAAGACTCTCCTCCCTGGAAGAGAGGGGAGTGGTTGTGGGCGGGAGCCCAAGCACCGCCCCTAGCAGGGGGCGGATGCCCCCTGCCTCCACCTCACCTGGCTGGCGCCCACGCCCCCTCTGCAGGCATCCAACCAGGTGCCTCGGAGGGGGCGTGTTCAGCAGCCTTATGCTGCGGTGCCAGCCTCTCCCTGGGGGGGCGCAATTAAACATTAATGTAATTAAAACTACATACACATATAAAATCTGTTTAAAACATACAAATAATTCCAATAAAAACAGCATGGCAACAGCCCTTGTATTATAAGCCTGTTGGAATAAGAAGGCTGTCAGCTGCAGGTGGAAGGACAACAAGGAAGGAGCTAGACTAGCTTCTCCAGGGAGGGTGTTGGCAGAAGCCACCAAATAGGGAGACAGTCTGGCAGAAGCCCCCAAGTAGGCCCTCTCCCATGTCCCCACCAAGCATGCTTGTAAGGGTGGTCAGGACTGAAAGAAGGGCCTCCACTGAAAACTTCAAAACCCGGCCAGGTTCATATGAGGGAATGCCATATTTCAGGTAGCTTTGACCTAAGGGAGTTGTATGATACCTAGAACCCGGTCAGCGATGTGGCTACAGCTCTTTGAGCCAGCTGAAGTTTCTGAGCACTTTTCAAAGACAGGCCCCACACGGAGCGCACTAAAGTAATTCCAACAGGGTGTCGTGTGTCACTGTGGCCAAATCAGACATCAGAAGGGATGGACAGCTAGCACATTAGCTTTAACTGTGCAAATGCTCTCCTGGCCACCACAGAAACCTGAGCATCCATGCTCAATACTGAGTCCAGCAGCATGCCCTAACTATGAACCTGTGTCTTCAGGAGTAGTTAAACAGCAAACCAGAAGAGGAGCAGATTAACACAATGATTTATCTAATGGAGAGTGAGTCAGATGATATCCTGATATCATTCCAGCTCAGTGAGGAAGAATTAAAGAAATATTATATAGGGAATAATAGTATTGAAGAAGATTTCACTCTGACATATAAAGTGATTTACGAAGGGGAAACTCACACTTGCAAAAAGAAAATGAACTCATGGATTATTTTATTACCTCTATAGTATGCAGTTGAGCTTTCATGACAAGATGTTTAGGGACAGAACGTTTGTGGGGGCCAGAGATGTCTGAACAACTACAGTTGGGTGGGAAACTCACCTAGGAAAAAGAAGTCTCCCAGGGATGGAAGGATCTGCCAATTTCAGTTCATCATAGAATCATAGAGGTGGAAGGGACCCAAAGATCATCTAGTCCAACCCCTTGCAACGCAGGAATCTCAGCTAAAGCATCCATGACAGAGATGGCCATCCAACCTCTGCTTAAAAGCCTCCAAGGAAGGAGAGTCCATCACCTCTTGTGGGTGTCTGTTCCACTGTCAAACAGCTCTTACTGTCAGAAAGTTTTTCCAAATGTTTAATCAGAATCTCCTTTCTTATAACTTGAAGCCATTGTCTTGAGTCCTACCCTCAAGAGAAGGAGAAAACAAACATCAGTTGCTCATTTCCCCAATCTTAAATTCCATTCTCCATATTTCTGGAGAAAATTGTTGCTGCTGTTTACTTTAAATCTTCATAAAAATTCTGCAGCATTTAATGCAAATTTCTTCCAATAAACACATTTTTGTATGCAGACCAGTGGTTTACTGAGGACCCCCGATTTCTCAAAAGCCAAGCCATGGACCCCCTACTTTTGAAAATTTTGATAACTCTATTGTTATTGTTGCTTAAATGGCTGGGATAAATGGCATTAAACATTGTCAGCAGTCAACCCACACACAGACTATCCCACACTCTTCCAGGGTCTGGGCTGGATAGGAACTTCAAATAAAATTAATCTGAAACCAAATTCCATTTTTTTCCATATTTGTTTCCAGACAAGTGCCAATTTCACTCTTTAAAAAGCTGGAAGAAGTGGAAATGGAGGTCACTGAACCTGTTGGTGATCCCACAGATTGGTGCGGTCCAATGTTTATTACTGGTAAGAGGTGGGAAAGTATGGATCTGTGTTGATTATTCCCAATTGAAATATAGAAGAGAACCGTATCCCATGCCAGTTGAGAAGGCAAGTCCAAATTCTTTTCTAAATTAGATGCCAACAGTGGATTCTGACCAATTTCATTGACAGAAAGCTCAACAAAACTAACAAAATTCATTACTGTTTTGTTTTTATTATTTATTTTGTGTTTTATCTTGTATTTTTATGCTGTGAACTGCCCTGAGGTCTATGGCTGAAGAGCAGTATGCAAGTTGAATAAATAAATAAAATAAAAATATTCCCTTTGGGTGCTTCCAGTTCAAAATACTACCCTTCAGAATCACTTCAATTCCAAGCACTTCCAGAAAAGAAAAGAAAAGAAAAGAAAAGAAAAGAAAAGAAAAGAAAAGAAAAGAAAAGAATAGAATTTGGGGCTGTTGAGGGGGTCCTGAGTGATATGGACAATGTTATAATCATGGTGCAAAATATGGAATTACTTTATACACGACTGTGACAGACCTTACAACAGTTTCTTGAGGCAAAAGTCACACACAACCAGAAGAAATGTGATTTTACAATCTGTAACTTCCAAAGAACCTAAGGATTTATTGGAACCCAGATTTTTAAAAACCACTGAAGAGCTTCAAAATGCAAACTAAAATAGGACAACCCCTCAGCCATATTTTAACCTAGCACCGTTCTGTTTTAATTTGCATCAGAGTCTCTTGGGTTGACATGCCAATTTCCATATTTATGAAAATAACTAAATATGCTAATATTCTCCAAATACAGAATGTGCAATCAAATTATCATGAGTCTGGTGCAATGCTCTTGGTGAGAAGAGTTCCATCCAGAAATATGGTTCACTCATGGATCAAACATCACAAGTAGAACTTTTGTTTCAACACCCATCCCCTCCAACATAAGGCTCTTCCATAGAGTTGGCAGAGGTGGATTTAGGGCAGTGTGACCAGTTCCCTCGCACAGGGTTCAGGGTCCAAGGGGTGTTTTCCCACCTCTTTCCCAAAGCCAAGTTAGCACTTGCTCAGCTTTGAAAAGGAGATGGAAGGGTTCTAGGATGCTGCCAGAGCCTCATGCCTTCTTTCCAAAGTCCAGAGCCTTGCTTAGTTGGCTTTGAAAAGGCAGCGCAATAGCTGGGCAGTGGTGCCAAATTTTGACCTCGCACAGAATTCTATATTATCAAGCTCCACCCCTGGAATTGGCTCTCACATTCAGCTGTAAATCACTATATTGAATAATCAAATGAAGTGTCTGCATATGGAGACCTGCCAGTATTACAATATGGAACTTTTCTCAGATTAGTCCAACATATTCTCTTCACCACACCTAAGGACAACAACAGAGCTTAAGAGAATGTAGGGCAGGACAGGTGGGACTCACAAAGCAGTCCCTAAACAATACCCTTCAGCATCTGCTGCCTGAGACAGCTGTCTCACTCTACGAATGGTAGGGGCAACCCTAGGGTTCAGATAAAGCATTTCCACTTCTACCAGCCAATCAAAGCATGATTTTATTTATTTAGAAAATGTTTATTTGTAAAACCTGTGTTTCAGAACACAGTGCCCGCACAAGACAGGCTCTAAAAGACATGAAAATACAATTAAAAACAAAGTGAGCAAGCAATGCAGCAAGTACATCACAATTCAGCCAAATGCAATACTTGCAAATACAGTATGTGTCTCTACAGTTCTTTTTTAATGGGGAGTGAAAATCAGCATCAGAATTAAAGCAGGGAGTGAAGAAGAAAGTGGAGAGTGAAGATCAGCCTCAGAATGAAAAGGGAAAGTGAAGATCAGCATTGGGATGAGAGGAGGAGGTGGTGGAGGATGAGGATGAGGATACAACAGCAGAGGCAGCAACAGGTGGATCTGCTGCACCTCCCAGGGGGTCCAGATCCACTGCCCAAGGCGTCTACCTCACCCTACTTCATGGGCCAGCTGGCCCTGGCTGGTATTATCCAGTTTGTTGTATGCAGGAAGTGGGACTCATAACAGTAGTAGTTTCTACTGAATATTCATAATTTGAAAATGTTTTTTTTTTTTGAGAAGTGTGATGTAATTATTCTCCTCTGTCAAACCTTGAGAGGTATGCAAGGGAGGGTTCATCATATTGCCCTGGAGGAAAAAATGACCCTAGCTCATTTCCAATTATGAGCACTGAGTATGTGCAAACAGATTATTTCCCTAGGACCCAGCAATGAAGAAAAGGAACCAACCAAAAAGTTAGCCTGGTGAGGGGGAAAAACTTCATTGAACCCATGAGCTTCATTTAGGGAAACAGGAGCCTCAACCATGTAGAGGAGAAGCTCTCCTTGCTCAGCAAGTAGAAGATGAGACATCCCGCACAATTATAGCCGAGCAATTCACCCACTAGAACTGGTGAGATGATTACTCTATTTTTCACAGCATGCCTCATGGGTAATGACAAGCAGTGCATGCAACTTTACGCGTGAGTGTCTTGTGTCTGTTTATTCCCAGCAATGCCAGCAGGAAAAACTGTATCTTACGACACTCTGAACCATAGGTCCTTGATGCTTCAATAAGCAGCTCTCACAATGTGCTTTAAGTCAATTTTTCTCCCCTTGGAACTATATATTTGTAACAAGATTCCACATGGCACCCATTTCACAGAGAAATCACAAAGCACTTTGCTCTTTTTAAAAAAAAAAAAGAGGAGGGAGGGAAGGAAGAAAGGAAGGGGGAGAAAGAGAGAAAGAGAGAAAAAAAGAAAGAAAGAAAGAAAGAAAGAAAGAAAGAAAGAAAGAAAGAAAGAAAGACAATGAACTAGCTGTCTTGCTTTCATTTACATTTTTCAAGTTGCTTTCTCAGTTCTCAAAGTCTTTAACCTCTCAAGTGTTCCTGGACAGCCACTAGACATCCACCACTTGGACTGACTTTTGATAGGTGCCATGGCAGTTGCAAAGAACGGAGCTGCAGCTATTTACTTAAGAGGGTGGCGGCCATAGAGCTTAGGAATGTTTTCTGTAGCCTCACAAAAGGATAAGTTTTACTACACAATATAGCCACTTTCTAACAGATGAAAGAAATGGATTCAGTGTTGGGCACACAGCAAGCCAGGGAGACCTCAGTGGATAATGATACATAGTTAAGAGATGAACTCCAGAGCGCACAGCACATTTACTGCCAATGAAATGCAGTTGTAATTATTTTCTCATCCACCTTCCCACACTCCCCATTTTAAGAATCCAAGTCCTAATAGCCAATATGTTACACAAGTCTCTTCTATGTGCCGTGAGAGAGGGGAATGACAAATTAGTTCTCATGAAAGCTTCTAAAAGTTCTGATCCTCTAATAAGGGTTGTATCAGCGTGTTAGGAGAGATGGTATACATATTGCTATTGTACAGCAGCCTGCATCAGCTCAGACCTTGGAGGCCTCAGATCCACGTGAGAGATGACAGCAGACATGTAGGTCTGTGGTCGGGAACCTGAGGACTGTGGGCTGAATGTGGCCTCCAGGCTTCTCTATCTGGCCCTTGGGAGTCTCTCTCACTGGATCTGCTTTGCACACTGAGTGCTTTTGGCAAGCTGGAATGTATCACTGAACAGTGATAATTGGCTCTTGCTTGTCAGGAGGTTAGGACAGAAAGGGCTGTGAAACTGTGTGTAGAAACTAGCCTACAAATGTTAAATTTACATTCAATGGCATGTGGCCCTTGGAAAGATGCCCAGAAGGTAACAAGGCATTGGGGCTTAAAAAGGATTTCCTGTAGATCCAAGGTTCTACCTTCTACCTTCACACTAGCACAAATATTTAATAGCTGTAATGTGCAGATCCTCAACTCTTGTTATTGGGAGGTGGGTAGGTACTAACGATTTTACCCCAGGTTCCAACAGGACAGCCGGTATGAGATGAGAAGAAAAGTAAAGTAAGAAAAGGCAGACAGCCAAACAGGGTGCTCTCTTCACTGTCTGTTACTTATTGCCCTAACAGAGGTGGTTTTAGGGTAGTGTGACCGGTGCGGTTGCACTGGGCACTATGCTGCAGGGGGTGCCACAATAATGCTGTATAATAATGGAGCGCAAGAGGCTGGGGGGGCAAATTTTAGCGATGCACAGGGTGCTGCTGAAATCTGAGAGCGCAAATTCCACCACTGGCTCTAAATAGATTTCAGTAAGTACCATAAACAACAACAACAAGTACCATAAAGAAACTGGGGCTTCAGATTGTATAACCCCATCCTGAGTCACATCTACTGCTTCCCTATGACTACCAGGGCAGACCTTAGTAATTTGCCGCCCTGTGCAAGGTCAACACTTGATGCCCACCCCCCATTCTCACGGTGCCGGCTTAAGCCAGGCTTTGGGAAGGAGGCGTGAGGCTCTGGCAGGGTCCTTGTTGTTGTTGTTTAGTCGTTTAGTTGTGTCTGACTCTTCGTGACCCCATGGACCAGAGCACGCCAGGCACTCCTGTCTTCCACTGCCTCCTGCAGTTTGGTCAAACTCATGTTTGTAGCTTCAAGAACACTGTCCAACCATCTTGTCCTCTTTCGTCCCCTTCTCCTTGTGCCCTCCATCTTTCCCAACATCAGGGTCTTTTCCAGGGAGTCTTCTCTTCTCTTCCCATAGCTTTAACTAAAACTCCATGACAGGGTCCTAGAGCCCAGTAAACACTTGCAGGCCAATAAGCACTTGCCCGATGTTGGGAAGAAGGAAGGAAGAAGCTAGGACCCTGTCAGATCCCTCATGCCTCTTTCCCCAAACCAGGCAAGTACTTACCAGGCTTTGAGAAGGTGCTCTCCTTGGCTGTGTGCCCAGTGTGGCTGTACCGCTGCCCTAAATCCGCCTCTTGACTATTCTGTTAAAGTGGGCTCTATCAGCCAGGCAGATAAATTTATTACAGCACTTGAGATACATGTTTTCAAATCCCTAGAAAGAGAGGAAAATAGATTGGTGGGATGGGTTCTTCAGCAGTTTAGTTCTTGGACAGAAAATCATTGTTAAAGTAAAAAGAAAAGAAATGCGAGAGAAATCAGTATGTGCTTCCTGTAGTTAGTTCTCTCTCAGCTGACCAAAGTACTAATATAAGCATTCTTAGACATCAGACACTGAGTTAATATTATGAAGTGACATTTAAAAATGAATCCGAATATGGCAAATGAAGAATTGGACCTCATAATTTCCACCTAGAAATTTAAATTTATTCTTGCCCATTACATTTGACCATCTAGGATCCTCTGGCTATGAAACCTAATTCTCAAATCCCAAACTGCTGTATTGCCACCAGAAACCAAAGCCTCTTTATAGCCAATGCCATTTCATCAAATTCACATTCATTGATTAGAGTTTGAGAAACCCATCAGATTTAGAATTTGCATTTCCCCTCAGTTTCCGCACAGATTACAAGTACATGGCATGGGAAACAGCTCATATTTCTTGAGTTAAATTATTGCTGCTTCTGAAACCAAAAACAGCCTATTATTAGGTACAAATTAAAATGTAACTTGGATTCTATTTGGTGAAGTGTAGTAGATATTGTGTTGTACTAAAATGACTGATTGACAAGCATGCTATGTTCTCTGCGTGGCAGTCTTTTAAATCTGTGATTACTTTAATATTGAAATGTTTCATAGAAATGTTTTCAAAGTGTAGTAATAAACTACTCTTGGATGCGAAAATAATCACTAAAGTATTTCTTGGGTACTGCTTTGTACAGACACTTCAACATAGGGTCTGAAATCGGAGTGTTATTCTTTTTTCCTAAATGTATCATTATTGTAAATAATATACTTTTCCAGAAGAAAGTACATAACTGGCCCTTAAAGGCCTTCAGAAAAAGACATGGAAAATTCAAGAGAAATATCGACAAATATTTTAAAACGCATTCAGCAATGCAAGTAAAATGGTCACAAGAGATACCGTATATTCAACGTAAGATGCTATTATATTAAAACATGTTGGTGTTTTCATTTCTCTATGTTTCACTTCCCACCTCTGCTTTCACTATACAGTGGTACCTTGGGTTAAGAACTTAATTCATTCTGGAGGGCCGTTCTTAACCTGAAACTGTTCTTAACCTGAGGTACCACTTTAGCTAATGGGGCCTCCTGCTGCCGCCATGCCACCACCATGCATTTTCTGTTCTCATCCTGAAGCAAAGTTCTTAACCTGAGGTACTATTTCTAGGTTAGCAGAGTCTGTAACCTGAAGCATCTGTAACCTGAAGCGTCTGCAGCCCGAGGTACCACTGTACATGGTTTGTTTCACGGGCAGGGATACTTCTAAAGTAACAAGCACCGGTGGTGGATAATGGGCTGCACAAGCTGTGCACATGAACTGGGGGTGCTGAGCTGGAGGGGCGGAGCCTTCTCACAGCCAGATAAGTGAGGTGTCAGGTTTTGGGAAGGAGCTGCAAGGCTCTACAGGTTCCTAGAGTCCTTCTTCCTCCTTCCCAAAGCCTTATTGGCGCTTTCTAGCTTTGGGAAGGAGGTGGGAGGGCTCTGGGACCCTGTCAGAGCCTCACGGCTCCTTCCCAAAGCCCCATGCCTGTCTTACCCAGCTTCGGGAAGGCAGCGCAAGGGCTTGTGGGGTGCGTGTGTCAAATTTTGGCCTTGCGCAGGGCGCCATGTTACCCACAACCGTCACCGCAAGCAGCACCTTCCGCAAGCAGCAGTTTCTTTTAATCTTTTAAAATGTCTCAGCTGGGTGAGGAAGACAGGGAGAGAGGGAGCTGAATGGACATCTCAAGGTAGGATATCCCATAGTTTAGAATGGCGTGGCCACAGAGGAGGCTTTCTCACACCTGCTAATTAGCTTTGCCTTGGCCACCACAGAGACATGAAGAGGAGACTCCCCAACAGATCTTAGGGAGTGGTCAAGCTGTTCGGATAGACTGCACCCAAGATAAATAGATGAAAACCAGAACCCCTTGAACTGGACCCAGAAACAAACTAGTAGCCAGTGCTGATCATATAAAATTGGTATCTTGACCTTGACAACTCACACTGAGATGAAGACAGGTCACTTCTTTCTGCTCAAGCATTTTTTTTTTTGCATTTGTTGGATTGTATTGGACTTATCAAGCACTAGTTGGGAATTTTTTTCCAGCAGCCAGAATATTTTTTGCCTATTCTTTAAACTGTTCATATCAATTAAGTATTAATTAATAACATAGCCAATTAGTTAAAATAAAAGCAGGGTTAAACCCTGGCTGGTTTTAATATGTCCTTATTGATGTATTATTACCTTTTCCATCCTCTTTCTGCCCAGCCTCTGTGCTATTCATGGAGTAGTTTTCAAAGTGCATATGTTTAAAGCCATTCACATGAATAAGAAGGAAACAGTATTTTCTTCAGCAAACCTTGCACAAAATACTTGAATTCTGATTTCTTTTGTTAGGTTAGATTTTGCCTGTGCATTTTTTTTGTAAAAAAAATACACATTGGAATTACAGCCTCTCAAGACACAAACATTTACCAGCATTAATGGGCACGTCCCCAGGTTCAACAAGCCGCTTTTCTTAAGTAACTCCTTGCTTTCTCATTGGGTCCAATTCAAATGCTGTTAAATCTATAAAAATCAATAGTGAGTCTATGCATTATGTAGCCGTTCCATCTAAAAATATATAGTATGGAATATGGGCCAGATACAATAGAGCAGCCAAGCACATGTAATTTACCAAACAAATCTAAAGCACTCCCACATTGATTTTTGTAGTTTTCTAGCCCCTAGTCACTAAGCAGAGAGAGAGAGGAAAATGGCTTACTTACAAAGTGCGCTAGTTCTTGGGGCTACAACATGTTCATCTTAGTGTCTCTGAAGAAGGGTTGCAGGCCAGTTACCACTGCCAATGAATTTCTAGGTCATGTTCCCAGTTTGCAATATTCACTTTTAGGACCCAAAATATTGGTTGCTAAAATTACACCAATCAAGTGTTTTTCTGTAAAAGTATATCCAAGGGCAAATATCTACACACAATGAGGAAAAAATGGTATGTGCGTGTATTTATATAAGATTATTTTTCCCAGTGCTTTTAATGACAAAAAAACTAGCAATGAGAGTGAAAGGAATAATAGCAGAACCCATGTTGATACTGTTGCGTATAAATCTATTAGCTCTACATAAACAAGCAAGCAAGAATTGGTGTTTAAAATGATTTAGGGAACCATTCTTATTTTTTAAAGTGGGTAAATTCCTTTGCTAGTGTTGCTTTTCAAAAGTCTTCTTCTATATTCTTAGATGTATTTGAGCACACTTACACATGTATCTGAAGAGGATAAATTTGGCTGTTGCTTAAGCCTAGGCAGCAAGCTATGAAATATGATTATTTTAACACTCACATAACCCATTCTCTGAGCACATCACAGACCTAAGGCATGTTGTATGTAGAATGCTTTCTCATATTTTATTTACTCATAAGTATCATTAACACACACAAGATCTATAGCCTCTGTTGCCATGTATCTATCTCTCTCTCTCTCTCTCTCTCTCTCTCTCTCTCTCCAAGTCTTTAGTAGTCCCATGCTTATCTATTTCAGTCAAATGTATTTCTTATCGGGGAAAAATAGTGAGCAACCTGACAATACACTGTTATCGAGTTTTTTCAGCTGAGACCCACATGTCATTCAGCATGCAGACATGCCTGTGCTTGATTGATGGATGGGTTTGTGACAAATAAAACGAGGATCAACAGCTTTGCAGCTTTGCACCTTTCCCCCCCATCAGGAACCCAGAGTAAAGCACAACTCTGTAACAATGGCCGGATTAGGGATGCATTAGCTCTCCATCGACCAAAACCCATCCATTCCCATCAATACTTTGCACTTAATAACCTGAAGCTATGATAAGAAAACAAAAGAAGGAGAAAGGGGTAGGAGAAAACAAATCAATAGAAGAAGGGAATGTCTGTAAGATGTACTGTCCAAATGAAGAAAAAAAATATTTTTTTTTTGCTGAATTGGTAGGATAATGCCCCTTGACAAGGGAACAATGCACTGTCAGGGTTTATCAGGGAGAAATTGGCACAGTGTTAAGCACAGGTCTGGCATCTGAATGATGGCACTTACTGTGGCTGGAAAAATACATCATTCCCAATGTGTAGACAATACCTGCCAATATCCATCTAACAGTACCAGACATCACAAACCTTTAAGAATCACATTCACGTTATATGATGTAGAGACCTCATTTTGATACTCTATACCTATTTTATTCGTAACAATAACTCTGGGCTAAAAATGGTATTGGCCATTGTTTTTGAAATCTTTACAACTTGATTTATATCTTCATGTTCTATGCTGACTTCAATATTATTGTTGTTGTTCTTGTTGTTGTTATTATTATTATACTTTGTAATTTGCTTTATCTTGCCTAAGCAATCCAAAGCAACTTACTATTAATATTTTTCTCTTCTAAAATATCAAAGAAATCCACAAGTGGATGCTAAATATTCCATGAAATCAAGGAACATCCTTATGTAAATTGCAGACTACTTTCTCATTTGAGGTGGGGTGTAACACTGTATCTAAGCTACACCTTGTCAGAAGACAGATGTGGAGGCATGCCCCATGACATAGTGCTCCCCCATACATCATTTCCTGCACATAAAAAACTAGCATGTCAGGGACATTTGCTCCTAGTTCTCCTTGTCCTGCTAGTGTTCTATATGCAGGAAATTCATGTATGGAGGAACAGTCAATAATGTGAACTACACAGTCCCAATTTACCAGATTTCACTATTAAAAGAATAATAACAAATACAATAAAACTCAGTAAAAGAACAATATATTGCAATATGAGATTGCAAAATAAGAGAAATCCAACATAAGCCACACAAACAAACATAGATCAGCTATAAGACAGTAGACTAGTAAACAAAAATTTGCCTAGTGCTGCAGAGACATCAAGGCTGGTACCAGGCGAGCCTTCTGGGGAAAGATTTCCATTTGAAGGGTGCTGTGCCCTGCAAATCTTTGGGACAGGTTTCACTACAGCAATGGCAAAAGAAAAGATCACTTACTGTCTGAAGGCGCACAGACATATACACACAGTGATAAGCACCTTCTGCCTGACTTATAGTGCTCCCCAGAAAGCTTCTCCCCTCTCCCCTCCTAATTAAGCACACTCTAGTGGAAATATGAAATAGCTTATTGTGCTCATTTCTTTGTACAGGAAGACTTCATTCAGGAGGAAAGCTAATAAGCATAGGATTCCATTGTTTAGGATATCTATATTGTTACTAAAGCCGGGTGCCCGCCCCTCTCTGAGGAGTGGTGGTGAAAGCCCATGGGGTCCCAGGCACCCACACAGGGTTTGTGTCCCTTTGGAGAATGTAAGACACAGTGGAGACTGTTGTGCTTTAATAAATATGGTTTATTCACGTATTTGCACCTTCACTCTGCATAGAGGAAGTCCAGATCTTATGGCATGGTCCACAGCAGTGCAGGCAACTTTTGGTCCTCTGCTCAAGATGGATCTCAACTTTCTTCTTCCTTCTCCTTCTTCCCATAAACCCTTGCTCAAAAACACAACCCATTACTTTGGTAACCCTTCAAACCCCTGCCTCTGTTCACACATCAGGGCAGGGGGGAAGGAGTTCTTTTGCATTGGCAAGGACCCTCAGTGGGCCTCTATTGTTCCCTAATGGCCCTAGGTTGGCCAGGCTGCCCAGGAATTCCTCTGCAGCTTATATTTCTCACTTCCCACCCCAAATAATCACAATCCTAGAATTTATTAATTTATAGGGTTTACTCTAAATCTATAACAATATGCTGCCCTCCAATTTCAAAATCTAATCTTAAAAACTGCATAGCAACACAATAAAATAGCAAGCACACTCCATAGTCAGCACTTAACAAGTAACGCTCAACAACTGAAATCCACAATTAACACTGGAAACACAGCAAGGATAGAATCCAGAAGAGTTCAGCAGTAGTTGGCCAGGGACATACTGTAGCAGCGGCTGCACCCTCCCAGTGATGGTTGCACTGTCTTCACCAGGATGAAGATGGGGCGGGGCAAAAGACCTCCAGGGTGGTATTGGTAGCATGCAGGTGTGCACACATGCGCAGGATGCCACAAACAACAACTCAGAGTTCCCCCAGCTTGCAGCTGCCTTGCCCCACCCCATCCGTGTCTCTGTGAACATAGTGGCCCAGGAGGGGGTGCCACTTCTGTGCAGCTGCCCATGCCCAGACATCACTGCTGATATAACCAATAAAACAACCTCTATTAAAACTATCTGACATATCATACTGGAAGGCTGAGCAAGGAATTAACTCTATACCTGGTTCTGAAAAAGACATCAATTTTGGTGTCCATCATTCTTCCCTAGGGGCATTTTGCATCTAGGGCATCTAAGCTGATCAAGTCCTATCCTGCCACCACTCACCTAACTTCAGAGACTGAACACAGAGGAACTCTGGTGATTAATGTAAAGTTCAGACAGGCTCAGGCAGAAAGAGGCCCATGAGGTACCAAGGTCTGAAACCATTTAGGGCTTAAAAGGTGATAACCAGCACTTTGAATTGGCTCTCTGAAGCTTCTAAGAACCCTGTGTATTTATTCTCCTGTGAATCTGATTCATTAAAGAGAGTCCAACAACTCATCCCCTCCACAACAAGTTGTACACCATCAGAAAGATGAACTACGCACCAACAGAATTCTATCCAAGATGTACTGTGTCCATCAGTTTATTGGTCCTGGTCCCACTCATGAACACAGTACTCACAGCCCAGTTATTGTTGAAGGCTTTATTCCAAAAGTCACTACAATGCCCTGGAGGTGGTGAGTGTTTCACTGATGAGAGGCATAGTTGGCATCAGACAGCTCTTTCAATGCATTAGGATCATCCGATGACACCGAGGCAGGACTGTCTCCAGACAACCCATTGGGCCTCTCCAATGCATCCAAATCAGCAATCAGCACCTCCTAGAGCACTGTGCCCCTCCCTAGAGTCTCACTTTAAATTCTTGTCTCTCCTCCTCTGACCAGTCCTGCCAAAAATTATCCACAGAGCTTGTGACACCATCCAGTCCATTACTGATTAAAGATGCTTCCACTGCCCCACCTGGCTGATGAAAACAAGTAGTAGAGCTGTGTGTTATCAACACACTTGATGATACCTTGCTTTGAATCTCCAGCTGACCTCATTAAGAGGTTTCATGTAGATATTCAGAAGGGTGGGAGAAAAGAGGAGACCCCACAGTGTAAAAGTCACATGCCTTAGCAGTAATCTCTAAGCACAACCTTCTGGAAATGGTCATCCAAATAGGAGGGGAGGCACTGGAATACAGTGCCCACAAACCCCAATGCACATACACTATTCAGAAGAATGCCATAGTCAAGAGAAGCGAAAGCCTCAGAAATCTCCAGGAGAATTAACATGATCACACTACCATTGTTTTGGAAGTTTTCACATTCCAGCAGATAATTTATTATTACTCTGTAAATGGTTAGCAGTCAATTGGTCCTTCTTAAGAATGGAGTATTCTCTGTTGTCCTCCTCATGGGTGAACAACCTCATAACTGCACACCTTAATCCAGGGGTCAGCAAGATTTAGCTTGCCTGGGCCGGATCACACCCGCCCGTGATTTTCAGCGTCTACATGTGGACAGGTGTGATTTTTGGTGTTGGTGTCTGCGCAGATGCGATTTTCAGCATCTGTGCATGCGCAGACACAATTTCCAGTGCCACAGAAGCGATTCCCCGCGCTGCGTTGGTTTAGCGCAGCACATGAGCAGGCAGCTTAGTTTGGGGGTGGCTCATGGGCCGGTCAAACGACCTCCGCTGGTTGCTTCTGGCCCATGGGCCTTAGGTTGCTGATCCCTGCCTTAATCATTCCCGTCTATATTACCATTCAAATGAACCATCAGCTGGTGTACTTTTTTGTTTTTTGGGGGGAAAGCTAAAACAAAAAACCCCCGCACATTTGAATACTACAAATAATGCACCATTTTATCATAAATAATGCCATTATGGATAGAGTGTTGAAATCACACATTCAATAGTAAGGGGATGTTCCAATTAAAATAAAACATGCTTTAGCTCTAGTGATGTTAATGGCAAAGATTTATTGAACAAGCTTAACTCTCTCATTGAAATAAATGGGGGCTTAAACTATGGTTGGATTTTGTCCTAGTACATTAACACACATTCACAACATCTCACTGTTTTCACATAATTAAAAAATAAGCAGGAGTATCAACAAAACATCTTTCTTCCTATAATCTCCTCCACCCTCCTGGCAGGTTATTGATGTCTAACATGGTAGAGGGGGAAGCTTAAAAGACTAAGAGATTCCTTTCAAAACACTTACATTTCAAATACATGAATACACCCATTCAAACAACAACAAAAAACAGATAGTGCTCTGTACTTCAAAACAAGTGCCATGAAGTTGAGAGAGGATCTATTACTTATACTCACATAATAAATGAGGTTATCCCTGTTGTAAATTATTTTCTCAATGGGGCCTTAATTATAAATCCATAATTAATTACGACTTCTCTCCCCCCCATCAAACATAAAATAATTATCTGTGATGTGATGATATCATCATCTCTAGAGCGACCAATTATGTCCTTACTGATATCAAGTGTGGAGTGCATATAAGCAAGATAGCTGGAGCTGGTTGATCAGCCTACTTAGCTTACTATGACCTATGAAAGGGCATGTACCTATGCATTAAGTGATTCTATCATGATAACTTTGAATGACTTTTTCACCTGGAACCATATGCAAAGGGTTGAGCTGTCTATGTGGGTATCAGGGATGCAAATAGGATTCCCTGGGCCAAATACACTATGTGTGGTTTGGGGTCCCTGCATCAATCCCTCCCACAATCTGTTGAGGAAAACTGCTACTTAGGAACCTGTATTCACTTAACCTAGCCTACTTCACAGGGCTATTGCAAATAGAAAAAAAGGGGTGGGGATATAAACAACCTTGAGTGAAAAAAAAGATATTAATGGGAGGCAATGATGGCCGCTAAATTGGATGAGTTTGAAAGAGGGTTAGATAGATTCAAGGAGGGTAAGGCTAGCAATAGCAGATAGCCACAGTGGTTATGCTTTGCCTACATGGTTGGAGGCAGTATGCTTCTGCATATTAGTTGCTTGAAACACAGGAGGGGAAATTGGTGTTGCGCTCAGATCCTGTTTCCAGGCTTCTCCTACATATCTGGCTGGCCACTTTGAGAACAGGATGTTGGATTAGATGGGTCATTGCCCTGGGCTAGGAGGTTTTTCTGATGTTCTTATGTAATGTCATTCACAGATCATGGAAAGAAAGGCAGAAAAGCAGCCTTCTTGCTTTAACTGCAACCTTTCATAGTCTTGATATTTACAGTAAATAAGCAAAAGTTGCTAACCCTGCTGAATAACAGCAAGCAAAAAATACTTTCAGCCCCCTGGCAGCTATGTTATGGGGTGCCGCAGGGGGACTATCTTATCTCCGGTGCTATTTAATATCGACATAAAGCTGTAGACATTAGGAGTTCCAGGTTACAGTCATTTCTGCACCAGGAAAGCCTTGCCATGGTAATTCATGCATTGATTACTTCAAGACTGAATTACTGCAATGTACTCTATGTGGGGCTTCCCTCACACCTGATCCAAAAGCTGAAGTTAGTGCAGAATGCTGCAGCACAATTGCTAACAGGAGTGAGACCTGGTTAGCACATAACACATGTGCTCAGAGATCTGAACTGGTTGCTGATTTGCTAGAGGGCCAACCAAGTTCAAGGTGTTATTATTAGTATATAAAGCCCTTAACAATGTGGAACCAGGTTACCTAAGGCATTGCCCTCCCCCATATGTGCCCACTTGACTGCTTTGATCAGTGGAATTGGCACTACTACAGGTGCCACATAATACCCGTTCCACATTTGTAAAAATCTGATTGCTTAGTGTGGCAGCTCCTATACTTTGGAACTCCCTGTCTGTTGAGATCAAGTAGGCGTTTTCACTGTATTCTTTTGGGTGCCTGCTAAAACATCCCTGTTTAGACAAACCTACCCAGATGCTTAGAAAGCGGAAGTATTTTTTATCTGTTTTAGTATTTTAACTTTTGTATGGTTTAAGGCAGGGTTGTATTTTTTTATTGATTTTACTGTTTCATCTTTTGTTAACTGATTTTTTTTAAACAGTCAAGTGGTGTATAACTTTTATGACATAAATAAATAATCTGGAGATATGGATTCAGGTGCTATCAGTTGTTGAGCTTTATATATTTTAATTTTTTTGCCAAAGTTGTTGAGCCGTTTTTGAGATATCATTTTGGGACTCTAAGCAAGGCCTCCAATAATGACCATTTAGGCAGGTTAATGTGTTAGAAAGCTCTCCTTCAGATAGCTAGGTACCAGGCCATTTAGGACTTTATAGGCAACACTATGGACACATTCCAGAACACAGCATTCCAGAATCTGAACAAGCCTTCAAGAATTTGAAAAATATGAATTTAATATTAATTCATTTGTTTTCAAACCACTTTGATTTCATTCTTGTTGAAATTGGTGCTAGTATGACGTTGAATATAATTTTTACTCTAGTTTTTATTTTATACTGATTTACCTGCTCTAATTTTGAAAGCTAATCTCAGTTTTATCAGAATAGGGTTGTAATTTTATTAGAATAGCATTATGGAGATTTTCACAACAGATTTGGAGGACAAGAAAGAGGTAAAAGGTAAAGGGACCCCTGACCATTAGGTCCAGTCGTGGCCGACTCTGGGGTTGCGGCGCTCATCTCGCTTTATTGGCCGAGGGAGTAGGAGATACTATAAAGGGACAATCTTAAAGGAGGGAGGTAAAAGAAGGAATGCAGGAAAAGAGGGAAATACGTTTTTTAGTTGAAGGATTATGTGAACATGGAGAGGCCCAAGTATTGACTGCACCATTTGAAAAAGGTTGCTAGCAGTTCTTAGCAGAAGAAACACTGGTTAACTTTGATATAGATTAAGCATAGAAGTCTAATAGTTAATTTCTAAGAAGGGAAGAGATGGCAACTGCTTGGAAATTGTATCCTCTGAGCTAGAAACATTTGCAAAATTGTAGATGAGAGGACTCAGCCCTGGTGTAGGAAATACATGGGTGGACTGAGGGCTACTTGAATTAAAATTTGGATGGGGAGTGATTACAGTAATAAATTGTGTCGATTAGCATTTTTGTCAACATGATATAGATGAAAAAATAATAATGGGGCACTATAAGGGCATGCGTGGAAATAAACAAGAATGTGCAAATTCACTACATCAGCATTTCCCCCTTCCAGAAGAATTGGCAACCCTAAGAATAAAGCAAGTACTTCTAAATGATATTTGGCAAAAGTCAGTTACTAAGTTGGAACAAAGACACTGTTGTCTTTTCTTCAATGGACAGCTCTGGGTACAATCCTATATACATTTGCTATGCAACAGTGATGGACTTTGGGCTCTCAAATTCCAGCGGCGCCCTGTACAACGCTAACATTTGGCGCCCCCTGCCTCTCACGCTCTGTTCTACAGCACTGTTATGGCACCCCGCGCAGCCCAGTGCCCAAAGCAGCTCACTCGGCCATCCTACCCTAAAACTGACTCTGTAAGCAATCCCAACGTGGTAGTAATGGGGATTCTGTGGTGGAAAAACTGCCCTGTCCTAAGCCCAGCAGGTTTTTTCTCTATCTTGCGTTAAAAAAATAAATCCCTTCCCACCGACACCAATGCTCAACATTTATTTTTATTTTATTTATTAAATTTATATACCACCCTCCATCGAAAGATCTCAGGGCGGTTCACAGAATAAAATACCAAGTAAAACACAAGTAAATAATAAAACTAAAACAACAAAACAATATACCCCCCACAGACACATTTAAAAGGCTGTAGGATCAAAATGGTAATCTCGCTCCTCTACATTTACATTCATATGTGCTTGAGGGCCGCATTAGTTCCTGGGCAGTCTTCTGGGGGGCGCATTGCAGTGGTGGGCAGGGCTAGAGGCAGAAGTGGGTGCGCTCCCCTTGCTATAGCATGTGCATGATCCTTTCCCTTCTCTTCCAGGGGCAGGACGCCCCTCAAGCCCTAGCAGCAGCGATATTAAACGTAGCTGTGCCATTGTTGCTGTCAGTGGGGTTACAGTGGTGCCTCGCAAGACGAAATTAATTCGTTCTGCGAGTTTTTTCGTCTTGCGAATTTTTCGTCTTGCGAAGCACGGTTTCCCAAAGTCTTCAAAATCACCAAAGTCTTCAAAAACCTCAAAAAAGGCTACCACACCGCGTGCTATGAGTTGCTCCTCGAAGTCACCCTGGGTATTAACGGTTTTAAGAAAAAGGAAACAAACTTGCAAGACGTTTTCATTTTTCGTCTTGCGTAGCAAGCCCATAGGAAAATTCGTCTTGCGAAGCAACTCAAAAAACGAAAAACTCTTTCGTCTTGCGAGCTTTTCGTCTTGCGAGGCATTCGTCTTGCGAGGTACCACTGTATTAGGAATTCCATGAGAAGTAGATGTGCCATCTCACTTGGTAGGCCTTCTGTCCACCCATGAAGCCATACTTACACCTCATCCAATGGCTCCTCAGCGGGTCTTCAACCCGCTTGAAAATTGTAGGCCTACTTGGGAGCAAATCCAATGGAAACCAGTGGGACTCACTTTAGACATGGATCAGATTGTACTGCATGGCTGTTTTCAAAAGTGATGATAAAATTCTTTCTTTCTTTTTTTGCACTTCCTGTATCAAAAATTGAAGACTGAAACTAAGATTAGCTAGAATGCACCTTCAATTGGAAAAGTTTTATTTTCTATTTTCTAGTTCACACTAGCCTACAAATAGCAGATGTAAGAGAAGCTTCAGGTTCTTTAAGTGTCATGCCTGAATGCACTCTAACACTTCTCAGTATATTTGCCAATTGAACTGTAAGCCTTTAATTTGGAATCAGTGTTTAATTTTTGTGTGTGTGCGGAACTAAATGCATAAGTTCTAGAGGGGTTTGACCAACTTCTGAAGGATACAAGCCTATAATGGATATTTCTCATTTCTGTCTTGTTAACAAGTATATAAATAAGAGGAGGCTTCGGTAATTGGCTCAGAGTTACTAATGAATTAATTAACTTCGGTCTATTTTACCTAACCTTTAATAATAAGAGTCTTTTTATTTTATTTTTTGGTCTAGCAATAGGCCTGACAGGCTGAAAAAAACAGACATACAGCAGAGCTCTTGAAAATTAATGAGAAACGAGGAAAGAATCAATGTACATTCTGCTTGCGGAGGACTGACACAAAAAAGACACAATAAACCATGAACAAACACAGTCAGTTTAAAAAAATAGGTTAGGAAAAGTGGGCAAATTCAATTATAGAAGTAATTAGAAGATATAGGGCAAGGCTGCCGTTTGGGACCGTGCCAGAAAACATGAATTAATACGAGTGAATAGAAAGCACCCATGTAGTAATTAAGAGGCAATCACCTATGGCAATGAATACCTGAAAACAGGCTGGGGGGGAGGAAACCCTAATAATTCAGTGATCAAAAATATTTTAGATGATTAATATGGCAAATTTGCTTTAAAAGACTAATTTCAGGAAAGATATCAAGACAATAGTGTGCTGTATGTTCCTCCTGGCATTTTTATAGCTAATTAAATTTTATAATTTGCAACAATGTTCAAGAGCATTAGCTAAAAAACACTGGAAGTGAAGCTTATGGTACTAGGGCTTTGCAATAGCTGCCCTCAAATCAATAGCTCAAACCAGCTCAACTTGCTTTAAAAATATACTTAATATTTTAAAGGCACTTTGCACCCCTACATGCAAAGAGAAGACTTCAGTTGTTTCACATCCTTAGACTACTTCATACATTATATTTTTACGGTGCACATCTTAGACAAATGTGCACACAGAACAACACAAAGTGTGGAAGTGCCAAAAATTGTATACATGTGATGCAAAAAAATGTGTTTGCAGGTACTATATATATATAGAGAGAGAGAGAGAGGGAGACATAACACCACTTGATGGCAAATTCAGGTTTGCCTCTGTAGCATATGATATAGTCCTAAGAAGAGAGATACTATTATATAAATAATATTTACATCCTCGTTTTTAATCATTTATCACAAAGGATGGAAGGAAGCAGGAGTGAGTGTGTGGGCTCTCCCTAACCTCTGCACATGAAGCCATAGATGAGAGTGGCCTCTATGAGCATGCATAGAGCCTGTACAGATGATCAGTATCCCTGGCATGACCATGATTGCAAGCCCTATAACATGTATATATAGTTGTATGCACAGGAAGCTTGTTCCTATCTCAGCCACAACGTGCAGAGTTTAAGGGCAGGATCAGCTGCTATGGTACCTCTTCTCCCTAAATGCATGAGAAGAGCTCAGTGTATTGAAGAGGAATAGTAATAGAGGTTACCAGAGCATAGATGACAGAAGTTAGGTAACCCCTGACCAGATAGGGGTGCAGTTGAGCCACTAGCCAAGGCTGATGGAAGGCACTCAGTCCCACTGAGGCCACCTGAGCCTCAAGTGACAGCAGAGAATCCAGGAGTACTCCCCGGCTACATAACCGCTCCTTCAGAGGGAGTGTAACCCCACCAAGAGTAGTCTAGGGAATCACCCACTATCACTGCCTCAGTCTTATCTGGATTGAGCTTCAGTTTGTTGTCTCTCATTCAATCTGTTACTGAGGCAAGTAACAGCACATCTACTGCCACACGTGCAGATGTAAAGGAGAAGCAGAGCTATGTGTCATCAGCATATTGCTGACAACATGCTCCAAAACCCCGGATGACCCCACTCAGTGGTTTTATGTAGATGCTAAATAGCATATAGGGGATAAAACTGAAGAAGAAGAAGAAGAAGAAGAGTTTGGATTTGATATCCCGCTTTATCAGTACCCAAAGGAGTCTCAAAGCGGCTAACATTCTCCTTTCGCTTCCTCCCCCATAACAAACACTCTGTAAGGTGAGTGGGGCTGAGAGACTTCAAAGAAGTGTGACTAGCCCAAGGTCACCCAGCAGCTGCATGTGGAGGAGCGGAGACGCGAACCCGGTTCCCCAGATTATGAGTCCATCACTCTTAACCATTACACCACACTGGCTCCACTGAGGAACCCTGAGGAACCCCACACTGAAAGCTTCACGGGGTCGAAGACCACTTCTCAAGCATCACCTTCTGGAGACTACCATCCAAGAAAGAACAGAATGACTGCAAAGCAGTGCCACCCACTGTTAACTCGGGCATGGTCAATAGTATCAAAAGTCATTGAGAGGTCAAAGAGAATTAACAGGGACATATTCCACCCCCTTCTCCTGACAGGTAACCACACAGGGCAACCAAAGCAGTTTCTGTGCCAAAACTGGGCCAAAACCCAGATTGAAATTGATCTATTAAATCAGTTTCTTTCAAGAGCATCTGAATTTGGCCAATGACCAAACAGTCTTGCCCAAGGAGACAACTGGTTGGTAATTATTTAGATTTTCTGGATCCAGGGAGAGCTTTTTAAGGAGTTGTCTTACCACTGCCCCCCTTCAAGCAGGCAGAGACCACCTCCTCTCACAAGGAGGCGTTAATCAGCCAGCTGTCCCCTCCCTGCTAGTTTTTAGAGGGGCAAGGGTCCAGATCGCAAGCAGCCACTCTGACCAATCCAAGTCACGGTGACCAATCCAAGTCATAGTGAACTACCATCAGTTCTGCCACCTCCTAAGTACTGTTTCTCATCTTAACCCCTTTCAAATACATCCAGTCAATGAGGAGTCCACTAAACTGGATCCTTAACAGACCATTAAGTTATGGCTATAATTTGCTAGTCTGTACTTTTAATTTACAAACAGAGTTTGTGTGAATTTCTGAAACTAGAACTGAGGAATTCCTTATGTACCTTGTTTTGAGTCTGGGATCCATTCCGGAGCCCTGGACGCTCGACGAAAGGGACACCCGACAAAGCACCGTTCTGCGCACACGTGATTTAGTGCTTCTGTGCATGCGTGAGCGGCAAAATCGGAAGTAATCTGTTCTGGTACTTCCAGGTTTGCCGTGGACATTCCATGAAACGGACGCTAAATGGGGCGGACTCACAACGAGGTACTACTGTAATTTTCAATTCTGTACCTGAAAAGCAACATGAGAACCAGTACTACAACTACTAATTTTGTTACAAACAGAGCTATGTTAGGAGTGGATTAGGACTGGTGGTATTTTTAAGGTGGTATTCTAATGACAAAGCACCATGGAAGTTTACATAATTCTGTTCACTAATTAGATATTATTTGGAGGTAGCTGGCAAATGCTGACCTATGCCCCCCCCCCCACCTTTCTCTCCCATAGCATTACTTGCTATCATCACACACAGTGCTTCACCATGAGCCATAAGCAGCAATCAATGAACTGGAGCAGTTCATTATATTTAACAAACTGGCTGTGATCTTAAGGTAAAGAACTGAAGGAATTTATTTATTTTAAGAAAGATAATTATTCCATCTCCTTCTTCTCTGAGCAACTACTTGTATCCCTCATTGGAAGGTCAAAAACATCTCTAATTTTGTGTACCCATCCAAGTAAACCATTCCTTGATTGGAAGCTAGAGCAAAAGTGGTGCAAGACCCAGTGTGTATGTATGAAGCTCCTGGGCTGCCCAAATGACAACACTCCCATCTCGGCCTCACTGATGTGGTCCAAAGGAAAGGAAAGCAATACGTTTGGCACTAGCTTGGCTGCAGGAGTTGCTGGAAGGAGGTGTACAAGGCACTATCCAATAATCTTAGGGACTCCACTCCGGATTTGTGTTGGGTTTATTCCTTAGCCTTTTCTTCTCCTGAAGAAATCCAGGAAGGCAGCAGAGGTTTAAGACCAGAATTTTCCTTCTTCTAGATGAGCTACCTTCCCAGGTTGATGAGTCCCATCTGCCCCTCACTTCCCTCCACAGCACATGCAGAAACTGCCTTCTTGACCATTGGACCCACTACTTGTCTCATCTATTCAATCTGCCTGGGCCTGACTTTGCATGCAGGGGAAGTCCCTAACTCATTAAAGGTTTGAGACCCATCAGCTACTCTCACCTGGTTTAGCTGGCCAGACAAAGCCATTTCTTGGGTGTGGCTGGTGTTGCATGGTGACAGCTTCTAGGAGTGACAGGTGAGAGCTGAGTGCAGGGTGGGGACCAAAGGCAGACACTGTACCCCAGAAGCAGCACAATGTGTCCCCCACCAGGGGTACTACCCCTCCCCTAACAACCCATACACCCCAAGTGTAATTCTTTATTAACATCACCATCGACAACATCTTCCTAAGAGCCCTGCTAGATCAGGCTAAAGGCCCATATCATCATCATTACCCACCCATCATCTAATCCAGCATCCTGTTCTCATGGTGGCCAGCTAGATGTCTATGGAAAGGTGACAAGCAACAGCATTCTCCCAACAGCAACGGATATACAGAGGATTACTATATCTGACAGTGGAGATTCTAAACATAGGGTAGTCATATCATTGATGGATCAATTCAATGGCCCTTCTAGTCCAGCATCCCACCAACCAGATGACCGTGGGATACCTGCGAGCAGGACCTGATCACAACAGCACTCTGCCTTCCTGGGGTTTCATGCACCTAGTATTCAGAAGCATACTGCTTCCGAAAGTGGAGGCAGAACATATCAATCATGACTTGTAGTTATTGATAGCCTTATCCACTGGAATACAGCTGTAGCTTGTAGTTGCAAATTCCATAGTATAACTATCCACTATGTGAAGTAGTACCTTCTTTTGTCTGTCCTGAAATTCTAACGAGCAGCTTCATTGTGTCTTTGTCCACTTTCTCTATACTATGCATCATTATATACACCGCTCCCATATTCCACCCTTACTAACTTTTCTTCAAACAAACGTATCAACATTATTTAAAAATAGTGGGTAGCCACAGTTTTCCCCCACTGGCAGGGGCAGTGTGCCCCGTTTCACTGCTTGGGGAGAAATGTGAAGTGCTGCCTTGCTTGGCTGCACTGCCTGCCCTGCGGCATCTGCCGCTGGCACCAGTGCTGCCTTGCTGTTGCCACTGGCAGAGAAACGCCAAATTTTACTGAGAAATATCTTGCCAAAATCTCACGAGATCGCTCACACTCCATCAGATCGTGTGAGATTTTGGTGAGATTGAGGAAATTGGCGCCAATGCTGGTGGCAGAGGCGGTGAGGTGGGTGGGGCACCCATGGGGCATCACCTGGGGGGCTTCTACCAAGTGAGGTGGCTGCTTCACCCTGCCTCATGAGTGGGCTGGCCCGGCCCATTGTGTTGCATCCAATAGTGGCTGGGGAAACCCAGCCAGATGGGCGGGGTATAAATAATAAATTATTATTATTATTATTATTATTATTATTATTATTATTATTATGCCATCAGGGGTCTGTTGGCACAACAGGCTTTTCATTTCCTCTCCTCCCTCCATGGACCTCTGATCTGCTCCAGGGGGTCTCAGTATATCTCCTAGTATAGCTGTAAGATAACCCTGCTTGAAATCCTGGGTAGCTGCTGCTGGTCAGTGTAGACAATATATACAGTGGTACCTTGGGTTACATACGCTTCAGGTTACATACGCTTCAAGTTACAGACTCCGCTAACCCAGAAATAGTACCTTGGGTTAAGAACTTTGCTTCAGGATGAGAACAGAAATAGCGCGGTGGCAGCGCGGCTGCAGCGGGAGGCCTCATTAGCTAAAGTGGTGCTTCAGGTTAAGAACAGTTTAAGGTTAAGAACGGACCTCCGGAACGAATTAAGTACGTAACCAGAGGTACCACTGTATCTGGATAAACTAATGGTTTTACTCAGTATAAGCTAGTTTCCTATCCTATGCTGGGTACTTTTTTTCACAAATCACAAAGTCTGGGGGTCAATATTATTAATCATTTATCTATCACTTTGATGTTATCAGAAGAACATCTTCACATTTATGCATTTATTAAAGGGGTGGTGAAACATTTGGGCTGCATTGCCTCATTTGCACCCTTCTGGGGGCTGTGTGCCAGAAATGGATGTGGACAGCCAGAGGCCCCACCCTGGCAAACAATAGTCAATAGCAGAGTTCAAGAACACTGCCTAGGCAGGCAAAAACAATAAAGGAGAATGTGAAGCAAGACCAAAGGGCTAGACAGAGAAACCTAGAGGGCCACATTTGGGCCCCAGGACTGAGTGTCCTCACCCCTGCTTTAGAAGTAGGCACCAGCCCTTTGAATTGTGCTCAGAAATGAAACTCAGTTTTCCCAATGCCAAATCCCAGTTAGTAGCCTGATGCCTGTATTCTGAATTAGCTTCCACGCATCCAATTTCCAGTCAGTGTTTGAGGGCAATGCCATGTACAAAACATCTAACTTGGACTATACCAGAGCATGATAGCCATAGCCAGGCTTTTCTATCTAGACAGGAGTCAAAACTGGTAAAAGGCATTTTTGCCACTAAGGCAAATCTGTGGAGACAGATCAAGAAGCACCCCCAGATTGCAAAACTGATTCTTTAGAGGGCATGTGATCCCAAAATGGGTTAAGACCAGCTCCCTGGAACAAGTAACCAATCACCAAAAGCACCTCCACACTGTTTGTTTACTCAGTCTGTTAGTGAAATCAAAGCTGAAGTTTTCTCTGCTACAGAAGTCTGGAAGGTATGACCTTATCATCAGTGTTAGAAACTAATATATGAAAGCTAGGAGCAAAATGGCAGCTTAAAACTAAGTTATGGGCGCAACAACAAAATGTCTGGGCACACTTTTTTTATAACAAGAATACAAAGCTGAAAATGAATGAACTGCAGCTAAAATATTGTGTTCATTTTTCACATGGTCTAGTCCTTCCCCTGCCCACCCGCCTAATATTCTTAAGAGGGTCTCTTCTCCAGTCTTCAGAGAGTATCTGGAAGTGGGGAGGCAGAAAAAGGTTGTCCTTTCCTTCCATTCTGCAGTTTTAATCTGAAATCTTAGGCGCAGTATTGCACCCCGAGCTCAGAAACTGTTCGCACTAATGAAATTCCCTGTCATAAAATGTACCTAGAACAATGGGAATTTTGAACGCTGCTTATCATAAAATCATAGAATTCTGAATCCAGACAAGGAGAAACTACTTATACATCTGGGGCTGGCATGATTGCAAGGATCTGATGGAAGACCATCCATCGTCCACTTGATGGGCTCTCATTCCGTGTTGTTTTTTTTGGTTTTGGTTTTTTGGTCAGGGTGAACTCCTTTAGGTTTCATTTCTCCCGTGATTAACCCATAAGGTGGGGAATGCAGGTTTATGTATGGTAGCCAACGTTTTCCTTGTCAAAGGATACTTCATGAAGCTAGCATTGCTATCCAACTAATTTCAATACACACTTCAGCTATTGACCCCTGACTGCATAGTAGTTGGATTTACTCACTACTAGCTTCCATTAGATGGACTAACTGCCACCAGTGGATGCATTTGGTAGCAGAACAGCTCTACTCCAAATACCCAGGTTGATCATCATTTATAAGAATCAGAGGCAATTATTGTGAGCACACCCCTTTTCAGGCATCAAAACCAGAGGGCACACAAAACTGCTGGTAACTAATCACATTTGAGTGAGGTACAAATCAGAAGTTTTTTTTGCATAAGAAATAAACTGAATGGTAGCTATTTTTCATAATGATATCGGTTCATTTCTTAACAGGCATGTCTGGCACAACACTTTGGTCCTTCTAGAGGCATACAAAAATCTGGATTATTGTTGACTATGCTGCCCTAAAATATAGCCTCATCCGGTTTGAAATATTCTGGTATAAATTATCCCGATTATACCAGAGATGGAGTAGATGCCCTTCAGGGATGTTCCAGTCCTCCAGGCCTATAATTCTAATTACAGAAACAAGGAGCATCAACTGAAGTGGGCAGCACTTTAATCTCATCATCACCATTATTGTCATCCTATCATTAGGTTCATAGACACTGACAAAGCAAAAGCAGCTAACCACTGAATCGAATATTTTGTTATCATGTGTCTGAAGCACTTTTCAAGGATCCCAACAGAGCAGATATGCAAAAATGAGCAATTTTTTAAAAAGTGAATGAAAAAAAGAGGTCGCCCACCCACATGCACACACATGTTCTAAATATTCTATGAAACATTTCATTTTTTAGGAATTCCACAATGTTCAACTTTCCCAAGAACAGTTACCATATGCAATAAATAGAACTTATTGCTCATGTATGCACAAAAACCCTTGCTAAGTGAACAAAACCATGATACAGAAGCATGCCCAATAACTTTTCTAAGAAGTTGGATGTCCAAGGAATGTGTGATTATATAATCCCAAAATCTATTTCAATTATGTTATATATAGTTTTCAGTATTTTCCCACATTGCTCATTCCCAGCCATGTTCTGGGACAATTTCAGTATATCAGTCTGAACATTTCATTCATCAATAACTTGTAAATAAATAGGAATCTTTCTTTAATGCTTGTCAAAATAATGCATTGCACTTTTTTTTTAAGATGAAGGCTACAGCTTTATCTGAAACTATATTTCTATAGTATGCACCTATTACACTTCCAAATATTTTAAACATATATTATTTACAGGATTATTATGCTATTTATATTTTTACTCAACAATTCATAGGGTTGTATCCAATGTATCAGAGAAGATTCACCGAAGTTAATTAACATGACTAACTTAGGTTCTTTGATTTCAATGGGTCATCTCTGAGTGGACCATAGTTAGCTACAACCCATGATTCTGAATTACATGTTCACAATAAACATGTTGAGACACAAATATTGGTGATGTAAATTACATTGCCTTTTCTGTAAATTAAAATAGCCAGTTAAAATTTACTGTGAGATTTTTTAGCGGGTGGGGGTGGGTGGCTGCTGGAAAGATCAAAACAAAGGTCAAAAGTCACAGTGGATAATAGCTGATGGTTTTGATAGTGCTAATTATATATTACGGCAAGGGAAAGGTAGAAAGGGAAATATGAGTGCTAGGAAAAAGACAAACATCCCAAATGCTGAATTTAAAAGAAAGAAAAATAAAGGGAGGAAAACTTTAAATGTCTTTGTAGTTCACTGTCATGAATCAAAGACATAATGAAGCCTGAATTAAAAATGTCAGTTTCTGTGAATGTTGATAACTTGGCTCTTTGTTGTGCAAGTCAAAATGTGTCTATTTGATGGGTTAAAATGACAGTCTGAAAATGGGAGATGGAATAGCTAAGAAAGGGGGGAAGAAAGCCCACCAAAAAAAGACATCTTAAAAGTAGGCCCATAATGTAGTACTTTAAGGAGAAGACCTGTAGGGTAGGAGGCAGTATCTTTAGGAAGTAACCAAGCAGCACTAAAAGGCAATGTCCGTGGCCAATCAAAACTATTTCTCTAGCTGCTGGGGCTCTTGCATCTCTCTCTTTACACTAGACTGGAAACCCTTTGTACTAATTGCCAGACTGTACCAGATTTTCTGGTTCAGTTCCATCCTATAATTGACTGACAATGATGGGCAAGGAAGGGGAAAAACTCAAACTCACCACTCCAAGCAGAGGGTCAGAAATGGTTTCACAGGGAGCTCATCATTGCTTGCCACTAAATACAGGGGTTAAGAAAGCATCATTTGCCCTCTCCTCTAATTCCTGGGGTAAAGGGGTGAAAGAACAAGACTGGATAGGACAAGAATAGGATCTTACAGACCTGCAGTATGCCCTCTGCAAACAACAACAACAAGCTTTCATTACAAGCAGGAATGCTTGCAAGCTGCCAGCATGAAACTATGATGATGAGGATGTTGTTGTTATGTTTTGCCCACAATTGCAAATAGCCATAACTGACCTCCCATGCACATTTGCAGTTCTAAAGTTACAAAACTCTAAATATGTCTTAAGCTTGAACAGTAGCAAGCATTTGCTAGTAGAGACATTTCTTTTATCTGAACTTGACACAATCCTTGTGGATTCTGCAAATAAATGGTTTCCTATCAACCCCCCCACACACGCAAATAAAAGGCAGATAACTTGCAATTTCTTATTCTTGCTAGCTATCTTCTAATTGGTTACTATTCTTATATCATTCTTTATTCTCCATATATAGTACAAATGACAGTAATGTGGCTTAAATTAACTAGCTACTGATCTGATAAATGACCTTATTGTTCTTTTTAGGTTTGTAAAGAATGTCATTTGGTAAATAAAGCAACAAGCATTTCTCCATAGGTTTGATATAAACTGCATGTCTCTGACCCAAAATCTTATTTGTTACCTTCCACCCACTAAACTTCAAACACCACCTCCAGCATAGAACACACACACACACACACACACACACACACAGGCATCAATGTACCAAACTCCCTGCTCACAGCTTCACAACCTACAAATGAGAAAAAACCAAATGCACCATTCAGCTTTTTAACAACAAAACCCTTTTAGAAAACACAGCGTATTCCAGACCTGATTTCTCTGTCCTTTTTTATTAACTTGACAACCTACAAATGTGTGCCTACCTATGCTATCAAGGCACCTCTTTGCAGGTGATACAGTTTTTAGCCACTCATTTCCCAACCCATAATTAGAAAATGGTACATTTCACTCCAGTCACACCCCCTCCATCCCCATTCTCTATCCCCACGTTCATACAGATGTCTTCTTGGATGCAATGAAACTGCTGCTATACATGCTCACAAACCAGAGAGACGGTTGCAAAGTTTCACAGCTAGGCCAATCAAGTTGGCATTCCATAAGCAAAGGCAGCAGAGGAGTTAAGCAAAAGCTTACCTTTCAAACCCTGAACAGAGCTGTCTTTATGAGACCTACACCATCTGACAGGTTGCAGAATTTTCTCAAGTACAGTGCCCCGGGCAGGTGAGATTTTAATAGGTAGCAAACACCTGAAAGCAGGACTAGAAAACTCTAGGAAATAAGAAAGCAAAAGAGTAAAATGTCTTCCCAGAGACACAGTCAGCTCTTGTGCATGGGGAATTACGAATGCTCTGGCTATAGACTTTTGTCCAAAGCTGTAGTTTTTTTTCCTCTCCCCCCTTTCTTTTCTCTCTCTCTCTCTTTTAGCGAAGCTAGATTAGTTCATACAAAACTCAACAATACAGCACTGAAACCCATTGTTGATATTCAACATTTTTCACATAGCGGAACAGAAGAGACAATACGGTATCTAGGAAACCATGGGCTGGATTACAAAGTGATGCTATCTCTTCCTTCTGGTGGGCCTGTAATCCTTTTTTTAACCTACCACAGCAAAATAACATGAAATACAATAACAAAAAAATTAAAACCCCCTCAGATCAGTCAGACTGCAGTGACTAAAAAAGAAGAAAAGCAAACTAGGGAAGGTTAAATTAGAATATTTTTTTGTCTATGAAATATAAATAGATAGATAGATAGATAAATATATAAATAAATAAATAAAGGTAACCAAATGCTCTTATGTCATCTCATTTTGTGCTTTCACACCACTACAAAAAGCTGTTATTTGAGACACAGTCAAGAAAGAGCATTATTCCCATGAAAGAAGTCAAGTAGACTTAATGAAGTCAAGTATTTTAAAAAAATGTTTTTATCAGTAATACTGAGACCCATGTATGGTCATTCTGTATTTTCAGGTTTAATGTTATTTCTGTTTCCAGTGTAGCCATGTCTATTAACACATCAATCATAACACTCAAGAGCAAGCTCTATATTCTTTTAGGATTGATGGCAGAATAGTTAGGCTTCTTGTCAAGCTTATGGAACATGTGATTGCATTTATATTCAGATTCTTCAATTTTCCAAATAATTCCTCCAGTTCACAACTAAAGTTGAATGTCTCTGGACAACCCTATTTTTCACTTGAAGGAAGTTGTCTGTATTTCAAATAATTTCCACAGCTCTCTGAATGTTATTGTTTATATTGCATTTAAACTCCCCCACCCTTTAATACCACCACCCTCTGAGTCTCATTCCATTTTTACTAACTCCAGTTCCCATGTTTTCCTCCAAACCCCAAATAGTCTAGGTAGCCACCGAAAGTGATTGTTCCTACCAGTTTCTTTTCATCACTGCTGCAATTGACCAATTGACAACTGATTGATGGTTATCTTTTCACTTCAACAATGAAAGAAATTACCATCACTATGGCTATGTACAGTAAATGCCTCCGGAGTAAATTACATGATTCTAAAATTCTCCTTAGCTCACTTAGTAAAACATCAACACAAAAAGTTTCTTTCTCTCTCTCTCTGCCTCTTTTCCAGTATTGCAGATTTGGCCTTCCCTGTCAGCACCAGAAAAGAACTTGACAGCTTCTTTAAAAAGAGGAGTATAAAAGAACTCAAATAAGGGATGGCACAAGGCCTGCCTATGGCTTCCATTCTCTGCAGCTATTCTTCGCAAAGGGGGGGAAAAGTAGGCATGTGAGGAAAGATAAGCCATGTCAGAATACCCTGAGAACATTCCCAGTGACCTTGGAGTTTTGCTGTTTTCCCTTAACTATTCTGTGCTGGAAGTGCTTTTGAATTTTTGAACTTTACAAGTCCACGTAGGCTATTCCAAATATGTAGTGTTCAGTCCAGATACTCGTCTGCCTCTGCTCTGTCAATTAAATCACACAGTGCTAATCCACCTTGTCCAGCATTTATATGGTAATGAAAGTTACATCTTAGGAAAATTTAAAAATAAAATATTTGTCTAATTAATGAATTTGTATAGAGCAAATATGTAAATATTTTAAAACAATGCTACATTCTCTCTCTCTATCTCCTTGCAGCTTAAATTTAGGTGCATGTTGAAAGGGTTCTTTGGTCTAGTAAATCAAGTATTATACAGTTATAGGTATTGAGAGATGGAGAACATTTGATTTTTTGAGTTACTCTTGATCCTTTAAGGGAAGAGAAGACTACAACAAAAAGAAAAAGAAAATATGAATCCTAAAATTTCCTAAAATACTAGAATTTATTAAAAAACTTTTTAAAAATTAAAATCACATTTATATTAAATTGATTTAATTAGAATTAATGTGAATGTGGGTTCAAACCACCTCCACCACACTTCACGATGTCTGCTGGTTTTCAACCATACTGTCAGGCACCATTAGTCTTTGAAGTTGGAAGCTGGTTCTCTCGTTCCAACATACTGGAGGAGGAAACTGCAGGCCTTATCGCCTATCAAGAAAATCCTGGTAATGGGTGGAAAGTCGCCTTTTTAATGCAGGCTATCACATGACACTGGACTTCAATACCACACAACTTTACTATAAAATCTGATGCTATATAATCTATAAACTTCCTCAGCCCAGCAGTCTGATCAACTTGTTATGACGACTTAGTATGGAATTGCATAGCTGAAATCTACCATGATGTATTCCTCCTGGTTTCCAAATACCATTCATACCTTTCAAGCTACTACAATTATTTTCACTACCCATTTATCTATGGTGTATATACACAGGACAAATTTTCTTGGCTTGCCTCTCAACTTTTGCCAGTTCCTTGTTCCATTGTCCAGATTCACCTATCTTCATTGAAGCCTCTGGTATGAAAGATTTCCAGAGGGAATGAGCATATCTGATGTTGGAAATAAGAAATAAAAAGGCTCATCTCAAGCATGTTGGATTGTGGGAGGAGCAGGTGCTACAATCCAGAATGGGGCAGCTAGACTGGTGACTTGGAGTGGCCGCCGGGACCACATAACACCAGTCCTGAGAGATCTGCATTGGCTCCCAGTACGTTTCCGAGCACAATTCAAAGTGTTGGCACTGACCTTTAAAGCCCTAAACGGCCTTGGTCCAGTATACCTGAAGGAGTGTCTCCACCCCCATCGTTCAGCCCGGACACTGAGATCCAGCACTGTGGGCCTTCTGGTGGTTTCCTCATTGCAAGAAGTGAGGTTACAGGGAACCAGATAGAGGGCCTTCTCGGTAGTGGCACCCACCCTGTGGAATGCCCTCCCTTCAGATATGAAGGAAATAAGCAGCTATCTTCTTTTTAAAAGACATCTGAAGGCAGCCCTGTTTAGGGAAGTTTTTAATATTTAATGCTGTATTGTTTTTAACACTTGATTGGAAGCTGTCCAGAGTGGCTGGGGAAACTCAGCCAGATGGGCGGGGTATAAATAATAAATTATTATTATTATTATTATTATTATTATTATTATTATTATTACAATGATGAGAGCTGGGGGAGAGGCAGGAGCTGATGGGCTCATAGTCCCAAAGCAAAACAATTCAAACACAAACACTAACAAAGTATCAACATTGTACAATGCACAACAATGGGCACAAAAACTTCCAAAGTATCACAGAACCCAAACATGTTTCACTATTGGTCTTCTGAATGGTCTCCATGTTTAGCATATAAAGCAAATGTGACCTTACAAATAATAAAACAAATTCTAAACACACAAATCAGATGAAACACCCCTAGCTGCAGCTAGGAGTCATGAGGAATGAGCACCAAATCCCTTGATGACCATACCAAGCAACTATTGTACATATATATGGTAAATAACATTTGGGACAGGATAGAGCCTTAAAGCTCAATTGCCACGGGGTCACTCAATGCTACTGTCTAGAAACGACTCTGCACATAAGAACGGAATCACTGTATTATTGTGGCCCTTGCCCCAACCCCCAAAATTGTTCCAGGAGTCAATGGACAATGGAATCAGCAGCTGCTGACGCACTCAGAAGAATCAGTAAGTTCACACTCCACCCCTGAATCTCTCTCTTGAAGCCAGTCATCAACCAGCGTGACCAAAATGTTATCTGTGCCAAAAATGGGTCTGAAGCCAGACTGAAAATGTGGCAGTATAACCTGCTTCATCGAAGAATGTCTGGAGTTGGATGACCACCCACTCCCTCAAGAACCTTGGTCCAAAAATGGATCTTGTCAGTTGGATCATGGTTATTTAAAAACTCAGGGTACAGGCGGGGGTGCAGCAAAACCCCTTTCAGGGCTGCAGGACGGACCTGACCAATCCCCTCTGACAAGCTCTAATAAGCTATGACAGGCAATGGTCGAGAGGGTAAACTGCACCACTTCAGGCACCAAGTTCACATCCTGCCACTGCATTAACTCAAATTGATCTCAAACAACAGGGTCAGATAGTCCTCCAGACACTTCCCAAACTGTACTAATAGCAGTGCCAAGATTGGGATAAGTAGGGATGAGTGATTCCGTCAGTTTGGTTTCTCTCAGCCCCCCCCCCCCCCATCTTAAATTCAGTTCTCCATATTTCCACATCGGCTTCTGGCTTTCTTATTTTACTGCCCTGGGAGAAATGGGAAGGTGCCATCCCTGCCCTCCCTCGGCCAAAGCCTCACTTACTGGGGTTGTGCACTGGAAGCTGCCACCACGAGAAACTAGTTGTCAGGGCTGCCTCAAGTCTCAGCTCACAAAAGACCAACGCCTTTCTTTTCTTATATACAAAAGTGTTTATTGCAGTTCATTGTTTGCTTCAGATCCGAGGCGCGCAGCCCTACGTCTGCTAGGCTTAGACCGCTGAAGTCCCTTCTGAATCTGTCCCTCCCCTGCACCAGTTTAAGAGGCTTGCGCTGCTCCACCTCTTTCTCTCTTTCCTTTTCCGCAGGGTCTTTCTGCCCGCTGGGGTTTCGCCCCTCCTGGATTCCTCCGACGCGGAATCAGACTGCTCTTGCCCCCTCCTGCGGGCTTTGGGACCTGGCCCCTCCTCCGGGCTCCCTGTACTTCCGCGCGCCTCTACATTTGAACTTGGCGCGCGCCCCCAACCTCTAACTTTCCTTTTGACAGCTACGCTACTCCCTTCACTACTCCCCTCCCCTTCCGGGAGGGTGGCTTGCTCCGACCTCCCTCCTTTCTCTACTGCCGGAGCCGCCTCCCCTGATACACTGGAACCTCCACCCCCTTCGCTGCACTCTGGCGGGGAGGCTGGTCCTGACGCCCAGCTGCCACTTTGGGATCCCCCGCTGGCCCCCTGCTCCTGACAAGTCCCCCCTGGGGCTCCCCTGGCCTTGATCACCGGCGCCCCCTTCTGGGAATCCTCTGATTCGCTGGAAAGACTCATGGAATCTCTAGAGTCATTGTCATCCTCTTCCTCGCTGTCCTGGGATTCATCCCCATCGCTCTCCATCTCCTGCCTACCCTGTGCCTCTGTCCCTGAACCCCTGACACTAGTGGTGGCGATTCTGCTGCCTGAGGTGGGTGCTCCAGTCCACCTCATAGGCGGGCCAGCTCTGAACCTATGTTACAATGGACATTTTAACCGATTTGCCTGTGGACACAGTACATCAAAATGCACATTTTGATATGATTCTTAAAATACATATTTTGATAAACTGACAGATTCCCAGTGTATACAACGCATACAAGATGGTATTTCAAGCTTCTTAAAGCATCAAACAATATCAAGCAATATCTAGGAGGAATGGACCCAGCTGATGGACAGTCCAGCATAACTGAGCTTCCATTTATGTGCTTGCACATCTAAGAAATGTGGCTGAACAGCTGTAATTGTATTTCATTCTGAATGTACATCCAGAATCTAGTGGAGCAATTTTCTCTGAAAAGCGTTTCTCCTGCATTAATAGCTGAAGACTGATCAAGTAGTAAAGTGGGTTTTGAAGTTTTATCCCTTTACAATTTTCAGCAGAACAAATCACTTAGAAATTTCAAATTTCATTAATTAAATATGTGAGCAAGGACAACTACACAATGGCTGAGGTTTAATACAAGTCACACATCTCCTTCAGATTGAGGACAAACTATAAGCACGTCTATAATTTTTCTTCTTTGGATTCTGAGTGGAAAATGGAACATGTTAAGGCAACAGATTAAATAAATGGTTCTGGAATGAGAAATATATTCCTCTTCTGCAGCAGTGTATAAAAAGCACAAGAATCTAGAAGGTTTATGATTCTGTTTATGATAGAAAGTCTCATCAACTTTGGTTCTTGTTATTTGTTTACTATGAAAATACAATAAAAGTTAAATCAAGGTTTGTACAGTCCTTAACTATTATTTAACATAAAATGATGATTATCATTTATTTATTTTATTTCTGTCCTAGTTTTCCTCCTAAAGGAGCCCAGGGTGGTTCTACAATATCATGAATGTAGTCCGTACATAATAGTTTTATTTGTTGTAGTTGGCATCGGTCTGTTTTGAGAGACAATGGAGTAAGCCTCTGGGAGTGAAGTTCAACAGCTGCATTAAAGGTAAAGGTAAAAGGGACCCATGTCCATTAGGTCCAGTCATGACCGACTCTGGGGTTGCGGCGCTCATCTCGCTTTATTGGCTGAGGGAGCTGGAGCACAGCTTCTGGGTCATGTGGCCAGCATGAGTAAGTCGCTTCTGGCGAACCAGAGCAGCACACGGACACGCTGTTTACCTTCCCGCCGGAGTGGTACCTATTTATCTACTTGTACTTTGAGGTGCTTTCGAACTGCTAGGTTGGCAGGAGCAGGGACCAAACAACGGGAGCTCACCCCGTTGCAGGGATTCAAACGGCTGACCTTCTGATCAGCAAGTCCTAGGCTCTGTGGTTTAACCCACAGTGCCACCCGCGTCACCAAAGTGACCACCACCCTGGGGCACAAGCCTGGGCAGTGTGCATGTAGCTCCTAAGCTGCTCAGACAACAAGATGCCCCCCTTCTTGCCCTCACTCATGTGGACCAAAGGAAAGCAGAGCAATACATTTGGCACCAGTTTGGTTGCAGCAGTTGCCAGAAGGAGGCATACAAAGTACCACCCAAACATCTTAGGGACTACACTCCAAATTTGTGTACGGTTTACTCCTTAGCCCTTTTTACTCCCGAAGATATTCTGCAAGGCAGCGAAGGTTTAGGATCAGAGTTTTCCTTCTCTTAGATGAGCTACCTTCCCAGGGAGACAAGCCCCATCTGCCCATGATGAAGACACCTAAAACACCAACAACATCAGGAGTCCAACAACATCAGTAGGGCCACAATTTAGCCAGCCCTGCTTTGTGGAAAAGAGAGACAGTGAAACAGGCAAAGACCACCCCAGGGCCTGCTGAGGATGGACGCATGTATGTCGCCCACTACAGGATAATCTATCAGCAAATGTTCTGGGGAAATTTTACTCTATTTATTTATTCAATTTCTATCAACTGAGGATCACAGGGCGGTTTACAATATAAAAAACCAACAAAAATACATAACATAGTAACTAACAAAAATAACTACTCCCATCTCCAACAGTTTAAAAGGCCATAGACTGTTTAATTAGCCAAAGGAAAGGATTCTGATAACATTTTCATATTTTTAAAAAATGTTTTAAAAAGTTGTAATTTAACGACAATCCACAATGGAAGGTTTATATCCTGAAAGGCAAGATATAAATAATTGTGAGATTATTAAAAAAAAATCCAATATCATAATGCCATTATAGAAATCTATGATAACTTGGAATATTGCTTAGTTCTAATTGCCACAGCTCAGCCAATGAACAACTCCCCTAGAAGAAATGTTACATTTGGAGCTTTCTATTATTATTTTTTCAAGGTGAGTTGTTGGGAGGGGCAATGACAGAGTTGTACAAAGTTATGCACGATGTTTAGAAACACTAGTGCCCAGGGTTATCCAAGGAAGCAAAATGCTGGAGGATTCAGGTCAGGCAAAAGGGAGTACATCTTTTCAAAGTGCATAGTAAAACTGTGGAATTTGCTCTTAGAAGAGGTAATGATGCCCACCATCATTGGCTTTAAAAGATTAGACAGATTCACGGAGGAAATTCATGAAAATATCAAGGTTATGCATTCAAAAAGCTAAAGTAATGATGTATCAAATAAGCAAATGAGTGTCATATCATAGCACAAATGTTCAATTTCTGGGAGCCATAGCCATGCTGCTATGGTTACCCAACAGCCTTCTAGAACTGGTGATGTCATAAAGATGTTCCTATAAAGGATTCAGTTTGCTATTGCCATACAAGCCACACTAGCTGGTAAATGTGGCCAAATGTGGTCAACAAAATCCATTTTTTAAGAGCATAGAAGCCAAGCACTGGCTAAGAGTCAGTGTCCTTCCTTTCTAAGACTTTTATTTTTCTACTCTTTATTTTGGGGAATGAGTGAAGAGAGGGTTGTAAGTTGTGCAGATGCTATAGAAGAAGATGCAAATGCTGCTGGAGAAGAGCACACTTCTAGGTGTTTCCAAGCCTCAGCCTTGTGTTGCTGCATCCCTAGAAGGTATGAATGGTTGTTTTTTTCCACACAGCGGCTGATTTGTTGGAAGACAAAGTTTAGAGATGGCATTTCCCAGATAACAGAACCAAGAAATGTTTAGAGAGCCATGAATTCAGGAGTGTCAGCTTGGCCCCGCAACCATGGGTGTCCGGGGCTGTGGGTGCCATGCAGTGTGAATGGCCCTTGCCCCGAAATCTGTGGGTGCCCAGCCCCCTCATGGGGAATTTTGTGGGTGCTCGGGCACCCTGGGCCCCAGGGAATAAGCACCTATGCATGAATGTAACAGTCTATAACAGAGCTTTCCAAACTTCCCATGTTGGTGACATGCATCATTTCGCGACACACTAATTCAGTTTTACTAGCAAACCAGAGGTTAAACTAACCCCTTTCCAGTCCCAGAAGGAGTGCGGGGAGTGTTCACACAATAGACCTACACACTGCAGCCAACATCTTAACGTGTTCTGACACCCAGTTTGGAAAGCTCTGGTCTTTGTTAAGCACTTACAAATTCTTACAAATTTATAATTAGGCACACTGGTTGAGGTCACTGTTAGGCTGTTATGATATTAGGATACAGGGCTGAGAAGAGATCCTCATTTCAGTCCCTATTCATATCTTGTATGTTGACAGGCGGTTGTACTTACCAGGGAGGAGACCCAAGGACAGAAAAAAGAAAAACGAGAAAAAGAATTATCCTGAAGATCTATCCTGTGATGTCACCATGTTTGAGCAAAGACAGCAGAACATGGGCCAAGACTATTGGAAGATGACACCTGCAGGTGACGTGGGTGTACAAACAGAGGCTATCAAGCCAGCTTTGGCAGTATGTACCCAGCCCTATGACAGAAAAATTCAAGATCCCCATATACCTGTGCCTTTAAGTGATATATTTTTGGAAGAAAAGCAAGGAGAATGTGATGAAAAAACAAGTGCAAATACTTTCCAAACGCCACAACAAAAGGAGGGATCAGATAATATGAGTGTATTATATTTGGAAAAGGTAAAGAAAAAGGTAGTGGGTGCAAAATTAGAGGGTGATCCCTCTGAAGAAGGGAAGGAGTATCTAATTATGGCAGCTGAAGAAAGCAGACAACATAGAAAATCTGAATTGCTGAGTGCAGTGCTCCAAGAAGTAACCGATGAAAAGGAACAACAAAAAGGAAGAGGTCATACAGGGATTATATTGGAAGGTTTGCCCTGTAAGAAGGACCAGAAGCGGAGTCACCAAGATGTGCCATTTCAGGAGCTGCAGCAGGCTAGAGAACTAGAACCAAACAGTACAACGACTGCCAGTGAAAACAAAGCTCAAGAGGAACAAAACACAAGTATTGATTCCAAGGGCGCAACTTCTTTGCAGGAACTGTTCAACCAACCAGCTGTACCATGCAATGAGGAACAGCAGGTTGGGAGGCAACAACAACATGGTATGGGTATCACCCATAACATGGAGAAACCAGTGTTCTGGAGTCAAATAAATCCTGTATCTAAAGGAGATGTTCACAAGGAGGAGCAGGCTTACAAAGATAACACAAACCAGGAGGTACAGCAGCCTGTGGAACAAAAATACCCAGATATTTTGTCTACCATGTGTGGAAATGATGAACAAGAACAGCCAGAAGTACAACAGCTTTTAGATTTTGTAAGAGAAACCTCCTCCAATGAAATAAACTTGTTTGACCAAGAAGACCAACTGCCTATTTTACCCAAAGCTATGAGCTTTCCATTGGAGGACACAACCTGTGAGAAGGTACAGGAAGACACACAAGCTTTCGGAAGCTCAACATTAGAGAGCTTTCTCAGCATGTCAGAAGATCATCAGTATGTTCCCCACCAGAAGGATCTACAAGCTGTTGCAAAAGAAAACGTAACTACATTGCCCCTGGGTGTAGCTTGCACAATGGATCTGCAACAACTAGCATATATAAACAGTTTGCCTCAGGATGTTGTTACTCATGTTGCAAAGCAAAAACACTCAGATGCACAGCAGCTTCTTTTACTGGAACAAATTAGCACACACCATGATGAAAAGGAAATGCAAGAAGGTCTAGATTATGCACATTCCGGATGTAAGGGCACTGCCTATACTGAAGAACAGGAGAAGCAAAAGCTCAGTGCATCAGAACATACAACTACACTTCCTGACAACCTAAGCTATGAGAAAGAACAGCAAAGAAAATTGGACTGTGGAGATTCTGGGTCTGAGGGCCCCTATGACAAGGAGGACCAGGACCATCAGGGTACTCTTTACTTAGAAGTGCAACGGCCTCTAGGACTTGCAAAGCTGAGCTCTTTGCCTCTGAGTGGAACCTCTGAAGAACTGTGTGTAAGAAAGGACAACCTATACACTGGCATTCTTGAAATACCCTCCCTGAATGAAGAGCAAGAAGCTGAGGACGATGAGAGCAAGGTGCATATGCTTGCTTCCTCCAAAGACAATGCAATAGCGCAGGAACAAGAAGCACAACCACTTCCTATGCTCCCACAGGCAGGATGCAACACAGAAGGGGAGCAACTGGAGACATGGCATATCCAGAAGACAACATCCATACCGTATGAGGAGCAGCAGGAAAGGGAACAACTGAACCTGGGCATGACCTGTGAGGAGCATCAGAAGAAGGGAAAATGGGGTCTGTCAAGCACCACATTCCCTTCTACTACTAAGGAGGATGAGGGGCATATATAAGGTGATCATTTCCTTCATCTGAGGCAAAATCCTCAAAATTACTACTTTTGCTGTCTCAGAAACTACCTCCACTGAAATATGAAAGCTGAAGAGATATTACTTCTTTTTAAGTTTTGCACAAAGGTACAGTTTATATGTAGATTAAGTCAAAAAGTAAACAAAATTGAAAATAATTGCTGTGGTGATGACTATTTGTTGAGCCCATTTGTTTCATAGTGTTTTGTTTGTTTGTTTAGTCGTTTAGTGGTGTCCGACTCTTCGTGACCCCATGGACCAGAGCACGCCAGGCACTCCTGTCTTCTACTGCCTCCCGCAGTTTGGTCAGGCTCATGTTTGTAGCTTCGAGAACACTGTCCAACCATCTCGTCCTCTGTCGTCCCCTTCTCCTTGTGCCCTCCATCTTTCCCAACATCAGGGTCTTTTCCAGGGAGTCTTCTCTTCTCATGAGGTGGCCAAAGTATTGGAGCCTCAGCTTCAGGATCTGTCCTTCCAGTGAGCACTCAGGGCTGATTTCCTTCAGAATGGATACATTTGATCTTCTTGCAGTCCATGGGACTCTCGAGAGTCTCCTCCAGCACCATAATTCAAAAGCATCAATTCTTCGGCGATCAGCCTTCTTTATGGTCCAGCTCTCACTTCCATAAATCACTACTGGGAAAACCATGGCTTTAACTATACGGACCTTTGTTGGCAAGGTGATGTCTCTGCTTTGAAACTACAACGTTTCAAGGGAACTAAATGTTAAAAGGATCTGGATCAGATCAGTGGGAAGTTTTTGGAATACAGGTATGGAGTTTTTACTCAGAGGCAGTAACTAATGAGAAAAGCTACAAACCCATAATACTACTAGATTTTAGCATACTAATGTTAAGAATGATGACCAATCCACTTGCTACATAGTTCCAATGTGTTAGACAGTTTGGTGAAGGAGTAAACATGGATCCCATCTGAAGACTGTGACACTGGAAAGCCACAGCCAGTTGTAGCTTTCCAGAAATTCTGTGCATAATGAAAAATCTACATATAAAATTGTCATGTGCTATGATTAGATACAGGATGAATCCCCCCCCTACTGTTTGCAGATAGCTTTGCTTGAACTATTTACCCAGAAGTATGAACTAAGTCAAATTATTTTTTGGGTTTTCTGATACTCTCCCCAAGGACATAGAGACTTCTTCTATGTCTTAGTGCAGTGGTTCCCAATTAGCTAATTAGTGAGGACCCCCAATTTTTCAAAAGCCAAGTCATGGGCAGCCTGCTTATGAAAATTTTGATAACTCTATGCTAGTTACCTCTGCAAAGCAATTTTTTGAACAAAATGTAGTGTAGCCCCTAATAAGCAAAGGATTTTAAGTATACTAAAAAACAGAGTAGGGCTGAGTGATATCTGGTTTTCAACATTATGATATATCAGCAGCTAAACACCGCAATATTCTGATATATCACTATATCTGAAATTAGAGATCAGGAGCGGGGATGAGGGAAGAAGCAGCTAAGGAGATCGGATGGGTGGTAGGAGAGGAAGTGGAGTCACCTCCACCACATGGTTTGACTGGGAGGGGTGAGGGTCAGTGGCAAAGCTGCACACTCTGGCACCGGGGGCAGAGAGCAGCGGGGACATGACTGGTGCACATCCCAGGGGGCGTGGCATATTGCCCGCGAGGGCATGATGTGAATCCCAGGGGTGTGGCGCGCCGCCCGCGGGGGGGTGGCCTGCATCCTGGGGGCGTGGTGACCTCCCGCAGGGGCATGGCACCCAGCGCGGTGGGGGGGTCTCCTGGCCTCCCACCCCACCCCGTCTTTTATTTTGCCTGTCCTGTCCTGTATTTTGTCCAACCAAAGGTGGCAACCCTAGCCAGTCCATATCTCACAGGAATGTTGTGAGGATAAAAAGGAGTGGGTCACACATGCTGTCTTGGGCTCCTTGGAGTTAAAACAGGATATAGATGAAAATGCTACTACTAAATTATCACAAAAGTCAGTAAAAGCCCAAGGAATCAGGATGTGAATGTTTAATGAAATTTTGTCATGAGAACAAAATTAATTTGGTTTGCACACATGACTCGACACCCTTATACGAAAGATGTGTTCGGTTTAAATCAAGTTGAATAAAAAATATTTAAAGTATGCACAACTAAAACAGCTCCTGCTGGGTTAATAGAGTTTAAAAGAACTGCTATGAGAGTGCCTAGAATAAGAATAAAATGCATCTGTTCATAAATAAGTAGAATCCATTTCACACTTTATCCCTGGAGACAAGAAGTTATGAGCTCAAGATTTGTTTCTCCTTTATTTGAAATAGCTCATGCAGTTTGGATTTTGGAAAATAACAACAACATTTGTACGACTTCGTTTCATATTTACACCTGCCAGGTATTTGACTACAGGCTTATTTGATTTCTTTGGGAAGATTTTCACTCCCCTGGTGTGCGAGTGAAGCAATAGCAAGATTGTGAAATTTACAAGTATCACATAATGTGTTTATTATGGCTATTCCTCTGTCACGGCAGCCGAGGAACCCCTTTGGGGCTAGATAAAAAGTTTGCCAAAAATAAAATTCAAATATCCTTTGAATCAAAACAAGATAAAAAGAAGATCTACGCCATCACTGTCAATGCTGCCACTTCCAAAACATATGCTCCAATAAAACATGAAAGCTTTGGGGGCCTGCTTTTTGCAAGCTTCAGTAGCTTGCGCTTCCTTCCCCTCTCCCCCCCATGATCTATTATTAAAATGCATCGCCTGAATTTGCGTACTAAATGGCATGCTACACATTCTCAATGATATCCAGTTTATTTAAAGGAGCATTATCATCTTCAAACAACTTATTAGAGAAGACAGATTTCTTTATCCAATGCAGTCATTTTTTGTGCTATTGTTCATAAACAAGACACCAGATATAAGGACATCCAGCAGAATGTCTGACAATATACAGCAATAATCAAACGAATACAAAAGGGAGGCACAACTGCCAGAAAACACTCAGGTGCCAGGAAATCACCCCACCACCACCACCCTCTACTCACCCACTAGCTGAGAGCAATCCCTTCCAATGCTCAGAGTCCTCACCACAACTCAGTAAGGGGGAACCATAACCTGGGAAGGCTTGGAACTAGCTGAAGGCTTTTATTTCATTGTGATCTTCAGGTGTTGTGTGCCTGGATCAGAAAATAAACTGGGGTAGGCTTGCCCTTTCCTACCATGTTCCACACACGAACCTTTTTAAACAGCTCTGTTTGTACCCCAAAAGAGATGAAACATTATGAATAGCTAAAAGTGTGTTAAAGGCTTTTAAAATATAGATGTGGATAAGTACTTAGTTCACATGAAGACCCATTAAATGAATAAATACATCTAGCACTCTTTCAGATCTCCTAGTCTGCACAATGGCACAATTACTAGTTGTTATTATTGTATCTTCTGTGGAGAATATTTAAATACATAACTCTCCTTTATGTGTAGATATCGCTCCTAAAAAAACCATCTTGATGGTTGATCAAGAACACACCCTTAACTGATATAAGCTATAACTGAACAATAAAGGTGTGTGTGTGTGTGTGTGTGTGTGTGTGTGTGTTAAAAAGAACAGATCCTTGACCACATCATCCATGATTTGGGTTTGAGTCCAACCACCCCAGGGCTATTTTCTTTATGCCTGCTCCTCAATTACACATTCCCTTTCGCTTGAGAAGCTGGAAACACGTACAAAACTTGTTTTTGTCACAGCAGCATCACTGCATGGACAGGGGGAGCGCTGACAAGATCACAGACACTTGGGCCACCATACTACATAAGAAGAGACTGCTGGATCACGCTAATGACCCATCTTGTCCAGCATCCTGTTATCACAGAGGCCATCCAGATGTCTGGGAAGATGCCTCCAAGCAGGATCTGAGCACAAAAGCACTCTCCCCTCCCCAGCAACTGGTATTCAGAAGCACACTGCCTCCAACCAGAGACAGAGTGGAGCCATCATCATTAGTGGTCACTAATTTGTTAGTGGTCCATGAATTGTTGGTGGCCGTGTTGGTGGCCATCACTCTTGTGGGAACAAATTCCATTTGTGCTGTGTGAAGAAATACTTTCTTTTTTCTGTCCTGAACCTTCCAACATTCAGCTTCACTGTTGTCTCCCAGTTCTAGTGTTATGAGAGACAGAGAAATGATTTTATAAAACTCTGTTATGTCTCCTCTTTTCCTTGCCCCAAATATTGTAAACTTTTCTCATACAGGAGTTGTTCTACCCTCTTGATCATTTTGGTTTCTGCTTAATCCTGTAAGCAACTGTCTCATTTGGGTTTCTACTTAGTCTTGTAAGCAACTGCCTCATGGTAGCAAGTGTCTCTCCCCCTGAATAAGGAACCGATTTACAATTCAAAAATTAGGGACAATCCAGAGTTTGGAAGAAGTCTGTTTATAGGAACATAGGAAACTGCCCGGCAGTGGCTCTCCAGCATTTTACATAGGAATCATTCCCATCTTTACCCGGAAATCCCAGGGATTCAAACCAAGCCTTTCCGTATCTCAGTGGTGCTCCATTACTGAGCTAGAGTCCTCCTGTTTGCAGACTCTCAAGTTTGAAAATGAGACCTTCCCCCACATCTTACTTTGTACAGGCGATTCTGCATTTGTGAGAGCTGTCTCCCTTTCCCCACTCTCATTTCTTAAATTCCACAAATATAAAGCTAACTCAACTGTACCATGTACCTGGATTGCACCCAGTCGACTACAACAAATGCTCTCCTTTCAGAAGCCTCATTACCTGAAGAGAAACTACTCCCATGTCAATTAATTTTCTCAGACATGATCAAATAAAGTGAGCCCCAACATTTTTGGGGTGAGCTTCTTCCTTCCTTCCTTGTTAAAGATAGCAATATGCTATAAACTCTGTCCACTGAGATAGGAACTTTGTGTTATTGCTACCTGTCTAATCCATATATTTCCCAAAACATTTGTGGTACTAACAGATAGCCAGGCAATTGCAACCCACCCCCCACCCACTTCTTTCCATGCCTCCCACCACTGAACCCTAGGGAACCAGGAATTTGACAATGGGTGTTTGATGAATCACAGTTGCATCAAAAGAGGTAAAAGAACATTTTAAAATGTTGGTATTAGTTCCTAAGCTACTAAGGGGATATGGGGGGGGGGGGGATAATACTTGGAGAAAAAATATCAAGGCCTTAAAGAGCAATTCCTGGTACCTTCCATGAGACAGAAATTGGAGACTTACATTTATACACACTTAATAAATAAGTAGAACATTATTGGTTTATTACTTTCACATAGCTGTTCCAAATGTTGCCCTGTGCTCCAGTTAGACAATAATGCAGATTGCAGAAAGATTTCTTTTCGGCAAGCTAAATGTTATCCAAAATACTTAGAAAATCCATTCTATTAAAGAAATGCAGCACTTCAGGAAAAAGCACAGTATTTAAATGCCTCACTTAATTTTATCACATTCAAATCAGAAATGAGTTGAGTTAATCATATGTCCGACTTTTGTTCCCTTCAGGCAAAAGCAGAAAGATTTCTATTCTGGCATAAGCACTAACATTCGCAAGGCATTTGGTGTTACCTTAGGAGGAGTGAAAATTAAAAGCTACCAGCATCCTGGGGTGGTGGTGTCACAAATAACCTTGAATATGGAAGTACCTATGAACGCCCTGATAGCATCAAGAGTACAAATCGTCCTAAATGCACCTTAAAAGTCCCATCTGGAGGTGCCCACAGACCCTCTTGATCAGGGGTAGGCAACCTAAGGCCCAGGGGCTGGATGCGGACCAATCGCCTTCTCATTCCGGCCCCACGGACAGTCCGGGAATCAGAGTGTTTTTACATGAGTAGAATATGTCCATTTATTTAAAATGCATCTCTGGGTTATTTGTGGGGCCTGCCTGGTGTTTTTAAACAAGTAGAATGTGTGCTTTTATTTAAAATGCATCTCTGGGTTATTTGTGGGGCATAGGAATTCATTCATATTTTTTTCCAAAATATAGTCCGGCCCACCACATGGTCTGAGGGACGGTGGACTGGCCCACAGCTGAAAAAGGTTGCTGACCCCTGCTCTTGATGAACTGTAATTCAGCAGTTTCACACTGAAGTTCCCCTTTGAAGTTCCTTCATTCAAAGATGGTGACTTAAAGGTAATTTGAAGAGTAACCTGAGAGTCTGAAATGTCCCCTAGCTGGTTTTTAGCTAGTTTTGCCATTTCTGATGCCAGATTTGGATCAGTTGATTTTGTGTGTGTACAGACTGGCCTGTTTGTCCTATTTGGAATGCAGAAGGGCATTGCAGGCAGATATTGGCATACATCACAGTGGAAGAGGAGTAGGCGAATGAACCTGATTTCTGGATGATATCACTAGACCCTTTAATAGTGTCTGTATCTCGCAATGCAATTCAAGGACTGCCATATGAATTGACCCAGACCCTGGAATCATCATCTGAGACCCTTCTTTGTCTGCCTCCTCCACGAGAGGTCTGAATGGTGGCAACACCAGAATGGGCCTTTTCTGCAGTGGCTCTTCATTGTGGAATGTTTTCCCTAGGGAGGCTCACCTGGTGCCTTTGTTATATATCTTAAGGTGCCAAGCAAAAACATTCCTCATTCCCCTGGCCTTTGGCTAATAAACAATCTACAGCTTTTTAAACTGGGGGTGTTGTTGTTTGTTACTGTGTTATGTATTTTTGTGTTTTTATATTGTAAGCCACCTTATGATCCTCAAATGAAGGACAGTATAGAAATTTAATAAGAATAAGAATGTAGGTGGTTGTTGCTGGTGAATAGATGTTTTAGGTTTGGTTTGGGGGCTGTTTGTAAGCTAGTACAGGTTTTCCATCCAAGACCCGTGAAAGGGTCATTATCCAGTATGGACTATACATCAATGATTAAGTTTGAGTGGCTTTAACTGGGAGCTGTAAGTGACAAGTGGTGGTCTGTCATTAAGTCTTCTGACTCTGTTCCTTAGATCAGGCATGTTCAACAGGTAGGTCATGATCTACCAGTAGATCACTGGACATCTGCGGTAGATCACTGGTAGATCATTGGCTCCCCCCAAAGAAGCTGAACAACTGTGGCTCCCATAAAAATGCTCAACATTTTACCTCCTCCCTGAAAAAACTCAACAACTTTGACCCAACCCCCCCAAAAGGGGGTAGATCGCAGTCTCTTGGGAGTTGGCCACCCCTGCTGTAGATTAATCCTTGGCACCAGTTGGGCATTGTTGATTTTTCCCACTTCATTAGATAGATAATATAATCTAAAGAATGGCTCATGTAAAATTTTAAACTGTGAGTCTCTGTCTGATGAGTCTTTAAAGATGCAGTTCTATCATAGCACTTGTCAGTAAAGAATACATTTTATTGTGTGTCCTGGGTAAACAATGGAAGCATGTAGGTATGTGTAACAACAGCTTTGCTATATAAGATGATGCTTATACATCCATTATCTAAGTGCAGTAGTAATGAGAAAGTGAACCTCTTATGTGGACTAGTCCAGGCAAAGGTAGATAGGCTGAATTTTTTCAAAATACTGATGGAACTGCCCAAGTTTCTCCTGTCTGTCATTCCAGATGATAAAAGAAATCATAAATATAACTCAGGTAGAGAAGAGGGTTCTGGGGATAGGAACTGAGAAAGCATTGTGATGCAGAAAAATGCAAAAACAAAACAATTGGTATCAGCATTAGCTTTTGTCATTGATCCACAAGCACAAAAATTATTACACTCCAATAAGCAACCAACTGTTCTACTAAATATTTTTTTAAACCTATGTTTATATATGTAGTTATAGAAGCTCATTATTGAATGTGTAAACTTTAAAACAACACTTTCTTACCCATAACCTACTGGACACATGGTAGTTTACACAGAGCTCGTTCAATAGAGGGGGGAAGCCCCACATGCAGTTTGGGGTGTGTGATGAGTGGCTCCAAAAATTGAAATTAATGGATAAGGCCTTCTCTATGTGCACCTAAGCATCCATGTTAACAAAGAGCTAAACTGAGAAGCTGGTTTCTTGTGGGGGCTTTCACACACTTTAAAGTGTGCCTCCCTAAATAGATTATTAACCAAACCATGTTAAACCTCATCAGGTAGAACAAACAGAATATTATATAAGGCAGCAAATGGAATAACAGGGGACTGTTGCTCCTTTGCGTCTTTATGTACATAATATCCTCCAAGTTGTATGTGGTAAGGCATTACCCATTCATTAATTGCACAGTTTTCTGTGCAATTATTGTACATAATATTATATTATACATAATATAATACATTATACATATTATACATAAATTATTGTATAAATCGTTTTTCAAAAATATGCTCTTCTACTTCCTTTAGGAAATACATGGAAGTGTTGTATCATCTCTTACTGCTTCTTATGAAAGTCTGAAGTCGTGTCTCAGGGATTCTTTTGAGTTAGCCAGACAAGGCTGGGCTGATTATGGTTCAGGCAACCAAAAAGTAGAGAATGTGCCTTTAAAAGTGGATTATAAATCTGTTAAATAACTAAAATGTATGGTGAAATTTAGTGATGACAAATTTTGCCAAAAGAATGCCTCCAAAAGATGGTGCATTAAGAGGCAGTTCAATGACTTTGGTGTTGTTTGTCTAAGGCAAGGGCCAACTCCCAAGACTGCAATCTGCTCACAGAGTTAAAAACTGGCAGTGATCTAGTCGAAGTTGTTGAGCTTTTTTTAGGGAGCCAAAGTTGTTGAGCTTTGAGAATCATTGATCTACCAGTGATCTACCACAGATGTCCAGTGATCTGGTAGGTAACAATCTACCTGTTGGACGTGCCTGGTCTAAGGCAAAAAGTAGCTTAAGGGCAGCAGTAGCAACACAGCCACACAAATGACCTATAAATAAGACAACTCAAATGAAGTCCAGGTTGACATGATGCACAATGCTGTGTTAAGACACACCTACATCACTGTATGCTGACCAACAGCCCGTTCAGTTGTACCCAGGCTAAAGAGTGGCATGGAACTGAACATTTAAACATGTCATTCTAGTATAATTTTGAATTTCCTTTTGGGCAAAAGTGAATAAAATTAAAAGAAAAAAACATTTCAACTGACAATTTAAATATGACTTCAAATCTTACACAGCTGCTGCTAGTGAGCATCCTCAATACATGTATCCTGTCATTAGGGAAATCAGAAGTCCCTTCTAAATACCCTTCCTGTCTGGTTGTTTATCAGCTCAGACATTACATTCTTTTGTAAACACATTGCAGAAATGCTATAGGGAAAAGCAAATGGCAAGAAGCAATTTCGGTTGTGTGTAATCAATACACACAGAGCTTTATTTTTATGTCAAATTCATCTGCACTACTTGATATATTTAAAGACAAAGGGGAATAGTTTCACAGGGCAATTTTTGAGAGCATTTAGCGTTTGGTAGGAAAAGAACTAGGTAAACGGCTAAGGGGAAGAGGTGGGGGGTCGAATGCTTCAGTTCCCACATCTGAAAAGCTAGCACTAGAAATTTGGAGCAGATTGATCTAGCCCTAAAAGTAAGCATAATAAGGATGAAAAGAAATATTTAGTCCTAATATTAACTATTTCACAGAAGGAAATTCAACAAAGAGGTGCTTGGGACAGAAGGGAAGGTCCTTCTTTGTATCTCACACCATAGACTCTGTAACTCACAGCTGACCAGAACAATAAGCCCATCCACAGCAAGCTGTGAAAAGCTAAAAAGAGACCTCCCCGTGCTCATCTTAAAAAAAAAAAAAAAAAAAATCTGCATCCAGATTCACCATCTGCTAGGCCCTCCACAGAGTTAACGTATCTCTGGGCATTTGAGACATACGGGGGGGGTGGCGGGGGGCGGGGGGGGGGAGGGACACACAAGTCCCCATGCACATTGCAATGCCAGAGGTCCTTGGGGGAAAATGGGGTAGCCATAGGGCCAGGAGAGGAAGCCGGCACACAACATACATTAGTAACCTCTTCACTCATTTTTGTGCATAAACTCGGGGAGGTTAAAAGAAGGTAAAATGCTGGATTCTCCCTCACTCCTTTAATATACGTGTGCAGTGTAGTGACAATGATAATCTTTGTAACTAATGATGAATAAATTCAAAGGATCATAGTTATTTCAAATTAAATTTCCCCGGAATAAAAACACGTGTACAGTTCTGCACATAGTAACACAACTATTTTACACCAAGGCATAAGTCTAAGGGTGCTTTTGCAAGGCAATTTATCGTGGACTCGGTGCTGGTCATGCATGCAAGTTTCGCATAGAGTCCACTTGACAACGTCTTCTTCAGATGCAGTGTCATATTATTTTCCCACTAAATCAGATACACTATTACCATTTCCACGGAAGATCCAGGTATTGGTTTTTTTAACCCAGCAGAAATGATAAATCTGGATAAAATAGAGAGAAGAAATGGGGTAGCATTTTGATGAGCACGACATTGTGGAAGTGCCCTACATGAAATCCATCCATTACAATCTCAAAACCAGTTCCTGGCTTGTTATATTACCTGTTCAGACTTGTAGCCCATTCTAGGTCCATGACCAAAGCATCACAATAATATTTCTGGGTTTGTCCTAAGGCTACCCAAAAAGTGAAGACTGAAGCGGAGAGGTCACCCACAAAAGAAGGCCAGGCGGCTGTTCTTCAAGCATTCTCTAGAAGAAAAGAGATTTCTGGCAGATGCTTTTTCTGTTTGTCATGCCTGCTAAAATTCTCTCTTCTTTGTTTCACTTTTAAAAATGCGCAATGCTCCTATCCCCCTTTACATGTGGTTACCTTAGACTGAAACAGAGTATGGAACACAGCTTCCCAGGTTAGAGTCCTACACACCACACTGACTCTCTTTTTTTCACAACAGTTTCATTCATGTGAATGAAAACATAAAACAAAAAACAAAAGTGATTGTAATTATGACCCAAATACTTGGAATGCTAGACATGAGTTGATTTTGATCTAATTGACTTTCACAATAAAAGCAAATACTCCAGCCAGACTGGTTTGTGGATTAGACTGTAATGATTTTCCAATCTATTCCAGGTACCTTATTAGTTTCAGTCTATGAGCTATGATTCTATGTCTGTTTTGGGGGTAAAATATACTATGCATTGTAAAAGTCTTTTTGGAGCTAGACAAGTTGACTGCAGTAATAGCTGGAACCTACTGAAACATTGATCTATGTGGAATTAAATGTGCTAAGTAGCTTCTAAATTACACTGCAAACTGATGCAGTCTTAACTTGGTCCTGAAAATCATTATTACATATATCAATAATGATTTCCTATGGGATACAGAAAGGGGGAGAAAGGGTTTTCCAAAGGTGGAAATGACTAGCAGGATATTCCAGGGTTGTCCTGATGAAAGAACAGGTGGAACAATGTCAAGGAATCTCAAGGAAGCTTTGCAAAAGGAAATTCCAGGTTATATGGCAAAATGAGTTATTAAGGGATACAGAATGCTTTTCAAGCATGTAGGGAAGAGGATGTGGGGAAGAAGAGGTAAAATGTAGACTTTACATGGACTGAAACAAGTGGGGGAAGGAAAGGAGGTGGCATAAGTTGTTAAAACAACAACATTTATTCAAGTTGTTCTTGATATTTTCTAGAATAACAGGGAGTGAACTATAAACCCCATGAAGTGCTAGGGTTTAAACTTCTTCCTGTTTTATTTTAATATAGAATAATCTATCTAACACACACAAACTTACTTTTAATGTCTTATTTGTGAATTTGGATTATACTTGATGACTCCCCAAGGAGAAGGAATTTCAAAATTGTGGAGGAGCCCTTGAGAATGGAAGAACCTCCAACGCAGCATAACCTTGATTAAGTCAAAATTTAAGGAAGTCCCTGTTTTCAAATGGGAGAAACTGCCAATATCTCAGTAGCAAAAGATACCAGATTTAATCCACAGCCACTCTAGGTAGGTCTGGGGAAGACTCCTGCCTCAGTCCCCAGAGAGCCACTAACAACACAGAGACGGGGAGCAATCCAAACTCCCTATCCCCCGCCCAGTGAAAAAGGGGGTTGGATTGCTCTGCCAACTGGATGGATGGGCATAACCTTATCAACCAGATGGAGTGAACAGAAGGCATCCTTGATCAATGGAGAGAAGCAATAAGGTGCTCTCTCTGGTACACAGAGGTGAAGCAATTTAGGGTGTGGTGTCCAAATCAAGCACCTGAGTTGTGCTTCAGAGAAAGCAATGCAGGCCAGAAACACTGGTGCTACTGGATATCCTCAGTGTGTTTATATCCAAGCTACTGATACAGACGCCACTTTGAAGCATACACTTAATCTCAGGTGTATGTGTTCAGAGGTGGAGCAGGAGTTCCTAGCTCCTGAGGCGCCCGCCCGCAGGGTGCAGGCACGAGGGGTGGGGTGCAGAGGATTAAAAAGCCTGCTACGGCACCCTCGCCCTTGCTGCTCACATCACCAGAGTGACCCTCTGCATCAGAGCCAAGCAGGGCTGAGCTGAGATGCCTACCTGCCTGTACAGGTAGAAGCCCAGCCAGCCAACACAGCACTTGGCAGGTTTGAAGCAGGTGCCCCCAGCATGGCCCACTACTCCTCTCTGCAGACATTGGTTCATCTGACGTCCAGGATAGGAGTGCCAGGCTGCAGCACACTGGGAGTGTTTGCGTGGGGGCGCCTGGTTTGTGCCCCCTCAAAAACCTGTGCCCAGGGCCATAGCCCCTCTGGCACTGTACATGTCAAATTAATTTAGTATAAGAAACGTGCAGATTAAAACTTGCAGTAATATGAGCCTGACTGTATGCTCTGTGTCCCACTGAAGTCCAATGGTCTTGATCTTTTGCAAACACAATTTAAAGAAATACTATAGTATGATGTATTTGTGGGCAGGATTTGAACTATGAGCAACAGAAGGAATTAGAGGTTATTGTAGTCTTACTATGGTAGAAGAGAGAGAAGAGAGAGTGCAGCAAGGGGGAGAAATAAAAAACGCAATGGAAAACGGGGTGGAAAGTCGACAAAAGAAAAGAAAAAAACATTATGTATTAGAGTGTATATGTGAATTTTTTTAAAGTTTAATAAAATATAACTCAAAAGGGAAGGAAAGAACTTTTGCAAAAAAAACCCTTTATAAGCGTCTTCTAATGTTTGTTTGTTTGTTTTTCAAATGCAGGCTTCTGCTGTCTCTTTCTCATTTCCCTCAGCTTGAGGGCCACTTTCCACTTTCATCTAATGTAAATCAGGAATGGGGAACCTCAGACCCTCCAGGCCTCTCTTTCTGCCCAGGTTACACCCCTTACCAGCCCTCCTTGCGTGTTTTGCCTGGCTGGAATGTGTCCTTCAGACGGGAAAGCGGAAAGTGGCCCTCAAGCTGAAGGAAATAAGAAAGGGAAAGCAGAAACCTGCATTTGAAAAAACAAACATTTGAACAGAGAGCCATATTGTAATCTGCCTCCTAATTTATTTTAAAGATGGAAGGACTTCTCTCAAAGTAGGAAGTTGGGCTAGATGACCTTCTGATACTTCCACATTTTGAAAATGTAATTAATAGTATCTGTCTTTCTAGCGCTCATGGTGGAAGGCAATAAAAATAAAACCAATAACCCATATTTAACAAACATACTATGATTCCATACCACATATCACCGTACAACATACATATCATAATGATACTGTTGACACAAAGTTTTTGTGTCAAAGCACCGTATCAAAAAAACATTTATTATAGAACACCATCAAACCTCTGGTCTGCTATTATTTGTGTTTACTTATAATCAGAACTTTACCAATTGTTTCAGTTATGCTTTTCATCCCACTTACAGAGCCTATATAGTACTACATATAGGGTTTAAAATGTATGTAAAGCATACTGCATTAATTAGTAGTAGCCAGTTGGAAATGGTAGTAATAGCAACAGCAGAAGTAGTAAAATAAATGAGAACATTTAAAAAAACCAGAAATAAATGCTAAAATTCCCTGACCTATCATCAATGTTTAGAGTACAAATTCATTTTAACTAAAGTACTTATTTTTTTTTTTTTAAGGTAAATATGTCAGAATCATCTGCAGGCTGCAACTATCTCAGCTTAGATGACAGCATTTCAAATCATCTCAATTCATCCACGTTATCAATTAAGCAAACATGATGCCATTACCAAACCCAACTGCAAATATTCAGATCCCCCCCCCCCCCAAATCACACTGAAGGTTATCTCCCTGGTAGCTCTGGAAAAAAAAAATCAGGTGACAGCCATTTCCCATGATGCTTTAAGGGCTGTCAAGCTGTCCATCAAGTTGTCACCTGACCAATCGTTCCCATGGTTCTTTTAGACTCTCCGTATGACAAATTGAAAGGCGCTATTATCTGCTTGTGGTGAAAAGGAACTGCTTCAGCTTTGATAAGATATCACTAGTCCCAGGTGAGAGGAGGCTGACAGCACATCAAGACAAGACAACACATGGAAACACTGAACACAGGAGCCCCTTGGTTTACAAACATCTGTTGTCATTATTTATTATCCTTCTCCCTGGTTTTAGTTTCAGACTTTGTCCTACGCTGGTTTGATAGAAGGCACTCCATTTTCAGTAGGCAAATCTGAACTGCTGCTCTTACCACAGCTACTGGGTGCTTAAAACAGGTAAAAAACAACAGCCATTATAGCTACCTACCTTACTTGATACAACTTGTGCTTGAAATGTTCTGGGAGTCTCATGGTGAATTATTTCAGAAGAAATGAGAAACCCTGAAAGATAGGAAGATTCTTTTTTTTTAGTTGTCTTTAAACTCAACAGTAAATGTTGATATCTGTGTTTATTAGGCAGTCCTTCCTATCCCAGGATTTGTGGTTCCTATCGCTCAGTCTTAGCACGAGCACCCAAATTTATCTTTCAGAGCTCTCAGACCGAAAACAATGTGTTTGTTATTTATTGTGAGGTTGTGACAAGGATAAAATGGAGCTGGTTGCTAACATCCCCACCTTGTGTACAAATCTTTTCTTGCATGCAGTTTCATAATGCCACGGAGGTGTAATATCATTTTGGATAGCTGTGCCAGTCAATGATTAGGGGAAGACAGTTCAATTATTTTGTAAAAGGAAATTGGGGTTAGGAGGCAGATCAAGAGGAATATGGACACCTGAAATATATAGCGAATGACTCATGACAATAAGGTTTCAATAATATGGAAGTTCAAAAGAGGATGAAAACACACACTCCGTAGCATCAAGACACCAGAGACAGGGATTTCATATGACTTTGGGCAATCTCAAGCACAATACTTTTAAATGGAGGCAGTTCACACTTTCAGCTAAGGGATAAGTCATTAAGAGCACAATCAGCACATATACAGCACAATACGGGGGCAAGGGGGGTATTGTTTTTGTTGGTTAGTATGTTATGTATTTTTGTGTTTTTATATTGTAAACCGTCCTGTGATCCTTGGATGAAGGGCTGTATAGAAATTCAAATAAAGAAATAAATAAATAAATAAATAAATAAATAAATAAATCCACTAAGTTTAAGGGGGCTTTCTTCCAAGTAAGTAGATGTAGAATTGCAGCCTGTGTGATACCAATGGATATTTCACTGCACTGCAGCAGAGGGAGAGAAGGAGGTCACTATCAGTTGTGCTGAAAGACCAGCAATGTTTGGCACCTCCTCTCCTGGAACTGTTTTCATTCTAGTTGGTTATTCTAAGAACTAAGCCTCAGTCTGTCAAGTTTTCAGGTAAATAGCAGAGTAAAAATGCTTCAAATAAAAAAATAATATTTAATGCAGGACTGAATCAGTGTACAGTAGCATGTTTGTGGTTAATCCTAACACGCTAGCAATCACCTATTATCCAAATTGCTTTACAAAACTTCTCATATATACTCCCCACCTGCAAGCTTGGGACAGCATGTTTTGACCCACATGGGCTCCTGGGGTTTGGAGCTAATAGCTTGAATTATCACATCATGACACCAAGAACCCTCCTGCCTCACAACTACTAAAGATGCTAAAGGTATCATTTTATGATAGTGTGGTATGGTGTTTAGTGTGCTGGATTAGGACCTGGGAGACCTGATTTCAAATCCCCAATCAGACATGAAGCTCACTGAACTAGCTGCTATCTCTCAAACTTAACCTACCTTACAGGATTATGATAATATCATGGAGGGTGGGGGAAACCATGTGTGCCACCCTATGTTATTTGGAAGACCAGTGGAAAATATAATGGTAATGCTACAGTACCATTAGCATTAGTATTGCTAATAGTAATAATAATTGTTGTACTCTGCAATGGACTGAATGAGGAGAGAGATATGAGAACATAGCCAGCTAACTATTCAAATCCCCACATTTCTAAATAGAGGCTTGTGCTATTTTTGGTAAGGTATCATCCCTTGTTGCTACCACTGCTATCAGTGGAAAGGTTAAATTCAAATAGTGGCCTCTGTGCCTGGATTCCTAGTTATCCGGATAGGACTGAGAAATGAGTCCTCACAATTGCAGGCCATTAATCAGCCTCTTTTGTACTTGGTGGCAGTTTGAGAAATCAATCTGACTTATTTCAATTCTAAAGAATTTGCTCTTCTTTTAAAAAGAAATATTACATGGGCACACAAATTGATGTGGAACAGACACAAGAAAGATACCTTTAAACCACATGAAAATGCATTTTGGTATCATTTTGGTAAAACAAATAAACCCATCTCATAATCTAGGGCAGAGGTTTTCAACCTGTTTGGGTCCATGGCTCTCCTGACCAACTACATTCTTTCTGCAGCACCGCTGTGGGGCTCAGGAGTCCAGTTATGTCACCCCTTGCCTGCAGAACTGGCAGCCCCTCAACCCCTTTTCGAACAGTGGAGTTCTCTCCTTGGCAGCCGCAGCTGCTGCCCCTGGTTTCTGAGCTGCCCCCCCTGCCCCAAAGAGAGGTGCCTCCTCACACAGCACCCCCTGGCCAGCCCCAGAGGCACCATTTGCCTAGGGAGCTTGTAGCCAGGGCCGCTGCAACTAACAGCTGTGCAAGCCTTTGGGAGGCAGAGACATGAGAGGGCATCAGAGGAAGAGAGGAAAGGAAAGAGGGACAGAGGCCAGTGTTGCCTGTGGCACCCCTGTCCATCATTCAAGGCACCCCAGGGTGCCACGGCACACTGCTTGAAAACCGCTGCTCTAGGGCAAAATTGTGCTGGTCACTTCTCACAATTCCTATCTCTATAGTTGGTCTCAGAAAAAGACTGCAACTATAACAGACTGTGAAGTATTAAATTAGTTCCATGTGGTATAAAAGTCTCAAGTGTGGTGTAGTGGTTAAGAGCGGTAGACTAGTAATCTGGTGAATCGGGTTTGCGTCTCCGCTCCTCCACATGCAGCTGCTGGGCGACCTTGGGCTAATCACACTTCTCTGAAGTCTCTCAGCCTCACTCACCTCACAGAGTGTTTGTTGTGGGGGAGGAAGGGAAAAGAGAATGTTAGCTGCTTTGAGACTCCTTCGGGTAGTGATAAAGCGGGATATAAAATCCAAACTATTCTTCTTCTTCTTCTTCTTCTTCTTCTTCTTCTTCTTCTTCTTCTTCAAAGAACCTCTAAACATCTTTGTAACAATACATATTTGTCAGGGGCAGCCCATCAATGGGGTGAGGTGAAGCCATTTGCCTCAGGTGGTAAATTTGACCCCCTCCATCTTCTCCCCATGCCCACTGTTGCCAGCCCTGCCTTCACCCTCACCGATACCACAGCACTGTTGCCTTCACCACTGTGTCAGGGCAGCAGTGCAGGCGCAGCCACAGGTGAGGGTGCAGTGGCAGTGGCAGTGGCAGTGGCAGGGCTGCAGGCACAATGGCAGAGGCAGGGAGGGGGCTGCACTGTGGTATGTTGCCTACAGTGGGAAAATGTCTAGGGCTAGCCCTGTTTGTGCATTGTTTGTGTCCAGTTCTGGGTGCTACGATTTAAGAAGGATATTGACAAGCTGGAATGTGTGCAGAGGAAGGCAACCAAGATGATAAAAGGTTGGAAACTAAGCCTTATGAGGAACAGTTGAGAGTGTTGGGTATGTTTAGCTTGGGAAAGAGGAAACTGAGAGGAGATATGATAGCCATTGGCAAATATCTAAAGGACTGCCACATGAAAAATGGAGCAAGTTTGTTTTCTCCTGCTCCAGAGGGTAGGACCAATGGATTCAAGTTACAAGAAAGGAGATTCCAACTAAACATCAGGAAAAACTTTCTGACATCAAGAGCTGTTTGACAGTGGAACAGACTCCCACTAGAGGTGGTGGAATCTCCTTCATTAGAAGTTTTTAAGCAAAGGTTGGATGGCCATCTGTCATGGATGCTTTAGTTCAGATTCCTGCATTGCTAGAGGTTGGATCAGATTCAGGGTCCCTTCCAATTCCACAATTCTATGATTCTATGATTGGGTGTAATATTCAACATCCTGACAATTTCAGAGTGGCTTTTTTATCTTTAAACAAGCTTCTAGTTCTTAAGACTGCAACCTGAAACCACATGGGCTGTGCCTGAAGAAAATTACAGAACCCAGAAGGGGAGCTGAAAAGATTTTCCAGTAGCCAGAGGGTGTGGATTCCTACAGGTAATGGGGATGTGCATAGCTATCTGTCCATCTTCCTGTGGCAAATGGGAGCAGAATAAATTCAGCAAAGTAAGCATTTATTAAAAATATTCAGAATTCAAATGACCTCCATGTAGAGTTTCTATTTTAGTACAGTCAGTACACCAACCCAATATCATCATAACAGAATCATAAAGTTGAAAGAGGCCTGAAGATAAACTGATTCAAATTGCTTCCCAAGGCACCATGCCCATCACACATCAACCTTCTACAGGACACAAACTGCAATGTGTGCTACAAGTTGAGAAGGCACCAACAAAGTAAACAACTCCAATTACCTTCAGGACATACAGGACCAAAGGACAAAAGCTGTGAGCCAAATAATATACTGCAGGGGAATCCAAGAACAGTGAAATAAGCAAATCAATCATGAAATGGAGTTTGAATATCAATGGATGTTCTGAAGGCTTGGAATTCTGTAAAATATGGTTTTTAGTGCTGCAGAATTCATGTTTCTCCTTCCAGAAGAACTAGCAAGGAAGTTCACTTTTTTAAAAAACAAAACGCAAAGCTCATGGTGAACTTAATAGAAATCTTGTCTACAAACCCCCCCAACACTTATTGTATCTTTGATGAATTAAAGAGAAATCCAAATTGATTTGTTAACACATGAAGAAGGCCTGCATTTTTCTAGCATCTTTATGACTTCATCTGAAGACCAGTTGCTACATTACATTGTGGTAAGGATTAATTTTATTTTTCATAGACTTAAGAACCTCAACATCTGGAAGAAACTTTATACTCATTAGTGAAAACTAATGATCTGTTAGGGCTGCTTCTGTGATGGCCAAGAGACCCCGCAGCAAACAGAACAAAAATGATTCTTAAGAAATTTCTCAATTAATTGGAACCCCGCAATAACTATTTCTCAACTTTGTAAAATGACACAGCTTAATGAGTCCAGTGGCTGCATTAATAATTGAATAAAAATAGCCTTCAATTTGAAGAAAGAGCACCACCAGTTCAACAGAGTTAAATGTTAGGGGGACAAAAACCTCTTCTGATGTGTGTGCATTTAATATAACAAACCAATCATGATACGAAAGCTTGAGACAAAATTTAACAATGCAACATGATCCGTTGAAAACTTTATTTCCCTTTCCAATTGTGAACAATAAAGTTTTCTACATTAGCAACTGTGTAGCTGAAAGAGGGGAATGTGTAATTCATTTCCAGAAGCCAAGCCAAAAAAGAAAAAAAAAAGAAGGGAAAAATTGGATTCTCTTCTGTCGGCCTCCTGTGTAAAAAAATTTCTCCTTATCATCTCATCTAGTCATATCTTTCTGCAGTTTGAATTACCCTCTTTTCCTCAATCTGGTAAGGCAGTGAAAGGATGTTTGTTCTGCTAATTAACTTTATTACCCTGATAACTCCCTGCAGCCTTTGACGAAAACAATTACCGTTCCTCTTTTTTTCCCCCACTGGCAAAAAAGAAAAAAAAGACTATTAATTAGAAATGAGGCCCCAGTCCCTGCCATGTTAGCCTACCACGTTCTCAGACCCTCAAGCGGGATAGCATTACATTGTCAGTAGTAATTTAGCTCTCATCTGTCTCTGCTAATTATTGTCACATTCATCAAATTCATCAACAAAAGTGCTCTCAGAAGGATTGCATATTTGCAGTTAATACAGCATAAACTGGTATTACCCATCACCACATTTGTGATGATGAGAGGGACACAACTTATTCATCCCTAATTAGAGCAAGCTGGGTAATTAATTATACATTCCGCCTTATTACTTCTGAGTTCCCAGATATTGTTTGTCTAAAAAGGAGGAGAGGGGGAGAGAAGGGAAGAGGGGTAGGAGGAAGAGAGAGAAGCCTGAAAATGTAAAAAAAAAAGGGGGGGGGATAAAAAAGGAAAAAAAATGTGTGATGTGTTTTGTCACATGTGCTTTGCCATAATTCCCACCTGACAAACTAGCTGATTCAGTAGAAAATTGCAAGTTGTCAGCAGCAGAATAAACTGCCGTAATAGCTGATTAATGATCAGCACCTGTGACAGGTGCTATACGGGACTGTAAACTTAGTTTGATTAACAGTCACTGGACGAATAAATATTAGTGACAGTCACTGGAGAGCAAGTTTGCTTGTTTGCTTTCTGTGTTAACAAACCTTGCACATTAAAGTTATTGATATTTTCTGTGGCATTTCTATTATCAAGTTTTTATTATTATTATTATTGAAAATCATCTACCAACCTCACCAAAATGTTCAGTTATGGCCAGATTGCAAAATAAGTAGTGTTTTGACAAGGTGACCAAGTAGGATTCAAAACTTTACACAACAACAATTAGGAATTTTGCATGTAGTCCATCTGTCATTAATAACAATGTTGTTTTTTTGTAGTATGCACATCTTGCAGGAGCAGATGTTGATCTTTCCACTCCTAAAATACAAATTCTGTCACCAAAAAATAAGTTTCCACACTCACATTACATAAAGTCAAGAAAACATGACATGATTTTCTTCTCTGGGTAAGGTGGGATAGAAATTTAATATACAAAAGGAAATAAAGAATATTTACATGTATATTCATTTTTCCCAGTGTAGCTCAAGAGAAAACCTGGATTTCTGCATGATTTGTGTTTGGTTCAGTTTTGAAACACATTTTGTCATGCAGTGAGCCAGCCATGAGTCTCTATTTACAGTACTCAACTTCTTGTGGAAGATGTGCTGTAGCATGAGGAATTATAACTAGAAAAGATATGAAAACAATCACAATTTATTCTACATAAGACTGAGTCAAATTAGGCTGACTAAGCCAATGAAATATCAGTGACTCGCCAAAATGAAAGTTTGTGTTTTGAGTGTGCAGTTGGCAAGAATGCCGTTCTAGTGAGAAACGCATCATCCACCATCCATCTTTGGAAAGCTGCAAGGTTGTGCTTGTCCTGCAGACCAAAACACCAGGACCATAAAGGGGCATCAGATCTTTTGGGAACAGTTCACTCTATAACAAGCAGACAAAGACATGGAGCAATTCAGTGCTGTGCTATGACAAATGTTCCCTCTGTGCAACATTTGTCATAGCACAGGGAGCTTGCGAGACAGAATTATTACCTCCACCCACTTTGTGCTCTTCTGTGGGTTCTTCTGACCCTTCTGAGCTAATTTCAGGGTGGGTGGGTGGGTAGATAGAAAGTGGGTAAAGTCCTGTTGCACAGGGATTCCACTAATAGGGCTTGTTGGGTGAATTCCATCCATAGGGTTGTGTATAACTAATTTTTCTCAGACCCAATGAAATGAATGGACCTAAGGCAGTCATAGTTATTAATTTTAAGGAGACTACTCTGCACAACAGCTAGCTGAATACAACCCAATATATCTGCTTCCACTGGAACTATGCCAGGGATGGATCTATGGTAGTGCAGCATATACTATGGCAGGGGTAGGCAACCTAAGGCCCGTGGGCCGGATGCAGCCCAATCGCCTTCTCAATCTGGGCCGCAGACAGTCCGGGACTCAGCGTGTTTTTACATGAGTAGAATGTGTGCTTTTATTTAAAATACACCTCTGGGTTATTTGTGGGGCATAGGAATTCGTTCATTCCCCCCCCCCCAAATATAGTCCGGCCCCCCACAAGGTCTGAGGGACGGTGGACCGGCCCACGACTGAAAAAGGTTGCTGACCCCTGTACTATGGCAACTAGTAGAGAATATGGAGGCTGCTTAGAAGCTTGAGCACCTACCCTTTGAATACAACCATGGAGCCATATCAGATTGTCATTGGCCTGACACACAGAACAGGATTTAGCCTTGCTCATCTGAAATTAAACAAGCACCTAGCATCTTGCTATTTAAGGGACTATTAAAGTTGTTTTTCTTCGAGAATGCTAAGTACAAACCATTTTAGAATATTAACTTTGCAGTGGCTAAAACAATTTTTTGTTTTGCTTTTAGTTTATTGAATCTGTATCTTTGTGTTTTCTCTTATCATATTGTACATTGCTTCGGTAGCTTCTGACTATGAAGTGGTTTATAAACCTTCAAAATACATAAATAGCAAATTCCTAGCCCTTGTAGTTATGGAGGAAATCCTACATATGAAAAAGTTTAAAGGTGTTTTTTAAAGTAAGGTTAAATATTCTGATGCTAAAATGAGTCAGAATTTGGGTTTCATTAGGCAGGAAGCAGACCTTGAACGGTCTTCAGATGGTTTTCACTGTCTCCATGCACCATTTATCATCATATTGCCTCTGCACACCAATTCCTTCTGATGTTCAAAGCCCCAGATCCCTTCTCCCTAGTCAGGGACACATTCTGCATCCCAGAAAAAATATGCAATGAAACAAACTGTACCCCTATAATCCTAAGCGTGATATGCATTCCAATGTACACATGATGCGCACTCCTGAAGGACTGGACTTCCCTATTCACAGTTTATCCTCCTCCTTCCCTGCCATGAGTGATGACTAGATCAAAGTTACTATAGAATAATTAGTTAGTCTACATTTCCTCCCCCCCCCATCACAAAAGTATTTATTTTTACATATAGTATGAGTAGGGAGATTTTAATGTGGAATTCCAGGCATCCAGGCCAAACAATATAGAGCAGGGTTTCACCTTGGGTCCCACGCTGTTCAAGATCTATGGAAAACCAGTCTGGAGGTGTTGTTAAGTTCATCTAGGACTGTATGGTTGAATTACATGCCCCCCTGCAATACAGGAAATTTCTTGCATGTAGAAAAACAGTCTTGACAGGCATGTTTTCTATGTGCAGTGAGTTGTTAATATGGAAGAGCAGTGAAGCAGGCAACCAATTATTCATAATCTGAAGATACAGTTTAGTCGCCATAACAATGATTTTGCAGATTGTTTATTATTGCTATTAACACTTAATAACCACCTAAAATTTTAGACGCACTGTACATATATCTCAGCCACTGCTAGCAGAGCTACTGCTATTCAAGTAGATGCAGTAGACCAATATTCTGGCTCTGAGCTCACTATAAGGCAGATACTTTTATCAATAGATCTATTGTGTCACCTATCTCAGTCAATACATCTAACAAACAAGTCAGTATCCACTCAAAATATATTACTGAAATATGTTATTTGCCCAAGTATGCATTATGGAGATAAGAATTATAAAGCAATCTAATGTATCATTAGTTGCCTAAGGAAGAAGTAAATGCATATTATATTGTATCATTTATCCCCGCCTTGTCTGGAATGTAGGAATGGTTTCTTCACAGGAGGAAATGTGGTGGTGGTAAGGAATTACTGTGAGCAAAAATGAACTATCCAAGGTGACCATCCCTCAGAAGCCCCAAAACTTTGGCACTGGAAATGCTCTCTGTGATGGCTGTTTCAAATCTTCAAGTCATCATGTGAAGAGACAGATGTAAGGAACGTGCATGTAAGGAACTTTCTCTCTGACATGGTTTATTGAATCTCCAAGGAAAGGGAGTTCCATAACTGTTCTGCAACTTCTTGGAATGCCTCTCTATTTGCAATTTGTTACTGAACGTTGTGAATGCATGGTTTTGCTAAGCAGTCAGTCAGACTGCAGATGTCATGGTGGAATATACAAAAGTGGTCAGGATTCATGGAACGGAAGATTCCATCCATCCCCTGCTTTAACTCCAAGGGATAGTGCAGATGAATGAGCTTTAATCTATGGTCTATGATGCACTTTTAGGTGGTCCATGAGATCACTGAGGGACTTCTTGGTAGTGGCACCCTCCCTGTGGAACACCCTCCCTTCAGATGTCAAGGAAATAAACAACTATCTGACTTTTAGAAGACACCTGAAGGCAGCCTTGTTTAGAGAAGTTTTTAAGGATTGGTTTTTTTTATTATGGTTTTAGTTATATTGTAAGCCACCCAGGGTGGTGGGGAAACCCAGCCAGATGGGTGGGGTATAAATAAAATTATTATTATTATTATTATTATTATTATTATTATTAATGACAGAGAAAAATACAGACGATCATGCAAGACATGGAGGTTCTCCCCATGGCAGGTAACCCAAAAGGGGAAGAGTTATAGTGCACTATAGCTGCTATGTGGAGTGGTCCCTTTAAAGCTGTCTTTCAAACAGCCTGGCTTATGATCTTAGTTCAGAAAACTGATCCTGAGTAGCCAAGCAGTATCTTGACAGGCAAATATTTCAGTAGCAATGAAGTCTACAGAAAAATAACAATGCCAACTCATCACTGACTAATGCTTCCCTTTACATTTCAGCCTATGCATTCATTCTTTTGGTAGAGGATACAGCAAAACTCTGGAGTCAAGAAGGAAATTATATTTAGTTTAGAAGCTCTTCAGAAGGCCTTTTGCACAACAATCCTGTAATGGTAATTTGCAAAAACAGTGAATCACAGGTAAAAAAGTAAGATTCACTTTCTTAGCTATAAACATGACTACATTGCCATTGGCCATATATTCAGGATGTTGAATGAATTCAGGATAAAGGATTTAAGATTATATTTGGAGGGTCAGGAAATGGTGGCTCACAGACATTTTCTGTGGCAGCCCCAAGCTATAGAATTCTTCCCTACAAAGCTGTATCTGACACCTTCATTATATAGTTTTTGTTGTATGCTGAAGGTGACACCTGAGAGAAAGATATATTAGGACTCTCCCTGTTATTCAGAATGTAAATCATTTTAATATTTATTGGGCCTTATTGTGAAGGACAGGTAAGAAATCTGATACATCATCATCATCTCAACCTCAAGCTGATCCCTTCCTGTTCTGTTGCAAAAAATATATATCAATTCAGTAATTTATCAATATGTTATTTGCTGTTTACAATCACTTTGCAAAGCTCTCTTATTTTTCAACAGATGCTGGAAGTAAATTCTTTTAACACTGCAGTTCATTTCCACGATAAATATCACAACAGACCTAGTATTTTAAGGGAAAGTGGCATTCAAACACCCAGCCTTCTGAAATATGCAATATGCTTTAAAATTATTCATTAAGCTCCTTCCTGAAATGACAGAGAATTTAGAGCAATATGTTACATTAGAAGTCTAAAACTTACAATGTAGGGGGAAATGAATTGAGTTTCTATGTAATTTTCTCTCTATCCTTCTGTGTAAGAAATGAAGACAAAGGAGGCATTTACATACAAAGAACAACTAGAGTATTCAGTCTATCAAACAGTATTCCTGATGACTCAAAATAGCTGTCTAGGTGATGTTACATAGCACAATTTTGGATATAATCCTTGCACTGACTAGCTGAAAACAGCAGCTGTTGAAGTCATTCCAGTTCTTTACTTAAAAAAAATTATACAGGCATCCCATGTTATTATTGTTGTACAGTGTTCTCGGCATATTTTAAGGTTCTCGTCTCAGCTTATAAAGACCTAAATAGTCTTGATTCCATTTACCATAGCCTTTCTAGACTGAAGGTCCTCTCCTAGTGAGCTCTTTACTAGCTACAGCCACTCCCAGTAATGAACTTCTCACAAACTAGTCATTTGCTAATTGAATTCTATGGGACAAAGTAAGCAAGCGTCAAATGGGACACTACTGCGGGAAATGAAACATATTCACTCTGGACCCTCAGGTTACCAGTGCAGGTGGCATATTCGGCCACCACTCCAATTATGCTACATGAACACTGCTGTTTTACTGTTTGCCCTATAAATGAATGACTTTCATCCACTCATGAACATGGAATAAAGCAAGAGTAAGGAATTTAAAGATAGGCTTGCAGTAGGGATGAAGCTTGCCTCATCTTTCACCCCAGATGCTAGATGGGCAGAGCGCAATGTGTCTCTGTAGAGTTTTCCCCCAATAGCCCCTGCAGAAATGATGGGCTCTCCAGTAGTGTTTTCTATTCAAGGATTTATTATTATAATTCAATTACTATATCATTAAGTAGTAAACTTGATGGAAGCATGTCTATCAGGAAGGCAGCCAAATAGGGCTACCTACATACATGAGGTGTGAGTTTTTACATATTTGGGAACTTCCTTAGTGTGAAATTTAAGGAAGGAAGGAAAGGAATCTCATCCTCACCCCACCCCACCCACAAAGCAGCCTAATCAAGGATTGAGCATGCTCAATGAGCTGAGGGAAGTTGAGCATTTATCTTGTGATGCTAATAGCAGTGCATTGTGGTACCAGTATATTAATTATGAAAGTTTGATGGCTATCATCTTGGTGAGATGTGTGGATGATATTAATTTTCCACTTGTTTTTAAATCTGCAAAATGGACATAGTGTTAGCTCAGTTGTTCCCTTATTATTATGTGAATTTAAAAAACAACCCTCAGAACAAATTTGTTTGGGAGTGGATAAGAGTATCCTAGAATGAAGGGTGAAATTAAGATTTGGGACTCACCCTCTACCCCTAATTTCCCTTCTCCCATACACTGAGCAGAGGGAAAGGTAAAAATATCTCCTTCTCTATGCTAACTCAGGTTTGGGGCTAGATAAGCAGCTTCCTATTCACCTATCCCACACTTCTACAAGTCATACCTCACCAGTATCACTCTAACACTATCAAGGGGTGGTGAAGGAAGTACAGTATCAATCCTTTATCCCCTGCCCTCCATGGTAATCCCTTGCAGACCCTTTAAACTGTTTTACTGCTGTTCAAAGTTAAGTTTTCATGAATAGAGAAAGATTAAAAAAAATCCTATTCTAAATTTCTTTTCCAATGCTAAAAAGCAGCTGCAACTTGCTATCTCTGAGTTTTAAAGACCTGTTAGGCAGAAGACACAAGCAAGAAAGAGTGCCTCTCTACCCAGAAGTAAGTCTTACTGATTTCAGCAGCGGTTACTCCCAGGAAAGTGGGGTTAGGACTGCAATCTCTCTCTCTCTCTCTCTCTCTCTCTCTGTGTGTGTGTGTGTGTGAGAGAGAGAGAGAGAGAGAGAGAAAGTGAATGTGAGAATTGTGACTCATCTTCAATATAACAATCCGGAACCTTAGACATTAAAGTCATGGATTGAAAGCTTTATGCAAAGTACATGTAAATATGTCATGTAGTAGAACGGATGCATAACCATCTGAAAAGGCAGCAGTGCTGCTAGCCAAGACTTTAGGAAAGAGGCCAATCTCACATCCAGATGCCCTTGATAGAGACACACTGTGAAGCATCTAGGCTTCCAGCTGCTAAGCTCCCTATGACAGTTCTTTTTGTTTGTTTGTTTAGAAGGGCTGTCTCCAGCAGATTAGGACTGTGAAGAAGGCCAGCGCTAGTGATTCATTTGGAGGAGGGAAGTGCAACAATGTCATCCAAGCACTTGTAACCCTTCAAGTTCACTAGACTCATCAAGTTCACATGACTCATCAGCAGATTTTGCAAAACGTACTTTTTAATAATTGCAATTAATAATATGTGTGCTGCAAAAGCTTCCTGCTTTTGACTGTTCATTTTGCATGATTCTGCACACTGAATATATATAGGCAATCAAGTACAGTAGTTGAACGTCAAAGGAAGACTTCCTTTAGCTACCTTGGAAGTTTTGGCTGCAAGGCAGCATAGAACATTTTAAAATAAATAACTAAGATAAAACCAGGTTTCCATATTTCTCTTCTTTGGAACACATATCGTAATGCATGTCCTAACATACCCTCAAACACTTTTCTCACAGGACATAATTTAGTTTGATCTAGCAGCTCAGCTTAGGTAGGGGCTGTACCTTGGTGGCAGAACACCTGCTTTGCATGCAAAAGGTCTCAGTTTCTATCACAAGCATCTTTAAGTAGGGCTGGGAGACAGCCCCGTCTAAAACCATGGAGAGCTGCTGCCATTCAGTGTGGGCATCACTGAACTCCATGGACCAATGGTCTGATTTGGTATACTACAGCTTCTTGCAAGCTGTTCTTGCTTTTTGTAATTTGGAGGAAGTAACATTGGATATTGTAACAGAAGAAAATGAAGCAAGCAATGATAAAGAGGAAAAAACAAACTGTAGGAAGGATTATTTGAGTCACTGATGCAATTGCTCTCAAATGCCCTTAATCAAATCTTACAGCCATATTGGCTGGGGAAAGTCATCTGGAGGTTTAGACTGTGGTGCCAACAATATGCTGATGACACACAGCATGCAATGTTGCCTGCCTCAGGGTCCCAGGTCAACCTGAGGACTCAGATTCAAATAACTAATCAGTCACCATACTTGGTGAGGAGTGGGAAGCCTCAGCACCCTCTTCAAGAATGACTCTCCTGTGGCTGCTGCTTTGCAGCCATTGGCTATAGACCCTTTAAAGATTGCAAACAGCACTCCCAAGGGAGTAGAGTCTCTGGAAGGGAAGGTCTTGCCAGCCTGCTTAAACCCTCAGTTGAGTCTGAGCCTTAATTAAAATAGAATATTCCATACCTTAGCTGGCAGTGCCTCCTGGGAACTGCCTAGGGTCCTGATTTGATTTGCCCATTCCTTGAACTGGGGAGCCTCTGGCAATTACTATCACTTCCCCAGTGAACCCCAAACCCCAGCAGAATTAGGGCACAGCTTGACCTGCATTTTCTACCTACAAATCCCAAGCAGGCTGGAACACTTGAATGTGCATCTAGAGTCAGTTTGAGATGGAGAAGAGTAAAGAAGCTGAAGCTTAATCCAGGCAAGAGGGATTCTGTTAAAACCAGCTGATCTGGATAAAGGAATGCAACTGGTTCTGGATGGCTTACATTTCCCTTGAAGTACCAAGTCAGGGGGTTCTTCTGGACTCAGCACTGTCTGCAGCAGAGATAGCCAGGAGTGCTGTTCACCAGCTGCTTAACTTAGATTCAAAACATTACTAAATCCCTTTCTTTTGCCAACTTGAGCCTTGAGGTTAGCTTGTTTGTTCCCAGTAATGCAAGGCTTCCTTTTCTAGAAACCAGTATTTTTGTATTTTTCCTATAATACAAACTTTGCTTAAATGAACCAGTGCCCAACAGCTGTGATCAAGTTAAGATGGAAATGATCATGGAGGAGGAGTTCCTGAAAGAAGATTCCACCTAAACATTAGGAAGAACTTCCTGACAGTAAGAGCTGTTCGACAGTGGAATTTGCTGCCAAGGAGTGTGGTGGAGTCTCCTTCTTTGGAGGTCTTTAAGCAGAGGCTTGACAACCATATGTCAGGAGTGCTCTGATGGTGTTTCCTGCTTGGCAGGGGGTTGGACTCGATGGCCCTTGTGGTCTCTTCCAACTCTATGATTCTATGATTCTGTACTGGAATTAATTTACATAGTTCTAAAAAACATAGTCCTGCATATCTTAGGGAACGTAAGTCAACATGACCCTGGATGCCCTTTATACCCAGTCAGATGGGTGGAGTGTACTTATACTTATTATAAATTGAACATTAGTGAATGACCATGGCATATTTATTTATTTAAATTTATATTTCATCTTCCTCCCAAAGGAATGCAGGGTCTGTATTGTATATATACTAGTCTGCATTGTATCATTTAATAGATACCTATGTAGAAATTCAATAAATAGTCATGTGGCTATTCACACTATGATTTACATGCATTTTCTAACAAAAAAAAACATGTGCTTGTGGTCAAGACTGTGGTGGGAGGGGGAAGAAGAGTAGTATTGGATGAAAGATATATTTGCAAAAAAATCTGATGGAATTCAGATACTTTGCGCATTATACTAAACTGCCATATGTGAATTATGTTAATTCAGGACAGTATAATGGAGCATTTTTCAAAAAAGAAAAACAAATAAAGCACAACCTAATTGTACATTCCAGCTCAGAGGATCTCAACATGACTTTCTTTAAGGAAATCTTTTCCAACAACAGCTGCATTGCAAACATTTCTAAACCACGTTATAAGGACAGGTACATGTGGCACTAGCCAGACATACCGTACTTGCCCAAACCATTACCCTGTTATATTAAGACTTTGTCCTAGAATAGACCTAGCAGTCCCCTACAGCTGCATGCTACAGAGAAAAATAGCAATGGCAGGCAATGGGCTTTTAACTGGTCCATCATATAAAATCTTCCCACCCTCAATATGCTTATGAAGAAATGAATAGAAAGTTTGAAAACCACTAAGGCTGTCTTTTAAAACATGGTTTTGGGACAAATTATTTTGTTTGCCAAGGTTTAGCATCATAGTACTAAAACAGAATTCTAACAGGCAGTTCAGGGGAATGTGTGAAAAGTTCCTCAGTACTAAAAGTATTTTCTCTTTGCATTTCATTTGGAAGAAAATTTCATGGACCATAATCAGATCCAGTGATAAAGAATTATTTTATGTGGATATATATGTACACACACACACACACACACACACACACACACACTATTATACACACATATATAAAGACTCATGGATACTTTTGAGAGACCTTAAATATAAGGATAAACAATTTTAGTAACTTTGCACCTCTTGAAATAACAATATTTGAGAAGAAATGTCCACTTATTTTTCCTATATTAACCTGGAGTTGGATGAAAATATGTCTTCTATCATCATATGATTATTTTATTCTATTATTTTCAATAGGGAACAGTCAATTTGGGGGTGGGGGAATGCTGTTACAATTGTTATGCTATCCTAACCACACCAGCATATTTATAAGTAAGTTCCTATAATTTAAGAGATATATATGTAACCAGCTGCAAGCTTAAGGTCATACCTGTCTTGCCTGGATAGACATTTTAGACTATCACTGACTCATGAATATAAATAGTTATCATGGGCTAATAACATTTATAGAACCCCAGAGCTGGTAACAACAGCTACACAATAAGAGAAAAGAGGAACCTCCCAGAGATCAACAACTCTGAAAGAATCTAGTGTCACATTCTCAAGGATGTCAGATTAAACTAACATGTGCCAGTCAATATTGGTACACTGTGACCCTTGGTGCTTCCGAAGCAAAACTATTAAGTCCAACATTTTCTCCTGTAAGCACTTATCTGTAAGGATGGCTAGCATGTCCTCTGAAGCAGATATTGAAACTGATTGGACAATAGGTAGACACCAGACAGAGGCCTGGGGGCCGACCTCTAGAAATAGGGGGAGAAAAAAAATCTTAATCTGCAATACAATGCAGCTCTCTTGAAACCCTATCATTTTCACTTCCCATGTGTCTGCTGCCTGGCTGTGAATGGATTTGAAAAGGAATGGTTAGTGGTGAAAATTGGATCAGAGCTAACATTCTCTCATTTTTATCAGCAGCTGCCAAAGGTCATCTGACATAATAGCTGATGAATTCAAGCCCAGTGGATTTCATTTGCAATTTTCAATTTACTGAGGCCTCCAAACCCCACAGTGATAAAAGCTTCCCCTATCGTGGCCTGTCACAAACATCAAGGAAACCTCACAAACCCACAAGAAAAAGAAATAGGAGAGAGCTGTGCATCATCACAGCCAAAGATAAGGAGAACAGGAAGACACAGCATCATGGAGAAAGGTGTGTGGTTGACTCTCTAAATGCCAATTGTAATCAAAAGACTATGGAGAGCAATCAAAAAAACTTCTACAGAATAACATCACAGTGTGTTTGGGGAGGGGGATCCCTGCTTTTTAGTTTAGAAGGTAATTTCCAATCTCCAGTTTTTGAGATTAAGAGTTAAGAGTAGCAATTAAACACACACACACACTCCTGCTTATTTAGACAGGTCAAGTATTGCAAAACTGATATTTACCATTGCTTGATTTCCATATGAAAGATAAGCGTCCTATTGTTGGGAAAATAGCCCATCATCACCATAGAGAAAAGAAAAAAGCTCTCTAGTTGAAACTTTTTAAAATTTTACAGACATTACCATTCCAGTTATGGATGCTGTTTAGAGCCAGGGATTTTGGAAGAAGAAAGGCCACTAGTGTAAATGTACTGAAGTTGGCACGTTGACACATAACATTGCCTTAAAATTTATCAGGGAGACTTGAAAACTAAGAGTTTTAAACATATCCCTCTAGCTCAGGACTGCAATACCTCAAGGACTGCCTCTCTCCATATGAACCTACCCAGACCCTGAGATCATCCTCTGAGGCCTTTCTTCATGTGCCTCCTCCATGAGATGTCTGGAGGGTGGTCTTTTCTGCAGTAGCTCCCCATTTGTGGAATGCTCTCCCCAGGGAGGTTCGGCTGGCGCCTTCATTATACACTTTTAGGCACCAGGCGAAAACCTTCAACCAGACCTTTAGCTGATTGACATCAGATATCCTTATAAATGTCTTGCTTTGGTTTTGTTCTTATTTTTATTTTGTGTTTTGTGTTTTTTATGTTGCATTTTTATTATGTGAACTGCCCTGAGATCTACAGATGAAGGGCGGTATACAAATTTAATTAATTAATAAGAGCCGAAATGTGAAAATTGGAAAAAATGAGTAAAATTTTAATTCAGAGATCTTGTTAAATTTCACATTTCTACCAAATGTTGTTTTAGCTTTAGTTCAAAAAGAATCTTTGTAGATGATGAGGCTTGTGGTGATTAAGATATACTGCTTGTATTCTTTTGAAAATTTTCATCTGAAGAATTACCATAGGATTATACTCTCCAACATAGTCAGAAGCAGGATATCCCAAAGTAAGGGGGGAATCTGATCCCTGTAAAAAATTCAAGTGGTTAATCACCAGTTTATCCTACAGCTGCCAATGATGTGCTGATGAATGTGAATCATTGGAAGGACAAGTCACAATTTGGAACACGACTGATGTAAAAATTAATTCCAAGCATTAGCATCTGGATCATAAAGCAATTGGATTTTATCCAATGAAAGAACTATGACCGAGGCTACCCTGTGTTTGTGTGGTCAATAGTCTCTTCTGATTTGCACAAATTCTAACCTGGTAAAATAAGCTCAGTTGCCATGGTCTTTTATGGCCATAATGTGCACTTCCTATACAAAAACAAAAAACAAAACCCCAAAACAGAAACAAATGGAAATGTATTAAACACAACCATATTGTTTATTGTTATCCTTTAAGATAAAGAAATATACAACTATTTCCATCTATCCTGATGTATATCCATAGTTCTAAGTGGAATTAACACAAAGTAGAATTATATGTTTGTTTATGAATATAAATACTAGACCAGTTAATGAAAGGCTAGAATAGGGACATCTGTTAGCTAGGAGGGCAGGTTTTTTCCTTTCCCAATTTCTCCCTTTTAAATACAGTAAACATTTTCATGTGGCTTGTGTGAATGCTTGTACTATGGCTTTTGCAAAGAAAGTTTTTGCAGGATGGCACTTTCCTAGGCCACGAAGAGCACAGGGCAATGTGGGAGAAGCTGACATTGTTTTTTGCCATCTTAATTTATGCTAGATTAACAGGCCACATGACCTGGTTGAATGAGTTTAGGATCCAGCCTAAGTCCCCACAGGTTCCACACCCACAAATTCCTCTCTTACAGTGGTTACACCAGTTTAAGATTCCCTGGGCTTACCTCAGCTGGCTGGGACACAGCTGAGAAGATGGGCTGAGGCCAGAGTAGCCTGGATCACTAGAGATCCGCTAATCCCACTCATTCCAATGAATCTAGTCTTCAATATAACCCCCTAAAACATCTAAAAGTTTTGAGAAATGTGGTGTCCTTACTTAGAGGTTAAAATTAAGATATGAAATTATAAAATGAAAACATGCAAGTTTAAGAAGTACTTTCCATAGTTGGTAACTGCACTATGCCTGTGAGCTACAATTTAGCCGATTAAAACATTTACTGACATTAAAACAATGTAGATTAATACATAGCTGGAGTGCTAGTAGTCTAGCATAACTGAACACATTACTCAACAATGTAACTACAGTCTATTTATAGTCCTATTTGTATTTTTTAGAGGATCATGTTTGAAATGATGGTTTAATTCACTCATAGATCAACCTTTTCATTTTAACTAGCAAATTGGTATGCCAAAGTACTATGCCATCTCTTCTAAATCAATCTGTAGGAAATTTAGCACCATAATTTGTTTGTACGCTGCATTAATGTTTATGTTCAAGTGCTTATCTCACTCTACACAAGCTGGGAAGTGATTTTCCTCCCTTGACCACAAGTGAGTCATTTGCAATACAGTGTATCTATGAAAAAATAAAACAGATCTGACTCTTTTTGGAATATATATAAAAATAGAGACTCAGCTTGAAATATTTTTAAATTTAAAAAATTGCTTTGTTATCCCCCCAGTGCAAAGTTTTTCTTCTCTCATGATCTATTTTTGACACATTCTTTCATCAGTCAATTTCTCGTGCCAAATTTAAAATCAAGCAGCAAAATCTACCTGCTTGGTTAATTCCCTCCTATGTATGTATGTATGTATGTATGTTGTTGTTGTTTAGTTGTGTCCGACTCTTCGTGACCCCATGGACCAGAGCATGCCAGGCACTCCTGTCTTCCACTGCCTCCCGCAGTTTGGTCAGGCTCATGTTTGTAGCTTCGAGAACACTGTCCAACCATCTCGTCCTCTGTCGTCCCCTTCTCCTTGTGCCCTCCATCTTTCCCAACATCAAGGTCTTTTCCAGGGAATCTTCTCTTCTCATGAGGTGGCCAAAGTACTGGAGCCTCGGCTTCACAATCTGTCCTTCCAGTGAGCACTCAGGGCTGATTTCCCTAAGAATGGATACGTTTGATCTTCTTGCAGTCCATGGGACTCTCAAGAGTCTCCTCCAGCACCACAATTCAAAAGCATCAATTCTTCGGCGATCAGCGCTCTTTATTGATGCTTTTGAATTATGGTGCTGGAGGAGACTCTTGAGAGTCCCATGGACTCTCAATGCATGCATGTATGTAAACACATGCACATGGGAGGTATGCCCCATATACCAGAGCTTTCCCCTCCCTCCACCAGCCCTTGGCTGAGTGTGCCTTGTGCCAGGTGCAGTGGAACACCCCCCAGGTATCACCTACACCGTAGTGCCTGCTCACAGCTCCCATAGGAAGGTACAGCAGAAGAGGAGTCTGGGCCTCTTACTAGTGGGTAAGATGGAAAAAGGCCCTGTTCTGACGTAAACATGTGAGAGGCGGTGGACTGTCACCCATGCTTTAGCACAAAATCATATTTTAAAATTAACTTAAAATGCAGAATTTTCAAAACTTTAAATCAAGGAGATTTTCCAAGTTGCAGGTGCTTACCTTTTCATTTAATTGCAGCTGTAAATGGGCTGGATGCTAATTTCTCGGTAAAGGAGCAGATTTATTTATTTATTTATTTAATATTCATTTGGTTGCTAAAGGATGCTTTGTGAACTTCTTGAGATTAAATTTAGTTAAAAATAGATTTATCCTACAATAATTCTGTCTGTCCTTTTCACTTGAAGACATATTATATTTGTGACTTTCACATATATTTATTGGAATTTGATCATGCAAGCAGAATATGAAGTCATTATGTCTCTTGTACAGCTCTATTCGGTCTTTCACTTGGGGTATTTGTGTAGGTGTGGCATTGCGGTGACAGCGCTGCTCCTGACCTCTGGGCATTTAATGAAGCTTATCTCTATGCAAAAGCTCCCTTCTCATACTGTAATGCCCCTGACAAATATGTATTGTTACAAAGATGTTTAGAGGTTCGAAGAAGAAGAAGAAGAAGAAGAAGAAGAGGAGGAGGAGGAGGAGTTTGGATTTGATATCCCGCTTTATCACTACCCTAAGGTAGTGATACTACCGCTCTTAACCACTACACCACACTGGCTACAGCTAAGGAGGCAGATGATGCAGTCTAAAATGGGTTAGTGGTCAGGTTCCAGAGCTGGCAGATGTGGAGGCAGCATGAGGTGAGGCAAGCCGAATTTGCTCAGCTTCTCTCAATGACAAATTGCTCAGACTGAGGAGCTGACTTGGATGTCAGGGCTTGTTATATGTCTGATGAGTCAGAATGGACCTTTGGGCTTAGTTGAGTGTTCAGGCCAGTACCAAAGCCTAGACAGTGTCCTTGACCCAAGGATTTATTCTACTTGATTTGCTGAATGAAACTGGCTTCTAGAGGGTGAAAGAGGAACTACCTGAAGGCAACACCATGAAGTGTGAGTTCCATGTAATGCTACCTTTTCATCATCCAGCACACACTGGATGAAGCAAAACAAATGTGGAAGGCCAACATGATTCCTACCAGTTTCTGAGCCATTAGTAGAAACTGCTGGGTACTTTCCCCTGCTACACAATACAAGTAAGAGCCAGTGTGGTGTAGTGGTTAAGAGCGGTAGTCTCGTAATCTGGGGAACCGGGTTCGTGTCTCTGCTCCTCCACATGCAGCTGCTGGGTGACCTTGGCTAGTCACACTTCTCTGAAGTCTCTCAGCCCCACTCACCTCACAGAGTGTTTGTTGTGGGGGAGGATGGGAAAGGAGATTGTTAGCCGCTTTGAGACTCCTTCGGGTAGTGATAAAGCGGGATATCAAATCCAAACTCTTCTTCTTCTTAAATTTGATATTTAAAAAAAAAAAAGTGTCAAGATCCCTGTTGTTGTTGTTGTTGTTGTTGTTGTTGTTGTTGTTGTTGTCGTCGTCATCCATCTGTCTTGAAAGACAATGGAGTGCAACTCTGAGGGTGAAATCAAACTGCTGGAGAATCCCAGCACCTGCTGGGGCTGCAGAGACTGGTAACTCATAACTGCTGCTTCCTGCGTTGCTTTCGCTGCGTTAGTGTTCTCCCCGGGGCGGAAGCCTGGGCAGTGTGTATGGAAGTCCTGCGCTGCCCAGATGACAAGACCCCCCTCTTGGTCTCAATGATGTGATCCAAAGCAGAGCAGAACAATATATTTTGCACCAGCTTGGCTGCAGGAGTTGCCAGAAGGAGGCATACAATTATGCCACCCAACTGTCTTAGACACTGCATTCCGGATTTTGTGTAGGCTTTACTCCTAAGCCTTTTCTTATCCCAAATATGTCCTGCAAGGCAGTGGGTACAGATTTTTTCTTGGGGTTTACTCCTGAAGGCTTTCTCATGAACAAGTATCGCTGCAAGGCAGGGGAGTTTTAGGATCAGAGTTTTCCTTCTCCTAGATGGGCTATCTTCCCAGGTTGATGAGCCCCACCTGCCCCCCATTTCCATTTACAGCACATGCAGTAACCGCCTTCTTAACCGTTGGACCCACTATTGGTATCATCTTTTCGATCCGCTGGAGCCTGTCATCACATGAAGAGTAAATTCCTAACTCACCGAGGGTTTGAGACCCATCAGCTACCCTCACTTGGTTTAGCCAACCAGTCCTTATAGTCCTCTAGGAACTATGCTTTACAACTTGTTCTTTGACTGTGATCACCTACTTTCTCACAGCTCCCAAGCTAACACAGCATTTCTCACTTGTAATGGTAGGAGTAGCTACATTTTTTTAATTTCCAATTGCATTGAACAGATGGTACACATAATCATTTGGGGGTGGGGAGGTTGTTTGGGTTGAATTTGCATGTTTTAATTGATTAATTTATAAACCACTTAATCAAAACTTCCTAAGCAGTGTACATAAAAACAATATAAATCAATTATCAACAATATACGGTAAAATTAGATTTGTTAAAAATAAAAAGTGCACATTATATATTCTGATAAACTCACTGAAATAATAATTTAAAAGTGTTTGATAGGCTTCTGAAATAGTAATACAACAAAGATTCCTCCCTCGTATTAATGTTAAACTGATTTTGTGAATGGTTCAGTACGTGATCATATTACATCAAACTCACATTGAGAATACCTCTTGAAAACTGATACATTGAATGTGGGATTATATAAATCTAGCTACATCCAATCCAGCTGTGTATAAAACAAAAAATAAAAATACCAGTCTGTTAGCCTCAGCTCGATGTGTATTAGATGCTTTCACAAGGTCCAGAAGTGATACATGCAACCATCTTCTGGTTCAGTTTACAGCTAAGTGTGTCAGATCAATCTGACCTATCGTCAAGCCCTCACAACACCATTTTGTTATGAAATTTGATGCTCCCTTAGTTGGCTTACTAGTCAATCTAGCCCAGTATTGTTTTCTCTGCTCAGCAGCTGCTGTCCAAGGTCTCAGGAAATAGCTTTTCCCAGCCTGGATACTTATGATCTTTTAATTGAGATTCTAGAGCTTGAATCTGGACCCTTATGCAAATAGCACATGCTTTCAGTAGTGAGCAATAGGTCTTAGCATAAACAAGCTACAACTCAAAAACAAAAATGCAGCAGACAGATGTGTGAACCAGCCATAAATCCCATTAGGCTCTCACCACAGGGTGATGGCAAATACAATGATGTATTGGGAGAAAATTGCATCTGTCTTATATAATCTTGAATTCCAGGCTTTCCTCTTGAGAGACCTGCACATCCAACCACCTAATAGGCTTAATGCAAGTAGTAATTTAATGTTATCTTAGGTTTGTATCAACCAAGTTATGTGACACTGAGCATATAGTTTACATTGTATGTATGAGATTACCTGGCCATTGGTTGATTGTTGTATAGGTTTCCCCAAGAATGTTTCTGAGTGGCTATGTATTTTTCAGGAATTCATTATAAAATGATGCTGAGTGAAATGCTTTTTATTTAATCAATAGGAGCTTCTTTTGTAAATCAGGCTTGTACAGAGCATAAGAAAAACAATATTCTATAAGAGCATTACTAAAGATTGGAAGCACAGATTTCACAGTCATCCATCTGCTACTATAAATATTTAGCATCTTAACTACAATGGGGCTCACTAACTCATGGTCAGAGCTAGGTGAGTCCCTGACAATATGGGAACTGAATGCTGCTTTGTTATTTTTACTTTATCAGGTGCGACCACATGGTCTGAAGCCAAATCTGTGAAAGGGAAAGTGAGGTGAGCAAACAAGCCAAACCTACCCCCCCCCCCACTGCTTGTTAACTTCATATTTGCCAACAAGTGAAGATGTTTATTTTTCTCTGGTTGCTCTCATTACAGAGCTGTTTGACCGTGTGGGATTTAACTGGTCCAACTTACTCCCAATACTCCGTAGATATTAGGCACTAAGAAGTGAGGTGAATAGCAAGGCCTAGTCCCAATTTTCCCCAAACAAATTATGTTCTAGCTTAAGGATTTAGAATACAGGTTTATAAAAAATAAAAGAGCAAATTCAAAAAATTAAACAGAGATAAATGCATCCGATCATACGTATTCGAGGCTGATTCCCTAACCCAGCTGATGCTGATGTATTTGCTTTCCACAATTCAGCTTTTGCATCCCTTTGTGCTTTCTCCAGACCCTTTCCTGTTCTAGTGTTCAACTGTATCTCTAGCACATTCCAGAGTTCTAGCTTTTGAGTGCATCAGCTCTTTTCTCTCACACAGCTCTTCAACTACAACTCTTCAAGTTTCTGACTCCACAGCCTTCTAATTGCCCTATTTTCCAGCATGACTTATATACAATATTTTCATTTCCCCTTCCAACCTTTCAGCAACCCACAAGAAGAGAAGAGACTTGGTTAAGTTTCTATTTCCCCTTAATTGCCAGGTTCCTAGGATAAACCTGTGACCTTCCCATGCACAACATCCCATTCTACAAAACTTCCTGAGCAAAACATCCCTTGTATTTTAAACTTTCCTGTGAACTTTTAACCCTTCTATCTAGAAGAGTCTCTAAAGTAAATGCAAGCATTTTACAACCCAAATTTTACAACCAAAAGCCAAACACAAAATGGCCAAACGTCCTAATCCTTCACATCAGGTGAGAAAGTTCAGTTCAAAAATGACTTCAAACAGCATCAAGTTTAGTGCTCGAAAAGTGGCAGAAAAATATACCTTGGTGATTCCAGAAAAATGGTAGGAAATCATCAGCCACTCATGTTGCTATCATATTCTGCCAGAGATCCTGTGCTTTACACAGATATTCGAGAGACAGAAATTCAACAGGTGAAGTACTCACTACCATGAACTTAGTATTTGTGCAAGAGAATCAAAACCCAATTTAAGTTGCCACCTCAAAAATATTTTCTGTAATGCATGCTGAAGTGAGGATTAGATTGCAATTTCATCATATTCATGTTCCGTACTGGCTGGCAAAAAAGTAAGCATCAGACTTTCACACACACAAGCTGTGCCATGGTGCTGCTTTCACTAAGTGAGAAGTGTGCACAAGTGGATTCACTCTAGTATCAGGTAGGTAGTCGTGTTGGCCTGACGCAGTCAGAAATTTATTTATTTTTTAATTGACTAGTAGCACCTTAGAGACCAACTAAGTTTGTTCTGGGTATAAGCTTTCGTGTCCACACAAAAGCTTATACCCAGAACAAACTTAGTTGGTCTCTAAGGTGCTACTGGACAATTTTTCACTCTAGTATGTTGTGGATGTTTTAAATTGCAGCCTGTTGGCAGCTCTGAACTGGAGGTAAACTGCTCTTGTGAATCAGCTGCTTTACATAGAATCAAATTGTACATCAACACATATGGGTTTGTAGCCCAGCTGGCAACCACTTTGCCCAATGTGTTTAGAGGTTATGTCAACCAGTTTTGAGCAAGCCCTTACTCACCGGCAAGGACTAGGTTGGTTTTTTATTTTTTGCAAAAGTGAATGCAAACATTTTGATGTTTGGAATCTACGAGAAAGATGCCTGAGAGACTGCTCACTTTTACCATGCATCTCTCCTCCCCTGCCAACCAGTACCTCGGCCTTATTGGTAACTATCCAATAATAAGCCCGATTACAGCTAGCCCTAGGAGACATGACAGAAAGAGAGTCCTCATCTCGCATTAATTGCTCGCATTGAAACTATGCCACATCTCTTGAAGCTAGATGTTGCTTAGTATCCCTTTGATATGATAATGACATGCTTCTTAGCAGATGAATATGCAAATGAAAAGCAGTAATTTGGTGGCATGCACCTGCTGACACCGCACTGCCATGCTTGCTGGCTCCTCTGTAACATCACAGCTACACAAAAGCATCACAGAGGTAAAATTAAATTCTAATGTCGTATATATTAAACAGATGCTTCCACTTTTCTTTGTGTATCTACTTTTTACAGGGCTTGCTGTCAGAATCTCGGTTCTCCCTTTGTGCAATTAGTGGACATTTGTGTGCCACGCACAGAAACATACTCAGAGGCATTTTAAGGACTCTGTTTTTAAAGGGATGGCTTACATGTGTGGCACTCTGAAAGAGGAATTTTGAATACTGATGTGCGGCACTCTGAAAGAGGAATTTAGAATACTGATGTGTTAGAGATCTTCATTCATACGCAGAACATATACAGGGGTGTAGCTGCCTGTCACAGGATATCTTGGCAGCAGAAGGAGATACAACAGCGGTAGAGATTCCAAAGGAGTAGCCATGGTAGTCTAATGCAGAAGAGGAGGGAAAAAGGCCCTGGGCCTTTGTAAACCAGAGATTCCTGCATCAGATGTAACTGGCTTGGAAAAGTTCACGCTGTAATATATTAAGTTAGCCTTTAAGGTGGCACAAGGCACCTTGTCATCTTTTCAGCAGTATACTGTTTCCCTAATTAGGCAGTTTCGAAATGACACTGTTTGAATGGTTCGAGTACTATCACCAGCAGACCCATGGCTTCTTATGTGCCTGCCACTAACTCATCAGTTGGCCCTTCTCCAAAAACTCATAAAGCAAACAGGACCCAGAACTCACAGATAAATGTGTTCTGTCCACGATGCTTGGCTGATCCATTGAACAGTAGGATGGCTTCAGCTACATAAAAGAAAAGCTGTACTGCATCAGGCCAACAGGTTTTCTCATCCAGCACCCTGTTTACCAGTGGCCAGCGTGGTGCCTCTGGGAGGCCCGCAAGCAGGACACAGTGGCAACAGCCTTCTCTTCTTGTTGCTCACCCCAGCATCTGGTACTCAGAAGAATACTACTTCTGAACCTGGAGGTCACATAAGGCCATTATGACCAACAGCCATTGATAGACTTTTCCTTCATAATCTCCCTTCAAGGTAGTGTCCGTCACCACATCTTGTGATAGAGAATTCCATAAATGAATTATACACTGTGTGAAAAAGTATTTCCTTTTATCTGTTTTGAGTGTCCTGCCAGTCAATTTTCCTGGATGACCTTTGGTTCTAGTATTATGAGAGAGGGAGAAAAAGGACACCCTGTCCACTTTCTTCACATCATGCATGATTTTTATGAACTTCCATAAAAATCATTGTTGGGCCTAGACATTTTATCACAGTTCTCCTGGAATACTGGGAATCTCAATTGGCTGAAGGAGGACACTGTGAAGCAAGCAGAGCACAACAATCTCTTAAATGATGCCTAAGTGTCAGAAACTCCACTGCTTGAACCAGGAAGTTCGTGGCCTTGAGGCTGGCATCTAATCTAGTGAGCTACCTAGAACTGTGTGGGCTCAGGCCTCAGAGCTTGTCTTCAGGTGTAGAGTTTCTGCAGTTGGCTAATTAAACCTCTGCATAGGTCCAAAGAGGTCAGGCCTAGGCTGCAAACCTATTACCATAAAAATTAAGGCTAAATAGACCATGCTTAAGGATATTTGTACAAGTTGCAGGAGCTGAGGCTGACTGTGGCTTAGGCCGGCCTTGCAATGTGGTCTAGTATTAATATTGCAGATTGGGGGTCAGGTTGAGAATAGTTTACAAGAACCTTGCACAAGTATACTGTATTTACTCAAATCTAATGTGCACCCTAATTTTCAAAACCTTGAAACCGAAAAAAGTATTTGCTGGTAAACGTCATGTGTATTGGCAAAAAGTGCACTCCCAAGGCCTGTTCAATCTTCTTTCCTTAGAGTCGCCATTTTCCATCTCAAATACCACCCCTGGGAGAAGGGGCCACTGTGCCAGCACCTGCAGCCAGACTCTTTACTGCGGGACAAGGCCAATTCCTGTGACACCCATCTCGTTCACTGGTAAGGTCAAGTCCTTGTTCGGGGGGGGGGCGATTTTCAGACAGCAGCTGGCACGCTGAGCGGGGCGAGGGGGGGGAGGCCATGTGATTGTATGAGTAAATGCCCACGATATGCACCGAGCCCCCAACTCACTTCACCCGGCTCCAATGGCTTTCGTGGACCCACCTGGCTCTCCTAGTGTGGCAAGGACAGCAGCAGCAACGGTAGAGCGGCAGTGGCGCAACTGGGCCTCCTTGCTAGCAGGAGATCGCCTTTTTCATGGCACCCAAAGAAAAAAACCAGACCCAGCAGGACTTGATCACCCCATCTAGGCAAGTTTGCAATCAAACCTAATGTGTCATTAAATCTAATGCGCACCCTAATTTTCGCGATGTAATTTGGCCAAAAAAGGTGTGTGTTACGTTCAAGTAAATATAGTAATTTTACTTGGGGTGGGCCTTAGATGGAGAGAGGAGTTATATAGAAATTCCTCAGGGGGGTTCCCGATTCTTATTTACTTACTTACTTATTAACTTACTTACTTTCCACTGTATTATGAAGATACATCACAGCAGTTTACAACAATATGAAAACATATATAATATATCAACAGTAAAGATCAGGATTAAAAAGGAGGGAAAGGAATTGCTGGACTAACAAATTGAATTGGAATACAAAAGAGGGAGGTATGAGGAGGTCCGGGAAACAAGTTAATATAAGAGAAGCGATGAAAAGATGGAATTGTTTTTAACGGTTTTTTCTTTTTTTGTACTTTGTATTTTTCTTTCTTTATTGTTATTTTTCTTATTAATGTAATCTTTTTCTTCTGAAATTTTAATAAATATTATTTTAAAAAAAACAATATGAAAACATAAACCCAAACAATAAAATCATAAAAAATTAAAACAAGTTAAAAGCAAAAATAAATTATACCTAAACTTCAATAGACCATTGTGGGCGCTGTACTCTTAATTGTCAGTATAGGCAGGTTATATTGCAAGTTAGAGGTAAGATTTCCAGGCAAAAATCACCCCGGGGGGGGGGGGGAACACTTCCAAGTTGCTGCAAAGTTTGCTATCTTTAAATTATCTACCCAAACCCTTTGCATCTCAAATCTAGCACTCTTTTGCAAAAAGAAACATTGCACTTGTATATAACTCTGTTGTACTTTCAAATGTCTAAAAACTATTTAAAACTTTTTTAAAAAAATGAAATAAGGCCAAAGTTAGAAACAGCAGCAACTCTTCTGTTTGCTGTTATCTTTTCTTTCACACTGGTGTCCGATCACAGATGCATTAAAGTCCTGGATTTTGCCTTTGATTCCTATGGGAACGTCTCACTTCCACCCTAGGGGAGAAATAGCAAAGTTCCGGTGCAACTAGAAACCAGCCCTGTTATTAGTCTAAATACACAAGTCTATGTGTTGCAAAATAAAATAAAAAATAAATGTACTAATTTTCTATTTGGAATATCCACCACAGCAGGAATAGCTATTATGAAAATAACCAAGAGCCCTGTGGTACTGTGAAGGCTTGCACATTAACTGTGGTATAACCTTTCATTGGCTAAAGCCCCATGTGTCAAATGCACAAAATATCATCTGGGATTGAAATGTGAGTAGGTAAGGTAGGTAGGTAAAGGACCCCTGGATACTTAGGTCCAGTCAAATTCAACTATAGGGTGCGGCACTCATCTCCACTTTCAGGCCGAGGGAGCCGGCATTTGTCTGCAGACAGCTCCTCCAGGTCATGGGGCCAGCATGATTAAACCGCTTCTGGCACAACAGAGCGCATGGAAACACCATTTACCTTTCTACCTCAGCGGTACCTATTTATCTACTCGCATTGGAATGCTTTCAAACTGCTAGGTTGGCAGAAACATGGGGGTGGGAAGTTTGTAAACAATCGGGCAAAGAGGTCATGAAATTTAAGGGATAGTAATACCAGTAGTTCGGACACATCTCCATGCAAAGCTCAAGAACAGATATGACTTAATGAATCTCAAAAGTGGACTCTAATCCATAAAGCTTAAGCTGCAATACATTTGTTAGTCCAGAAGGTGAACAGGACTCTTGATTGTTTTTCCTGCAGTGGACTAGCAGAGGTACAGAGCCTCTGAATGCATCCCTTGTTGTCTGTACCTTAGTCCTAAATGCATTTGTTTGGAAGTAAATCCATGAATTTGGACAGAACTTCCAAAGAGATACATTTAAGATGGAGAGGTTAGTAAGAGCAGTAATATCATCAGTAAGCAGTTGTGCTGCTGGAGAATGAGTTTATAACAGATAAACACACTGTATTAAGAACATTAAGCATCAATTAACATAAACAGCTTAGTTTCATAGTTGTCATTTATACAGCGACAAACCGGAACAAATTTCCTGACAGTGGTGTTCATGTTCCAATAATCCTCTGGACTGTTTCTTGCTGGGGGTGGGGGAAACTAGTGGGGGTTAAAAGCATGTGACCACATTCAGTCACAGAGGTCTGCTTTGTCCAATGTTTTGCCTCAGATTCTATTAGTCATCGTTTCCTGTTGTCTCCTTTTGCTCCAGCTAATTATTGGTTCTCCTCCTGTCAAGTCATCATAGCCTCCTGATCCCTTGTCCGCCCCAGCGCTCTCTTACTGGATCAGTGTTTCTCATTTAACAAGAAACGAGGGTTGAGGGGAAGGGGATGGGAAAATGAGGGGAAGGAGATTTTAAGTCAAGATATAGACTTGTGCCTTTGGCCCACATGCATGCACACACACATCTTCTGAACTAACAGGTCTACAGTGCGGGATTTCAGCTTTGCCTAACTGCTTTGTACCTGGTACAGTTAGAATATTCCAATGGTATGCAACTTTGTCACTGGCAAATTAATTGTCAGTTTGCCGACTGCCAGATGTCTTCATACATACAAAAAAAGAGAGAGAAGCAGCCCTTCAAAACTGTTTTCTGGCACTGATCCACAAGTCAAAAAACGTATGCTAGAACTGCTATTTCCTTGTTGTGCACATAAAGGGGGGGGGGGAAATGTATGCTGTGTTGCTTTTACATTTATGAGTTGAGTGCACAGTATAACAAAAAGAAGAAGAAAAATCCATCCCAATAAGCACATTATTGATATGCTGTACATTTGGTGAGAGGTTTTTCCAGGACGTAGAGCATGTCCAAAATTTACATAAATGTTCAGCCTAGTGAAATCATTGTTTGAGCTGACACAGCTTTGAACAAAGGGATTCCCTCTCTACCATGAAAATGAATGCTTGTGCATTTTAGTGAGGAATAACCAGGATTTCCTGAATGAGCTTGGGAAGGGCTGCTTGGCAAAGATATTTGAAGGCTGGGATCTTAATTAGATCTGGATTAAAAGTTTTATTAAGACACTTTAGCCCATACAGAGTGTGGGAGAAAGGAAAGGAGGATGAAAATGGGGGTGCTGAGCAGGAAAAAGGCCCAGACAGTAGAGAATCTTCAAGTGTTCAAAACAAGATGGTTTTTATTATATAATGTGCAAATAGGAAATCACAGATCTTACTGTGGATTTATGGGCTCGAGAAAACGCTGAAGAACACAGAAAAACATCAAAATCTGAGCAATGGTTTTCACTTCACAAGAAATGGTTAAGTGCATGAGTGACTTGCACAGTTTTCATGCACAAGAATAATAATTTAACTTATAAAGGAGCAATAGGTGCATCTCCTTCGTAGTGGATAGAAACATTTCACAACTGCTTGGAAATAACACATCTTGCTGTAGGGAAGAATCAAACATTCATTCTTAGAAGTTTACACTGGAAGTTTCAGGCAACCATAAATCCACCTGTCACTTAGAGGCCACTTTTACAGACACTACTCCACAAGTAAGGAGATGCCCAGGTCATCTATCTGGTAAATGGGTGAACTGGCTCCAGACTTATAGTAGTAAAAATGTTTTGAGTAAAAATATTGAACTCACAACAACAACACGTTGTTGTTTTTAAATTAAAAACCCCCAATAACATTTCTGTTAACAATATAGTAATATTAAAAAGAAATGTATCAGTGATGCAAAAAAACCAAGTTAAATAAACAAACAATACACTTATTGAAATATAGTAAATGAGAAACCTCCAAAAATAGCCCAGTGAGGACTGTGTGTGCCCATCACTCATGCAATGCTGATTGCTGACAGAGAGAGGAAATGGGGATGGAATAGCTGGGAAAAGGTCTGTTCATGATGTTAGTCCATATGTTGAAGTTAGTAGGCAAACATTTGGTTTAAGATTTTGCTACTGGAGCCAGAAATGCTCTATGCAATCCATAAGACACCAGTTGGTCATTCCTGATCTATATAGTCTAGATGATTAGATTGCTGAGGATTTTATTCACTGGCCTGAATGAACACAACACTGTAATCAGGATTCAGAATTATTCCAAAAACAATTTGTCAGAATAGAAGAGCAACGTTGGGTTAAGAGACAACAGAAATACATTATAAATCTCACCGCATTACCCTTTTCATTGGCCTTAACAAACTTTTCAGTTGTAAAAAAGAAAATGTTAACATATACTGTTGACATTTCAGATCTTCTTAAAAAAGACTAAAAGGCCAAGTTGCTTAGAGACTACACAAATACTGAGCATTCTAAGTACAAATGCTCAACTAGTCAGAAGCAAAGGTTGGAATATAAGACATACCCCATCTAACTTGAGGAAAACCAGTGTTGTGTTGTTTTTCTTCTAGCCACCATTGCAATATTACACAGCAGCCCAACTAACAAAACGTAAGGCCCCAAAGCTCACAATGCACCATTATATCATTTTATTCTGGATTAATCAATCCATAATGATTCTGCTCATGTTCTGTACTCAGAAGCATGCAATAAAACAGTAGCTCTAACTGAAATTTGTTTTGAATTTCAGCCCTCAGACTTCTGCTTTTCTTTTCATAGCGCATGGGCAGAGCTGGAACCCAGTTGACTGATTACTACTCCTTCAGACGAGATCCTCAGTTCACAGTATGAAACAAAGTAGAATGGGGCAAAAGATCCTAACTTCAAATATACTCAGGTGTCACCCAACCCCAACCCCACCCATCTTTCTCCCTCTCCACCCCTTTCCCCCTTTTCTTCCTAACATCTCAACAAATGAAACTGATTTGTAAAAATATTACCTGGAAAAAATATGAGAGAGAGACATTGCACATACTTTTGTAAATCTAGAAAATACTTAATAAAAATACTATACACACACACACACACACACACACACACACACACACGTGGGATCTAAAGTGGTAATGACCAAGGAGAAAAGAGATCTTGAGCTTGTGGTGGACAGCTCAATAAAAACATCAACTTAGTAAGTGGCAACTGCAAAAAAGGGAAATGCCACGATAAGGATTATGGTGTGGTGTGTGCACTGAATGTCTACTGTCATCCTGCCTCTCTCTATAAATCTGTGACTGCATTTGGAATACAGACTACAGTTCTGATTGCTTTTTAGTTCAGAAAGGGTACAACACTATACTTTGAACCCACTGTACCCAATAACTACTTCTGAGTAGAAGTTTTAAAAGTGCACAGTAAGGGAGGACATGACTGAGAGTATATATAATTATTATTTGTGTTGGGAAAGCAAGAAGAGAGTCTCCCTCTCTCTCTCTCCTTTTCTTATAATATTAGGATTTGGGGTCACCCAGATGGGCAGATAATTCAGAACAGATAAAAGACAGTGTGTATTTAATGTATGGCATTTGCTGTCACAAGATGATAATGATCACTGGTTTTCTAAAAGGGGATTAGACAAATTAATGGAGCATCACAGCTATTAGGCCTGGTGGCTCCTTCCATACACCAGTTGCTATGGGGGTGGGCGTACAGTCAGGGCAGGCTGTTGCCTCCATGTTCTCCTTGTGAGTTTCTCAGAGGCATCTGGCAGTCCACTGTTGTGAATAGGATGCTGTCCTAGATAGACCTTTGGTCTGATCCAGCAGGGATCTTCTTGTGTTCAAAGAGATTTCATAGAAATGAGCAACTTTCTGCTTGGTGTAGGCCCAAGCATCTGACTTCAGGATGAATTTTTATTTTTATTTGTACTCTGTATTTCCCCTAAAGTAGCAAGTAGGTTACTGCTTTTAAAAACTGCCACATAAAATAAATACAATTTTTTATTTTAAAAAAGGTTAAAAAGGAAGAAGATAACAGTGAGGTAAAGTGCTTTTTGCCATTCACCAGCTGGGCATGGGACTCCCCTCTCCTCACAGAGACTGGTAGATTGTGTCCTCCCTAAAAGAGGGCACATGTTGCGGTGAGACCTGGAGACCAACCTCCTGTGTTCTGGGTGGGTAAGATTGGACAGCCACAACACTCAATTGGTAGGTCCCTCAATGTTGGGTTCAATCTGGCCAATGGGGCGCAGTCCAAACGGATCGAGGGACCTATATATACCCATGCACATGACCCAGAGCTTCCTCTTTTGGCTCGTGCATTCGGAATACCTGCCCACCTCTCCCTACTTTTAGAGCATTTTTGTGATTGACCTTGCTATGCCGTCATGTGTCGTCTGTCATTGGGACAGGGGCATGGCAGGGATTTTCCCCACTTGGCTGATAGGCTGTTGCCATTTGGGTTTTGCCTGCCGCATAGCAAATTGTCACAACTTGTAAGGTTGTGGATAGGCACTAGTTCAGGTGATAGGTATGGGAGAATGGTCTCGCCATCCCTATGTGAAGGGTATTCCATTACAGGAATCCAAGGACTCAACTGGTTTGGTCAACCCCCAAGAGGGGGTTGTGCCCGTGCCTGAGTCCAGGGGGGCATCTGGGTGGTGAACATAGTCCCTTCTCGGCTGTTTGCCTTCCCAGGTGTTCACTCTTGGCTGACCTATGCTGGTGCCCTGGGTCAGCGCTGCCTGCAAGGGTGCAGGGAGCTATTCGAACCAGGGCCTATGCAACCACTCACCTTGTGTTATCAATAAAGTTGTGGCCTAAATTCTGCCAAAAACCAAAACTAAAATTTGATTCAAGTGTGACTTTATTTAGGGGGGAGGTCTCTGGGTCTGAACACGCAAAACAAACTGCCCTGTGAGCAGAAAAGGGAGAACCAGGCTGCTATCATTGTCACCTCTTTAAATCACCTACTTTTATTGATTCCAGCTATATGTTCGTTTCAGTGGTATGTTATTTTTATTGATCTTATGTAATCCTCTCCAGGAACCTCATTTACTGAAGAACAGAATAAAAATCCTTGGAATGGAATAAATTTAAAAAGCAGATTTCCCAGTAAGAAACCCTTAACACTGTAGTTTTTCATAGATCACGGGGGTGTCATATCCCATTCCTAGGTCCTTTGTTGCTGTTTCAGATGAGTAAGAGTTAAGATAGATGTATGAAGCTATATACACAACATACATTTACAACTCCTCCCCCGTCTTGGAACTGTAATTTGTTAAGGGTCCTGGGAATTGTAGTTCTGTGAGGGGTAAACTAGTGCTCTGGATTCTTTGGGGGAGAAAATGAGTTTTACATGTGCTTTAAATGTATGGTACATACACAGCATGGCTCTTTCCTCCTTTTGACTTTTAAGATGGAAGACTGCAATAAAAGACTGTCTTCATTTTTTAATCTCTGTACAGCACATAGCAAACCACAGGCCCTTTTAAAAAGTAGTATTATTAAATAACTCAGCATGGTATCCTTACTTGTGCATGTGCTCATATGCCTGTCATTTATCAAAGCAGAAAATTGTATTTAGCTTTAAAATAATGTAAATATGGCTCGGTGATATGTATATATTTCTCGGCAAGCCACCAGTACCACTAGGGAAACCTGCTAAATTCATTAGGAGCTCTACAGAGGAAACATGGAAAGGATTTTGAGCCAAGCTACTGGAAGGGCTTAATGCAAAAGAGAGCTGAGGAAGAGAAAGTGATATGAATGAGTGAACCTAAGGCACACAAAGACTTTGGGGAAGGGCCAAAGCTTAGTGGTAGAGCACCTAAGAATAAATAATAAAAGAAAGGAGAAATCACAAAGGAAGACTATACATGAGTAGCCAATAGTTGCTGGGAGAAGGTTAGGTGAGCCAACACTCAAAATAAGCTTAGTCTTCCAAGAGAGGTTAAAAATAATAATAATAAAGTTTTATCTGGCTATGTTTGAAGCAAGATGAAGAGCAATCAAGTAGTAGGTTCCTTGCATGGAGAAGATGGAGAAATTATATTGGGTAACAGACAGAAGGTGGAACCGCTAAACACATACTCTGTCTTCACCCAAAAGGAAAGAAGTGCCCAACCTGGTGATAACAGAATAAATTATGCAAGGAGGGAGCTGAAGCCCAAGATAGAAAAGAAAGTGGTAAGGGAATACATAGCTTGATGAGCTGCACCCAAACGAGCTTGCAGATGTAATTTCAGAGCCTCTGTTTATAATCTTTAAGAATTCTTAGAGAACAGGTGAGGTCCCTGCGGACTGGAGGAGGGCAAATGTTGTCCCCATCTTAAAAAAAGGGGGGGAGACCCAGGTAATTACTGACCAGTGAACTTGACATATATACCAGGAAATGTCCTAGAACAGATAATTAAACAGTTGCACTGTGAGCACTTAGAAAAGGATGCTGTAATTAATAAGACCCAGAATGGGTTTCTCAAAAACAAGTCATACCAAATGAATCTCCTTCCTTTTCCCTTTGCTTTTGATAGAGTTACAATCTTGGTGGATCAGCGAAATTCTGTGGACATAGTGTATCTTGATTCCAGTAAGGCTTTTGACAAAGTTCCCCATGACAGTATTGCAGAGAAGCTGGTAAATGTAGCCTGGGTGAGGTAACAGTTAGGTGGATTTATAGCTGGTTGACTGACTGAACCCAAAGTTTGCTCCCAAACGGGTTCCTTGTCATCCTGGAAAAAAGTGACAAATGGGGTGTCGTAGGGTTGTGTCCGGTATTAAGATTGCCGGAAGAAATATCAACAACCTCAGATATGCAGATGACACAACCTTGATGGCAGAAAGTGAGGAGGAATTAAAGAACCTCTTAATGAGGGTGAAAGAGGAGAGTGCAAAATATGATCTGAAGCTCAACATCAAAAAAACTAAGATCATGGCCACTGGTCCCATCACCGCCTGGTAAACAGAAGGGGAAGAATTGGAAGCAGTGACAGATTTTACCTTCTTGGGCTCCATGATAACGGCAGGTGGTGACAGCAGTCACACAATTAAAAGACACCTGCTTCTTGGGAGATAAATCTAGACAGCATCTCAAAAAGCAGAGACATTACTTTGTCGACGAAGATCCGTATAGTTAAAGCTATGGTTTTCCCAGTAGTGATGTATGGAAGTGAGAGCTGGACCACAAAGAAGGCTGATCACCGGAGAATTGATGCTTTTGAATTGTGGTGCCGGAGGAGACTCTTGAGAGTCCCATGGACTGCAAAAAGATCAAACCTATCCATTCTGAAGAAAATCAACCCTGAGTACTCACTGGAGGCTCTGAAGCTGAGGCTCCAATACTTTGGCCACCTCATGAGAAGAGAAGACTCCCTGGAAAAGATCCTGATGTTGGGTAAGGTTGAGGGCACAAGGAGAAGGGGACGACAGAGGACAAGATGGTTGGACAGTGTTCTCGAAGCTACCAGCGTGAGTTTGACCAAACTGTGAGAGGCAGTGGAAGACAGGAATGCCTGGCATGCTCTGGTCCATGGGCGCTGGATCTCAGTGTCTGGGCAGAACGATGGGGGTGGAGACGCTCCTTCAGGTATACTGGGCCGAGGCTAGAATGGGTGCTAGAATGTGTGCAGAGGAGGATGACCAAAATGATCAAGGGTATGGAAACCAAGCCAATGGTTAAGGGAATACGGTATCTTCAAATATATAAAGGGCTGTCACAAGGAGGACAGAGCAAGCTCATTTTGTCCTGCTCCAGAGGGTAGGACCAAAACCAGCAGTTTCATATTATAAGAAAGGAGATTCTGACTAAACCTCAGGAATAACTTTTTGATGTTAAGAGCTGTTTGACAGTGGAACAGACTTCCATGCGAGGTAGACTCTCCTTCCTTGGAAGTTTTTAAACAGAGGTTGGATGGCTATCTGTCATGTATGAGCTAGTTCAGGCATAGGCAAACTTCGGCCCTCCAGATGTTTTGAGACTACAATTCCCATCATCCCTGACCACTGGTCCTGTTAGCTAGGGATGATGGGAATTGTAGTTCCAAAACATCTGGAGGGCCAGAGTTTGCCTGTGCCTGAACTAGCTGAGATTCCTGCATTGCAGGGGGTTGGATTAGATGACTCTCAGGATTGCTTCAAACTACAGTTCTACAATTCTATGGTCCTACAGTATGTCTGAACTTCTTTTAAATTCCTGTAACTCATAACATGCTGAAGACCTGCTTATCAAAAGACAAGAGAAAAAATACTTTGATTCTGCAGGTTGTAAAATTTAAAAACATTGGTTTTCAAACCTGCATTCAGAGCACTGTCCCCTGTATTGCAGAAAATTGTAAGAGCAAGGCAGAGTAACATGGATAGGAGTAAGGATGGGACAGTATGATATGCACACCTGGGTACACTTTTTGCTTTATACCAGTAGATGGGATTATATCGCATATATGGCATTTTAGTGAAAATAATACGTTTTGGTATAGGGTTTGCCTTCTTTTGATTTGACTTCAGATCCTCAAATGGCAAAAGCCCATCCCTATTTCCAAGGAAGCTATTCTTAAAACATTTTGGCTCTTTTAAATATTCTGACCCATCTGCAGTTTCATCTTCAATTCTTTGCTAGAAAACAGAAATAGCATTTTCTTTTAAAAATGTTCTGCTTGGAGTTTTCAGACACCATGTTGCATGCAATTTAATATACCAAAAACTGCTGATGAATATTTGACTAATAATGTGGCTTGTCGGCGAAGATGGTCAACCAAAGCAAAACTTGTGGCTTGATCTATTAATAGAGAATAAGGATTAATGAAGGATTATGTCATAATGAGTCTGCCTACAGAGTAGCCTCAATTCTTGTCCTTTGCTGCCAAAATACAGTTCTCATTTCCAGCAAACAAAGTCTATCAGAGAAAAAGCACAGAGCCTCCCTTTAGAAACTGGAAAGTCCGTCGCATAATAATGAATGTCTAACTCTTCTTTTGCCAAAGAGCTTCAGCACTTTCAGTGTCAAAGGGCAAGGCAGTGATTCAGAGGGGGCCTGATCCTTATCTAAGCTCTTGCAACAAAATTAGAATGTGCTGTACTTATTAAAGAAATGTTTGTTCCGCCACCAATGGACTGAAAAGAAAGCAGCTCAGTCGAGTTTTTGCAAAATGCTGCAATAAATGTCTTCAGTTAGCTGCCTAATAAAAAAAAGAATCATTCCGCATGCAAAAGAATCAGTGTTGTTTTTGTTTTTTAAAGGTGAAATGAATGGCCCAACTCAGTTTGACATCTGTACATGAGAGTCTCTAAAATTGATTTTTGTTATTTGTTGTTACATTAACATTTCTCTAGTGTGATTTTTATGGAAGAAAAAGAAATAATTTGCCAAAATGGAGGCACACACAGAACAGAAATGAGCAATCAAGCTATTCTGAAATATGTTTTGCCCTAAATATGCTATATAATATATTGCATGTTGTATTTCACATGGAAAATGCAATATAAGCTGTATAAAAATGTAAACAAGTACTAACATGTATTATACAAACAACTGATAACAATAGTTAAGGATGACAGTGGGGAAATTAGAAAGCAGGATAGCTCCTAAACGGTTGTCCTCTGTTTAAGTTACATTAGGAAATACCATATGTATTGCTATGCATGTGCCAGTAATTTAAACTGATGCAAAGAAACAAATAACAGTTTAAAAGATCAGGATCTGTCCAAATGTTAATCATGAAGGAGAGACGAAAGCCTCTTTCTAATTTGATTCTCATTTACTAGACTGGAGCTCACAAAACAAAAGGAGACAAAAAGCAACTGAAGTTATTATTTATTTTAGTGGGCTATCTGAAGATGATATAACCAGTGAGAATTTTAGTGCTGAAAGGCAGAATAGTAATCTGTAAAATTAGAAAATTGATCAGCTAGGCTATGTATCAACAGAAAGATTTCATCAAAGCCTTGTAACAATCCATCTCCACATACTGTTTAGACACAGCTAATCTACATGACTAAATTGGCCATTCAGTGCTTGAAAATCTGCCATGTAGGTCCCAACTTTTCAGAGGCTTTTAAATATGTATTCGGTAAGTACAAAGTGCTGAATATATTTTCAGTCTTTTTATATTAAGATTTACAACTAATGACCTTAAGCAATGTCATGCATGTAAAACAAAATGATGAGACCACCCTGGTTTGAACAGACTTGAGGTACAGATTCATACTTCATTCTCATTCAAATTTTTAGTGGACCAGATTTCTTTTTTTAATCCATCATATAACTAACCCTGTTTCATAGTTTTACCTTGTAAAACATGCCTCCACAGATGTATTTTGCTTTTAGGGCTCAGTGTAGGTGGACAATTATCTAAGCTTAATGATAAATATGATAAATGGAGAGAGAATACAAAGTCTCTGGCGTTCCATGTCGACACTTTGTGAAATCATAGCTTTAGATTCATTCAGAACCCAAAGCAGAAAGGTTGATATCCAGATAACTCCACTGGCAATTTGCCATTTCAAACCCACATTCACGGCAGGCTACTTTCTGTTCCACCACTTTCAATAAAAGGAGCCCTATTACTTAACGGTAGTGGTTGGCACATTGCCCCTTTCACAGACCAAAGTAACCGTCATCTTGGATGTAACAAATTAGTACATTCTCAGAATAATAAGCAGCACAGACCATGAAAACGCTATTGTTTTTTCAGGGTGGTTTTTTTTGAGGGGGGTTCGCCCTTGCGGGGAGGGAAGTAACTACTTTTTAGCATTCATGACTTTTTCAGGTCAGTGCCACAGGCAAAAATAAATCTTAAAAGGAAAAGCAAGACAGACAAGATGAAGTAGTCTTAATATTGAAGCAAAACAATGACCCATTAGTTTACTCTAAACGCACACTGCACATACAAAATTCAGTGTACCACAAAAATAACCTTGCAATTTGAACAAGAGCATAAATTTACAAGGAACTGGTTTATTTATGGTCACAGGGAAAGATAGCAGTTTTGAACCACTTTTACCCTCGGGTCTGAGGAGTAAGGGAATCGAAAAGTTGCTATGTAGGACAGTGATGGACTTCTACGTTTTAACGCAGAGAAAGACTAAATATGTCATAAAAATGTAAATCTGTCACTGGACATGGTAAAAATACTCATATTCAGAACTTTGCTCACTGGGTTCTTGGTACACACAAAACTAATATGATATGACTTGAAAATTAATAGCAATGGGAATCTCAATCAGTATAAAAATATTATTGGCAAGGCAAATGATTAATGCCCTCCACACGGCCAAACTCTAACATGTTTCAAAATTCAATACATTTGACATACTAGACTTTTTAAAATAGCTTGTATTGATTAGTTTCTCTCCTTTTTTTATTAGTCCCTATCTACCTTCCAAAATTATTCAAGACAGTTTCCAAGTATTTAAACTATAAAATTACACCATAGTCCACACCGGTTGCATGACATTCTAGCTAAAAACAGACTGAATAATAATTAAAACAAAATTCTCTAAATTATTGGAACTCTTCACCCCTTCAATCATAATCTAGAACAGCAGAACTCTGACATGAAACATTAACCAGTATTTGAATAACAACAGTGTCATTTACTGTGTAACTTTTTAACAACAGATAAGACTGAAATTAATGTGGCTTATCACCTAGAATGGAAGAGTCAAACAAGTATAATTTGAAGTGATGCTGGATGCATTTCCATTTTAAGTGTCTGCTAATTTTAACAACAAAGAATCTTGTAGCACCTTAAAGACTAACAGATTGATTGTGGCAGAAGCTTTCGTGGACTAGAGCCTACTTCATCAGATGCATTTGACAAAGTGGACTCTAGTCCATGAAAGCTTCTGCCACAATAAATCTGTTAACCTTTAATACCCACTCTTGTTTTTGTTGCAGCAGACTAACATAGGTATCCTTCTGTAAATGTTAAATGATTTTTAAATGAAACAAACAGTAAAAAACCCCATACATAAAATTACATTTTATACGACGCCTGAGTGGTAGCCTTCTTAAATTTTTCAAGGTACTTAATGTAAAAATGAAACAATTTCATAAAACTTTCTGGTTCAAATGAGTCCAAGAATATCTCATTATAAATGGAGACAGTCCTGAAAAGGCGGCCAAGCATGACTAAAAAGATCACTCTTTTACACAAAAAATAGCCTTCTTATTTTACCCTTTGTTGGAAAGACATTTGGCCAGCCACAGGGGAAATACATAATCTACTTTTATTCAAATACCATATTTCAAAACTCAAAGGATACAAGGCTTTTAAAACAATTCAGGGTTGAGTATAGAAGCATAGGGTTATGGGATCCTAATAACAAAATTGTAAAATGGATTGCGATTGCATGATCATTTATGAGAGTAGACCTGCGACAAGAAGTTGCATGGGATGCAATATGTACATAGAGCTAGTTCATTCTGCATGCACAGCATTTCTCAACACTGAACTGAATGAGGCAACTCAGAATCCCCAGGGTAAAGTGAGATCTACCATATTCCATGTTTTCATTTGTCTATTAAACAGGAGAAAAATACCAGTTTCTATTAGGCTGCATTAACACCAGAGCATGAAATTTTGAAAGGGCATGCTTTTTCGAGGGTATTCACAAATATTTTACCTCATATTGATTGACAGCTTAAAATATCACACTTCGTGTTTTTAAAGGTGCACAAGGATCTTACTGAATTTACACATTTTTATATGAGACATTTAAATCAAATAAGTCATTTTGTAGTCTCGACAATTAGTTTTCCTAATTACTATAAACTTAAAGTGGTGTGGTCACTGTCCATGAAGGAAGTTGGGCTTTCTTCATTTGTACTGGCAAAGGTTAAGAGCTGTAGCGGATAGAAGCAATTCTCCCTTTACTTTTAAAAAGAAGTCGCGTTATCCACTTTCTCAATAGCCAGGATTATGAAGATCAGAGTACTATACATCCCAGAAGAGGAAGGGCTTAGAGCAATTACAGTCCTTTTATAAGTACTGTAGCACTTGCTGTTTATGTTTTTGAGAAATAAGCAGCCTTATCCCTTCATAGCTGGCACTGGTCTCCTGCTCTGAAAACTCAAAAATATGTAAGAAACAAGACAGTAATCCACACACCCATTATTTTTTTAAGGAACTAAATAATTTATTAGAAACAAAACGTTCATACAAACTCAAAAGGCTGGAGAACTGCACTGCAAAATTCAGAAAGTGTGAATTATGAAGGATGGGTATGTTTTGGAAAATTCAAATTGGAGTCATCTTTGCATGTGAACTGAATCAAATGTGATGAGTGGGAGGCATGAATGCTCTATCAGGATCCTTCCATGCAAATCCTTCTACACCCATGTTGAGAAGGATCATACTCAATGATTTAAGACATGTATTATATTTGTATCCCATCTTTCTTCCAAAGATCCAAAGGTGAGCATTTTTAATTTCACAAGTCTGTGACAAATGTTAACTTGAAATTTTAGCCTAGTCCACTCATTAAAGTTCATCACTAAAGAGAGATTTGAACCGGAGTTACCCAAACCCAACACTACCATCAGTCTAAGTTCTCCCATGTTTTCCCATTACTAGTTTTGTCTGTTTTGCTGGGGATGAATATGAATATGCTGGGGTCCCATACCTCTCCTTGACAATTTAATTTAATTTTATGGCATCAGGAAATAAGGGGTCATATGTGTATTTACATCAAGAATAGCATGTTTCACCCTTAAATAGACATTTTAATCATACATACCAACAGCAAACTCATTCACAGAGTGTAGATCCTTTTGTAGCTGACACAGCACAATCCATGCACAAGTGGGAAGAAGCATCAGCAGGTTTGAGAGAAATCAACAATTTGCAGTATCAGTGTCATCATTATTTATTAACCTTACTAATCATCTTCAACTGATAGTCTCTATTTAATTATAATACAAGAAAAATATCTCAGAATACAAGGCCATATATAAAAGTCAACAATTTAAAAAGCACAATGAAGTTGCAAAAGTCTGTCCGTTGTCATGATCGCCACATACTAAGTATTCAAAGCTGATCTCACCTGAAGGAGCAACAAAGCACCATTCAAATTTCTGATCACACATAAATGTTTTGCAGCCAGAGTTTGTGCTAGGCAAAACCTGGTGGGAAAAGCATTCCATAAGCAAGAGGCCAACATTAAGAAGGCCATCTTCCTTGTTGCCACTCTCCAAACCTTTTCGGAGAAGACACTCTAAGAAGGACCTCAGATGATGATCCTCATATGTTACTAGCCCACAAAAACAATTAGGAGGCCACCTGCTCCTGTGCCTTATGTAAGGGATAGGGAGAGAGAAGAAGACCAATTGTTATAAACCTTCTTTGTCTGATCACCAGGAAATAATTCTTACTGCAAGCAACTAGGCAAACAGAAATCTAAAATGGGATATTGTTAAAGGGGACACACACACACACACACACAGGCAGGAACAGATTTCCAATAGGAATTAATAGTGGACCAGACTGCTATCCAGAATACAATTTAGCAACATGCAGAACAAATATCCAGATATAATGTAAACAGGACAACCAATTTTGCAAACCAGGGATTGCCAGGTTGTTTCCTTCACATATTGCTAAACTACAACCATTGTAGCATAGCTAATGGTCAGCGATAATGGGAATTGGAGTCCAAAAACATCTGGAGGTTGTTATCTCTGGTGTAAACAAACACAGTTGTCATGCAAGAAGGAAGGTCAGAACCCAAAACTGAGCCCCATGGAATCTTGGCACAGAGCTGCTTTTTGGCCTTTGTTCAGTAACTTAAGGCCTGATTTTGAGGCAATTTAGTTCTTTAATTGTGTGGACAAAAAGTGCCTACAATTTCAGCCACAATTTCCACAATTAGGTAATTGTACACACAAATGTATGTAATTAGCTGATGGGATTTGCAGCTAACTGATCTGACCATGGAAACGTATACTTTTGAGGAGTAAGCTCTCTTTCTGTTTGCCAGGTTGTGGAGATAAGATATGGTATTACATATATTCAATGTTCCCAATCCAGAATTCCCTTTACACAAACTTTTTTTTGCCCAAGATAGACATTTCCATGCAGGTGGTAACACATGTTCCAACCTACACCTCATCGGGTGAAAACCTACTGGATGTCTTGCATCCAAAATGTGCATGCACATGAAAGCTTATACCCAGAACGAACTTCTTTAGTCTCTAAGGTGCTACTGGACAAATTTTTATTCAACTGCATCAGACCAACACAGCTACCTACCTGAATCTGCTACTTCACAGTTCTTGATCCATAAACATGACCTTTCTGCATAAGCTGTTTCTAAAAATGAATGCCTCTTGCTGGATCAATGCTTATTCATAGTGAAGCTTTTTACCACTATTCTCAAGCTGCTTTGTAGTGGCAATTGTACATGCTGACTGAGTTGCAAACTGAGCTTTGCAGTTCCTGGTATGCTGCCTCTTACTAACTGGGCTGATTCAGACATAATATTAAACCATACTTTAGCTTTACAAGAACAAGCTTTGGTGAACATTGGGTTTATGTGCTCCTCTCCAGCCTTCCCTTCTAGCACAACCAACAAACTCCTCATGATTTAAGAAGCTGGTTTAACCACACTTTTAGGCTCGGAAAGTAATACTAAACTATGGTTAATCTAAAATAGAAGTGGAAGTTTCCAATCTTTTCCACATGGACTCACAGAAGGGAAGTGGACAGAAAATGCAAGGTTCAAGGCTCGTTGTGGCTCACCCTCATAATGCTAAACAATTATTTGTGAACCCTCTCAATACCACCTGCCACTACTATTCTCTTTCCAACAATACATACACAGCTATTCCCTAGGAAAATTAACATACAGGCTGTTATTCTGATGAGTACCAGTGGCATCCATCACGTTGGTTCCAGGAGCATTTCCAACTGCAGTGTAGATACAAATAGTTTTTATGATTATCAGTTTCTAAATCCTAGCCATTATTTGCAAAGACCCTAATTTCAACTAATCGATTTCAGGTCTTGTACTGAACAAAGAATATTTTGATAAGAACCCTGGACAATGACCCTTTCACAGGCCTAAATCAGCTACTAACAAGCAACAACAGATTATGGTATTACTACTACTACTACTAAAATCCATATACCACCCTTTGTCAGAAGACCACAAGGTGGTTTACAACATACAACACCAATGTCACTACATAACATAAAAAGCAAAACAATTATATAAATACAATTACAATACAGTACAACTGCAACTTATGCACACTTAGCATGTGTGATGTCAACTTTTGTGCTTGATCAAAAAAAAGGGGGGGGGGTTGGTGGGCATCGTTTAAAAAAGCATCTGCAATTCCCCCACTGCACTCACTTTGGGAGTGTGTGTGAAGGTGAAGGTGCAGCAGCCTTGGGAGAACATGTGGAGTCACAGTTAGAGAATGTGAGCAGTCTTAGGAGAGCATGCAGAGCAGGGGAAGCAAGAGGAGCTTTGGGAGAGCATGCTGAGGTGCAGGGGGACAGAGAGAAGAGCACTGGAGAGTGACACCAAGATGTCGCAGGACGTCACACCAGCCCCCCCCCCCCAATGTTATCTGGAAGATGGCACCTCTGTACTGTGCTAAGAATCACACAACAAAGATGCTGATTCAGAGACTGGATCTAGCAGTGAATCCAAATGCCAACTCCGTCTCCATGTCAATTTTGAAAACACTTTTACAGGATCTAAGATAGAAAACAGGCATTAGTTCACCTGCTCATCCTCCAATGTGATCTACGCCCACAAGACCCTTCAGCATTCTAGAGAGGACAAATAAGCAAGTCTTTATGCAGCAAATTAATTGACACTAACTGGATATCAGAAATAGCATAATGTATTTTTGAAAAACAGATGGGGAAGATTCAACCTTTCCAGACATTCTACAACGGACCTTAAGGTAGACGTAGAAGTATAGTGGAAATTAGAATGGGAGATTGCAATGTGAAACTACTGAATTACAATTCATCAAGAGGTTCAGTGCTATCACTTGCAAACTGAATCAACATAACAGATTTTTCTTATCAGCTCTGACGTATTAATTGGCTTACCAATGCCAGGATATCTATGTTATCAACACACCTGTTTTTGTGTTACTGGCTACCATTAATAATTATCACCATCTGTAGTTTTTTTGCATTTCATTTCCTTCAGGCCTCACTGTTTACAATTTCCTGTTCCAATCTCTCTCTCTCTCTCTCTCTCTCTCTCTCTCTCTCTCCCACCCACACACACACACACACAGATAGCAGCAATCAAAAATAATGTTTCATACATCTAATAAATCTTATGCCACAATAAATGTGTTAGTCTTTAAGGTGCCATAAGAGTCTTTGATGTTTATATTGCAAGGGACTAACCGCTCTGGACATTATTGCTGAGCATTTTAACTGTGGCAAAAAGTGACAAAAAACACCAAAGTGGTTTAAATTTTTATTTATTTACTTGTAGTTTTTGTCTCCATACACCACTAGTATTTGACCTGAAATATCGGGGGGGGGGGGGGAGAGAATACTACACCATGTGGTTTAAATGTTATATTATGCATTATGTAGATTATTTATTGGAATATTTGTAAAAATGTAAGGACAGTGATAACTAGCATGTGAAACAACACTATTTAAGTTTAAGAAAACATGTTCCTCTTGCAACAAGGGAAGAAGAGGCCCCTTTTAAAGGCAAAGTTCCCCTTCATATTTTCACTGCATTGTTATGCCGCAGTGGAGAAGAAAAACCCCTTCCCCACTGATTTGTAGAAGAATGGGGGAAGGGCTATGTGGATGTGTTTCTGTGTGCTTGTCTGAATGTGTCTTAATGTGTGTGAGAGCCATGTCAATGCTCAATGCACAACCCTTAGGACAAAATGGTTTAGCCTATCCTGATCTAGAGAACAGAGGGATCCCAAGTACATATCTGTGAAGCAACTATTGAAATGTGAGGATAAACTATTAAAATGTTGTTCTGTTATTTTTAAAAAAATCTGGTTTGTGTATGGTTAACTGAATGAGAGAAAAGATTGGCAGCTTATGTCTAACCCAAACCTGTGAAATATAATGCATAAGGGCTCTTCAACTGGCAGTCTGCCAAGAAGCATCTAAGTTGATAGTTACTAAAGAAATGATTATGTGCCTTGTGAGGTTTTCCATTATGACAGTAAGCAGTACAACCCAGTTTTCATATGGGTCAATAGAAACCAAAAGGGGCTGATAGGTTTTTTAGTGATCATTCCATTTAAACTCATGGGTCTTTAATTATAGTCCAATGAGGTGTCATAATTCCAGAGAGAAGCTTGTGGTTGGTTGGAAGGTTCCGACTGGAGAGAAATACAGTGGTACCTCGGGTTAAGTACTTAATTCGTTCCGGAGGTCCGTTCTTAACCTGAAACTGTTCTTAACCTGAAGCACCACTTTAGCCAATGGGGCCTCCTGCTGCTGCCGCGCCGCCGGAGCATGATTTCTGTTCTCATCCTGAAGCAAAGTTCTTAACCTGAGGTACTATTTCTGGGTGAGCGGAGTCTGTAACCTGAAGCATATGTAACCCGAGGTACCACTGTAAAGGGCAAGTACAGAACTGCTGGTGGTTAGCTGGGCTGGAGTCTTTAAAGAGGCTGAAATAGACAAGTCATGAGTTAAAGGAGTGGCCAGAGGATGTTGATGAAGTCCAAGCAAGCCTGAGAGCGGACAGTAGTTGCCTATTAAGAAACAGCCAAGCTAAGAGTTGAAATCATTGAAGACTGAAGCAGACAAGGTTTGTTGGGAGAGGAAAAACTCCAGCAGCAATCTACCATAGGAAAACTGAAGCCAGGTTTATAGTTGTTTTCAAGAAGCTGTGAGTCCCTAACCAGACAGAAGAATTCAGGTAATGACTTAAATGAAGTCTGTAAGTTAACTGGGGTGAAGAGACGCCTGACTGGAGCAAAGGAGTCAAATGAAGTTCTCTATATAATCTGTAAATTAACAAGGAGTGGAAAACTGGCTATTGGATTACATTAGGGAAGTAAATAACGATATTCCTTTCAAGTGGCTGTTGCATCAACAGATAATTGCCTAAACAGAAGTTTAATAAATCATAATATATTTGCCTGATTTTAAACAGAATGCAATGTTTTACCTGATGTTTTTAATCCAATGCCCAAACACAGGTACTGTATATAATAAAAGGTGAATAAAGGAATTATTTGGAAGTAAATGGTGGTGTCTTGCCAAAAGCATTCTTTTCCAGGGATTTGGAAGCAAATATGAGACTCAAGTAGTGAAGAAGTCTAAGATTTATTAAACATCAGGCAACTTATTCATAATGGTAACAGCATACCAAGCAAGCAAATGATTACACCTCTGTCCAGCTTCTGGGAGCTCCAGATAGATCCCAAGCTACCTATGCCAGCCTTCAGATCTGCACCAAAGCTCAACCCTCTAGGTCAAATTCTAGGGGTTTATGTTCATGAGGTGTGATTGGGAGAAGAGGAATATTTTTTCCTGGCACCTTAAGATACGTATTGTGGGTGCCTGCTATCGTTTTGCCACCCTCCAGACCCCTTGCACAGGAGGGAGGTGCACACAGGGTCTGGTCAGTTCATATGGGGAGAAGCAGTCCTTGAATTATTGCAGTCCTGAGCTGTTTAAGGCTTTATAAGTCAAAACCAGCACTTCAATTGGGGCCCAGAAACTAACTGGCAGCCAATATAGTTGGGCCAGGATTGACTTTATATGTCTTGCCCCGGTGAGCAACCTGGCTGCTAAATTCTGCACCAGCTGAAGTTTCCAAACTGTCTTCAGAAACAGCCTCATGTATAGCACATTGCAGGAGTCTAACCTAAAGGTTAAAGGTAAAGGTAAAGGGACCCCTGACCATTAGGTCCAGTAGTGACCAACTCTGGGGTTGCGGCGCTCATCTTGCTTTATTGGCTGAGGGAGCCAGCGTACAGCTTCCGGGTCATGTGGCCAGCATGACTAAGCCACTTCTGGCGAACCAAAGCAGCACACGGAAACGCCGTTTACCTTCCCGCCGGAGCAGTACCTATTTATCTACTTGCACAGTGACGTGCTTTCAAACTGCTAGGTTGGCAGGAGCAGGGACTGAGCAACGGGAGCTCACCCGCTCACCTGTTGCGGGGATTCGAACTGCCGACCTGATCGGCAAGTTCTAGGCTCTGTGGTTTAACCCACAGCGCCACCCGCGTCCCTTTTAACCTAAAGGTTACCAGAGCATAAAAGTTATGCTATCCCTGTCCAGATAGAGGTGGGCCTCAAGCAGCAGCAATAGATCTACAAGTATCCCCTAAGCTGTGTATCAAGCAGATGAAAGGTCTCACTCACCTCCTGCTCTCTCTGTAAAGGCAACCAAGATCGACTCATTTCATAATACCCATTAGTAATCTGATATTAAGGAAGGATTGTTTTACAGTACTTCCACATAAGAATTCCTAGCTAGACTCTTTAATTTTTTTTAAAGAGAAGCCCCCCAAACAAAATGTGAAAATGCTAGAACAGGTTTGCCAAATGGCCATTAACGCAGACCTGCAGAAATTTCCATTGCCTATCCTGTTCCACAGAAAGCCCAGGGGAAGAGCTGTGAAACAACGTGAGTTCAGACCCGGAAATGCAACCACAGAACTCAGAATGGGGCTGAGTATTTATGAAAATGTACTTACATCTACATCAATAGCAAGCACTGATAGATGGACTGCACATGAGAGTAAAGGTGCTCTGAGCAGCAGTAATGCCAGCAACATTTGGATAGGCAGCAGCAAGACTAGCAGGATAGCAACATGTGGCTTCAAATGTTCTTTGTAAATATTTGGAGGTTCAGATTCTAGACTCAAATTACCTGGAGTAAAAATAGATTCATTATAAAAGAGCTATAGAAGACCAGCTTGGTTCTGTTCTAGAACCAAACCTTCAATCTTGAAATTTAAACACTTTACCGTCTGTGACTGCTTCCTAAGATGTTCAAAATTCTTCTAAACCTGGGACAATGCCAATTATTAATGCTAATTGGAAGGAAGGGAAGGTTATTCTTTAACCCTTTCATTATGGTCAATTATTTCCTCTTTTTAATTTCTCATCAGCGCCACCCCCTCAGTGACTGATGAGTTTACGCCTTTCTTAGTGCTGCCAGGGTGTAGGAGTGAGAATAACTGAGTGGGCGAGTGAGGTAAGACAACTGGGAGGGGGAGGAATAGAAGGGGAGGTATAGGAAGGGAGGGTGGCTGGGGGAAAGAATAGATGAAGAACACACAGAGGTCAAAGCAGGAAGGAGAAGAGAAACATGAATGTTAGTGGGCTGGGTGTAGATGTGGGGAACCAAAAATAATTGGAACAGCAAGAAACAGAGATACATATGGGATGGAGTGCAGTATGTATTGTACTGCTATGTTGACCCAAGCAAGGCATTGAGACACTGCCAAAACCACCCTTGTCAATAGCTTAGAACTATGTAGAAAGGCCCATATCAGTCCTTTAGAACCATAGTTTGTGACCTTAATATTATTAACTTTGTTTACTAAGGACTTATAACAGGTTTCGTAAGTGTGCCTCACAATCAACTTTCATTTCACAAGGGTTTTTTTACAGGTAGAGTTGCCTTAGTCTTACTGGCCTCCACTGACCTTGCCACTATGATGTCATAGAAGTCTCAAATTTATGGTAATGTTTATTGTAAGTTGTGGAAGTAAACTGTTTTTCAGCAAATGGCCTATGCCCAATGTCACATGTGACAATTCACTGCTGGACGCCCCCCCAAAATGCCTCCAAAGCAACACCCTGTGCATATGACACTTTACTCTGCATGCACAAGTTGCATGTGTGAAACTGTAATACCCATGGGAATTTAAACTTAGCTGTGGCAGTACCCTAATTTGTTTTTCAGCACAACTTTTTTTGCAGAGAAGAGATATGACAGCCTTTTAAAAAAAGAGAATGTCATACTAATGAGTATCAAATTGCACCACCTGGCCAAGAAATTTTCTTTGCAATTACAAAGTCTCCAATGCACCAATAAGAAAGTTCCCAACTAACTCTAATACTTCAATGGCAACTATAATAAAAAATAGTAATAATATTTTTTTCCGCTTTGACAAAAACAGCTCAGCTCTTGGATAGTATTAATTGCTATTAATTACTCATCTGTAGTTGTCAAGGAATTGTAGAACGTCTTTACCACACAGAGTTCCTCATTATTTGGGGCCATTCACACACTGCAGTGATGCTTCCTTCCTACCAAAAAGACAACTCACTTGTGCAACATGATTCATTCTAATGGTCCATTATTTTGTAACTTTTCTCAGCTAGTAAAACCAGCATAATTTAACAAAACTTTTGCCAACCTAATGCCTTCCAAATGTTTTTGACTAAAACTCCCATTTGGCTCAGTTATCATGACTGTGCTGACTAAGACTCATTGGAGTTGTAGTCTAAAACATCTGGTGGGCACCAGGCTGCCGAACACAGATTTTGTGTTCTCAGAGATGAGAGCCATTGACAAATAAAAATAATACCATAACTTAATGTAACTTTTATTTCAACTTTTTAGTCACTTCTTTGTCAACGAAACCCATAGTGACTTACAACAATAAATAACATGCATTAAAATGAAGCATAGAAAAATCCAAAATACACTCAAATTTTAAAAAGGCCACCCCCTAAAGGAAGCCACAGCTTTACCTTCCACCTGGATCTGAGCTTAATGTAGCAGGAAAGTTACAACTATGGTAGCTGTGACTACTAGTATGCAGAGACACCTGATAAGGCCAGCAGTAATTAAACTTCATTAAGGCACCAGCAACCAGCCTTAGAGGCCAAGATGTGACTAGGACTGTCAGTTGTTGATGCATTTTTGTTAGTCAGTGGTAGTAACTCTGTTGTCACCACTGTCATGCAGAACTTTGGTCTCCTTGCTCCACCATTCCTCTAAATCAAGCTGTCACTTATCTTCTTCCCAGTCTTTTCAAAGGCAAAAATGATACCTAAGAAAGATGCTTACCTGAGAGATTGATGTGACCTGAGCAACAGATTCTGTTGCCCCATTGGTCAGTAAGAGTCACTCCCTCAATAGACAGGCAAGGGAGCCTTTAAAAATGCTGAGCTGCCTTGCAGTTGTATTCCCTCCCACCATCAGGAACTTTCTATGCAGCTGAACATCCTTGTTGCTTACTTGTAAATAAATTGTTGTAGTGAACAGCTGAGGATTAGTCCAGTTTTAAAGCTACGGTGCTTTGGTTTATTTTGTATTCTGTTTTGACCTGCCTGCTTTTTCCGCTATCGTTTGTTTATTTATTTGTTTAGGTTTCCCAGTTTGGAGCCTTTTAAAAAGTAATTGCTTTGATGCATCCCAAGCCCCCTCTCATCTGGGCTACAAGAGTGAGTGGGAAGGTGATGGCAGCAATTACAGTGGTGCCCCGCAAGACGAATGCCTCGCAAGACGGAAAACTCGCTAGACGAAAGGGTTTTCCGTTTTTTGAGCTGCTTCGCAAGACGAATTTCCCTATGGGCTTGCTTCGCAAGACGAAAAACGAAAACGTCTTGCAAGTTTGTTTCCTTTTTCTTAACACCGTTAATACAGTTGCGACTTGACTTCAAGGAGCAACTCATAGAACGCGGTGTGGTAGCCTTTTTTGAGGTTTTTGAAGACTTTGGTGATTTTTGAAGCTTTTCCAAAACTTCTTTTAAACTTTTAAAACTTTTTGGGGGGTTTTTGGATTTTGGGTTGGGGTGTTTGGAATTCAAGGACTTGGTGTTGGGGAGGGGTTTGCAAGAATCTGGAAGCTTGTGTGTTTTTTTCCCTGCATTTTTATGATTTTCTGTGACCATTGAGCCACTCTGCTGTTTTTTTAAAAAAATTCTGGATTTGAATTTCTGTGTGGTGGGTGGCTGGGGAAACAGTTGAGGAGGGGTTTGCAAGAATCTGGAAGCTTGTGTGGTTTTTTTCTGCATTTTTATGATTTTCTGTGACCATTGGGCCACTCTGCTGTTTTTTAAAAATTTCTGGATTTGAATTTCTGTGTGGTGGGTGACTGGGGGAACAGTTGAGGAGGGGGTTCTTCAGCAAGAAGCAAAGAGTGGAAGAGGAACCTTCTTCGAGTTGTCCCCCAGAGTCTTAGAAAATGTACTGTACACTTTGTTGATTTTTAAATGTTTTTCTGTCATGTTTAGAAACTTAATTTATTGTTCCTTCAATTTTTGAAATGCTCTTTACAGTATGTGTGACTTTAAAGAGCACTTAATAAACTCTTGTTGTACCAAATTTGGCTTTGTTTGGACTTTTTTTGACCATAGGAACGCATTAATTGAATTTCAATGCATTCCTATGGGATTTCGTGCTTCGCAAGACGAAAAATTCGCTAGACGAAAAAACTCGCGGAACGAATTAATTTCGTCTTGCGAGGCACCACTGTATCAGAAAGCAAGACCCCCCCCCCTGGCAACACTGCAGGGCTGTTGTGTTGCAGCTGGACAAGGAAGAAGGTGTGAGAGATTTTCATGCGCATACCCCCTTCACCACAATCACCTTACTGCAGATGGATTTTATCCTCCAAGTTGATAGAAAGGATCAGCATAAGTAAGATCGTTTAAACTGAGAGGCCTGGATTCAAACCCTAACTTCAGTTTACACTGGGTGGTTTTACTAAGTTGCCAATGTTCAGCCTCTGCTTCCCATTTGTGGCAAGAGATCGTGAAGAGCTTACTTAACAGTTCTGTTTGTGAAATGAATGCGATCACTCAGGCCTGTGTGCTTATTGCATGTGCACACTAATATTCATAGAAACCAAGCTCTGGGAGGTGGATCAGTGGAGAAGAAGAACTTACATACATATTTCACATCTGAAGAGCATCTACTTAAAATCTATTTTTAAATCAATTATTTTCTTCAGATGACAAATAGTTCTCCTTTGCTGCATCAGATTCAGACTCATCCATGAAGGAAAATAAAAACCATGTATCGAGTAAAAGTAGTATTTGAAGTTATTTTTTCTTTCTCTGAAAGGGGAATTAAACTATTAAAGGACACCTTGTTAAGTAATTATCTAGCAACATCACTGCACAATTAAATAGCCATCAGTCCCTGCAGCTGAGAAATTTCAGGTAATTATTCAAAGATAATTTAATAGGAGAATTACTGTATTCAAGAAAGCATTAGCTAGTAATCTACCTCAATTAAAGCAGCCAATTAATTTCAGCACCTTGATAATAGTTGCCTTTTGCAGAATCATCCTCCCCCTACCCACAGCTTGAGAGTATATTTAAAAATATTCTTATAAACATGGTAAGCTTAATGAAATTTGCCTAAAAGTCTAGTCCAGAAGTCACTAGGGACCTGCAAAGGAAATATTTTGAGGAATCCAAACTGACATTGGTATATTTAACCATTGTGTTTATTTTAAATAGCTGAATTTCATAAATAGGTGTTATATATGAGTTTGTATGTGTGTACTGGATGACTACATCCCAGTCCCAAAGAAGGGCAGTGCCAAAGAATGCTCCAACTACCGCACAATTGCACTCATTTCACACGCTAGTAAGGTTATGCTTAAAATTCTACAAGGCAGGCTTAAGCAGTATGTGGACCTAGAACTCCCAGAAGTGCAAGCTGGATTTCGAAGGGGCAGAGGAACCAGAGACCAAACTGCAAACATGTGCTGGATTATGGAGAAAGCTAGAGAGTTCCAGAAAGGCATCTATTTCTGTTTCATTGACTATGCAAAAGCCTTTGACTGTGTCGACCACAGCAAACTATGCCAAGTTCTTAAAGAAATGGGAGTGCCTGATCACCTCATCTGTCTCCTGAGAAATCTCTATGTGGGTCAAGAAGCTACAGTTAGAACTGGATATGGGACAACTGATTGGTTCAAAATTGGGAAAGGAGTACGACAAGGCTGTATATTGTCTCCCTGCTTATTTAACTTATATGCACAATTCATCATGCAAAAGGCTGGCCTGAATGAATCCCAAGCCGGTATTAAGATTGCCGGAAGAAATATCAACAACCTCAGATATGCAGATGACACAACCTTGATGGCAGAAAGTGAGGAGGAATTAAAGAACCTTTTAATGAGGGTGAAAGAGGAGAGTGCAAAATATGGTCTGAAGCTCAACATCAAAAAAACGAAAATCATGGCCACTGGTCCCATCACCTCCTGGCAAATAGAAGGGGAAGAAATGGAGGCAGTGAGAGATTTTACTTTCTTGGGCTCCATGATCACTGCAGATGGTGACAGCAGTCACAAAATTAAAAGACAACCACTTGTTCATAGGGATGGGTTGTGCCAAATTGATTGCCATCTGTGGTCTGCAATTAGGATCCCTAAGTCTTCTCCCCATACTGATCCATGTATTACAGGATCTTTTTTTGGTGGTCTTTAACTCCCTGCTTCTTGGGAGAAAAGCAATGACAAACCTAGACAGCATCTTAAAAAGCAGAGACATCACCTTGCCAACAAAGGTCCGTATAGTTAAAGCCATGGTTTTCCCAGTGAGCACTCAGGGCTGATTTCCTTCAGAATGGATAGGTTTGATCTTCTTGCAGTCCATGGGACTCTCAAGAGTCTCCTCCAGCACCATAATTCAAAAGCATCAATTCTTCGGCGAACAGCCTTCCTTTTGGTCCAGATCTCACTTCTATACATCACTACTGGGAAAACCATAGCTTTTACTTTGTTGGCAAGGTGATGTCTCTGCTTTTTAAGATGCTGTCTAGGTTTGTCATTGCTTTTCTCCCAAGAAGCAGGGAGTTAAAGACCACCAAAAAAAGATCCTGTAATCCATGGATCAGTATGGGGAGAAGACTTAGGGATCCTAATTGCAGACCACAGATGGCAATCAATTTGGCACAACCCATCCCTATGAACAATCTCTGCTCATTTGCAGGAGGCTTCTCTCTAAATTATCTTTCGTTGCCCTGGACTCCATTACATTTAGCCAAAAAACAAAAACAAAACAAAGTAGCAGCATCTCTCCCCTATGCTGGAAAGTCTGTGGAGAGTAAGGCGAATATTTTCATGCATGGAGGTGTTGCATGTTGGTATACTCTTTAGGGAAAAGGTGTTCCACATTTTTTCCAAAATTACACAGTAACCCCTCCCACCCAGCTCCTGCCTTATTATCATTACATTATCATTAAACAATAACCTTAAGTGCAGAGAATTAGTATTTTTTCTGTTGTCAACAACCCGATTAACACTGGGCCAATACTGGAAACAATCTATAGGAATCCCTATTGAAATCTGGTTAAATAATATTTGGAATGTAGCTCTATTGGAATGCCTTACTCACCACTGAAGGGTAATTAAAGTCACTTCAAGGGTAGACCCTTTTGGTGAGACTTGGCTTCCTTTCTTTTCCTTTATAAATGATACTTTTATTCCATCCTCAACCCAAGAAGCTACTTGAACTGATACTACACAAGCAATACATTTATTTATGTATTATGTACAACTTATGCATCTTAATAAGAATGTACCACTGGACAAGTTATGGGGGGAGTAGAATTTTGTAATAGCCTTCCTCAAAAGTCATTTGTTTGAAATAAGTAACTGTGAATTACTTATTTCCATGTAAATTCACCCCTGCCAGCGGTATAAATGACAAGGCATATAAAAAACAGTAGTCAGCCAGCAACCAATTGCACTTGCCAAATTTAATGTACCCCTGGAAATTATCATACCTATGGTACTTAAATGTTGACCCTTTCTTTTCTCCCATCTACAAAAAATCTTCAGGTCGGGTCGTGTTTCCACTGTTCAAGCAGGGCTTTTTTAGTTATAGCTCCAAGGCTTTGGAACAGTCTTAAATAAGAGATCTATAAATATTCCTTCCCTTTGGTTGTATAGAAACAGTGCAAGTCCCATTTATTTGGCAGATAAGAGAGAGATCAAATTTGATCTCTTTTCCTAGTGGCTGTTCTATTATCTTCTAAAGCATTTTTTTAAAAAAAAGTTTTATTGGTGCTTTTGTTTTTGTCAAGGTGCCTCAAACAGCAGAAGTGGTGGAAAAATATGTATTTTCTACTTTCTTAAAAGTCAGAACTGTACAGAATCTTCATTGCTGAATGCTAAGCCTATAGATGAACAAGAAAATTGGGGAGGTGGAACAGAATCAATTCCTCCATGTTAAACATGTATATAGTTATGAAATGACAGATTCAATCTGGAGACATTTCTCCTGTGAATTAGATAGTAATCATCTAAATCCCTTTATCAAAATTGGTGAATATCTTACAGTGACCTAGACAGAAGTCACAAGCCATTTCTTGCATGATATTGTTTAAAAGGATTTTGTAATATGAAGATGCATGAAAAAACGCTTTGTCCAGTTATTGCAACAATTAGAATGGATGGGGTTTTTTGGGGGGGGAGGGGGTTGGAATTTGTGTGTGTATTTAAATCCAAGCCAGTAGGTTACAACTTTGCATGTCCACAGGGTGCTAAAATAATACTCTTTACAGAACAGCAGGTGGACTATTTTAGGCTTCAGCTTTCTAATTCTAAGCAGGCGTTTTTTTTTAAGAATTAAAGATGCTAATCACAATCTCAAATTGTGCATTGCTGAGTGGGGAAAAATATGAGACCACAAACTGACATGACAGCAAAGCATTGTGCTGCTAAGAAGGGGACATAAATAGGTGGAAAACTCAAGATGTGAGGTCTGGCTGGGCTTGATGGATCACAAAGGTCAACATAATTGGCCACATACAGCAGAATCAGCCCCCACCTTCTCTCCTCAGCAACTTGGCCACAGGGGGAGCCCTGTTTTCCTACAGGGCTAAGTGATGCCCTGAAGCAGGAGAAATGGGGGGATTCGAAATATTAGATGTAAAAATTAAGAAACACTGAAGGTGCCATCAAATTCAGCCTTTAAGATGCCTTGTAACCAGCTGAGCTGCTGGGGCTGCAATCCACCACCTATTTACTCTAGAGGAATCCCATTGCTCTTGGAGATTGTGTGGGAGAGGAGAAGGTCTGGATTTGCTTTGTTTTACAGGGAACAGTACAAGGGAAGCATGTTTATTAAAAGCGTATTTTTAAAAAAAATTATAAATGCTTTAATAGATAGCATGTGTTTAATTAACCATGCCAGGCTTTCATTCAAAACAATGTATAATGGCAATATTTAACAACTGTAAATAGTAAATACTGATAATGCTTTTAAAAACCCAACCTTAAATATACAGATATTTTTGCTTCAGGAGTGTTGTGCAGAATTGTAAGCAGTCTAGGGTGGTTTTATCTACTCCAAAAGGTGGGTGTTTAAGGCCAGCCCACTATTGACAACCACACATGTGAATACAGCACACATGTAGTGTCTTCTTTCCTTTCTCCCTTTTGTTTGTGCCTGGACAACTCATCTAAATGAAGTATCTAAGTTGGCCATTGATTTAATCATCCCCAACAAGATCATTTGCTTCTCGCTTTCTGCGTCGTGTCATTTAAGAACCTCTGTGAAGTAACAAACTGTTCACCTTGACCTCTGGTATTAGGATAACATATTAAGATGCTTATGATTTTCCTGTATGGGGGAGGGCTGTTGCTGAGTGATAGTACATCTGTTTGGGAGCCACCCAGAGTGGCTGGGGCTAATAATAGTAGTAGTGGTAGTAGTAGTAGCAGTAGTAATAATAATAATAATAATAATAATAATAATAATATACATTTCTAAACCTGAACAAAACCAAACATCCAATTTTATATCCTGTAAGTTAAGGTGGTGCCCTTTAGGCTTTTCAGATGGACAACCTACTTTTAGCTCTAACCTGCAACATAGGACCAACTTTTACACTTTATATTATTATTATTGCTACCTATTTTAATGTCTTTCCAGCGATCTTGATCTACTCTCTCTTCTTCCTATTCACTCTTATCAGCCTTTCTCACCTTTCTTTTGTCCCAGAAAAGATTGTTGTGCATCAGTTTGCATAATTCACCTTAGGTCAGGTTGCAGCACAGCCGTGGGTTTTTATTCACTAGTTGAAAAAACAATGGGTTAAAATCAACTGTGGCTAGATCTTCATGACAAAATTAAGATGCTTTAAGTGTAATTTTAACTGGTGGGAAATGATGCAACCAGGGCATTTTCTGCTAGGAGATGTACCACTGAGCTCCAACTCCATCAAATAACATGGGAAGGCTTTTGCCTTCATGCCCAGCTATAGGCTTCCCAGAAGCAACTGGTTGGCTACCACTGGAATTAGGGAGCTTGCTAGAGGGTCAGTTAGTCTTGTTTTATGTTCATCTAATGTTCAAGAGGGGGACGTGGGTGGTGCTGTGGGTTAAACCACAGAGCCTAGGACTTGCTGATCAGAAGGTCGGCGGTTTGAATCCCCATGACGGGGTGAGCTCCCGTTGCTCGGTCCCTGCTCCTGCCAACCTAGCAGTTTGAAAACACGTCAAAGTGCAAGGAGATAAATAGGTTCCTTCCAAATACCTTCCAGCGGGAAGGTAAACGGCATTTCCGTGTGCTGCTCTGGTTCGCCAGAAGCGGCTTAGTCATGTTGGCCACATGACCCAGAAGATGAACACTGGCTCCCTCGGCCAATAAAGCGAGATGAGCGCCGCAACCCCAGAGTCAGCCACGACTGGACCTAATGGTCAGGGGTCTCTTTACCTTTACCTTTAATGTTCAAGAGAGAGAAATGGTGGCACAACTTCAGAGATTCTTGGAAGCTAGCAGGCACTGCAACCTTCCAACAGCTTGACCAAAGGCGCACTGCTCCATTGTCTCCCGAGACATTCAGCTGCCAGCAGTGCTAATCTTGACCATTTCAATGTGGCTTCATGTCTAGTTTCAGGCCCAAATTCACTTTGGTGTCCCTGTTGGGTTACTTTTATCAGAAAACAGACAGGGGGGCTACAACCCAGTTAGATTTTACTCTTTTTCACACCAACTCTTGATACCACTGACAATGATATCCTCCCATGCTGACTCTGTGGTATGGAAACTGGTGGCACTGGATTTCAGTGGTTCCCTTTCAATAGGCAGGACCATTCACTGAGACTGGCCTTGGGTGACTGTCTGTCAGCCCCCTGCATTTGTGCTGTGGGGTCTCACAGGATATCATTTTGCCTCAATGCTTTTTAATGTCTACATTGCAAGTGGTTCTTTGAATGTTTGGAACAAGGTGTCACTAGTATGTTGATGGCACTTACCTCTGTAACATCTGAATCAGGTGAAGCCAGTGCTGCCCTTTCAAATATTCAATTTCAAAACAATTCTCCAAAATGCTAAATAAACTGACGTCACATGACCTCTTAGTGCTATCAAGTCATCTGGTGCATTACAGAGACGTTACAGTGTTTATAGCTCATGCTTAAGGTGACTATGGCATTAATTGCACTATTTGATACAATAGATTTTGGATAACAATCTTATTCAAGTTATTCATTATTTAACTGAAGACTGTTTTAATGATGCTGTAAGTAAAATGCAAAATAACTAGGAAGGTGTTTGTCTTCCCTGTCATGAATGAAGGATATTAGCTCTTTTTTTCTGGAAAAAAGGATTACATCATCATCATTATTGTCATTGTCCTGTTTTAATTTTGAGGAACTTGGAATTCAAAATGCAGTGTTTGCTGCTCATGTGAAGTGAGAAGCAAAGCGACTGTGTTCTGGTGCAATATGCTTGTCCGCATCTCAACTTGCTGAGAAATGGTGCACCAAGTACAGGCATTATCTGGTTTTTCTCCGTAAGAATGAAGACCAGAAACTTGGTTGTATTTAAAATGTGAGTTCAACTACAATATCCTGTTAGAAACATTATTCTATACTTCTCTGCTACATAGATTTATCTGAATATACACTTTCAGAAAGAGAAATAATGGTGGATGGACAGACAAGAACTTCCAAGGACATGAAAGAATCCCCATCTTGTTTTACACTTCCGAGAAAAATAATAAATGTCTTTTAAAAATTAGTGTGCCGATTCCCTTTTCTCCCCGTTTTCATATTCTTTTTAATCAGGATCTCTTTTTTCCTTAAAGCTAAGAGAAATACAAATGCAAGAGACAAAAAAGTACTTCGCCCTGCAGGAATACAAAAATTGTGAAAGCCCAGGCAGCACTACAGAGGAGCAGTGCCATTCACTCACAAAGAATTTTGTGCATGTAGATGGCTGATTAATTGTTGGCCTGCCTAGACGAAGCTGCAACGAGCCAGATACTGTCAGCATGCCATCTGTTACCATGGAAATGCACAATGTTCCTGTTTCCGACAGGCCCTTGAATGCTGGATAGACTGTGCCATATGTAAATAAGGCAAATTAGTTTTCCTATATCTTCCAGACAAGGTTAGACTAAAAGAAAATAGATCGGTTTTAAACATCCTCTATCCTCCAAGGTGCTATGAACCTGGTGAACCTTGCTTCTTTCTTGTAAAAAAGAAAAGTAAGAGTACAGATTATTGTTAATCTTGAAAGACAAAATTAATTCTTAGCCACTGGCAAGTCTTACAAAACCCAGTATTAAAAAAGGGCACACAGCACGTTCTTTCACTACCATGATTACTGTGGTCATTTGTTATTTAATCAAGGTGCTGATTACTTAATGACTCTTCCAGTGTAAGAGTACTAGCTATGTAGTAGGAAACACCAATTTGTCTTTAGACTTTTTCCATTTGGAAATACTGTTAATGAAATGGAAAGAAATAAAGGTTTATGGGCAAAACCCAGAGTAGCCTACCAATTAAGGTTCTATCATCCAGTTACCTGCCTGCCTGCCACATCTGTGTTTATATCTTTCAGCCCTTGCTCTTGTTATCTATGGGCAAGAAGGGAATTTTTCACATCACTTCCAGGAAGCATTGGGCAAGGGGGATATACAGGCAAGAACACTAGAATTGAAGTGGGCAGGCATAAGCAACAGGAAAGAGAAGTGAACCACACAAGAATTATTTGCTGTTACTCTAGCAAAAGCTTAGCTATGACCTGGAAGCATTTACAGCCTGAGCGGGTTGGGGATAACCAATGGGCTGTATGTGTGGCCAGGCCAGATAAGAGGAGGAAGTCACTAGTAATTCCACTTTAGTCTGAAGACTTGAGTGACTCGTGTCCATATGCGGATCAGAAAACTCAAGTTTAGTGTTGGTTAATCCGAACATTAGGAGCCTCAAAATTGATGCTTGCCACATTTACCTCACTGCTATTCTAGTGAAATACACATTTAGCCAACTGGCACCTGAATTTATTTCAAGCTTGTGCCTTAGCAATAAATTGGACACATTTTGTAAAGGATCTTTTAAATGTATAGATTTATTTGGAGCACAACTCTTTCCCCTAAATGATAACTGCATAAAAATACATAGGTCTTAAGATGCATATTAAAATATAAAAAGCAGAATCACTGTATTCTCAATATCATTTCAGTGCTGTAGCATAGCCCTCCATATAATGACACACACTACAAGAGAGGTAAAATTATGGATGCTTCCATTTTATGGATTGGATCCAGAGAAACATCCATTGAAGCAGGGGGGCGGATTTCCTCCTCCCTCCAGTACCCGCTGAGATCTCTGATTTCACAAGGGTTGGGGAACCCTGCTGAATGGGGTGGGCTATAGTAACAGGAGCTGGGGGCTCACATAAGGTACCCATGCCCAATTTTTGGCAACCCCCTTTCCCCAAGCAACAGCCACCCATTCAGTACATTTCCCTGATTCCCAGGAAAGGCTTTTCAGGGCGCTTGGGAGCCTGCCAGAGGAAGGAGGGTAAAGCCACCATCTGCTCCTGCCTTTCTACAGGCATTCTCTGGACCCAACGCAAAGTACTTAGCGTGGAATTGCAACACTTCATTCACTCACTTTTTACCAAGCATCTCAGTCAGCAGAGCATGAGACTCTTAATCTCACGGTTGTGGCTTTGAGACCCATGTTATGCAAAAATATTCCTGCATTGCAGGGGGTTGGACTAGATGAACCTCATCGTTCCTTCCAGCTCTACAATTCTATGACTCTATGATATTTTGATACTGTATTGTTATCCCATGCTTTTTTCCTGTGCTGTATTCTGTACTTCCATACTTTCTCAAACATCAGAAAATACTCCTCCCCTCCCCACAAAAGATGGAACAGTAGCACTGCCTTTCCAGGTATGGGTTCAGGTAGGTAGCCATGTTGGTCTGATGCAGTCGAAATAAATAAAAAATTGTCCAGTAGCACCTTAGAGACCAACTAAGTTTGTTCTGGGTATAAGCTTTCGTGTGTATGCACACTTCTTCAGGTGTGGTTCATTTTAGTACAATTCTTCTGTCTTCTTTAAGGGGTTAGGCATTGACATGTATTTGATATATCAGGAAATGTAAACTATTTTCAATTTGATACACTTTCACTCTTACTCTTCTGGAGGCTACCATTTAAATTAATGTTTAAAAATTTGTGCCATAATGCTTTTGCAAGAATATTTTTAAAATAGAAAAATATTTATGCAATATGGCTTAAATGAAATGTGACTGTGTTGCTAATTAAATAAAATGTTTTTTAAAAACACTGCCATTCCATTCGCCATAATTTTAGCAACTTTTTAATTTGTGTTCTTAAAACACTTTTCTGATGTTTTAAAATATTTTTTTTTCCAAGTCCTGAAAACATAGTACAACCATATCTTATGTGCATTTAACTCACATGTTTTCAACTATACATGGTTGAAGGCTGGCTGGAAGAAATGCAGAGTCAGTCTTGCTTTGGATGGAGCACTGTGCTCTTTTTGTGCTGGATTTTTCCAGTGCAAAAATAGCTTTTAAGTTCTCTGCCTTGCTTTCCAAGCAATGCTCTCTCCACGCGCTGGGTCTGGGATGCTTTTGTGGGAGCATCCCAGGGCTTCTGGAGCTGGCGTGCCAGTTCCAGAAGCTCTGGGCTGCTTGTGCCAGGGTTCGGTTTCAAGGGTTTGAGTATACATATTTCTGCACATATACAGAACCCTTGGAATGGAAAACCAGCATAAGACACAATCATACTGTACTTGCACAATTTCAGTAATTTTACTAGGTGCTTTAGTACAATTATTAATCAATAAACCATTGGCTGAAAAAAATGGGAGGAAAGAACTGAATCCTATGTTTTTCACTCACACAACTATATCACACCGACTAGCATAGAGTGTGTTTCATGTCTTTGGTGTGGTAAGTCAATTTCAATTCTGTTTATAGCTCACAGGAGAAATGCAACAATTGAGTAGTACTAGTCACTAATAATAAGATGCCCAGGACTTCCCAGTACGCTTCCATGAATGTGCTGAACCAGTCTTCAGTGCACTGTGCCGCACTTGCTCTTTGAGATATTTGCAAAGCTTTCTGTTACCTTTGCAACAGTCCTCTAAGGTAGGTCATTAATATTTTGATTTCATAACACATGCTGGGTGAAATTGAATATTTGTGAAGCAATCCATTGCTCAGTGGTAGTCAACATGGTGCCTTCCAGATGCTATTGGGCTACACCTCCCACAGCCCTCTTCCACTGGCCATGCTGGCTGGGGATTATTATGTGAGTTGTAGTCCCATAACAACTGGAGAGCACAACGTTGACTACCCTTGGGCTTAACTACTATTCCTGTCCAGATGTCTCTGATTAAATACAAACAGATCTAATACTGTAAATAGGATTGCCTGGCCTCTCTTGAGCTCCTTAGCAGTTACAGCAAGTTATAAATGTTATTTATTATACGATCTTATCATAAAACTGCTTCTGTACAGTCAATTTTCATACCCACATTGCTAAACGTGCCAATCAGGGGGCTTACTGTGCTCACACAAGTTCTTTTCACAACACCATTTCTCCATCAGGTCTGCTAGCACTGTCATGGGAAGGAGCTATATGATTCAGCTGATCCATATGGTCAACACTTTTATATGTTAATAATAATGTTTAGCATTTACATAGGGCACTATGAGTGTTCAAAACACTTCAGATATATGATCTTAGTAATCTATTACTAAGATGTGGAAGCCCATTGTGGGGAAGTTGTTACGAGGCAGCACCATGCCGCTAAGGTAACGTGCAAATGGTACCACCACTATGATATATTTTCCCCTCAGCAGTACTTCCCGCCTAAATTTTCAAAGTGCTTGCACCATTGAGAATATCATTGAACTGTATAATTGTAGTCAGAGCATAGCACTCAACAAAATCAGCAGGTAGCTGCTGATGTATATTTTTGCTGCTGATGAATCATAGCCTTAGTAGCTATAGTAACAGTAGGCTTATGCTCTTGGTAAATATAGTATATATTTTAATGCATTCTTTACACAGAGTTTTTGTTAAAAAAAATATTGCTGATGCATAACATTTTTCTCTTACAAACTATATGATAACTCAAAATCATTATACTGCAGGGACAGAAGTCTCATCTACTGGAACATCTGGCCAGAGCATGTGGCCTGAACTTCATGCAGCTAGTATCGCAGGCCGCATCTTGTGATTACTAGACCAAGCTCACATGCAGTTTGACCTGGAAAAATGGCTGGCCAGCTGAAAGTGGCTGTTTTGCTTTGTTCCTCAGAGCAGGTTCCCGGCACCTCTACCATTTATAATTAAAGTTTGGTATAAGTTTGGTGCCAACTTTACTTGCAAGGAGAAGAAAAACATTTTCATATTGTGAAAAAGAGAAAACTCCACACTTTGCTTAAATGTCTTTTTTTAGTTTGCAAAACTACATACTGTACAGAGTTCTGATCTGAGAGTATATACTGTATTCCTGAACTGCAAAGCTTTTCTGTTAGATCGTAGTGACTTTATGATGGAGCCTGATGAGTTTGGGTTCTGGACCACAGTACAGAAAACTGAATGATCACTGAAAATACAGAAGTTAGCTTTTCCTGTTCTAAGTTATTCTGCCTTAGAGCAAGGGGTAGAAACATCACCCCCACCCCCAATAAACCTAAATGTGCCTTGGAGCTGAACTGGTTATTAGGCTTTATTGGTTTCTTCTCTGGCACCAGCCACAGAACATCAAACAGCAAGTCTAAAACACGGCGTGTTCTCTTCCTCCCCCAGCAGGTTAACTCAAAGATTTATAGGGGCTGGGGAATGCTGGCAAGCAGCCAGCCCTATCACATGCTCCCACTTTGTAGACTAATTGTTACCACTTGCCTGAGGGGCCCCACCCAGCGATACTTGCTCACAGGATCACTACTTCATGACAGTGCCATGCATGGAAGTTGTTAATACAGATGAAATATTAAAGATCATTCACATACATATTCTAACCAATTTATGTTTTACAGACTCAGCTGAGCACAAACATTTTCAAGGTTCACATGTAAAAGTGTCTTAAAGCTGAAATCTTATGCATATCCTTAAAATGAAGTGCATTCCATCAACACAGAGGGACCAGTTTCTAAAGAAAAAAACTGAGATCAGGCTAAGGATGAATGAATCAGTCACTTACACACATGTTCACCAGTAAGGCATATTAGCTTAGCATCCTGTTTCCCACAGTGATCAACCAGAAGCCCACAAACAGGACATGAGTTGTTCCCCAGCAACTGGCATTCAGAGGATACTGCTTCGGGTCCCAGATATTTTTTTTGTTCCACTGTTTAACACTTTACCGCTTACATCCACTGAACCACATTTGCAATTTTATTGCCCATTCACACAGTTTGTATTTGGTGTCACCAGCAAACTAGGCCACCTTACTACTTTCCCCTACCTCTACAACATTTATTAACACGCGTAAAGGCACAAGTCCCAGAAAAATGGAACCCCACTTCTTACATTCCTCCAGGTATTTTGAAACATAGTTTGTCTCAAACCATGCCTTTTAAAGCATATTTTGAATTATACATTTTGGAAACATAAACTGAGTCAGGAAATTTAGGACACATGAAAACCAATGGATAACTACATCCCAATCCACCTATTAGGTGAAGAACAAGTATGTGCAAACATTGAATTTATCAAGCTTCCTTACCATCAGGCTGCAAGACTCATCAATTTACAAGGTGTGCAGTACAAACTGATGAACTCAGAAGTTCAATTATATTTAACTCCCAAGAAAGTTTCTGCAGCATTGCAGCCCAAATCCAGTTTACTTTGGAGAATTAAACGTCCATGACTAAACTTTTTAAATTCTGATTTTTCAGCTCAGATACTTTGATTAAAAAAAACAAAAGATATGTTCACTTTCCCCCTGCAGAATATTTTAACATGAATTCCATCTACAAACAATTTATGGATACATCATTCTAATGACAGTGAACCACCAGCACAGCTGTAATTGAAGAATAGCAAATCAAACCTCTGAGGCAAGATATCCCAATTCTGTAGGGAGACCTGCATGCTTCTTCATTTGTCTTGCTAGTCAATAATTTATTATCCATGACAATAGCCATATAACAATTGCCCCCATATCAGATGTGGAATATGGAACCAGCAACTCTGACCACCGTACTGTACAATCTAAACCCTTCTAGCATAGTCATAGTTTCATAATATCCTGTGGTTCTCCCAATCTAATATAAGCGACTATCAAATGCATTCTTTGAACAGCAATCCTGATATGGTACTATCCACACACACACAAGAGGAAGGTATTAGTAGACTTGCAGAATCTCAAGGTCTGGTGAAGTTCGAACAATATTTAGGAGGGGGACATCTTAAGCAAGGAGAGAATAATACAAAAATAGCTTAATGGGGACTGTGCAAATTCATTGGGCCTGAAAAGCTGATGAAGTGTTGTTGGGTAGGGTTGGGGAATCAGACAAACAGATGGCTGGAAATGGAAATGGAATGAAGTATCCCAGAAAGAGCATGGCTGGAATCCTGAACAAGAGCACTCCACATAACTCTGTTTTGTTGCTGGTCCCACTTGTTTCTACATGAAATCAGCAACTAGCCTTAACATTTTGTCTATGTGCCATGTACATGCTGTCTATTATTCTCTCTTAAACCGGCTGGATAATAAGTCTTTTGTTAACAGATTTGTATTTCTGAGATCCTCAACCACAAATGTTCATTAGTCTTAATTAATAATGGAAAATAAGGCAAACCTAACAAGAGCAACAAATCCAATGAAGGAAAACCTAACAACAGCAACGCATCCATAACAAAAAGAAACCTTTATTTAATATTTAACCCAAAAAAGCCTATCTGCATGATTTCCCATCGTTGAAGTTCTTACAAAAACCAGTTTAGCACCCATCTACCTACACCCACACTCAGACAGTGTTCTTCAATAAAAATTTCAGGCCAGCCCTAGCAGTTATGGCACCCAGGGTCAGTGCTTGTGGTCTTTTACCTATACACCGCACTCAGCCTAGATTTGAGTTTGCACATATGTTCAAATACCTCTATTATGGTGACCACAGGCATTTCTTGCTCCCTACTCATAGCACACTAATCTAGATATCAGGCTTATTTTTCTATTAGGCATATTCACATGAACAAAATGCAAGACTAAGGTGGGATCGGGTGTCTGAAGCGTTCAGACGGAGCTTTTTGAAATAAATTCCTCTATTACAAGTATTTATTGAATTAATCTACCTCTGTGTACCACCTCCACTGTTGGAGGCAGTATGCCTATGAATTCCAGTTGCTGGGAATCACAAGTAGGTAGAGTGCTGCTGTGCTTAGGTCCCACTTTTTGGCTTCTGTCATTGTGGGAACAGGATGTTGGACTATTGTTGTGGTTGTTGTTGTTGTTGTTGTTGTTATACCACCCTATGCCCACAGGTCTTAGGGTGGTTCACAAGCCTGATCCAGTACCCTGATTCACATAACAGAAAAATGAAATTTGGTACACTCCTAGTCCAATGCACTTTGCTTACTAGGAAAATCCGAAGACTTTCATCTTTCTCAGTAAAAACAGCAAAGAGTATTGTGTCACCTTAAAGACTAACACATTTAGGGTGCAATTGAAACCCCCCAATCCATTACTTGTCATGGGAGGAACTGGATGGGACAGAGTTCTCCTTCCACCTAGCCCAGAAAAAGCTTGCAGAGTGACTCTAGAATCACGCCACTGGTACAAAGCTCTCCATTCCGGGGCATTCTGGGGTCAGGGTGGGGCTGACTCACTTGACAGCACTGGTCCCAATTTGGCCCAAACTCTACACCAGGCTTTAAACACACACACACACACACACACACACACACACACACACACCAACTTCTGCCCTGGCCAGAATGGACTGCAGATGCGACATTTGCTGCTATGCTCTATCATGCGCCACTGCTATCCAACCAGGGTTTGGATTGCTCTGTTAGTCCTTCATCAACTGGAGACCACTTCTTCAGATGGGAAAAAACCTTAGAAGCGAAAGTTAAATGGCAATGGAAGGCGAAGAGTACAGTTGGTCACAGTCCAAATAGAGATTGGATGTATGCAATATAAGTACGGTCTGTCTCTCAGTCTTATCTCAGTGCATGAAAACTGCTTCTGAACAGAAGCCAGAATGCCAGCACAAAGAAGCAAAGCCTGACATGGGACAGAATGTTGGACTGTGCCATTTTCTCTTCTCACATCTGGAGTGTTTTCAGAGAAGTGAATTCGCAGGTGCCAGTGGGATATACGTCTGAAAAGGGGATCAGGTTGCAGAAGAAGATGTGTTCCCTTTCATGCAGTATAAACCTCTGTTAAGGAGTAGGATGGGGATTTCCGATGGCAGTCATGTAACAAAAAGTTTTGTAACTTTAAAAAGTGCAAGCAGACTCTTTACTTTTCCCCCTACAAACTAACATGGTTACACTTATCATTCTGGTTACAGGTAGGTAGCCGTGTTGGTCTGCCATTCACACCAAAATTGTGAAGGGTTCTGGAGGATGCCATGGAAATGATAAATAATAGCAAAATGCCACAACAGAGTACTGTAGCTGCTATAAATGTAATTCCATAATGATAAGTCGAAACAAAATAAAAAAATTCCTTCCAGTAGCACCTTAGAGATCAACTAAGTTTGTTATTGGTATGAGCTTTCGTGTGCATGCAAACAAAAGCTCATACCAATAACAAACTTAGTTGGTCTCTAAGGTGCTACTGGAAGGAATTTTTATTTTGTTTCGACTTATCATTATGGAATTACATTTATAGCAGCTACAGTACTCTGTTGTGGCATTTTGCTATTATTTATCATTTCCATGGCATCCTCCAGAACCCTTCACAATTTTGGTGTCAGCATCTACTTGTCTAGGCACCTCAGAGAAGTCTTTGTAGGATCAGACTCTCCATTAGATTTGTAGGAAGATCAGCTAAGTAAGGATGATGCAGAAAGCGCAAGTTGGTTATGCTTCTCTTTCCTCCACATCCCTTTCTTGTGGAAAATGGATATTTCACATTTCTCTCTGTGGGGAGATCTGTAAACTGTCTTTATTTATAATTGGCCTGTTTTATGAGTGAAGGGGGGAATCTACTTGTTGTGTGTTTGACTTATCCTTCCCTATATCAGTATTGCTGCATCATAATTAGATCACAGTGACCTCTCTTTCATTATAAGATTTTTTGCATGAAAATCAAGAATGACTTCCACCCATCATCATCAGCTCAGATACAAAACTGACATCACAATCTGTTATTGGGCAGCAAATTCCATGATATTCAGCTAAGCTGCCTGCAGTTAAGAAATCGTTTTTAATTACGACGCATCACCTGTTTGCACTCACTGTGGAAAGGAGATGTAGAAAATCATATCTGATTGCAGGCTTTAACGAGCTGTTTATTGGATGCGGCATATTACTTTCTGGACTTTTCAAAAGATACAAAAGTAATACTTTAGAAACAAAAGGGGGAATTTTGCAAACAAGTGCTGTCTGCCATCCAAAACATTTCACAGATCATCACAAAAAGGACATGAAAATGTTTGCTTTTTCAAGAAGTGCTATCCTCACTCTAAAACAAGGCAGAAGAAACTTAGGTCCAGAGATCTTCATGCCTCTGCTAGGTCATGCTACTACCCAAGCAACGCCCCCTCCCCCCGAATACGTATCTCATTGGCTGTCCTCCGAAGCCCTCCTCAAGTGCTTTCGTGTGTCTAGAATTGTGTCCTTGAACTATGATAATACCTCTTGCTTCCCCAGATGGAGGATAAGCTAGATTTACTAAATGTTTACATTTCTCCCACAACAAAAAGTCCCAAAGCAATTTACAACAAGAATAAAATGCAATAATAAAAATACAAAGACGTATTAAAATCACAGTCAGAAAAAGAAGTATTCAATCACTGGTGCTGCTCAAGTGCCTGAGAAAATAAAAACACCTTTGTTTGGCACCAAAATGGTGACAGCAGCAGATGGGCCTCCCAATGGAAATGTATTCCATAGCCAGGGAGCTACTACAGAAAAGGCCCTATATGTCAATCAACACCCTTTGGACCACAGGTTCATATGGGGAAAGATAGTTCTTTAGGTATAGGAGTTCCAAGCCATAATATATTCTATATATATATGTTTGTGTGCGAGAGCGTATACTGCTTGATTGTAATAACAATAGCCAACTCTTAAGTGGTTCACAACAATATAAAACATTAAAAATTATCAATAAAAACAGTTAAAAATCAGTATATTCAAAAAATTATTAAAATCAATGGTAGCTAAAAATAAGAAAAACATATATATCTTCTACATGTCTGCATACACTTGTCTTCACAAAAATGTTTAAGCAAGCGCCAAAAAGCAATATAAGACTTTAACGGTCAAAACCAGCACGTTGAATTGGGCCCACAAACAAATCGGCAGCCAGTGCAGTCAGCCCAGAACCAGGGTTAAATGTTCCTGTCTTAGAACCATAAAATCACAGGGTTGGAAGGGACCACGAAGGTCATCGAGTCCAACCCCCTGCAACACAGGACACTATTGCCCTTGTCCCAGTTAACATTCAAAATAACACGTCCTGCACTGGTTGCAGTTTCCAAACCACCCCCAAAGGTAGACACATGCACAACGAATTGCAGTGATCTAACCCAGAGGTTACCACAGCCTGGACAGCCAAACCCTGGCTATCCTCCAGGCTGCCCACCTGCTCCTTCAAGGACAGTGTAACTCTCTCCAGTAAGAGGAAGGCAAGGGAGGAGAGGCACTGTTGCGAGTGGGAGAGATGAAGAAGAGGAGCAGCAGCAGTACAGGGGACAGTGGGCAGTGGCAGCTCAGGCAGCGCAATCTCTTGCAATGGCCCTGCATGGTGGTAATATATCAATCAACTAACTTTTGTGAATTTGACTTTTCTGATGATACAGTGATCCTTTTAATCACTGTAATCACAGAAGGAAAGGTCTAACAGTAATGATCACCACAGGGGAAAGACTACCTTTTGGATGTCCTGCCTGCAACAATAGGTTTTGATGACAAAATGAAAAGCTGTAAGACTACAGTGCTGGATTCCCACACTGTAGGGAATGGGAAAGCCAAAAAATAAAGGACAAGCCTCAGGTTGGTGCTCAGAAATTTAAATGCACAGGTGGGAACAGCAGATTGGCTCTGCTGGTGCACCCATAAAGCCCCAACTTTAGCACTGCCCTGCTCCAACCCATTCAAACATGCTATGGCAGCCCCGGTGTTGGTGATCACTCTGTCGAAGGGAAACTCCCCTCCGGAGTAGAAATCATATATCTAACAGATGGAAGGCTCTTTAATCTGAGTAGGCTGAAAGCAAAGAGTAAGGTTACCGTAACTTCCGTCACAGAGCTTCAGTATGCTGATGACAACGTATTGTGCACTCACTCAGAGGATGACCTCCAAACCATCCTAAATATCTTCGTAGAAGCTTACGAAAAGCTTGGCCTATTGCTCAACATCCAAAAACCTAAAGTGCTGCACCAACAAGCACAAAACAACCCCTGTGCAGTGTCACAAATCCCACTCAATAGTGTAAAGTTGGAAAATGTTGATCACTTCTCCTACCTGGGCAGTTATCTTTCCACAAGGGCCAACATTGATACCAAAATCCAGCACTGCCTGAGCTCTGCGAGTGCAGCTTTCTCCCGATTGAAGTGCAGAGTGTTTGAGGACCAGGACATTTGAAGGAAACCAAAATGCTTGTTTCCAAAGCTATTGTGCTACCAACTTTACTGTATGCTTGTGAAACATGGACCACTTAAAAACACTATCTCCAGCTCCTCAAAAGATTCCATCAATGATGTCTCCAAAAAATTCTACACATCACTTGGGAAGACAGGAGAACTAATGCCAGCGTATTGGAAGAAGCAAAGATCATCAGTGTCGAAGCAATGATTCCTCAACATCAACTTCATTGGACTGGTAATGTTGTGCAGATGCCTGATTATCATCTTCCAAAGAAGGGGTCAGCAACCTTTTTCAGCCGTGGGCCGGTCCACCGTCCCTCAGACCATAGGGGGGAGCCTGGACTATTTTTTTTTGGGGGGGGAGAACGAATTCCTATGCCCCACAAATAACCCAGAGATTAATTTTAAATAAAAGCACACATTCTACTCATGTAAAAACACCAGGCAGGCCCCACAAATAACCCAGAGATGCATTTTAAATAAAAGGAAACACTCTACTCATGTAAAAACACGCTGATTCCTGGACCGTCTGCAGGCCGGATTGAGAAGGCAATTGGGCCGCATCTGGCCGATGGGCCTTAGGTTCCCTGTTCCAAAGCAACTACTCTATTCCGAACTTAAAAATGGTGCATGCACATGAAAGCTCATACCAATGACGAACTTAGTTGGTCTCTAAGGTGCTACTGGAAGGAAATTTTTTTATTAAAAATGGTGGTCAACAAAAGAGGTTTAAAGACTCTCTCAAGGCAATTCTTAAAAAAATGTAGTATAAACACCAACAACTGGGAAACACTGGCCTGCGAGTGCTCCAATTGGAAAACAGCCTTTACCAAAGGTGTCATTGGCTTTGAAGACTCTCAAACTCAGGACGAAAGGGAGAAACATGCTAAGAGGAAGGCACACTTGGCAAACCCTCACCGTGATCAACTCCTGCCTGGAAACCTATGTCCCCACTATGGAAGGATGTGTAGATCCAGAATTGGCCTCCACAGTCACTTACAGACTCACTGTTAAAACCATGTTTATGGAATACACTCTTACTTGGCTACAAGTGATCGCCAAAGAAGGTAGGGCAGCTCGGCGGCTCTATCCAAACACAACGGCCCCTTTGTTGGGTGTTCACTGTTTGCTCAAAATACCCCCTGAGTAAAGTCCCCATGTGTGTGCTTAGTTCCAAAAACATGGGAAACAATGATGTAGCCCAATGCCACATTTCTTAATATAGAAAAATCTGTATTTTCTCGATAAATTCTGTATGCCCATCATAGTGTGGAGTTACTCAGTAATTAAGTCTCCATTGAGGTTGGGTTGATGGTGGAAATATGGAGGTGGTTGTCTAGGGCTCTCCACCTGAGTGTTTGAACTTATCTCACTTCTTTTATTATTGTAGCATTTCACCCTCACAGGTGGCAGGAATTAGTCAAAGAGGCACTGGATTCTCCATGTCAGCATAAATCCATGGGAAGCAGTTTGACATAAGGCAAGTACAAGCATCTTTTGGATGAAGCCAGTAGTTGGGACTGAAAAGTAAGGCATGACCAGAGGACAATCCCGGAGGCAGGTTCAAGGAACAACCCAGAAATTAGGAATGGAAGGACTATCAAAAGATATCGGAACACACCAGCGCTCAGGAAGACCTCTTATAAAGCTTAATGGAACAGAAAGCCCTATTATAGTCCTTCATGTCCTCCACAAGGAACCAATAACAGACCTGAGTAGGCGCCAGGCAAAAACATTCCTTTTCCATCAGGCCTTTGGCTTTTAATTATCTATGGCCTTTTTGCTTGGGTGGGATGTTTTAATTTGTTTAAAAAAAAAAAAAAAGAAACAGAATTGTCTTTTAGATTTTTTAAAATGCTGGTTTTAATGTATGTTTTTTGCTTAAGCCACTTCAAGTTACTGTGACAAAAAGCAACCAATAAATTTAATAAATAATAATAATTTGCACAAAGTGGACATTTAAAAGACACCCCAGATGGCAAAACTTGAGAAGTAAGCATATGGCCAATGAAATGTAGGGCCTTGCATAACTGTTCAGGTTAGGGACCCACAAGTTCTTTAATTCAGTATTGCATTTAAACATTCTTTCTCCAGCTGTTGTATGCTTTTGCTAGAATACCGTGGACAGTGACACATAGGTGCCCTCTAACGCCACCTAGTGATCTCCTAAGTCAACTTATCCTCACATCTGTCGAGACTCCTAACAAAGACAGCTGAGCAGTAATGAAATAAGCAAGAGTGATTCTTTCACACCTCAGGGAGAAAGCAGGGAGGGACTCCAAGCCATATGCTTATGGATAACAATGGGACTGAATTCTAATTGATTTTATAAGCTAAAGTTAGTGGTTGCATGTTTTCCCTCACACAGCTGAAGTAAAAAGTTATAAAGACAAAGTTACAAGTATAATCTAATACAAGGCAACTATTTTAATATTTTAGTAACATTTTCGAATTATTTTTGCAATTACAGAACACCCTGAACATGGATACAGTGGTACCTCAGGTTGAGTACTTAATTCATTCCGGAGGTCCGTTCTTAACCTGAAACTGTTCTTAACCTGAAGCACCACTTTAGCTAATGGGGCCTCCTGCTGCCGCTGCGCCACCAGAGCACAATTTCTTAACCTGAAGCACTATTTATGAGTTAGCAGAGTGTGTAACCTGAAGCGTGTGTAACCTGAAGCGTATGTAACCCGAGGTACCACTGTACTGAATACCAAAATGAGTTAAATCTGCAGATGTATCAATTTTGACATCTCTCTGTCTTGAGAGTTAATGGAGTACACCTCTGGGGGTGAAGTCAAGCCACTGCATTAGCACCGAAGTGACCTCCTTGGGACACAAGCCTGAGCAGTGTGTATGGAGGTCCTGGGCTGACCAGATGACAAGACCCCCTCTCTTAGCCTCACTAATGTGGTCCAAAGGAAAACAGAGCAATGCATTTGGCACCAGCTTGGCTGCAGGAGCTGCAATACAAGGCGCCATCTTTCGGAACTCCAGATTTGTGTAGGGTTTACTCCTTAAGTCTTTTCTCCTCCCAAAGATATCCTACAAGGCAGCGGAGGTTTAGGAACATAGTTTTCCTTCTCTTACAAATCTAGTTGCACCAGAGTTTTATTCACAGTAAGGTGAACTATTACATCTGTTAGAGGAACAGGGATTCCATTGCTGAATAGGGAGCAGCTTTCTCAAACATATTTCATTGTAACTGATATCCGATATTTAAATCCATTGTTTTTCATACACTCCCCACTTTCTCTCACTGGTTTCTTTGGTTCTTTCAAAGTGCAAAACTTTGCCAAACAAGGGTAATCTGTCAATGCAGGACTGCTGAGAATTATAGTTTATGCTGGGGTTTCTCAAAATTCCAACCATGAGGCTGAAATTTACTTTTTAAAATATGTAATTTGTCCCTAAGACAAATTACTGGAAACAAAGGACTGGAAAGTGGTCAGAATAAAACCCATTTTTTAAAAGGGGCAAAATCCTGACAATTACTTTGTTGGTTAGTTTAACAGTTATTCATAATGCTTAATAACTTGTTAACAAATGACCTGGAGTTAGGGGTAAGAAGCAAAGTGAGTAAGTTTGCTTATAGAACTAAGTTGTTCAGGATGGTATGCACAAAAAAGATTGCCAGGAGCTCCAAAAGGATCTCATCAAACTGGGAGAATGGGCATTAAAATAGCAAATGTGATTCACTGTAAACTAGCCTGAAATGATGCACATAGGAGCAACAAAGATGTCATAAGACCACAATATTTTAAGGACTGCCTCTCAACCAAACTGGACCCTGCAATCATCAGAGGTCCTTTCTCATGTTCCTCCTCTGTGAAATGTCCAGGCAGTAGCAACACAAGAACAAGCTTTTCCTGCTGTGCCTCCCAGTTTGTAGAACGCTCTCACCAGGGAGGCTTGCCTGGCACAACCTTTATATATATTTAGCTGCCAGGCAAAAACCTTCCTCTATAACCAAGTTTTTGGCTTTTAACTATCTGTGGCCTTTTAGAAGTGGGTGGGATGTTTTTAATGTATTGCTCTTTCATCTTGGTTTTAATGTATCTATGTGGGGTTTATTGTCTATTTGGCTGTCAGTCGCTTTGCGTTGCCCTGAAGATAAAGCAACTGACAAATTAAATACATACATACATACATACATACATAAATGAACCCCTAACTTCACATCTAAGCTTACGGAGTCTGAACTGGCCAGGAAATGGACCTTGAGGTCATGGCAGGTAGATCAATTAAAATGTCACGGTGGTGTGAAAAAGGTGAATCCACATCCATATTGTACCACAATCAGAGCTTATGCTAGCAGGGTTATCTAAATTCTGGGTTAGCCAGAATTTATCTAGGATTCTTCAAGAGTAAGGCTACAGCAGTTTCTTCTTTAATATTCTGGACATGCTCAGATGCAACTTGATCATGTTACCTGACATGTATGAGCCTTGGTGCACATTATACTCACCATGTGAACAGTCAGTTCTTCTTGAAAACTCTGAAAGCTGCCTCATCAACAAACACATTAAAATGAAAGAGACAGAAAGCTGCAAGTGACAGTGAAAGAGAAGCCATTCCCTGTCTTTCTCTATCCACTATTTGTCTCCCCTTTTCGCCATCACAGCTACTTTCCCTTGCTCTTACCCGTTCCAATTCTTAGGGAAAATAAGCCAAGAGAAAGAGATTATCCAAAAATGAGATTAACAACTGACAAAGAAAGACATCCAGTGGATCATCCTTCCTTCCTTATTTATTTATTTATTTATTCATTTATTTATTAGTTTATTTCGTAAAATATATATACTGCTTGCTTGTAGAAAGGCGCAAAGCACTTTGCAAAACCTTGTGTATCTGATGTCTCTCTCTTCCAGGTTTTAGTGCTTTTTGCTAAAGGAGGCACAAATGAAAGTGGTGGTACAAATGAAAAACCACTCTGGCCCATGCTGTCTAGGCACAGGACAAGCGGAAGTGTGGATGAGCCCTCAGATCAACAGATGCTCACATACATGAGTCAAATAAATGGTTGGTGCTATGAATTGTGGTGTTCTCCTTCCAGATGACAGAATGGGAATGATCTAGATTTCATCCTCACCCACTTAAATATGAATGCCAGTGTTAAAGCAAATTATGCTATGTTTCACTTTGATAGGTACACATCCAGCCATGGAGCACCCTTTTATAAGTAAAGGAATCTGTATGTGGATTGTTGCATTTAGACATGGATTGCCCATGAAGGATTGGCACGCTTGCCATTAAACTGTAATGTAGGAAGCTGCTCTATGCAATCTATTTAAATTCCATATTCTCTTCCTCTAAGCACATTCAGACAACCTAGAGAAAGGTGTTAACGTTGTAATATATTAATTGTTCCACCATCTTTCTATAACTGGCTGCATCACATACCCAGAATTTTCATAACCTCCAAACATTGAAGTAATTTAGTTCCTTATGCAAAACAGAGTTGCCCAGAATAGACACATTGCCTAGAATAGATAGTCTATGCTGAAAATAGTCTGGTCTGTCAAGATACTAATCCTTTCAATTGGCAATTACTCTGATTTAAAATGCATATTATTATAATCTTTGAGAAGTGTTTTGATGTCCTACACATCAGCACATATAGCAGAAGTATTTTTTTTTAAGTACAGAATTACAATTATATTAAAATTAGAGCTTCCAAAAGATAGGGATTTTTTAATCTCTCAGAAAATGTAGTACAGGCTATAGAGAGTCTATAGTTGTAAAGCCACATGCAGGTCATAGATCAAAACTATGTGGAGGTCCGCAACATGCAGAGCTTAAAGGAGGGGGGGATGTCACATTCTTTCATTTTCAGCATAAGAAATGGCCAACTTGTTCAGGGCAAATAATTGTTTGAACTGAGGATTTTATTATTAATCTCTGAAGACTGCTGAATTTAGGGTCACAGTAAGGGTTGATTAGGTACAAGGTGCACAAAGCTCTCCTCTGTCGATGCTATTGAAAGAAGCAAGTAATTTAGATTCAGAATTGGTCTTGGATTGAAGCTCACTCCATTACCGACCATTTTCAATTTCAGCTATACAATAAACATCAAGCTCAGCAAGGAAATTAGTACATTTGGTAATGCATTGGGGGAGATGGGTGGGTCTTTCACAAGATGACACTTATCACCAAAGCTTCAGTTAATGAAACCCTTGAGTGGTATCTGCGTTTGACATATTTTGACATTTTTTGAAATCACATCCAGCATTTTCTCTCTCCCACCCCCCCAGCTCCAACTGCACAATGTTCCGCTTGGGGAGGGGGGTGCTCCATCTATCTTTAAAATAAGTGCTGAAGAGCTGAAATATTATTGGGGAGGGAGGAATAAGAAGAATCTGACTGCACCAGGAGACACAGAGAGAGCAGTAGACTTTCTCAACAGGTAAGGTATTTCTGGATAAATATTATTCAGATCGAGAATGTGCCCAGATATATGTGTCTACACAATGAATTTTCAGGTATCTAACATGGATGTTTATGTTTGCTTTACAAACTAATGCAGGGGTCTTCAAACTATGGTCCGTGGGGCAGATCTGGCCCACTAGGCTTGTAAATCTGGCCCGCGGACCCTGCCACCCACTGAGTCAGTCCCTGTGCACTGAGGTAAACCCGGAGTGGTAAGGCATTTCCTTGAAAAGCAGCCACAGAAGCCTCACCGCGCGGGGACTGACTGGCAGGCAGCGGCACTTTCGCAGCTTCCGATTGGCTGCAGGATGGAGTCCCCGTGCCCCAAAGTGTAACGGGAGCACTTCGACGGGAGCGCAGCGGTGGCTCTACCAATGAAAGGCCGCATCGGCATATACCTCATCACAGCGTGGGGCCTTTCATTGGTAGAGCCGCCGCCGATGTGCTGAGGTAAACGCTGACGTGGCCTTTCATTGGTAGAGCTGCCACCGACGCCCTGAGCCCGGGATCCCTCAGTGAGCGCGGAGCTGGCCCAGAAAGGAGAGGCGCAGCCACCGCTGCCAGCTCCCAACCGCAGACAGAGCTACATGGGCAGCGGCAGCCACTGTGCCAAGGTGAAGCAGCATGATCGCCCAGGCAGAAACATGGAGTCCATGCCGGCAACTGCCGAGCCTGCCGCTGCTGCCGAGCCAGGCTCCAAAGCTGCCGTGGCTACAGCTAGCACTGCAGTCTGGGATCCCTCAGCAAGAGCGGAGCTGGCCTGGAAAGGAGAGGCACCACCACTGCAGCCAGCTCCAAATTGCATGGAGAGCTACTCGGGCAGCAGCAGCAGCAGCAGCAGAGGAGGTAGGAAAGCAGGGGAAGGGGGAGGGGCTGGGGAGAGGGGAGAGAGAAAAAGCCCCCCTCAGCCGGAATCCTCACCGTCCAGGGCTGGGGTCGACCCCCGATTGTGTCTCCTTTCAGTCTCCAGCTATGTATATAAGTATGTGTATGTGTGCACATGTGTGTATACGGGTGTCTGTATATATTTCATATGAATGAAAATACAGCATGAGCTCGGACCATTTGCATTATTGCTGAGCGCTGGCTAGCGGTGACAAATATAGAACCGGATATTGACCATCTCATTAGCCAAAAGTAGGCCCATACTTCCCACTGAAATACAGTGGTACCTCGGGTTACAAACGCTTCGGGTTACAAACTCCGCTAACCCGGAAGTAGTACCTCGGGTTGAGAACTTTGCCTGAGGATGAGAACAGAAATCGCATGGGAGGTCCCATTAGTGAAAGCGCACCTCAGGGTAACAACGGTTTCAGGTTAAGAACGGACCTTCGGAACAAATTACCGTATTTTTCGCCCTATAGGGCGCACCGGCCCATAGGGCGCACTTATTGGGGGGGGGGGATAAAGAAAAAAAATTATTTCCCCCCCCCCAAGCCCCAAAGAGCAAAGAAGCCATGACAGCGAGAGGGATGGATCCCGCTAGCTGTCTTGGCTTCGTTTTTAGCCTCAGGGCTGGGGGTCCGGGAGCGAAGGCGAGGTTGCGCTCAACCTCGCCATCGCTCCCAGAGCTGGGGGCGGGGGAAGCCCGGGCTTCCAGCCCAGCAAAAGAACACCAATAGCTTTTCAAAATATCACCAAAGGATCAGTGGGGGGACATGTCCACACTGCAGGGGCAACAAAGCTGCACCAATGTTCCTCAAATTGGGATGTGCATCCCAATGAAAGTTATGCTGAGCCAAAAATGTTCCCCTTTTTGCAGAGCTACTTGTCTCATGTGAAAGTGTGTTGGAGAGTTTTCGGACTTTCATTGGGAGGGGATTGGGAGATGGGCCATTGGCATGATCCAGCCAGCTGTTCTTATGTTTGTATGCCCTTAATGAAAGACCAGTAAGCACTGGGAGAGAGGTTAAGAGCTTAGAGTACCACTTTTTGCATAAAAATTCAAAATGTGAGGTACTACAATTTTGATTATCATGGTGGTTTAATTTTAGTTCATCTATCTATCCAGTGCTATTTTTCTAGAAAAAGAGGTGCTGGAACTCACAATGAATGTCTCTCTGGTTCTCTTAGAATGGCAATTGCCCCAACTGAGAGGTGCTGGAACTGAGTTTCCCCCAGTTGGGGGAAAAGCCCTGTAGCCATCTATCCATCCTTTCCTTTTTATTTACCAGCAGCTGGTAAAATGAAATTCTGGTTGACACTTGTATTTAACACAAATTCTCTAAATGCCTATTTGACTGGTAAATTAAAGCCTAAGTCAGATTCCTCCACATGATCATGTAGAAAAGGATGAGTGTGAAGTGAACTTAACAGTAAACAGTGTGAACCAGCAACTATGATCACATTATCATGATCTCACAGGTACTGTAAAAAGTACAACTGTACACCCAGGCTGTGTACACACATTTTATTGTTTTTTCTCCATTGTTCAAACATGGTCTAGACCTATACTGCATATTTTTGCCCCTGAAAAGAGTTTATTGAGAAACTGGTTTCATTCCAAAAATAAAAGCTCGCTGTAGATTGATTCTGCATCACTCTGCAGTGTGTCCATTTGAAAAAAGATATGAGCAGTCTTGGCAATTGGTCACACCTGACCAATGACATTGTTGGTGGGAATATGCAAGATCACAACCACAACTTCCTTCTTCATTTACCTGGCACATGTGAAAGGAGGAAAAGGTGTGTGTGACCTAATCACAGGGAGGGTTTTCAAATGTGCATCAAGTAACTATGTCTACCCTTGTGGATGGCAGGATCTGGAATCAATCTAGATTGAAAGTAGTGGAGTACAAGCATGAATGATTTCAAATTGAGAAAAACTACAAATGGGTCAGTGTGTATGTGGCCTCAGTGTCTACACTTCCCACTTTATACTATGTGGTTGTGCGCATGTACAAATTCTGTTAGCCATCTCTGAAATTAAAAAGAAAAACATAGCTTAACCTTTGCACTCTGTGGAAGAAGCTTGCTAATGGTACATGTTCTCATTACCAATGGTCCTTTTCCACATCCTCTTTGCCTTAAACAGACCCCTCCGTGTTGCATTGTAATTAATTTTTAAACTTGGGCCAGTTTTCAAAGCAGTTTGTAATGTAGATGAGAGATCTGCTTCAAGATAAATAATAAATGGATGGCTTTTGTTTTCATAGCATCAGTCCCACAGATGCCCAAAGTCATTGGTTATGTTCTGGCAGTCGTGATATTATAGCATTAAGGCTGCAGTCCTACACATACTTACCAGGGAATAAGCCCCACTGAACACAGAGGAGCTTACTTATTTCTGTGTAAAAATGCATAGGATTGCACTATTCTATATTGTTGCTGTCTGAAGTGTTTTTTTAATTTTGATTTGTTCCTCTTTGCAACATTTGGAAGAGGAGAGAAAGAAGGGAGGGGAAACACGCTGCTTTCTTCTCTATTTTAAACATAACAAGAGTGAATGAAATGACAGCATGGAATCTCATAACCTTGGAATCTCGTAACCTTGAGCACACAAAAGAAAGTTAAATATGTATAAAAATGAAAGGAGGGTAGCCAGAAACTAGCTGGGAGGGAATAAATAATTGCCTGCCTAAAACTAGTTCTGACTAGTTCATGACCCAAGCACACTACTGTCGGCTCTCAGATCACTTTAAATGCTGCATTGTGGCCGCTAGGATGCAAGACCAGATTTTTAAAAAGAGGTCTGTGTGGATGAGGCAGAAGATTTAAAGTTCACTCATTCTAAGGGATTTGATATTTACTCTTTAGCTCCCATGAAAGCCGAGGGAAATTATTATAGATTCATATATTTCAAAATCCCACACAGCTCTATTATTGTTCACTTTTTCTTTAGTTTGCCCTATTCAGAAGAGAGAGAGAACAATTAAAACAAAAATACAAAGCGACCTAAATAGGCCATTTCTGAACTTGACTGGTCCTACTGAGATAACACTTACCGCTTGAGTTCCAAGCCGGGTGGTCCCTCCCAAAGATATTTCCCCCTGTTACATGTGGGAGGTCATCTTGAAGATTTCAGGAATGGGAACTGCATTGCAGAGGATACCTCCCCCTGAAGAGTTGCATTGTGCTGAATGGCAATTTTTTAATTTAAAACTTGCCCTCACATGACACTGCTCTGTGCATTTTCTGTGATTCCTTCAGGCAAGGTTTAAGGTGCTGGAGCAAGAACCCTGTGTATGTCTGCTCTTGTGAAGGCTCAGAGAAGAAATAATAGAAGCTGGGTATCTTCTAAACCAAAAATAAATCCTATATCACAAAAGGAGTTAATACTTCTTTCTTTCTTTCTTTCTTTCTTTCTTTCTTTCTTTCTTTCTTTCTTTCTTTCTCAATGCAATTTCCCACAACCGACCAGTCATGTTATCCCACATGCTACTCAGTTTTGTATTAAGAATACTTTGTGAATTTAACAGAGTTTTCATTCCCCCCCCCCCGTAGCAATTGGTGAAGGAGGGTACAGTATCTTGTGATATAAGTATCATACACACCAAATAATAAATGTGAGCAATCAATTGATTTTTCAGAATAATTAAATAATCTTAGTTTGGATACACATTTTAATCACAAGATTTCAATTTCTACCAAAAGTTTTATTCCACAAATAGCTCTTTTTACAATGCTTCTTAGACAATTCTGCAAATTGGTAGAGTAAAAGCACACAGATCCCACCAGGCTCCCATCTGGTCCAGGGTGGAAACATGAAGCTCTACTACTTACCCCTACTACTACGCTCCCCTGGAAAATGAGGAGGGGAAGAAATATAAAATCTGGGTGTCATTTGCATACTGGTGGAACCTTACACCAAATCTCTGAATGACCTCAAGCTTCAGGAAGATGCTCAACAGAATGAAATAAAGAATAATTAAGTGTGGCACCCCAAAATATTATTGTTAAGGGATCAGTTAATGGTTCCTCAGCACTATTTTCTGGTATCAGCCCCGCTCCACCAAGTAGGAGCGGAATCACAGACGAGCAGTGCCTCCCACACTCAACTTGGAGAACTCATCTAGAAAGATACCCTGATCAAAGGATAGCTGTCAAGAATTCCAAGAAAATCAACAAGGTCACACTTTCCTATTTCTCTCTCAGCAAAGGTGACCAAGGCAGTTTCTGTCCCCAAACCAAACCAAAATCAGTTTCATCATAGAGTGACTTGGAAAGTGCTTCTTCATGCAGCACATAGTTAAACTATGGCGCTCCCTCCCACAGGTGGCTTTAAAAGAGGATAGGAGAAATTCATGGAGAAGAGTGCTATTGTGGCTACTAGTCACAATTATTATTATTTATTAAATTTCTATACTGCCCTTCATCCAAGGATCACAGGGCCGTTTACAATATATATAAAGAAACAAAGAAAGTAACATAGTAACAAACAAAAACAACAATTAGACAAGACCTGGGAGAAGAGGGATGTTTTTGCCTGGTGCCTAAAGAAAAACCTGAAAGAGCATCTCCATCGCCACCCTTCAGCCCAGACATCATCCAGCTCCAAGGGCTATTATATTTGGGCCACCCAAGGTCTCCTAGCCCAGGGCGAGTAGGGGAGAAGGGAAGTCAGTGATGCATTGCAAATACAGCTTATGGGTATATTGGGTGGGGGGAAATTCCTTATCTCCTTCTAAAGACCCAGAGACCATGAATAATTTGTCATTAAAGAAGATAATAATAATAATAATAATAATAATAATAACAATAATAAACAACTTTTATTTATATCCCGCCCTCCCCAGCTGAAGTCAGGCTCAGGGCAGCTAACATCAGATATATACCATTATTATAAAATCAAACAATAATTAAATTACCTCCTAAAAACAGGTCAAAAACAAATTAAAGTCTAATTAGATGGCTTTCCGCAGGGTTAGGGTTGGGAACAGTAGGTTTATTAATGTCAGACAGGGCCTTTTCTGTTGTGGAACCCCAGTTATGGAATTCCGCTTCTCTGGAGGTGCAGTTATCGTTTCCAGTGAGAGCTTTCTAATGTCAACTGAAGAAGCATCTTTTTCTTTGGGACTTTGGGAATTAAGTGATATGAAAAGCCCAATAATTATTCTGTTTTCTGGTGCATTAATATTGCAATGATTACAATGGTGTTTTTTTTTACTTCTAGGGTTCTAGTATTATATAATTTCATCATTGCTTGATGCATTTGATTTGACTATTTTGTAAACTGCTTTGGGATCCTTCAGGATAAAGAGCAGTTTAAAAATGATTGTTATGATAATGATGAGAGGATGGGGGGAACACTTGGCTCTGCTTCTTGCTCCACCTGTAGTGATACTACATTTGTTTAGAAATACTCCCGTTAGAGGCCACTAGTCAATAATATTAAATAAATGGTAATTTGAAGACATGCTGGTCACACTCTGTTTGAACAGATGTAGGCTTAGACAGCTAAATAAATTGTTGCAGCACTCTACAGATTACAGTTGTGTTTTAAGCCAGTACTCATTCTTGTTGTCTACATTATGGTCCCTGAAATATTACAGTATTAACGGCTATGGATTCAATTATAAGGGAGGCAAGGAGGGTATAGCTGAAAGAACCTCCTCACCATCCCATCTGCCATTAAAGTTATTACTGTTGAAGCAAACATATACATGTATGGGGCAGGCTTGTTTTCTCTGCTTCACGGACTAAGGATGATGACTGGCACTGAGGAGGGGACAGGAACCCTCCCCCACCCACTGAAAATTGATGGGCTTCTAGCTACAACCTCCTATAAAAGTATGCAAGTAGTAAATATGTCTTTCCAAGTTCTTCTTTGTTTTCTTCTAGTTAAATTAATCTTAGCTGCGCTTTGAGAATCTGTATTCTCCATTCCAGTATACGTGAAATTTTGTTACTGCTGTGCCTCTGAAAGTAGCCAGGGAGGGATTAAAAAATTACACCCTAATTACAAGTATCTGCTCATTGCTCACATGTTGGTGTGGATAAATTAGTGTAATTAGCTTTCTAGTTGAAACCAATGCCCAATGCATATACAGTAGAAAGGGAAATAAGACTGCAAGGCTAAGGAACTTTATTATTAAAGCTAGTGATGTTTCTCAATTTCACAGCTTCAGTAAAACTGAGATACCATTTATGCTATATATTTTTCCATTCACTAAATTAGGCTGCAAAACAAACCCGCTTTGCATTGAGCTCGGAGGGTTGGACTGGGTTGGGCAGCCATGCTGACCTTCCCTCTGCCATAATGGAACTTCTTGTTTGGCCCACCAGACAGGTGGACAGAGGAAGCACGCCACTAATGGAAGCCTACAAAATGCCCCAAACTTGGTGCTCCTGGGTCGGAAAAGGGCTGAGCCTGTCCAGAGCCCACTGGCTTCTGAGATAGCTTCACTAACATTTCATGCCAGTTCCAGGCTGAGACAGCAGTTCGCCTGTCTTTTACCCAGCTAGTATGAGCAGCAGGGCTGCAAATAAAAAAGCACACTTGCTGACCTGTTATGGTCTGCCATTACCCAGGAAGGATTTGCATTGCCCTTTACTGTAGAAGCAGTGGCAAACATGTAGTTCCTTTGAGTAAGTTGTGCTCATGAATGAGTGAGGTACCTTGCCAAGTTAGGGATTGTAAATCCAGAGTCACACATGGTTCTTCCTGTGTAGAACCATATATGTGATGAAGAGTAGGATGAGAATCACATGACCTGCTCCAGAAGGTCCCAGCATCCATGCATTAGACATAACACTGGAATTGAGGTCTAAGCCTGCAAAGTTCAGTGTGTGCAGGTCTTTAGTCCAAGATGGACGGAAATATTGTCTTGGCTCTCGCTCGTGGACACACTACTTGGCCTCTAGCCTTGATTAATCCTGAAGGCTTTATTCCAAAAATCACTAAACAGCTTAAACATAGATCACGTTACAGCTTACATGGTTCAAGAATTCAAAGAAGAGCTCAAAGGTACATGGCTAGGTACAAGCTAAGATGCCATTTCAACACTTGACAGGGGTGGGCACAGTCATTTGTGTGTTTTGGTCCCAAGCAACAGGTTGGGAATGCAAGCAGCCACTCCTGTGAGTACACTGGCTCTCTTCATGCTAGAACATCCTTAGAGACAGAGGCAGGGTATGCCCAAGCAGCTCAGTGTCTGATCCACCCCCAGGTGCTTCCTCAGTTGCCAATAAAATAATCTGGATGCTGTAGCTAGGAGTACCTTCAATCTAACTTTGGTGCACATGCTGAGCATCATTCTGGAGAAAGCAGATTTGGCCATTGTTATACCTGCCTCCCTCACACTCTATTAGTGCAAAATGCAATGGCCAGAATGTTTTCTGGTGTCTGCAATTCAGCTCATATTACGCTGATCCTGTTTTATATGCACTAGGTCCCTGTTTCTCTGGGCCCAATTGAAGGGAACATGCCTCTTCTATAACATATCCTCATCTATTAGTCTTTGACCTCCCACACCATCCTTGCCCTGTCATTTTAATTTGTACTAAAAGCCTTCACTTTTCTATTTTGTACAGCACATTTTAAGCAGCAACTGCAGCAGGGTTTCCAGAGCTCATTCAAAAACCTCAAAGTCAGATTCTATCATTTGGAAAATAAGTCTTTTTCTAGGCTTGTGCAGCCTTGGTCTCTCTTCATGTAAATTAGGCTAACTATATCCAAAATTAAAACAAATAGAAATATACTATTACTGAAAAAAATATCAGGCATGTGTGCATTCAGATTTCTCTAACCATATATGTATCTACATATCAGAGTAAAGTAGAAACAAACAAAATATAGTGCTTCAAACAGGTGGACCCTCCCCAGCTTCCCCCCTCCCCAGTAGAGGCAGGATTCCTAATTATTCTTATGCTGTTGAAATTATTTTAATTTTGCATCTCAGCAGATCCACATTTGTATGCTGAAAACAGGTGTTCATCAAAAGGAGATGATAAAGAGATGCCGCAGTCAAGGCTTGGAACCTCGCCGGCATGGTGTGATGACAGATAAATTAGAAAAAATATCCTGCTCAACATCTCCCTTCTTCAGAAGGAGATTACACCTTTTTAAAAAGGCAAAACATGCAGTTCAATTACTTATTGTCTTGGCATGTGGTTGTGATGAAAGAGGCAGTCTTAAACATCAATAGAGCTAAACTAACATCCCCAGATGGGCTTCAGAAGAGGGAAACCTAAAGCAAGATCCACCTGCACATGAAGCAATGTTTTGTTGCCAATGCTTTTTTTAAAGGGTAGAAATGTTTCTTCATCCTCCCATTTACAGTGCCCCTTCATCTAAAATGACCATTTCACAGGGAACTTAGGGTGGAAATCCTTAGCAGACAAAAGAGGAATAAGTGTTCCCACCTCCAGCATTAGAGCTTTCGTTCCTTAATGCTTCTATTACAGAGGCATTTGTACATGTGCATAAGAAAAAAAGAAACTGAGCATGCAAGTTTTCAATGCATCTATAATGAAGTCAATGGCCCCAATTCAACAGCTGCAAGGCACTGCTGGGGACAGAGAGCTTTGATGCACATTGAGAGCAGAGTGTTCCAAGTCATTGAAGAACATAAGAGGCAAACTGACTCATGTAGATCTGTGTGTGTAAACTGTCCTGCAAAATTGTAATGAATGACCAATCATTTGGTAATCGGTAACCATTTCCTAAACTAACTTATCTTTCCTTAAATATTGGTATGATTTCAAAACTTGAGAACTTTATAAAAAATAAACATGGCCTGGTTGGGATAGGAAATGAAAAGAAAAAATGACAACCCATAGCAAGGTCAGGAGTTCTTGACTCACTGGTCTTTCACGCCAAGTAAGGAACCTTATAAGCAACAGCAGAGTTGTTATAGATCAGGGTCAGCACAACAGGTTTTGGTGGCTGAAGAGCAGAAGCAAATGCCATTCCCCCAGCCCTGACTAGTTCCTTCCGTAAGTCAGGGTGCACAGCACCCATGGTTTGTCAAGTTATATTGGCACCTAAGACAGGAAAGCCCACAAGTACCATTCCCCCTCCCTCACAGTAAAAAATATAATCTACTAGATATTTTGGGAAATGTTTTGTCAATTTGTTCTCTCTGTGTGCACATGCCTCTCGAGATACCATCGCCAACCTCTGCACAAGGTTTCCTGAAGTGTGAAAAATGCAAAGGTGAAAGAATCTAAAGGAGACAAATAGTGAGGGAGGTGCTACTACGCCAGGAGTTCATAGGATCATAGAACTGTAGAGTTGGGAGGGTCCCCGGGGGTGATCTAGTCCAACCTGCTGCAATGCAGTAATCTCAACAGGGTCTCCCATCCAAATTGAAACCATACCAGACCCTGCATAGCTTTGCAAATGTGCTAGCGGTTTTATTGCTGCAGCAGTTTTATCGCTGTATTGCCTTTTCAAGCCTGAAGCTCTGTTACTAGTGCTGCACCCCCATTTGTTCAATTTATATGCCCTTTCCAACTCAACATAACTCACCATGATTCTGTAAGGTGGATTCCTGCTTGTGGAAGTCCATACAAGGATTTCCTAGGGCATTTTCTCCCACTCATCTCTCTGCACTCCTAAATAATAATAATAATAATAATAATAATAATAATAATAAATTGCTCAGTGAGGTCGGAAGAGCCTCCAGAACAGTGGAGGGTGGGAGAGGAGAGGGGAGGATCATTCGGTCTAGTTAACTGAAATGCTTGTGCTGACGGAACGATTTCCATAGCACTGTACAAAATTCTTCCTTAAGTGTCAAACTACACAAGGCATCACACAGCGTATGTGATTCTCCTATTCTTTTATGTATTTATTTAAATGCATTTCTAAACTACTTAATATTTAAAATAGCTAAGCAGTGTACAAAAATCCAAACATAAAAACGGTAAAGCAGTGTCATAAAGGCAGAGATAAAAACAGAAATCTGGGGAGTAAGTCCCATTGAACTTAACTGAGTATTGAGTAGGAGTGTATAGGTTAGCATTGCCTGTCAAACAACACCTAAAAAGCAAACTTTAAAATGCTGGCCAGAATCCCCCCCCCCCCAATACGCCTTTACAGCTTGGTTTAATAAACATATGGCAAATGACTTTGTAATATCATTTGACCACAGTACTTTCTAATTTCTTGCATCTAATAGCTGTGCATACTTTTCAGCATTTCTAGCAGTTTAACAAGGAAACCAAGTTTGAATTGCAGAATTCAGAATTCTTGTTTAAATGATCAAATTACAGGTTGTAATTACAAATTAGTTTCATGTCAGGATTGACATAAACAAGAAAAAGGTGAGGTTAAAGTATATATCTTCATCAGTTTTTTTCTGCATTTGGGCTCGTTATTATTGCAGATTTTGTTTGAATCTATGTCATTCAGTAATTCAGTTTCAGTTATGTTTCCTCCTCTTGTTCACTGTGAGGGCAAATGCGCACTGGCAAGGAAATTATCTCATTATAAAATGGGGGGAAAGGTAGCTTCAGTTTAAAGAAATGTCTCTTTGTACAAAAGGCTTTGATACAAAAGTATCAAGTGTACATTACATGTGGAATACTTCTGCCAAAATATGGCCCCTGTGGCTATTTTATTAAAAAATAAAATAAGAAAAATGCATTGGGGCAGAAAATACTAGGAAAATATTGGAAAGGTTTTGATTTGTTTGTGGAGATCATCCAAGAGAGGTGCATGAATTTCTAAGTACTCTTTTTCTGTCCTCGGTTCCAAAATGGTCAGCCATTACTACAGAAGCATTGGGCTAACTACAATTCCAGTGAGGATTTCATACCAGCAGAAAACAAACAACACAGAGACCATAATCCAGCACAAAAATAGGCAACCAAGCTATTAAGGCTATATTTGGAAAGGGCCAACTCCAGCAGGGCAATAGAGCACCTGCCTTGCATGTGAAAGGTCTTGGATTCAATCCACAGCATCTCTGGGGACTGGAAACATCCCGTCTGAAATCTTTGGTAAGCCACTGCCAGTAAGTGTAGAGTAGACAATACTGAGTTGGAAGGCCAATGGTAGACAAACTATTGCTATCCGTCTGGCTTGAGAAACAACAGTGTGTGCCTCTGGGAGTGAAGTCAAACTGCTGTATTAGCAGCACCCTGGGGAACAAGCCTGGGCAGTGTGCATGGAGGTCCAGGATTGCCCCAGGTGACAAGACCCCCCCTCTTGGCCTCGCAGTCCAAAGGAAAGCAGAGCAATATGTTTGGCATCAGCTTGGATGCAGGAGCTGTTGGAAGGAGGCTTATAAGGTGCCACCCAACAATCTTAGGGGCTCCATTCCAGATTTGTGTAGGGTTTAATCCTTAGCCTTTTCTTCTCCCAAAGATGTCCTGCAAGGCAGCAAAGGCTTCAGATCACAGTATTCCTTCTCCTAGATGGGCTACCTTCCCAGGTTGACAAGCCACATCTCTCCCTCACTTCCCTCTACAGCACATGCAGAAACCACTTTCTCAATCGTTGGACCCACTAAATGCACCAATGATCTGATATAGTGTAAGGCAACATGTTTATATGTTCCTAAGGCAGGATCATGTCCTCAGCCTCCCACAGTGAGTTCAGGTCATGGTGAAACTTTATAAATCTTTTTTCTACCTTGAGAATATATCATTATTATTGATTTTTAATTTTTGTATCAGAAGGAGAACAGGTAAAATCCTGAATTCTTCTGGCATTAGTAATGGCCTTAAAAAAATTCTGAAAAGTATTATATTAAAACACAGCTGCAACTGGGGAGCCTGCAGCCACCAAAAGCAGCAGGCATGAACAAAATGTGTTAGTTCCAGCAAGTTAAGCTATGAAGGCGCACCTAATGATTTTATGATCACCATCCTTTATCAACGGAAGTATATATATTGCACAGTCATGCAATGCAATTACACCAACAAATTCTGAACAAAAAAATTCCTTCCAGTAGCACCTTAAAGACCAACTAAGTTAAGGTGCTACTGGAAGGAATTTTTTTGTTTTGACTATGGCAGACCAACACGGCTACCTATCTGTAACAACAAATTCTGGGTACTCTTGTCCAAAGCATTTGATGGACTGATATAACAAATTATGTTTTGTAGTGTAATGCTGATTTTTTTATTTAATTGATTTATTATAGTATAATATTTATTGCTAACCCCTGACTCCAGAGTCAGGGGTTTATTGCTAACCCCAGACACTCTACACTGTAACATCCACCATCCCTGACTATTGGCCATGCTGACTGGGACTGGTGGAAATTGTAGTCCAACAACTTCTAAAGAGCCACACATTAGTCACTCCTGCCCTGTAACCATGTTATCTGAGTGACAAGCAAATAAAAATGCTTGTTAAAACCATAGAATATAAACAAATAAATACTAAAAACAATGTTCAGTAGCAAGTTAAATAGTCCATTACACAGAAAGGGGGAAAGAAAAATGAAAGGATGGCCAATTGAAAAAAGCTAGGATGAACTGAAGAGAAAGGTTAAATGCCGAGACTAGGCAATAGTTATTAAAGTCTAAAAGGTCAAATGCCATTTTCTAAGAGTGGCATTGACCACCTCTGTGACCCATATACTCAATCCATCTCGGGCAGCTTTAATTAGCCATGAAGAGCACAGATCAAGGACACATGTGTAGGTTGCAAACCCTCAAGTTGCCTGCCTACATCCAAGTGCAGAACAAGTGGCAAACTATCCCTAATAAATGGACCAGTGGTAGCTGTAATCACCTTTGATTCTGCTACTACTATAGCATCCAGATTGGCATGGATTTGAGTAGTTTTATCTGCAAAATCTATTGCAAATTGGCCACAGTGGGCTATTGAGTGCTTGGCGGGGAAGAACTGCAGTGAGGGATGGAGAAGCAATTCAATTCACTTGCTGAAACAATATATGAACTGAAAGACATAATTTGAATTTCACATTTAGCAATTAAATTTTCCATCCTAGTACATGTACTAAATGCATATACTGGGGGCAAAATATGCATAACAATTTATATATTAGTGAAAATACCATGCAAAATAGGGACGCGGGTGGCACTGTGGGTTAAACCACAGAGCCTAGGACTTGCCAATCAGAAGGTCAGCGGTTTGAATCCCCGCGACGTTGCTCTGTCCCAGCTCCTGCCAACCTAGCAGTTCGAAAGCATGTCAAAGTGCAAGTAAATAGATACCGCTCCGGCGGGAAGGTAAACAGCGTTTCCGTGTGCTGCTCTGGTTCGCCAGAAGCGGCTTAGTCATGCTGGCCACATGACCCAGAAGCTGTACTCCCTCAGCCAATAAAGCGAGATGAGTGCCGCAACCCCAGAGTCGGTCACAACTAGACCTAATGGTCAGGGGTCCCTTTACCTTTACCTCCCATGCAAAATGCATTATATTAGGCAAAGGGCCTTGCAAAAATGTGTATACTAGACAAAATAGCATACAAGAACGTGTAGATTATGATAAATTTACACTAAAATGCCAACTAATTTACATGAGGACTTTTAAAAACAAAAATCACAAACTAATGAGGGAATGTGGAGAACTGAAGACTGAAAAAAAGAGAAATGGGGGAAACTGAAATTAAAAGGCACACCTATCCCTAACTGAAGATCAGTAGCAGAACATCTGTCTTGCATGCAAAAGGTTCCAGGTTCAGGCTTTGGTGTCTCCAGGTAGGAGTGGAAAAAGCTTCTGCCTGAAACCCTGGAGAGCTGCTTGAGTTAGCATACCTGAGCCAGGGGGATCGCTGGTCTGACTCAGCATAAGGCAGCTTACTAGTTTCAGAACACATTGCATTCCTTACCACTCAAAAAAGCTCTGCTGCCTAACATTGTGGCACATGTAAAAGTGGCAGAAAAATGTGCCTCCGTCACTCCCCCACACACATAACAGGTCCTCAAATGACAAATCAAAATGGGAAAAAAAGAAAGAGAGAAAAAAGGAAATGTGACTGTAAGTATATAGGATCAAAGCATGAGGAGGGCTAGGCAGGAATACTCCTCCCAGAAGTTTTATGTTTGTTTTTTTTTATTTTCAGGAAGCTTTTACATAGAGGAATATTTTTTAAAAGGTATGTTGTATCTGTGGGATAACCAGTCTCATATAGACTATAAAATCATAGACTTGTAGAGTCACCACAAGGGTCATATAGTCCAACCCCCTGCAATTGATGAATCTTCTGCTCAACATGGGGCTAGAACCCATGACTCCGAGGTTAAGAGCCTCATGCTCTACTGACTGAGCTGCTTCAGTCTAATTAATGCATGAAGGGGTTAATACCATAGATTAAGTTGTCATGTCAAGCTTAGCCTAGGTCATTTCCCCTCACCTTTGGAAGAAGTGCGTAATCAAGGCTATTGGTCCCTGTCCCCTCGTCCCCCCATCTACCTGAGAAGTTCAGTGTGTAAAGAGGTTTGAACTCCATCTTAACTGTATGGCTCTCACAACCCACTCTTGAGTTACTATACTCATAATTTAGGAACTTTCGCCAATTTTACAGCCTGAAGCACATACATCTGACCTTTGCAAGTAAGCAGTTTTTTAACTTACCAAACAGGTGGTCTTTTCCTATGTTTGGAGAAGTGGGAAACTTTGAAAAGAAATATTTTAACATTTTGGAACTCACTCAAAAGGGCATATTTTAAAGGTCCTAACAGCTTACGTTTTTGCTGCATATTTTGTGACTTTAAATCTCTGCTGGGGTTCTCTCACCAAAGAGTACTTGCCCCAAACTTGATCTTGGCACCCACAGATTCTCCTTTCTCTCCCTTTCTTCCTGAACTAACACTACTCGCCTCCAGTTATGGTACACCACATTCTGCTACATATGAAGTCAAGGCCTAATAGAAAGCAAAGGCCACACCCTGCATTAAATAATTAAGACCCAGTATCCAACCTTTTGTAAGGCTCTTCCTTTTCCTGTTGACTTACCAAGGTTGGCTTTGCAAGGTTATAGAAGGAAAAGAAAATGCTTGAAAAAATATGTGTTAATAGACTTCCAGGACAGCGCCATCGGCAATGGCGGAGTTCCTCTGACAGAGAGGAACCCGCTCCGTGAAAATCGGGTCTTGCCACCGCGGTGAAGGTGGAGACCCTTTAAAAATCCCAGGCGGAGGAAGCCTGGGAACGTGGGATTCGGCTGACACCAGGAGCGCCTCCCCTACTCGCAGGGAAACCCTTTTTCGGGGATCCGAAGCGACGTGGGGTGAGCGGCGCGGTGTTTTGAATCAACCGCTACTTTTACGGAGTGAAGCCGCACAGCCGTTGCCGGAGAGCGCTGACTTTTTCCTGTGGACAATTGGACTCTAAACAAGTACCCGTGAGTAGAACGGAAAATTGGACTAAGTACTAAGAAACATTTTAATTTGGCACCGAAACGGGAAGGTTCTAAACAGGAAGTCCGCCTCCCGTTTTTTGTAAATAGATTGAAGCAAAAACTTTGTAAGCTAAAGTCTGGAAAGTCGTAGATAAAGTTCTAAATTTCCTTCATTCATCACCACCAAAACCCCTCTTGGCAGCAGGAGAAAAGAGGGGGATTTTTGACTGTTTAAGCCTGCAGGAGAGAGAGTAAAGAAAGATAAATTTTCCACTGTCTCAAACCTGGGAACGGGGTGTCAGAGACAGAAATTTATGGGGAAAGTTCATCGACTGTGAACGGAACGTCTTTTGACAGATAGTAAAAAAAAAGAAAAGAAATATATTGATTCCAATGTTGCTTTGCTTCTTGCAGTCAAAAGAAACAAAGTATTTGAAAAGTGAAAGTATTTCTTCCTTGTTGGTCCTGTTTTTAAAAGATGGATACAAATAGAAATTGTCTCCTCTAGAGGGAGCTTGTTAATTTGTTGCCGGAGCTGATCTGGGGACCTCACAGCTGTATGATTAGGATCGTGAGACCAAACTCTAGCCTTGGGGGGGGGGGGGAATGTGTTTACAAGAAGTCTTGGTGCTTGCTTTTTGCAAGACAAGTGCCTTGCTGGAGCAGATGCATGAGAAGATGGATTTGATGACTGTTGCAGTTAAAAACTTTGGACAAACGGCGAATACCCATATAGAAACCATTCAGGAACCAGCTCAGGAATCTGTTTTGATAGGGCAAGCGCAAGGGCAGAAGAAAATGGAGGAGGTTGTTGTTGAACCTCAAATAACACAAATGGAGAGACCTGAGGCCTTGCAGGAGTATAAGCCGCTGTTCTTGAAGTTCGAATCTGGAATGGACCAGGGGGGGTCTGGAGTTGTGAGAGCTCTTAATTTTGGAAAGACTTTGAAACATGCTTTTAAATACTTTCTGGATTACAGTGTTGACTGTGGGGAATGGGACTGTGGGGAATGGGCTGATCTGCTGAGGAGAGATGGAGATATTTTTGGATTGGAGTCCTCCCGAGACCTACCCCCCAATGAGAAAGGAAAGAAAACAAGAAAAAGATCAACAAAAGATAAAGTAAAGGGCAGGTACAAACAAGAAGAAGACCTGCAGAAGGGACATGGAAAAGATTTAAGAGCCTCGGACATAAGAGCACCAGGTTGATGGATTAGATAGACGAGAAAGGACTGACAAAACCTGAGACCAGGAAGAAGAGACGATGGATAAAGATTGGAAGAAAGTTTCAAAATTTATTTAGAAAAGTATTGTAAAATTAATGAGTATTAGAAAAATGTTGGAATGAAATTATTTGGCTTTAGCAGAAATGTCAAAAAGAATTATGAAAGAATATGTTATGGTTAAAAGAATTTGGTATATATAAGTTTTAAGTTTTAAGTTTTAAGGTTTTTTAGGTAAGATAAGGTTAAAATAGATTAAGGTAATTTAAATGACAGAATATTGTAAAAGATGGAAAGGATTTGCTGAGATAATTAACAACTAGAATACAAAAAAGGGAGGTGTGAGGAGGTCGTTGAAATAAGTTAATGAAAGTTAAGGATTTGGGAATATTAGACTTGTGGGTTTTTTTAATTGTTTGTTTATTTTTGTTTTTTGATCTAGATGTATTGTGTGTTTTGTTATATTTTGTTTTGACTTTGGTTTTTATTGATCTGTATTGTTTAATTGTTATGTTTATCTACTTCTTTCTCTCTTTTTCTCCTTCTTTTGTCTTTTCTTTCTTCTTTCTTTGTAACTTTAAAATTCTCGATAAACATCATTTTTAAAAAAGAAAAAGAAAAAATATGTGTTAATATTAGGTACATATTCAGTCCACACCAGTTACTTTTTCACATAGAAAAACTGTCGCTGGATCTGTTAAATAGGTGATGTTCCTGCCCTCAAGGTCTTCTTTTCCACCAAGACCTCCAGTCCCATCTCCTCCCCCTGATGTTAACAGGGATTCTCAGATAACACCTGCCAAGATAGAAGCAGAGGTAGTTTGAGGGTAGCACGACCGTTTCAGGGAGCACTGCAACGGTGCTGTAGAACAGAGTACAAGAGGTGGAGGCACACAGGGCACCGCTGAAATTTAAGAACCCAAAGTTTGCCACTGATGGGAGACTGAAGCCTGTAGATACACAGAAGACTTCACATTTATCTTGCTATTATGCTTAGTTGCTAGAAGCCAATAAAGCAGACTATTGCTACAAAAGTAGTTGCCAAGCATATCAATCAAGCAGAAAATGAAAACCAGTCAATGTTTCCTCCCTAAACACTTGTGTACATGTCAGAGTCATGGAACACTGAGAGAATATGAACCCATTTTAAATAACACAAATGGAACTGCTAATCAGTAAATTCACGTTAATTGAAAAACTACAGTCACCTGAGAACCAATTTACAAAACCTGTTGTACTGTCAAATCCTGTGATAAGATATAGGGTAGCATGCACCAGGCCGAGCACTGTTCAGCAAACAGCTTCTGACTCACAAAATAAGCAAGCATATTATCAACTAATTTGAAGTTGAAATACTACCACCTAGACCTGTTATTGGAATAAAGTGATTGAGAGTCATCCATTTAAAACTAATAGGCAAACAGATCCTAGCTCTCCTAATTTGTTAAGGCTGAGAACACTGTTTCCTTGCATTATTCTTGCTCAGTGCGTAACAAAAAAATAAACACAGTATTTTCCACAAGTTGATGTAAAACAATATTTTTGCATGCCTGGTTACTCTGATAAAGCCCAACCACTGTCACTACCCATTCACCGGAATTTTTATTTCTGAGGAAAAAATAGTTTTTCTCATGCTATAATCTTTATTGAAATGAGCACTGTGCTTTTAAAAATAGTAATAGAGCTTTCTCCATAACATTCATTAGTAAAGCCCTGCAAGATTCATGACATTTTGCAAGGAGGTTAACGGCAGCAGTACTGTTACAGGATCAGCATTCAGGGACCCTCAGCAGGGTAGAATAAGCTTATGCATCTTCCACTTTCCCAGCAGGAAGCCATGGCTACAACGAAGGGGCCAAATTCCAAATACCAGTGCTAACAATCACAGTATAAAACTTAAAATCAAATCTTCCTCCCAAAAATGTTCAAGAAAAAATGGTGCCAGACATATTTCATTGCAATTTTATTTTATTGCACTTAGCACCAATTTCAGGTAATTTTAGTCAAACTTTACAGATGCATTTGTCAATGTGGTTACCAGACCATATATTTCTTCCTCCACAAGGCTGCTCTGTGTGTGGGATTTTAGAGTGACCAAACCACGCCCGTGAGTCATTTTTGCTACACTAATTGTTTAGAAGTTTCTTTGGCTGGTACAGTCAACACCACTAAAATTGATCTTACCACTCTCATAGAAAGTCGTCTACCTACGAGCACAGATTATGGGTAAAGATAACAGGTAAATATTATAGGTAATCTTAGAGGAGGGAAGTGAGTGGCGCTGTGGTCTAAACCACTGGGCTTCTTGGGCTTGCTGATCAGAAGGTCGGCAGTTCGAATTCGCATGACAGGGTGAGCTCCCGTTGCTCTGTCCCAGCTTCTGCCAACCTAGCAGTTTGAAAGCATACCAGTGCACGTAGATAAATAGGTACCACTGCAACAGGAAGGTAAACAGCATTTCCATGCGCTCTGGCACTCATCATGGTGTTCTGTTGAGCCAAAAGCATTTTAGTCATGCTGGCCACAGGACCCAGAAAGCTGTCTGTGGACAAACGCTGGCTCCTTTGGCCTGAACTGAGATGAGCGCCGCACCCCATAGTCATCTTTGACTGAACTTATCTGTCCAGGGATCATTTACCGTTACCATTTACCTTACATATTATAGACTACATATCAAGTATAATTCTGCATTGGTTACTGGTGGACTTCCAGGCGCAATTCAAAGTACTAGCTTTAAAAAGTATATCATAATGACACATACTTTGCTAGCTAAGAACATAACAGAAGCACTATTAGATCAGACCAATGGCTCATCTGGTCCAGCATTATGATCTCACATTTGCAACCAGATACCTATGGGAAGCCTGCAAGCATAACAGGCGTGCACTCTCCTAATTTGCACACCTTAGCAAATGATATTGAGCAGCATACCACCTCTGCTACTGGAGATAGTTATTTTTCGTTCCCGCGGCCCTAAAACTATAAAAGGCTAAAATGTTGGCACAGCTCCTTTATGGATCCTTGTTGGGCCCGCTACCCTCTTCCTTCACTCCCCTTGAGAGAGTTCAATCCAAACTCCTCAGGGCCCTCCTACAAGTCCCCAGATGTGTTTCAAATGCATGGGTCAGATTAGAAACATGGATGATGAGAGTAGAGGCTTATATTAGTTTAACATCAATCTATAAATGGCTGACGCTGAAACTGCTCCCCCGAGGAATAGCCCCACTGATTCTATGCGACCGGTTCAAGTCTGGCTGGCAGACAGCAGTTCTGAATACTCTCCAGAAATTGGGCTTTGCTCCTCAAGCCCTTCTAAACTTGGGCCTGGGCCAAGCAAGATCTGTGGTCAGGCAAAGAATCATGGACACAGAGAGACAGCAGGACTGCTTGAGGTCCCCCGATTATATAATTATAGAAAATGAGAGATATGTTGTGGCCCCGTATCAAGACACGTAAGAAGGGCCTTTACTCTAGCCAGAAGCTCGGCCTTGCCCTCACCGGTTCTGGAAGGAGCATTTGGAAAAGTCCTGTATTCTCAGAGACTTTGCGCCTGCCCATTAGGGGAAATAGGAGGCCCCAAACATTTATTTTTCAGCTGTCCCTTTTATGACGAGGTACGCAGAGATACCATTGACCCCCAGCTGGTGAGGCTTGCAGGCCTTCCGGATAAGTCTAAACTCAATTTTATTCTCTTAGGCAAAGACCAAAAGACGACCTGGATGGTCGCCAAATTCTGCGCACAGATTTGCAGGCGCAGACCACCCCCCAAAACAAATTAGTTTGTTAGGAAAACAGTCGAAGTCGGCCTCCAGGGTATCAGGGCCAATTTGTAGCCCAAATTTTTAGGTCCTTATGTGTATATGCACTCATCTTAGATTTTAATCTGTAAGCTGTTGTTGTACACTGTTTTACATGTATATTTTATTCTTGTGAAAGCTGTCCCAGTTGTGCTTTTCGAGCTGGTCTCTGACCGTAATGAATTATTATGGACTTACTGGAGATAGTTACCAGCCATCATGGCTAACAGCCTCACTTTTGACCTTCAGGTATCTTTTGAAGACCTTTTTATGCTGACAGGACTCTGCAACATTTTAAATTGATTAGCCTTGATGGATAGGTGTGTTATTTTAGTGTTTTACATTTTATTGTTGCATAGCACCCTAGAAATACTTTAAAAAATAAATAAATAAGCTTATTATCCATAAATTTAGCTAATTCCTTTTAAAAGCCAACCTTGTTGGCTATTACTACATTTTTTGATGTAGTGGTATGGTAGTGAATGCCAAGGTTTCCATACACTGTGTGAAGAACTATTTCATTTTGTCTGTCCTGTATTTTCACACATACAGCTTCATTGGATGATCCTGCCTTCTACTATGAGAAAAGGATAAATACCTCTCTCTCTCTCTCTCTCTCTCTCTCTCTCTCTAATTTCTCAGCATCCTGCATAAATTTATACACCTATAATGCCCCTGCTCATCTTTTTTTTCTAAACCAGAAAGCACCAAACCTTTCCTCATTATCATTTTTGTTGTCGTTTTCTAAACCTTTTCTAGATTTACAGCCAGCAAAACAGTACACAGTATTCCAACTACAGTCACACATTATTTGCATAATGGCATTATGATATGGGCAGTTTTATTTTCAGACTCTTTCCTACTGATCCCCAACATGGAATTCAGCAGTCACACTGTCAACATTTTCATTAAGCATCTGTCATGACCCCAATATCTCTTTTCTGGTCATTCACCACCAGTTCAGAACCTATAAGTGTATATGCAGTGCTAGGATTTATTTTATTTTATTTTATTTTATTTTATTTTATTTTACCTATTGTGCATTACTTTACTCTTGCTTACGCTGGATTCCACTTCTCATTTTAATGCCCATTCACTCACAGTCCTTTTCTTGCCCTTTCTTGGTCTTACCACCCTGAAGAATTTGGTTTCATCAGCAAACTCAGCCACCTCACTGCTTACCCAGAATTCCACATCATTTATGAACCAATTAAAAAACTCAGGTCCCAATACTGATCCTTGGAAGGATCTCCTTCTTCATCCTACCTCTGCAACAACTGATCTTTCATTCCCACTTTCTGTTTTGTTTTTTAACCAGTTACAGATTCATGAGATTCCCCATCCTCTTATTCCATGACTAGCTACAGTTATTCAGGTGTCTTTGGGAAGAGGCTTTATGGAAAGCTTTCTGAAAGTCTAAGTACAATGTCTACTGAATCACCCTTGTCCATATGCTAATTAACACTCTCAAATAACTCCAAATTAAAATGTTAGTGAAAGAGGACTGACCCTTGCAGAAGCTGGTTCTTCTTCAGTAACACTTCTATATGCTTTGTAATTCTATCTATAATAATGCTTTCCACCAGTTTCTTTAGGACACATGTTAAGCTACATGGCCTGTAGTTTCCTAGCTCTTCATGGGATCCCTTAAAAAAAAAAAAACTGGTGTTACATTGAGCACATTCTAGTCCTTAAGTTTGAAGGTGGATCTTAAAGACAAGTTACAGGTTTGTTTGTTTTTTAGTTTATCAATAAGGCAATTGCCACTACTTGCCCCAGTTTCTCAGACTATCTTCCTGAGAAGTTAGTTCAGGCACAGGGATCTGCAATACATCTTCTGTACTAAAGACAGAGGCAAACAATTCATTCAGGTTCTCTGCAATCTCCTCACTTTCTTGGGGGGGGGGGCGAGATCTTAGCGTAACATCGTGCTAGATCATGACACCCAAAATGGCTGCTGTGCTCTCATGGGGGGAAAACAGAAGGTTCAGGTTTTTCTGGGACACTTGCAAGGTATGAAATCTCCTCCTTTCTGGAGAAATTTCCTCTTTTGAAGTCAAATGCAACTATGCTGAATTTTTTTCTGGCAATTTCATGGTAACAACTCTTATAAAAAATCAGTCTCACAATATTTGTCATTTTTACCAATTTAATTTTTGAAAGAAATACAAGAAAATGTGACTTTAAAATTCTGCATATGTTTGGTCTAAACCCCAAAACAAAAAACTCCAAGAAAAATGAGCATCTGAATATTTCCTCCAGCCAAACTATAGGTGTTAATGACATTTAGGAATCAATGCTAACACCAAATAAAGTTGTTTTTACTTCTACTGGACCTTAAGGTAAGGGGAAAAGACTACTTTTTCTTGATAATACTATTTCTAGCTTATCTAGTCCATTTCATTAAATCTTGCTGGCCTTTTCAACCTCTTCAAAATTCCTTCTCCCCCACCCCCCCCACTCCATTTCAAACAACAAAAAGGAGTTGGAAGCTGGCTAAATTAACCCCTTTGCGATGAGAATTGTATTGATTGTTATTGTTTGGTGTGCACAGCTGTCTGTGCCAAAAGGTCAAATGTGTGCATGTCGAAGGAAGGGGGGGAAGGGGTGACAGCAGTTTTCTGGCAAAAATACCCTCACCATGCATACAATTGATACACCTCAGTACCTTTCAGGGCAATAGTGAGCAGCTCCTTCCAGCGTGATTGCTTATTTACAATGCTAATGATATGATGAAACTTTCTTACCAGATGAAACTCACACCCCTTTCAATTTCATGAATTAAAAATGAATTATCCTCTGCTAATATTAGATCAAGCCTTGATGCCAGTGGTGTTATGAGGAACTGGACAAAACATTTAATTGGCAGAAGGAGAAGGGCTTACTCAAAGTTACCTGAAAACAAACAGGAAACACAAATAGCACCTAAAAGTAAAAGCTCAAGATAGCAGAACTGGTGATATTAGTTCCTACATAATATCCAACACACTGAAGGAACTGAAGTGAGATTAGCCAGGCTTAGAAGATTCATAACTGGTGTATTCAGTTCGACCAATTAGTAGGTGGTATAACAGAATTTGATATGGGACACAGGTGGCACTGTGGTCTAAACCACCAAGCCTCTTGGGCTTGCTGATCAGAAGGTCAGCGGTTTGAATCTCCATGACGGGGTGAGCTCCAGTTGCTCTGTCCCAGCTTCTGCCAACCTAGCAGTTCGAAAGCACTCCAGTGCAAGTAGATAAATAGGTACTGCTGCGGCGGGAAGATAAATGGCATTTTCATGTGCTCTGGCTTCTGTCATGGTGTTCCGTTGTGCCAGAAGCAATTTAGTCAGACAAAGAGGGGGCTTTGCCCTGCCAGACCTAAAGCTGTATTATGAAGCCGCAGCGTTCTGCTGGCTAAAAGACTGGCTACTTCTTGAAGACACTGATGTGTTAGATCTGGAAGGGTTTAACAATACTTTTGGATGGCATGCATATTTATGGTATGACAAGGTTAAAGCAAATAAGGCCTTCAAGAACCATATTGTCAGAAAATCACTGTTTAATGTCTGGACAAAATATAAAGACTTGCTGGAAAATAAAACACCAAGGTGGCTTTCACCTTTGGAAGCTAAGGCCCGAAAAAGACCCAATATGGAGGCTAAATGGCCAAAATATTGGGAAATACTAGAAAAGGATGGAGATAATTGGAAATTGCAGAGTTTGGAGAAAATGAAAGACAAAGTGCGAGATTGGTTACATTACGCTCAGATTAAAGAAGTTTTTAAAAATGATAAGAAACTAGGGTTCCAGGTGGAGAAATCGAAACTAGAAACAGAATTGTTAGAACCAAAGATTAAGGTACTTTCAAGGATGTATAACTTGCTGTTGAAATGGAATACACAAGATGAAACGGTTAAATCGGCTATGATAAGGTGGGCACAGGACATTGGGTATAATATCATGTTTGAGGACTGGGAAAGGTTGTGGAGTAATGGATTGAAATTTACTGCATGTAACGCTTTGAAAGAAAATGTAATGAAAATGATTTATAGATGGTATATGACCCCAGTCAAACTTGCAAAAATTTACCATCTGTCTGATAATAAGTGTTGGAAATGTAAAGAGTGTGAGGGAACATTCTTCCACCTCTGGTGGACTTGCCCTAAAGTGAAGGCGTTCTGGGAAATGATTTATAATGAATTGAAAAAGGTATTTAAATATACCTTCACTAAGAAACCAGAGGCTTTCCTTTTGGGTATTGTCGGCCAAGGGGTGGTAAAGAAGGACCAGACATTTTTTATGTATGCAACAACAGCAGCAAGGATACTTCTCGCAAAATACTGGAAAACTCAAGATCTACCCACACTGGAAGAATGGCAGATGCAACTGATAGACTACATGGAACTGGCCGAAATGACCGGCAGAATTCGTGACCTGGGAGAAGAGAGGATTGAGGAGGACTGGAAGAAATTTAAGAATTATTTACAAAAACATTGTAATTTGAGTGAATGCTAAATAAGATGCTAGACCAAAATAACTGAGCACCACTAAACTTAGAAGTTTTTTAAGAAAATAAGTAAGACTGTGAAAATTTAACTCCTTTCGAGAACTATAAGATTATGAAACATAGAAGGGATATAAGAATCTAAATAAGATGATAAATTGCTGACAAAATGTTATAACGATGAAAGTGGGAGTGGGAGATGTGAGGAAGTCCAAAGAAAATGTGAAACTATGTTAAGACAAATGTTATATTGTTTATTATGTTTATTTCTATTGTAAAACCCAATAAATTGTTAAAAAAAAAAAAAACAGAAGCAATTTAGTCATGCTGGCCACATGACCCAGAAAGCTGTCTGTGCACAAACGCCGGTTCCCTTGGCCTGAAGTGAGATGAGCGCTACACCCCATAGTCGCCTTTGACTGGACTTAACCGTCCAGGGGTCTTTTACTGTTTTATTCAGTTCTACCAATTAATAGGTGGTGTAATATAATTTGATAACTGAACTATAATTCATTTAGCTACCAAGTTTGTAATTCCAGAAACAGTACTGAATATTTAAATCTAAAAATCAGTCAAAATTATTGCCTTCTGGGCATGTCATTTGATGGAGAGGAAAAGAATGACAGAAGATGACTGGCCGATAGAGAAAAACAAAGTACTCATGATGAGGAACAGGGTGTGCTGCTATAGCCCATAATAAGAAAATAGGAAGGTCATGACATTCCAGGAAAGGATTTGCAGGACATAAGAGGCTTGAGGGGTCTTAGGAGGAATTTGACGAATATATGGAAAATGCATTGTAAATTACTTCTTTTGTTGAGCTTTCGGTTCAGGAAGGAATTAGGAAGGGAGGGGGGAGGAATTATTAAGGGAGTAATTATTAGCATTGCATATGCTTTTGGGTTTCCTTCCTCACAAACTGCTGCTACAGAAGACAAGATTTCAAGTGGCATGTGGTAGTACCCAGGAGATGTTCATGGGAAACAACTCTGGCTCAACATTGTAGATGGCTTGCTCAAAGTTTTTTTTTCCCCTAGGAAGGGCATAGAATCAAATAATTGTAGAACTGGAAGGGATCCCAAGGGTCATCTAGTTCAACCCCTGCAATGCAGGAATCACAGCTAAAGAATCTCTGACAGATGGCCATCCAACCTTTCCTTTAAAACCTCCTGTGGAGTCCATCACCTTCCGAGGTCCTCCATTCTTTTTCCCCTGCAGGGTCCATTTACAAGACACTATAGCGCCAAATACCCAAGGGACCAAGAATGAAACCTTGCCATGAGAACTTTCTTTGCTCTTATGCAGGATGTGCTTTGAATGGCTCCAAGTAAAAAGATAGTCTTTAAACGATTCTCCATTCTTTGTTCTGGAAGGACTAACATTGCTACAAACAGAATAATTCTACAAGACTTCAAATATAAACAGTTTTAACCAATATACTACTATGTCAATCAATGTTATACTAAAGCTGGTAGATCCTTGTATTTTTAAAGAAATACGGAAAGGGGAAAAGCCCCCTCAATAGTAATCACTTGGAAAAGGAAATAACATTACTGTCATGTAGAGCCAATAAAATGACATCTAATCCTTTTGGGAAATCCAAACAGCAATGAAGTGAAAGTGAGTGCAGATTAACACATCGTAAATCCATTTACAGCCAGGCATTGTTTACACAGTGATTTGCCAGTGCCTGCTAGCCTTCGATCAATCTTTAATTGAAACTGGCTTTCTTACCCAGGTCCCATCCAAAAGGTTATCTTTCCTTCTCTCAAGTAGATATTAACTGATTACATCCCAAATACATGGTTAAGTCAAGTGCACATGTCAAAACCAAGATGGTACAGATAAAACTGGGCTGTGGTGGGCGGGCGTTTGAACATATTCTCATTTATTTCAAGGAGGGGTGCCTTCCACAAGAGACATTCCCAGTAAACTGCACCCATAGTAAATTAAAAACAACTATTAAAATTCTACCATATGCTATGCTATAAAACCCATTGCCTTGTAGTTGTGCTGGGATTCCTAGCATTTGATCCTCAGCACCTCCCTGTGCTCTTTTCCAAACCCATGTTAGGGTATTGTGAAGAGTAGATGAGTATGCCACACCAGGGAGATGCTAGGTGTTCATTGTGACAGACCGAAACCTTATTTGAGTGTCTATAGATGGTTCTATTACATCAGCAAAAAGCTGTGCTCACTATCTGCTTTTCCTGGTGCTCAGGAGAGTAGCTGGGTCAGCAGATTAAAGTCTGATGAAGTGAGCAAGCAGTGTGCTTCCTCACAATGGGACATCTACTGGCACTTGCACATTCCAGCATCTCATGTGCAAGCTGCTATAGGCATGAATGAATAGAAGATGTGCAAGGGATTGTCAAGGAAATAGGAACACCTACAAATATCCCTGCTGAAGTCAGTAGGTACTGAATAAATGCAAGGTGCACAAGAGCCCATCAATGCTCCTACACATGTCCAGCTCATTGAAATGAGTTCTCAGTGGATTGCGCCTTGGAAAACTGAAACTAGGAATGGCCTTCTCTAACAGAATGTTGCATGTATATTGCTTTACACAAATTTTATGAAGCTGAAAAGCAGAGGTGAGCAAATACTATCTTGTGTATTCTTTTAAAAGCTATTTATTGGAGTTGTCTTCCCCCTTACTGATCATTTGTAATTATACAAACTGCACTCACATGGAGGCCAACAGCCAGCAAAAACACATTGCCATTTTAACGCCTTTAGATGATCAAAGCATTAGCTTAATATAATCAGCTCAAATCCATTTACCAGTGAGCCTACCACTGTGCCAAGGGACTGTTTTCCTTTCCAGCCCTATCTATTCAGGAACAGGTGCTATAATAGTAAATTAATTAGTCTGTGGAGGAGCACCTTGTTCTCCATCTCTGCAGGCCTCGCTTGGGTCAAGGCCTTGAGGAAAATGCCATCTGGGCAGAGTTTCCCCCAGAGAAACAATCAAAGCTTACAGATTGCAAACTACAGAGGGAGGGTTCATATGACAATTAACCTTATTAGTCCTAAAAAAACACACCAACCCAACAGTTTATAATGTGTCAACATGTTGGCTCAAATAAACGATCTGCTATGCAAAAATAATCAACCATTCAAAGAAATTTTGTTTTATTTCCTTCTGTCATGCAAAATATACAAAATCTTTTCAAGAGGAAAAATACTCACAAATGTTTATGCAGTGACAATAAGACTTGCAGGTAATCAGGCTATAATTGTAATTTATGTGAATAAAATGATACAACACATAGCAGTTTCAAAATACCAGTTCTAAAAATAAATTGTAATGTGCCATGTTTTACATTGGCAAGAAGGACTATAATCTGTTCCTTCCTTCTCAGGTTTTGCAACTCCTCATCAAAATACTTATAAACATGTGGTATCTATCCAACCTAAAGAGGCTTTATACAGGAGAAATTAATTTGACCTTGATCATGTTCTCTACCATTGTTGTTGTTGATATACAGTGGAACCTCTGGTCATGTACCGTCCTCCTTACAAATGCTTCGGGTAATGAGTTCCCCTAACCCGGAAGTAGATGCTCCTGGTAGCGAACTTTGCCCCGGGATGCGAGCGGAGGCCCCATTAGCAAAAGTGCACCTCAGGTTATGAACTGTTTCGGGTTAAGAACTGACCTCCGGAACTAATTAAGTTTGTAACTGGAGGTACCACTGTGTCAGGAGGTTCTGTACCCACCTCACAGGGGAATTCAGACTGAAACCAACAAAGGAATTCCTTATAGGACCTATATGGTCCAATATTATGGACTATTTAGCAGCCAGCCAGATACCTCTGGAAGCTCACAAGGTCATCATGAAGCTGGCCATCCCCTGTTCTTTGTCCCCATCACATGCTAATCAGAAATACACTACCTCTGAATATAAAGGTTTAATTTGACAAACGTGCCTTTTATTAATTTCTATAGTCCTTGATTTAAGCTCTCCCCACCAGGAGTCATCACCATAAAATCATACAACTGTAGAGTTGGAAAGGACCACAAGGGTCATCTAGTCCAACCCCCTGCAACGCAGGGAGCTTTTCGCCCAACGTGAGGCTTGAATTCATGACTCTGAGGAGTCTCATGCTCTACTGACTGAGCTATCCTGCAGACTCATATAGTAGTAAATTCTATAACAGAGTTAAATTTTACCTACGCACCCGCAAATATTTAGATGGGTTAGGATGGTGCATAATGTCCTCTCCACCAGCAGAGGAGAACTGCTGTTGATGGTGGTAGCTGCCCAACTTCACCCAAATAGATGATCTGTTGGCAGGTCAGAGAGAGAACGCGGTGGGACTGCAAGGTCAGATTCAACCTCACCGCACCCCCTGCATCCACCCATCCACTCTCCCTTCACTCAGCCATGAGGATGCAAAGTTATTCCCTTTATCCGGTTCCTGCATATGATGCAATTTGAAATCAACTAAGTATCCAGCCTCCACTTGTGGCCTGGAGCCCCTCCAGGACTCCTGAGAGACTTTGCATCCCCTTTTGGGTATCGACACTGCTGGCAGTAGGCAGCGGGAAACCCAAATGCAGTGTTTGGAGGCAGGGCACCCATGGATACCCTGAGCAGCATGGTCTTTAGGCTCTTCAGCTACATTAGCGTGAAGCTGCCAAAATGACAAATTAATGAAAACCACCACTACCACCTTCTGTCCAAGCCAGTACCATCCAGGTTTGGATTGCCCTGTGAATTACACATGCAAAGAGAAAGAGAGTGGTTGAAAGAGAGAAACTGCATATGCTAATATGTACATAGAGATGCAAATAACTGCTATAATTTAAATACAATACAATACATCTCAGCATCATGGAGAAGGTTGTAGTAGTCAGGATATGTGTGTGTCTGCTTAGTCTGCTGTTCAGGTGCTAACTACTGATAGGCAACTTCAGGTCCCAGATCTCCTTTCTTATTATTCTATTTTTCAATCAGGCCTGGACTGAACAACCCTTCAAATTTAGGATGCTCTTCAAAGTCAGTGGGTTGGACTAGGAACTAGGAGACCAGGTTTCAAATCCTCAGTCATGATGCTCACTGAGTGACCCTGGGCCAGTCACTGTCACACAACTGAACAAAGAGTAGTTGTGAGAATAAAATGGGAGAATCACCTTAAACTCCTTAGAGGAAAGATGGAATATGTATTAGGACTGGGTGTGATATATTGGCCAAAACAAGTTTAAAGTCCATATCGTGATATTGGTTTCATAATTTTTGACCTGGCAATATATTGCAAATCATGGGTGGGTGGGTGGGTGGGTGGGTGGGTGGGTGGGTGGGTGGGATGCAAAAATCAGTGTGTGAAAACCCGTGAAGCCAGCTAATACCTCTACACAGCTCCATCCTTATTTCAGACATTGTGATATATCAGTACAGTGGTACCTCGGGTTAAGAACTTAATTCGTTCTGAAGGTCTGTTCTTAACCTGAAACTGTTCTTAATCTGAAGCACCACTTTAGCTAATGGGGCCTCCTGCTGCCGCTGCGCCGCCGCTGCACGATTTCTGTTCTCATCCTGAAGCAAAGTTCTTAACCCGAGGTACCATTTCTGGGTTAGCGGAGTCTGCAACCTGAAGTGTATGTAACCTGAAGCATATGTAACCCGAGGTACCACTGTATATTGCAATGCTTTGCTGGTGATATAGCACAATGTTGAAAACCAGATATTGCCCAGTCCTAATATGTATGTAAAAAATAATAATATTTAGAAGGCTGTCCTTGGACAGCCCTTCAATTAAAGAACTGCGCTCTATAAAGTAGGACACATGGCCACCCTACATAATTACATCTTTTTCCCTTTTCTTCCCTGCCTACTCATACACTATTCCCTGATGAGAAAGGTTTAAGATTAAAATAAACTTATATTATTGTGAGGTTTTATGCCAAAGACAGAAAGAGGAATGCCAGGCTTGGCACCTTGCTAAAACAATGAAGGGGGAAAGCCCAATTACAACAGATGACTTAAAGGAAGAACAAGAAAACACACATTTCCGAGGTTTTAAAATTTTTCTCTGCTTCCAACAGAAAAGTAAAGCACCCTGCAGACCACATTGGCCTAAAATAAAAAGAAAAAACTAAGTCTGGCTTTCAAACCTTGGGAAATGCCCCCTCATTGTCTGTTTCTAAATCCTATGAAGAATCCTTATACTCTTCACTGGTGACTCTGATGTCCTTATTAAGTTAATAATGTGTTTAGATGCTTTGTCTTCCTAAACACTGCTTCCACTGACTTACATTTGGGTATAAAGTATTTGCAAACTATAACTGTATGACATTGAAGTCCAATAAGCTATCTCTATGCAGCAGCCTGTTTGATTATGCATTAAGGTAGTCCCTGTTGGCTAGATGTGAGCTGGGTAAGGGATTCTTTGCCTAAGTACCAAGAGCCTCAGTAAGATATAATATATCTGCAAAAGTATTATAACGTTCAGAAGGCCAAATTATGCCTAATGATGCGGGTCTTGAGTGTGAACTTCCTACTGAATTTAAAGAGAGTTGAAGGCGCAAATGCTATCTTATATGTATATGCATTTCTAATATCTTGAGAGTGCAGGTATTCAGTTGAGATTTTCATTAAAACTGAATGTGGTAGTGAAAACTTATCAAGGGTAATGTTATAATCAAGTGGTTCCCCGGGGGTTTGTGATTTTGTTCCTGGCATTCTCTTTTCCTAAGAGTCTCTCCTTCTCTGCCTGATATGATGATTAATTTTTTTTAAAAAAAAAATCTACTCCTTTGCTGTCATGACAGTTTTGGACAACTCCTGTGGCAAATAGTAACCAATGAGAGATATAAAACACACAAGAAATACAAGCAGCATCTATCAGTCTGGGAATATGCACGTTTCTGAGTTACCCCAACCTCTGAATCAGGCAGAATGGAAAAGCTACTCATTCTATGCTTTGGATGGGAGGTGACAGATACATAGCTGCTTAATTGCAAACATTGTATTTTTATTACAAAAAACGAAGTTTAAAGAAAGTTTCAAGGCTAATCCACATTATCTCATTGAGGTTCCATGTAACTTGGAAGTCACTTATATGAGCTGGCTCAATCAATTTGTCTCCTTGTGTTTTACATCTGGTGGGATCAACAGAGCAAAGCCCATCTATGCTTGGAATACAAAGAGTGTGAGCTTCTGCTCGTGTAGTGAAGTTCTTTTCTAATATCAGCTCCCTCTGCTACCTAATAAAATACTACCAAAAAAGAAAAAGAAATCTTTACAAGAAGTAGCTTTCAATATACTACAAGGACATGAAACTAAGTAGAAAACTCTGTATACTGAAGTACTTGGACAGACCTGTGTATGTGTTTTGGCCTAAACCAATGGTCAAGGAGTCCATGCAAAGTCTCTTGGGATTGAAGTTATTTATTTTGCTGTCATTTACTTCTCTCTTTTAACTTCATTCTGCTGTCTCTTCACTATTCCCTTCCTTTATTAGCACCATTCACTATATGTTGTGTGTGCTTTGGTGGCAGCTAATGTGGGCTGGAAATCATGACAAGTGACGTGAGAACATTTAAATATTTTCCATATATAAATGTAATTTAGCTGCTGGAATCACTTCTTCTATATGTGATGGGGCTAAAGGGGTGAACAGAGGAGGTTAACAGATGCATCCACAAGAGAAGAGACACACTAAAGGAACTCAGTGAAGCAGCCATGAAATAATAAGCTCAGCATTGCAGCTGAAAGTGGAAAAAAAGAGCTTTAAGCAGTGCAATCCAGTGAAGCAACTGGAACAGATAGGATGCTACAATAAAGCTTAAATCAATCAATGGCCATCATGGGCTTTGTTGTTGTTTGTTTTAAAGTATATCAACATATAGTATTGATTGTAATATATTGTACTATACAGGACTGTCATCCCTTTAGAATCACAGAGTTGCTCATTTATATTTACTATAAATATTTATATCACACCTTTCAATGAATCATAAAACACCAAAAAGGAGTGCGTGTGTGTGTGTGTGCGTGCGTGCGTGCGTGCGTGCCTGCTTGGCTATCTATCTATCTATCTATCTAGCAAGACCTGAGTGCCAGAGACATAGCTAGGGTCCCTTGCACCCTTGGCAAGGAGCTATATTGGTGCCCCCCTCCGGGAGGGGGGAACACTTTTCCCCAATAGTCATACTAGAAATTACTACATTTTATGTGACTCATAGGGACGCAGGTGGCGTTGTGAGTTAAACCACAGAGCCTAGGACTTGTCGATCAGAAGGTTGGCGGTTTGAATCCCTACGACGGGGTGAGCTCCTGTTGCTCGGTCCCTGCTCCTGCCAACCTAGCAGTTCGAAAGCACAAAGTGCAAGTAGATAAATAGGTACTGCTCCAACGGGAAGGTAAACGGTGTTTCTGTGCGCTGCTCTGGTTTGCCAGAAGCGGCTTCGTCATGCTGGCCACATGACCCAGAAGCTGTCTGCGGACAAACGCCAGCTCCCTCGGCCATAAAGCGAGATGAGCGCCGCAACCCCGGAGTCGGTCACGGCTGGACCTAATGGTCAGGGACCCCTTTACCTTATGTGACTCATGTACTTAAAGTGTCTGGAATGAGGGCAAGGCAAGGAGGAAGGGTGAAAAATTTCACACACCTTTGTGCCATGGTGCAAGTAGGATGGGAAGCGTCTTCCATATTTGATCTCATGGTGACAGTGGTAGCACATTGCCACACATATATTTGTCATACACTCAGTGTTTTTCTTCTAGAAAAAAAGGTACCGGCACTGCATACCCCTGAGTACCCCTGTTGCTAAGATTTTTGCATCAGCTCTGATAAGTCACTTGCTCATTATAATGGCACACAGCACAAATAATCAATGGCTTCATCTCCTCTCAGCATCCTTAGGAAAATATGCTAGACGTCAGTCATAATCCACTTTCTTGAAAATGTATTTCAAATATTTGGGACCACTTCCATGTAAGTGTTTAAGTTTAGGCTGTTAGTTTTTGTTGTTGCATGTGGGGGATTCATAGATACAGATACAGATATAGATACAGTCAAGAATATGGCACTGAAGTCTATAAAACCAATTTTTCTTAAGGTCCAAAAAGGACTTCAGCTAGTGACAGGCAGTAGGAACATTATAGTGCCTCACTCTTTCATTTCATAAATCAGTTTATCTTATTGCACACATATTTAGCATTTTGCCTACGGAGCATTAGAGTAGTTGGTAATAAGATAAAGGGATGCTAGCACAGGCCTTGGCAAGAACTCCTGTCACCAGGCCTCTTGGGCCCTGAGATCAACATTCTTAAAATATTAGGATTTGATAGAGTTAACACTAGTCCCCTTGAGCAGATGGGTGAGAAGACTCTGTCAACAGTGCCTGTGATTACTGCAAACAGATCCTTGTTACAATGATAGCCCCTCTGGGACGCTAGTGAAGTGCTTGCTAACCTTGCCATCTCAGAGGTGTAACATATGCTGTTTCTAGGACCTTTTTCTGGCTGACTGATGCTTCTGAAACAGAACCATAAATATTGAGATATTAGGATCTCCATAATCCACAGTCATTAAAAATAGATGGAAATAGAGTTTAATCCTTGTTCTTCACTCGGACCTTTCATTTTAAGCAGCTCACTGTGGCTCCTTTAATACAAGGTGTTTAAGTCTGCAGATATGGCTACGCATATTTCATCTCTGTTGTCACTCTTACATGCCGATCCTATGAACCACTATGCTAGCAAATAAGTTCAAAGTATCAGGCATGACACTATTACAAGTATGATTTGTGGGGTTTTGTCATCTCACTAACTCAGAAAGTTGAACTAGTGCTGGTATAGACAGGAAGATAAGGACATAAGATGATTCTGCTGGAACAGATCAATGGCCCATCTAGTCCAGCATCCTGTTCTCAAGTAGCCAATCAGATGCCTGTGGAAAATGTGTAAGGAAGACTTGAACACAAGAGCACTCTCCCCTCCTGTGGTTTTCAGAAGCATTACTACCGCCAGCTGTTAAGGCAGAGTATAGCCATCATGACTGGCAGCCATTGATAGGCTTATCCTTTATTCATTTGCCTAACCCTCTCTTAAAGCCTCTATTACTGCCCCACACAACAACAATCTCTCTGGCACAGGGACATGGCCCTCCAGATGTTGCTGAACTGCAACTCCCATCAGCTCCAGCCAGCAAGCTCAATGGTCAGATGTGATGGGAGCTGTAAACCAGCATCATTTGAAGGCCTGGAGGTTTCCTACATCTGCTCTAGCCTAACGCAGTACAATGCTAATCTGCATCAGACTTTGGTCCAACTCATCTTTTACTAGAGTGGGATGGCAGTTGCTTCTGTGTGGCGTGGTCCCATTTAACTCCTGCAGTGTCTGTAGAAAGTATTCATTTGATTCTGACAAACTACATTTCCTCTTTATAGGAAATGATACTTATGTAATGGAGTGTGTGAAAAGAAAAGCAGTGGAAAGTAAGAAGGCTGTGGCAGAGGGTTGGAGAAATAAGAGATAGAAGCCAAAGAAGAGACTGTTGAAGTGGATAGGAAGGCGTACTTGGATGTGAAGGGATCAGGGTTCAACTCCTGGTAGCCTTGGGCACCTAGCTTTCTCCCCCAAGCTGATTTAAGTGTTCCAAAAGTGTGAGTGTGGTACATTTCTCAAAATATATGCAAGAAATTCCATCATCCATCCCCTCTCTTGTCAAATGCCCTGTTACGGTTCTCACAATTCTTGGGCAGACAAGAAATGACTTGGGCAATTCTTGGGCAGACAAGAAATGGTTGAGGTTCCTGCTTGAAAAACCGTCAAATCTAGAACTGGGAAATCACCACAGCTTGCAATTTCAAGTGGGAAGTTGGGGAACCTACATCATATAGTCTTGTGGGCAGACCCGTTCAGAAGTGAGCGGCAGCTGAGTACACTTGCCCCAGGCCTCAGAAGGCTAAGCCATCCAGGGGGCCCACCAGTGACTGGCTGCTATCTTGTTTGAGTTTATAACTTTATTCTAACAAGACTTCCACCCCAGGCCTCAGACAAGCTCTGCATGGGCTTGCCTATGGGATTTGCAGAGTAGACAATGAACAATACAACACAAAGTTATCCCGAAACAACAATGGAAAAGAAGCAGTAATAAATTAGACTAGCAGTGATAGTACAAAGCCAGCCTTAACATTCAGAATGTGTTTCGTTGGCATCCAGCCTAAGTCTGTTTTCATCCAAGTTGAGTCCATTACTTCTTACCTTTCCTTCAAGGACACTGAGATATATGGAGTTGCTGCTGCTCCATGTTCAGCATCTTACCACTTGAACTGATGAAGTTTTTGGCAACTGAGACATACAGCCTGATGATAGTCACATCTTGTATTATTTGTGTTAAGACTTTACAAGGAGCAGAGGAAGTAGAGACACAGGCCGTGACAGTTCTTTGTTTCTCATAATCAACAGTTAGCTCTTAGATATCTCAAAACAACTATTCTGCCCATTTTTCATCTCTATATTAAAATATGCCTAGCCTGATTACACTTTCTTCATACATCCTCTACTCTGGACAGGCATTTATTCCTGCCTGAAGATCCACTGCCTGGTTGTCTACAGTGTCATACATGTCAGAAACAGAATTGCTTGCAGGTGTAGTTTTAACAGTATCAAACAATTGCAGATTTATATAATAAGAACTGAAGAGCCCACCATCTGTATGGGAGCAACTGGGTCAAGTTGCACAGTGACTGTGGCTGACTAATCCATAAAGTGGAACATTTTCAAATAGCCCCTGCGGGTAACATAACCCACTATCACATGGTGCCTTGGTAATCCATGCACTCCAGTTCTGCACACTCCATTTCCCAAGCATAGTGCTTGCCACTGTGCATAAGTTTTAATACCGAGATTGGAAAAGAAGAAAAACATTCAAATGAAAAGCAAGTGTTTCATTGGTTCAAAATGATAATGTTCATTAAGTATACCTGTTAGCGAATAAATTTTAGTGTTAAGCAATTCTACAGCATTTTTTTAGCATGCAAAGTATTTTATAAGCCACGCTAACAGCAATCCCATAGGTTAACCACCAATATTTCTGTTTTACAGGAAGTGAATAGAACTGATCCCTTACCCACTTGTGATTGGCCAAGCAGATAGCCAACTAACCAGAATAAAAATAAAATAAAAATTATTCACGTCTCACGTCCCTGTGTGGCCCTCTAGCCTCATGCTGTGGCCCCCCTGGAATATCCTGGGGTCCCCAGGGGGTAATATGGGTCCCAGTTGGGAAACACTGCTCAAAGTGATGAAACAGAGATCATAAATCCCAATCACACTCTCACACACAAATAATGTGTGAATCATTGGGAAAGAAAGGTAGGGGGGATGAGTGTTCCTTCAGATATACTGACTCAAGGTCAACAGCAGATCTTCAGATGGTGTTTGGAGACAAACTGGTAAGAGAAACAGTCCTTGAGGACCAGTATAATATTGCCCCCTTTAAATCATACTGTACCATTCCTTTTCTTGCATCCTATATACCTCTACGGGCTCATCCACATTTTTGCTTGACCCTTATTTGTATCATATTGTGCACCAGTTAATTCACCCAGGTTTCAGAACTTTTCTTGTTCCATGGCTGTGCCTTGCGAAAATTCGATCTTACCCGCTGAATTGAAGCTGGGTTAAACAAAACCTCTCTTTGGATTTTCCACGCATCTGATAAGATCTGATTCAGCAAACAAGATTGGATTTTCGCAATGTACAGCTGCGGAACAAGGAGTAAGGCTCTTGGACATGAGCAAATTAATCAGTAAACAATTTGATCAAAATATGGGTCAAGCAAAAGTGTGGATGAGACCTAGATATCCTTCACCTATACCTCTAAGCCCCTTTATTTCCTCCAGTTGCTCCATGTCAAGCATATAACTATTTTTTATCTACCAGTAGCATAAAAATAATCTGTCAGTGAAATATTTGAGTGACAGTAATGACAAAAGGCTGGTATAGAAAACCAGACATAAATAAAATACAGTGAGAAAATCCTGTTCTCTTGCACAAATACTTCTCTTGTGTACCATATTTTTCGCTCTATAACACGCACCAGACCATAACACGCACGTAGTTTTTAGAGGAGGAAAACAAGAAAAAAAATATTCTAAATGAAATAGTGGATATATGATTTTTGTGGTTCATGCTGTGGCCACAGACATGTGATCTGACAGTGAGTTTGGAGTAGCCCAATGCAAAAATCCTGAGGATCCATGTGGATCCATGCTTTGTAACCATGGAGGAGGGAAGGAAGGGGAACCATGGATCCTCTGCTCATGACTGCAGCAGATCCTCCCCGCCACCCGCAGGCATTCGCTCCGTAACACGCACAGACATTTCCCCTTACTTTCTAGGAGGAAAAAAGTGAGTGTTATGGTGCAAAAAATACGGTATTTCCCACACATGGATTTGCTGGATTGCGCTACAAAATTACTTAAAATCTCAAGCCACAGGGAACTTTCCCTTCTGTGCCACTAGATTATGTTGTTGTGACGCCTGAAACACCTGCACTACTCAGTTCTTTTCTTGGATTCCAGGATTTCCCCCCTCCTTCCTTTTAATAAGAAAAAATTAACAAAGTAAAATTTGTTGACAGTGCTCACAGTTGGCATAGTGGGGGGCTCTACCTATGTGCTGTCACATTTTTTCATGTTCATTTCTGCAGGTGCTAAATACATGCTGACAGCAACATATGTTGCCAGTCTTAAATGTGTGTGTGCACGTATGTGTGCGCGGTGTTGTTGTTTTTAACCTAGCAATTAAAGAACGCTCACTGCTAAAAGGAAAAGGAAAAGAAATGCAGGTGAAGCTGCTTGCTGCCCACTGATATCCTCTCTCGTTACCTTCCTCCCTGTCTGGTTATTATAATGAAATGAAAACAAAGTGTGCAAAAAAGAAAATCGATTAGCTTTCTTTGATTTCAGTCCTTCCCCAGTGCTTCCTCCCCTCTTTTTTTTATAAGTAGTCTCTTTCTGTTTGTTTTCATCTCTTCTTCTAATCTTCTTATCCTTGCTATGCATGATAGACATGTTCTCTCCAAAGGCGTGCTTCCTACAGATATTATTATATAGACTATACTAATTTATTCAGTGCATAAACAAATTGAGTTTACAGTAATGATGACCACACAGTTTCTGGTTTCCTATATAAAGATAGATATTAAGGCAATATTCATCAGAATATATATATCACACACACTTTTCATTTCTTTACACTACAATATTGAAAAGCAAGGAGTAAACACAAGTTGATAGGCAGCATACACTATTTTTAAACTCTTAACTGTTTTTATGTTTTTTAATATGGATATTTTTCTGTCTTCTTAAACAACGTTTGGTTAAATAAAGCTTTATTTATTTATTTATTTATTTATTTATTTATACCCCACCCATCTGGCTGGGTTTCCCCAGCCACTCTGGGCTGCTTCCAACAAAATATTAAAATGCAATAGTGTGCCAAACATTAAAAGCTTCCCTAAACATAACAAGCCTACAGGGTAAATTAAAAAATCGCTAAGAGAAAATATATAATGGGCTTTATCCATTGCTGCAGAAGCAGAGTTCCACTCACACAGTGGAACTCCCTCCGCCTTGCTCCCCCCAAATCTGCTCCAGAGCATCCTCTGGAGCAGATTTTGAGGGTGCATGAGAGCTGCACCCTCAAAGGGGAAGAGAAGGTTTCAGTGTGCAAGTCTGTTATGTGAACTGAACAGCAGTGTCAGATACAACCCAACATAACTTATTTTGCATTAAATTTGGTTTGCATTAAAGTGGTTCTTGGAATTAAAGTTAATTCATACCAACAAAAAAGTTAAATGTCGTATTTACAGCATTTCATTCCAAAATAAATTTACATTGCAACCCTAGGCACCTATACTCAAAGGTTATTCCAACTCTGTCCACCTGGGCTTATTTTTAAATTAGTGTGCACAGGATTGCTAGGTAAGCATGTTAAAAGTAAAAAAGAAGCTTTTATTTCAAGATAATTATATGTATTCTCATTTTCACAGTGTGCATTTCACTTCCAGATTTTGAAAAATGAAATTTGTTTTCAGAACAAAGATGAAGAGGAAAGGTCATATGTAAATTGTCAGCATAATCTAACTCTACTGTCTTGTAAAAAGTTGATCCCAGTCTTGCGCTCTCTCTGTGTGTGTGTGTGTGTGTGTGTGTGTGTGTGTCTGTCTGTGTATCTGCATGCCTTGGCTACAGGTACTTCAAAAGGATCTGTATCATCATCTCTACAAACAAAAAAATCACAGGGGTTTGGGGTTTGTTTGGTGGGGAAATAGACTGAATTACCGTATTTTTCGCTCTATAAGACTCACTTTTTCCCTCCTAAAAAGGAAGGGGAAATGTGTGTGCGTCTTATGGAGCGAATGCAGGCTGCGCAGCTATCACAGAAGCCAGAACAGCAAGAGGGATTGCTGCTTTCACTGCGCAGCAATCCCTCTTGCTGTTCTGGCTTCTGAGATTCAGAATATTTTTTTTCTTGTTTTCCTCCTCCAAAAACTAGGTGAGTCTTGTGGTCTGGTGCGTCTTATAGAGCGAAAAATACGGTAAGTTCTCTTTACAGCTGATCAACAGTGCTCATGCTAACACCACCAGCCATCCAGTTGAGACTGCACTCACAGTTCAAGATCTAATGACAGGAACCACATATGTTGCCCCAGGAACTGGATGCAGCCTGGAGCTACATGCCTAACATCATGTGATTATGCAGGCCCCAGAGCAGTAGCAGATTTGCTTTGCTAATACTGTTACTTTCATACTTTCTATTTGTCAATTCCAATTTCAAATTCCAAAGAATTTCAGTAAGTATCATTCAGTGTTGCGGGACGCGGGTGGTGCTGTGGGTTAAACCACAGAGCCTAAGGCTTCCCAATCAGAAGGTCGGTGGTTTGAATCCCCACAACGGGGTGCTCTCCCTTTGCTTGGTCCCTGCTCCTGCCAACCTAGCAGTTTGAAGGCACGCAGTGAAAGTAGATAAATAGGTACCGCTCCGGCAGAAAGGTAAACGGCGTTTCCGTGCGCTGCTCTGGTTCACCAGAAGCAGGGCTTCGTCATGCTGGCCACATGACCCGGAAGCTGTACGCCGGCTCCCTCGGCCAGTAAAGCGAGATGAGCACCGCAACCCCAGAGTCGGTCACTACTGAACCTAATGGTCAGGGGTCCCTTTACCTTATCATTCAGTGTTAATGAACTTTCTGTCCTTAACAGATCTGACATGAATTGACCTGGTCTCTAAGGATAATTTTGAAGGCATTGCTATTATTTAATGATTAGGAGAGTCTCCACCCCCATCGTTCTACCCGGACACAGAGGTCCAGCACCAAGGGCTTTCTGGCAGTTCCCTCACTATGAGAAGCCAAGTTACAGGGAACCAGGCAGAGGGCCTTCTCGGTAGTGGCACCCTCCCTGTGGAACGCCCTCCCGCCAGATGTCAAAGAGAACAACTACCAGACTTTTAGAAGACATCTGAAGGCAGCCCTGTTTAGGGAAGCTTTTAATGTTTGATGTATTACAGTATTTTAATATTTTTTTGGAAGCCACCCAGAGTGGCTGGGGAAGCCCAGCCAGATGGGTGGGGTATAAATAAATTATTATTATTATTATTATTATTATTATTATTATTATGAATATCTTTAATTTGCTATGCCAAAGGATAAAGGTAAAGGGACCCGTGACCGTTAGGTCCAGGTTGTGGTGCTCATCTCATTTTATTGGCCGAGGGAGCCGGCGTACAGCTTCCGGGTCATGTGGCCAGCATGACTAAGCCCTGCTTCTGGTGAACCAGAGCAGCGCACAGAAACGTCGTTTACCTTCCCGCCAGAGCGGTACCTATTTATCTACTTGTATTTTGATGTGCTCTCGAACTGCTAGGTTAGCAGGAGCAGGGACCGAGCCACGGGAGCTCACCCCATCGCAGGGATTCAAACCGCGACCTTCTGATTGGCAAGCCCTAGGCTCTGTGGTTTAGACCACAGCACCATCCGTGTCCCATGCCAAAGGATAAATGGACATAAATCTGGCATGAGGGATCACGACAGGGAAGGCAGTAGGAGAACACTTCAGTCTCCCAGGATATTCAATACAGGATCTCAAAGCAGCTGTCTTATTACAAAAGAATTTCAGAAATAGACTTTAAAGAGAAGTTGCTGAATTACAGTTTATTACTAAATGGAAAACTATGGAGAGACCTGGTCTGAATAAAAACATTGGATTCTTATCTCAATATATATGCTAAAGCTATTTTTGGGTCATCTGCATACTATCCCTTGCTTTTTCCTGCAGGACTAATTGCAGTCGTTAACAGTCATCAACAGGTTTACCATACCCATTGAGTCAATCACCCATCTCCTACTACCCTTCTTAGAAAAACCCCACCCCACCCTCCCACTATATATAAGGGTCTGGTGACTTCTGTTTCAGTGTATCTGAAGAAATGTGCATGCACACGAAAGCTTACACCCAGAACAAACTTAGTTGGTCTCTAAGGTGCTACTGGACAATTTCATAATTTTTTTATTTACGGCATTCAAAATCATGGGCTCAATCCACTGGAAAGTTTTCTTGGCACAATTCCCATTGAAATTAAAGGAATCTATGCAAGAGCATAGTGAACTGCATCCTAAATAAATAAATATTTTAAAAGTAAACTTCGCTTAATTCTCCCAATACAAAGGTAAAATCGCAAGTAGCTTCTATCCAGTTCCTTTTGGAATACCTTTTACCTTTCCCTATTGTTTCCCTTTTCTTTAAAATAGGTTTAAGATTGTGGATTTAAATGTGATTTTATGTAAATCTCACCAGGTATCAAGTAAAAGTATAAATTTTATTCATTAATTCACTCACTCACTCAAGCTTAGTCCAGAGTACTAAAGGTAAAGAAAGACATTGTTGGGCTCTGTATTCCCCCTTCCCCAATCCAATATTTTTGAGATGGGAACTGTTCCCCGCACTCAAATTAGCTTAACCTCTTGGAACATAAGCCTTCTACCTCAAGCCAGCCTCAGGGTGCAAACGATGGTGGGTGGAGAAATCTCTTAATCACAAACCGTATCTCCCAAGGCGCTAGGTGTTGGAAGATCACATCCAAATGGAAACCAGAAGAAAAGTATAATAATCCTATGCTATACAAACCATCATATTCAGCTACCAGTATGAAACTGGGCATTTTAATGCTGCTCAGTATAATGTTAGCAACTTAAAGAAACAACCATTTAAACTAGCTAACAGATGAACATATACATGCACTGAAGTAAAGTGAAAGCACATGTTTTTCGTTCCTCAGCACTAGGTAGTTTTTGTAAGACTCCAAGTCCTTTAAAAGGGTTAAAAATGCAGATGCTGTGAATAGAGTCTAATCCTTAAGGCCCTGAAGCATTAAGACATATCTCCTCCTTAGGGTCCATCTCTGTCCATAATCAATTTCTTCCCTTGGAGAACATTAATTGTCTCTAATGATAGCTTTCCATCAATACATCCTTGATCTTAAAAGGCCTGTACAGCTCTTCCCTTTATTCAATCAAATCATCTGTACAATTGCCCTCCCTTAGTAAGATAATACCTTTTAAGCCTTGTATTTTAATATAAAAAATAAGAGGTAGCAGGAAATTCTAATGGAAGTGCTAACATTTGAGAACCAGGATGATGGCTTCCATTATCCTAAATAATGTTTGAAGATTACAGAAAGCACTGCGTTTCAAAAGGTGGAAACTAATCCACCACTTTCAAATTATTTCCTTCTTCAAAAACCTGTTCTAACATTAGGATGTTGTTTTTGTGAATGGCTAGAGGAGTGTATATTTAAATATTTGAATGTGAAAGATCATTTCCAGGTCGGGGCAAAGGGGTGGGGGAAGCAAATAATTACTATTTATAACTAATAAATGGTGAATGATTTGCAGAATTGACAACTTTAAACACAGAAGCCCTTTATTTTTCCAGTTAAGCTGGCGGTGTTCTGCTCACTCAAACCACTATAACCCTAATCAGAAGTTCCTACCATTAGTTAATTCCACAATAGAACAAAAATTCTGTCTCTGTGGCCTATTAATGTGTCTTGCTTTCCTTACCCCCCTCCTTTCCTTTTCTGTTACATGCTTTTTCTAAAGGCATGGAATTTCATTCCCCCCCCCCCCGCGCTTTTAACCATTCAGCTGTTTTGTTTCTATTCAAATACAGGATTCCTCACACACTTTCCTCCCTCTCCCCCCTCTATAGGTTTAATCTAAATTGCCTGGCATCAATCTGTGTTTTTACCTATTGCATAGTAGCCTGCCTTCGTTTGCAGAAACCGCTGTTTATAATAACTTAAGGAGCTAGAGAAGAAATATTGACGGGACAAAAGATACAAGCCCTCCAGAATTATTTTCCTGGCAATTTTTACATCCAACATGCAAACAACGTCTTTTCAATGTTATGACTACACAGTGTCATTTCCCTCTACGAGAATGAAGCATTTTCTCTGTTGAGAGAGAAAATGAGCATTCACCAATTTATCTGCAAATTTGAACACATTCTTCTTATTCAGAAATATCAGTCTCTCTTTTACTCTCTCTCCTAGACACACATATTAAGGTTGAAGACTCAAGGAACTCAAAGAACTGTAATAAAGGGCAAGTGCAACTAGCTAAAATATTTCTTATGTATTTCAGCAACAGTAGCCTTTTGTTCTAAAACCTGCAGATTTATTTCATAAACATAAAATTGCATTCATTTTCCTGTATTGCATAAACTGTTGTTGTTTTTTAAAGAAGAAATATATTGATTGTAAAAGCTGCATAAATAGCCGAAATATATTTATGTTGTGCCAGAAATATAAGGAGGAAAGAAAGTAGCACAGAGACAGGTAGATACAATCGACCTAAGAGTTATCAAACAAAAAAGAATGTGAGAGAGAGTGGGAGAGAGCGTGTGCAGTTAACAACCCTGATAAGAGATGAAAATTGTCAGTGAGGCAGATTGAGTTTATTCAATGCCCTGATAAGCACCTATTTGCTCTTCCACATAATGCTCTCTCAGTATTTATAAATTATCATTTAATTATGCTGGCAAGTGGTAATTGTCAAATAAAGCTCCGATAGGCATAAGCCTTCAGGCTGCACATGACAGAAAAATATCTGTTAAAGCTGGGCTGATTCACACGCTTAGGAAATCATTTCCTTTCTTCTTCCTTTTTTATCCTTGCTAACAAATTATATGAACCAGCACACTTTTGTGCTTTGTGGGCATTTTGAAGTCTATTCAGATTACAGGAGAGAGGAAAAATTAGTTGTTTCAGTATCTACCATCCCAAATTATTGGGCTGATTTAAGACACCATGTTCTTGTTTTAACAAAAGAATGGGAAACATCAAGGAATTTTAGCATTCTACTGCTTCGAATTTATGCTCAGGGTCATTTTTCAGTCAAGTAAATCAAGATTTGAGGAATTATTTAACATTAGGCATAGGAGACTTGATACAGAGTAATGGTAAAATAAAAAGTGTCATTTATCCCATTAGGATAGAGACATGAAACATTGAAAAATCTTGAAAAAACCCAGTCCATTGCTACTTATATTCAATTATACTAAATCCATTAAACCTTCTAGTACTTTAAGTGTTTTTTGAAGTATTTGCTGGTTTGTTGAATAAATGTCTAAGGACTACAATGCCTGCTGCCCACAGAAGAGATTTTAGTATAAAGCCAACCCTATGTTCAATGAGGGGAAGGGTTTTTTGAAAATAAAAAAATCCCATGAATTAACCTAGACTAGCATTGTGAGCATCACAAAAATGAGTTTTATGGGGAAACAAATATGTTTTAAAGCAACCTTACACATACAACTCTGTGATGAAAACATCTAGGGGCAATAAAAAGAAAGCTTTTCAGGTTTGTTTTTCATTTAACAATTTTAATGGCACCACAAGCATTGACAACAACAGATGGCACAAATGTTGTACAGCTCTGCTTTTTATCCAGCTAGTTACCCTAAATTTCTCTACAACAGGGGCACTGCTGTAAGACATTTCCCAGTATTCTTCTCAGAAAAAAAGAGCCATAGACAGGAGTGAGCCCCTACTAGGCAACCTATGTATAGCTGAGCAGTTAAACTGATATTATTTACCAAACCATGCATAATGAAAATGGCTATAAGATTTTCTGATATGGATCCACCCTCACATCTACTCTGATATTGAAACAAATGAGTTTTAATTTTTATAATGTTTGCTTATAAATATATACATATCTATAACGGGCCCACCCACAGTGCCCCCCTCCCAGAGGGCGAAACCCAAGCATCAACAAGTGTAAACAAACCTGACGGGACAATGTTACAGGATTTAAAATAGGCCACAAATTTTATTGATTACATATATAGGTAGGCTTTGGCTCAGGTACTGGGTATAAATCCATTATCAGCCTCCAGATGGAGGGCTGATGCTTAAGCAGGATCATGCCTGAGGTCATTCAAGATGTGGGTCTACTAAGGTGGCCCTCTTTAGGCTGCTGAGGGAAACTCTACGGCCCGTCTGCCCCATGATTGTCTTCTGGACAGAGACTTCCACTTACCCCAGCTGGCCCCTGATAGGGCAATTTCAAACTTTAAGGCAGTGGCTGGCCAGGGAGGCATTCCAACAGTCATTTCACCCTCCAAGTGTGTGAGGGGCTGCTGCCCTGGACAACAACCTCCGTCCACCTCTGGACCAGGTAAGCAGTCATTCTTTGCATCAAAAGAATGTTCTCATTGGTGACAAAGTCCCACAAGAATTAGATGATAAATTTTAAATTATGTCCATACACAATAAACACAAAATAATGGGTGTGCATGTTCACATATAAAACTCATAGTATCATTTAAAATGAATATACATAAAAGTAGTTCATAGGAAAATTATAAACAATGCAGAATATAGTCTCTGAAACAATTATTTTGCATTCATCGCTAACCTAATATTAACACAAAACTTTCATAAGCCCAAATGAACTAGGAAACAGATTGTTTATGTGTGCAAATTGATATTGTGTAATGGGACATAAATGTGATTTATTTCTTTTTAATTTAAAATATTTTAAGGCCACTCTTCAGGGCCCATCCAAAGCAGCTTACATTTAAAAAAAAAAAAGATAAAAAGATAAAAAGAATTCAAACTTTTTAAACTTTAAACTACCACTCAACAGTGCTACACATTAATAATAATAATAATAATAATAATAATAACGGAATTGGGGAAAAGCAGACCATCACAGATCTAAAACAGTTGTGCCTAGAAGGTTATCTGAAAAACAAATACAGTAAGTCTTGAGGGGCATCCAAAAATCCTGCAATGCAGAAAGCTGATGCAGGTCTAGTGAATGGAAATTCCAGGTATAGGGCGGTATAGAAATTATAATAATAATAATAATAATAATAATAATAATAATAATACATAGCCATGAGGTCACCTCAAAAAATGACTTCTCTAATGAGACCACCTACGGAACTGACCAAGGGATAGCCACCCAAGGAGATCTTCGAAAGCAGACCTTAAAGTGTTGACACAATGGCATGGGTGCAGGCAGTTCAATAAACAGCTTAGACCCAAACTGTTTAGGGCTTTAAAGGTCAAAAGTAGCACTTTAATTTGAGTCCCAAAACGCACCAGTGTACAGGACAACTGACATAATTGAGATGCTGCTCACCCTACCCACAACTGGACTCTGGGAAGCACGTTCTGGACCAGCTGAAGTTTCCAACCTGTCTTTATAGCACATTACAGCCATCTAGTTTGTAGCCGGCAGAAGGCATTCCTGTTATTGCATTTGTTCACACTGCTGAAGTATATTTGACCACAGTCATTCAAGTTGACTGATTCCTGATATAGTTTCCTTCATGGTGGCAAAAAACAACAGTGCAATTATGTGTGGTCTTATAGCACTTGTAGGCCTCCACATGCCTTCTTACTAAATTGCTCTTCATCTGAAACCAGAGTTCACAAAATACAAATATAATAAAATGTATTTCATATTAAACATTAAACCACTGTAAAACTCCACCCACCATACCCAGCAATATATTTTATTCCAAGCTGAGAATTAATAGCCAGCAAAGGCCTGGGTAAACAGGTAGGTTTTAAGCAGGTGCAGAAAGCTAATCACAGTCAGTGCCTGACTTAGTTCAGAGAGAGGGAGTTCCAAAGGGTAGACACTAACACAGAACTGATTCAAAGTTACAGCGCCTCATTTCATAGCATTTTTCATAGCATAACTTTCCCTTTCCCTACCCCTTTCTAAACCTTAATTCACAGACACGGGGGATGGAGGTTACTCACAGAGGCACATACCAAGGACCTGGGTTAGGGATCCTGTAACAAGCAAAATTAGGAAATTGTGAAATTTTGCTGTTTCTCTGAATTGTAATCCTTGTTGTGAATTGTAATCCTTTCCCCAATTGGTCTTCTTTGTCTTCTCCATTCCACTAGGCCTTCTCTGCCCCAAATTGCTTTCTCTGAATTGCTACTCCACCTTGGCTTCTCTGCTCAAAGTGCCTTCTCTGAATTGGCACTGAAACAGAACTGCTTGGAGACAGAACATGGGATGGGAAAGCACTGTCCTATCTCACAGGATCTAGAATGCCATTAGCTTACAGGACCAGCAATGCCAAAATCCAAGTTGATCTCTGTACTATTCTTTTCGCAGTCATAGGAATATTCTCCCTTTGCATAGTCCCAAAGTTTCTGTATAGTGAAGTAGAAAAGTCTGTGTTGCTGACATTGCTTGTCAACTAGGCCACACCTACTTCTTAGCCTTCCTGTAAGAAGAATCCATTCACATACAAACAAACACACAAATGTAACTGCTCCATCCTGGTTGCCATGCAGTTGCTAAGGCTTGAACTATTTCTTACCCAAGTAGATACATTGTGTTCTGCAAAGCTCACAACTTATGTTTTCAGTCCAATTGGGTTACAAACACAACTTTACTTAACTTTTAAAGGGATAAAGGTAAAGGTAAAGGTCCCAGACAGTTAAGTCCAGTTGCGAACGACTATGGGGTTGCAGCGCTCATCTCGCTTTACTGGCTGAGGGAGCCGGTGTACAGCTCCCAGGTCATGTGGCCAGCATGACTAAGCCGCTTCTGGCGAACCAGAGAAGCACATGGAAACGCCGTTTACCTTCCCGCCAGAGCGGTACCTATTTATCTACTTGCACTTTGACATGCTTTCGAACTGCTAGGTTGGCAGGAGCAGGGACCAAGCAATGGGAGCTCACCCCGTCGCAGGGATTCGAACCGCCGACCTTCCGATCGGCAAACCCTACGCTCAGTGGTTTAGAACACAGTGCCACCCACGTCCCTTAGAGGGATAAAGGGATAGAATAGAATAAATGGGTTTGATACATTTATTTAAAAGCATTATATATGACTATGTCATAAGCATAAATGTCTCTAAACAACATTAAGTTACTAGGTTTTCAGATGTATGAATTAGCCCTAGTACTTTTGCTTATTAGGGTTGCCAACTTACCAACATGTTTAAAAATGTACTGTCTTTAGCTGTGAGAAGTGCTGTCTATGGGATAGAATGTTGGACTTGGACCAAAGAGACTGGACCAAAGAGACTGAAGATTAAGTGTGAACTCCATAATTTGGTGGTGTAAGGTTCTCACACAAGTGATTACTGTACTTATTAACCTGAGATAGCTAGAATTGTCATTCAGAACAATCAGATATAACTTTGACATAAATGCATTAAGAACATAAGAATACAGATTCCTGAATATATCTAGTTCAGTATCCTGTTCTCAAGATGGTCAACCAGATGCTTATGAGAAGCCCACAAAGGACATATGTAAGAGACCGCTCCCATTTGCAATTACCAGCAACTGGTTTTTAAAGGCATACTGCTCTTGGAGGCAATATAGCCATCATGATCACCAGTAGCCATTGACAGCCTTATGCTTTATGTAATTGTCTATTCCCCTTTTAAAAGCGCCAAGCTGATAACCATCTCTGCATTCTGTGGTAGTGTATTCCTATATGCTGTGTGAAGAAATACTTCATTTTGTCTGTCTAAAACTCCCTCTATTTAGCTTCATTCAATAATGCCAGGTTCTAGTATTAGGAGAGGGAGAAAACTTTCTCTCTCTCCATTTTCTCCACACCATGTATAATTTTATACACCTCCATCATGTCCCCACTCACCTTTTTTCTATACTACAAACCCCATAGTCCTCATAGTCGAGTTGCTCCAGCCCCTTGATCATTCTGGCTGAGCTTTTCTGTACCTTTTCCAGCTCTATAACAACCTTTTTGAGGTGCATTGACCCAAACTGTACACAGCATTCTAAGTGTGATCGCAGCACAGATTTTATACATTAGAATTATGATATTAATTTTTTTATCTTCAATCACTTTCCTAATGATCCTCAATATGGAGTTCAGCTTTTTCACATCTACTGCACCCTGAGCTTCTTCACCGACCTAGTTTCTTGCATTGAGCCATTTGTGCCATTTTAATTCTCATCCACACCAACTAGAGAGATTATTTTGAGTTCCTTGTAATCTCTGTTTGTTTTAACTACTCGGAATAATTTGGTATCATCAGCATACTTGGCAATGTTACTGCTCACCTCTAACTCCTGGTCATTTATGAACAAATTAATTCGTCTTCAGCAGACTTGTTCTATATGCTTGGTAACTCTATCTTCAGCGGGTGGGTGTAAATTTGAGGCTGATAGTATTTAGTTGCCATGAACAACTGTTCTATGTATACTGAGATGATTCCTTTCCCTGACCTTGCCCGCTGAAGTAATGTAGATTAACTGAAGAACACCTTCATTTGTTTTGGTATTCCAAATGAGTATCTGTCCAGCAATGCAACTTAATTTATGGCAGCAGAATCCCCATCATTCCAGACATTTTACAACTTTTGCCATGTTACCACTAACCCTGACCAACCACAAGCAAATAGGGAGGCAGAGGGAGCAGTACCAATAGCAAATAACGTTTTATGATAGATTGACCCACATACAGATCTTCTAAACTACAGGTCAACATTACTGATAGCTGCAGGATATAGCTCAACAGAATTGCTACTGGCAAGAGAAATCAGAACCACCCAATCCAACTCTAGAGAAGAATCTCAATCCAAATTAAAATAAGTTATGAGGAGCACAATTTAGTGCAAGATCTACCATGTTTAACTCCAGGCGAGAGAGTTTATCTCAAACTTGATGTAGAAAAGACATAGCAGACTCCACTTACTGTCCAAAGAAAACTCAGATCATATTTTACTCAGGGGTGGAATACTTCACAGAAAGAAATGCCATCTTCCTATTCCTAAGAAGGCACAATCGCTGAATGCACAAATGGTGTTTGAAAACTCAAGTTCATCTACTGAGACTCAGCTAGAGCCATCGTGTAAGACTGACAGCAATATTACTACTCAGACTGTCAATTGCTCTAGACAAGTTATTTGGAAGCCTTCAAGATTAGAGATGAGTGACTGAATACCTGAATACATACAGATTTCAACAGCACTGATTTATTTAATGGCTTTTTTAAACAAAAGAGGGAAAATGTATAGATAATGTCATTACGTAGTTTAGTCACTAGGTATCACTGACTTAATTGTATCTGGATGGAATCTTGGGTTTATTATGTTACTTACTTACTTACTTACTTACTTATCACATTTATACCCCACCTTTCCTCCCAACGAGCTCTATGTGGAATACAGTGGTACCTCTAGTAGCAGACATAATCCATTTTGGGGTGCCGTTCGCACCCCGAAAAGACCGCAACTAGAGTGCCTCTTCTGCGCATGCGTGGGTGGTGAACCCGGAAGTAAACACTTCCGGGTTTGCCACGTTCGTAAGCTGAAAGTCCGTAAGAAGAGCGGAACGCAACATGAGGTGTGACTGTACATGGTTTCCCCCCCCCTCAATTAATCCCCACAACCCTACTGTGTAGAGGATTTGGCTGAGAGGCAGTGAGTGGCCCAAGGTCACCCAGTGAGCTTCATGGGTGAGTGGGGATTTGAACCCTGGTGTCCAATGTTCTATTCCAACACACTAACCACTGATGGCATGTTACTGCTGTGTTCTTGTTTTAAAAAATGCAACAACGTTCTTGTCCAACTTCCTGTTTGGTGTAACCTCTAAGTTATCCATGAATTGTAAACCCTTCGGACAGCTGTCCCTTTGTTTAATAATAAAAAGTGGTGTCTCAAGAAAAATGTGACCAGTTTTCATCAATGCTGGAATAGTGTGCATTTAGAGTCCACTTGGCTGTAAGAGATGACAGTAGTTGGCTATTTCTTCCCCTTCACCAGCTGCCTTGTTGAGCTTCCTGATGCGTCACTCAACTTCTGATCCACAATTCCATTAGGACCTATCACTTTTGCTCCAGTAGGTAAGCAGAATGTATAGCCCAAAGTTAGTTTTGAGAGCTGCCTAACCACTGACCTATTATGAACAATGGGTCTTCTCTGAAGGAAGGCATCATCAGGATTAGTGGTTTTTGATGAGGTAATCAAATATGCATTTTTACAGCCAGAATGCCATGCTGGCAAAATGATCTTGTTGGGAGAGGCAAGCTGTAAGCTTCACTACCATGAAATGGACAATGACAGATAGCCTGCATTTACATTTGCACATATATTTAATTGTTGCCTGAGATAGAGACATGTCAAATACTGACACAACAGATCCTTCAAAATAAGTTATGTATTTGTGTTAAGCATTATTTGGCCAAGCTGTGAAGGAAAACAAATACTGCTCTTTTTTTCCTCTTTTTCTAATTAGCCATTTGTTTCAGCATGCTTTTCATATGTATTTTGACAGTCAGTGTCCATTTAGCTCAGTGTAAAGTCAGTTGAGTACATTCCTAATTCACATTATCTTATTATTTTTATGAAGCTGTCCTTAAGGTACATTTTTTATTACCATATATACCTACTCCAAAAACCTTGTGGAACACATTAAAATACTTAAGCACCTAAAATGCATTTTTTAATATAAAACTTGCTTATTCTTCTTCATATATTTAACTCCTTGCCTATACACATATGGATTACAACACTGTGTTTTTAGGTTGTATACTGCCCTGCAATATTTCATATGGAATTGCAGTCTATAAATATTTAAACAAAATAAATCTAATTATATTAATAAAGCTGCATTCTAAAGAAAAAGTAACACGAGAAAATATTCTGTATTAAAATGTCGAAAACAACTACAAAATCTGATTTAAAAGGCTTCTAAAGATAGCTTTTAAAAAGGTAAGCAAGTTTTTAAAAAAACCATACCACTAGATACTCAAACCTTAGAAACAGCAAGGGAGAGCACCGCTGACTTTTTATAATTGGATTATATAAGATAGTCACATTTGCATGTTAGAGACTGCAAATGGAACTGAATTGTTGCATATTTATTACTGATTTACTGTCAATGGGGACCCCCTCCCACTTTGTAAATTAACCCCACTGTTGCCAGCTGACCATTGAAGAGGGACTATGTAGCGGAGCAAAACTGAAAGCCTAGAATCCTGCATCACAAGCAGATAAATGCCCCATAAATGACACATTTGCACAGGGACAGCCATCAACATATTTTGATATCGTTACTGGTCTTTATCTGTGTTCCTTTGAACTTTGACTATTTGTGATTTTCATCTGAGAGGAAAAGCATCAAGAGCTGTGTAAACTGTTATTAGCTACCATTTCCCCCCAAAATCTGGCTCCTATGTTTTAATTGTACAGTACCTTAACATGCAGAAATTAAGCCAGTGAAGCTTTTCCTATTATTTATTTTCATTTAACTAATTCATGTCCCAGATTTCCTTACAAAAGATAACGATAACATAAAAAGCAAAAATTGAAATAAAATATCACTGAAACAAAAAACAATGGCAACAGATAAAACAGCAAAAAGAAAATTCCCTCTGAACAGGAAAACGTGCAGCAGCAACACGGCTCATCGATACTTCCGTATGCCCCGTGATTTCTAGACATGGGTCCGAGAGGCTTTTCTTTTGTCCCACCACTTTCCCCAGGCAAACCCATGGTTTACTGCTGAATCAGAACAAACACCCATTGGATTTTCTATAGACTGAAGTTTGTTCTGATTCAGCAGTAAACAGGGAAAGTGGCAAGACAAAATAGAAACCTCAGACCCATGCTTAGAAATAACAGCACAAATGAAAGAAATAATAGGACAAATAGAAGTGTGAATGAGCCCAAACAGTAGTAATCTATTGTTCTGATACACCAGCCTTCCTCCTGCCATAGCCAAGAGTAGCTAACAACCTTAAAACAAAATACAAATATCATAGACCAATAGTTAAATTTATGAACAGAATAACAACCTTTAAAGGACAACACAAAGGGCAATAAACCATTCCCATTAAAAAGAGTACCTAACTACCAAAATGTATTTTAACTACCAACATTTTAAGTTGAATACAACGTGGGTGAGAACCAAAAATGAGGGCCTTCCATATCTGTTTTACCACCAAGAAAGCTCTGCCTAATGTCATTGCCTCATGATAGCACCAGAAGTAAGGCCTGCCTCAAAGCATGGGCCAGAAGGTATTGGGGGAGACAATCCTTCAAGTACTTGTAGACCTTGTACACTAGTACCAACACTCTTCAGGAATGGTCACTGTTGGTTTCTATTTCCCTCACTGAGCAGCATCTGCAGTCACAAGACATTGTTTTGCATTCCACAGTCCAAGTTACTGTTGGATTCCCACGGGAATGGGAGACTGGATGTGACGTTCACTGGTTTCCTGTTTTTCACTCTTCTCTCTGTGTTCTTTGTTTCCGAGAGGAGTTGCTTCTCTGCTCTCACAGAGGCAAGATGCATGTTTGTATTCTCTCAGCATAGAGTGGAAATAAAGTTAAGAATGTGGCACATACTGCTTATCCTTCTGCTGTGTGGACTACTCTGCTTGGGCTCACGGTAAGACGAGCCTGTATCAGCTTCAGATGGGCCGAAGCTGGTCAAAATCTCACAGTCACAGCCGGCAAACCTGCCACAGCTGGGCATAAACCCTCCTCAGCACTGAAGTCATCTGGAACTCCAACAACAGCTTCAGATCAATATGCCAAAGCTGCATATATTTTCCTTCAGGGGGACTGCTACACCATCCAGAACAGGTCATCTCCGTAATTCCTGGACCAATAATTTTCTATCCATACTGCCTACTGATGATGCTACATTCCAAATCCCCAGTTGACACCTCCCAGCAGTTTCATATAGATATAAAATAGCATGATGGACAAGCTTTCAATAGCATAAATGAGACTGAGTAGAAGTCCTCCAATGCTATTCTTGGGTAGTGGTAATGTAGGTAGGAATGAAACCACAGTAACATGGTGTCCCTAGTCATTACAGAGCCATGACAGGATGAAACTGTGGTCAATGCTATCAAATGCTGCTGTGGGGTTGAGCAGGAGCAACAGGATAGCACTCCCCTGTCTCTCTTTCATTAAAGATTATCAACCAGGGTGACCAAGGCTATTGAAGTGCAATATCCACATCTGAACGTCTAATATCTTCATCCAGGCATGCCTGCAGTTGCCCAAGAAAGGAATATTTTCACTGGGAAGTAGTTATCTAAAATCTCAGTGTCCAGACGGGTCAAAAGAACACAAGAAGAGCCTGCTGGATCAGGCCAATGACCCATCTCATCCAGCATCCTGTTCTTACTGTGGTCAACTAGATGTCTGGAGGAAACCTGCAAGCAAAACCTGAGCACAAGAACATTCTTCACATATACTCTCCTCTTCAGGAAAGAACATACTACCACCTCCTCCAATGAGGCAGGCAACATTCCCTCCCTAAGTGAGGCATTAGCTACTCTCTGTACCCACTCAGGCCATCCCTCCCTACTAAATCTTAAAAGCCACAATGGACAAGGGAGCTAAATGGATCCCTGACTAGTTGATGCTATAAACACCTCTGCAGGATCCACATCAATTGTGGCATCAACTTTGAAGTGGGTACCAATTTCGTTACCAATGACTTTGGCTTGAAATTGCTTCTTGAAATTCTTATAGTGAGCTTCTAAATGAATGGCTGTTTCTTCTCAAGGGCTGCTTTTCAGCAACCCCTTCTCCCATTTCAGTTCACTGAGGATGCAATGGAGGTGGAGAAATAAGTTTACTAGCCATGATGTTGTGCTACCACCTGTGTTTTGTCAAATTCTCCCTCAGATTTGCACAACTTGCATTCCAGCCATTGTCTGGCATAGTTCTTCATCAATATGTGCTTTGAAAACCAACCTTCTTGGCTCCCTGCAGATGTCGAGGGCACCTAGGAGCAATTGTGACTATAGCCCTCACAATCTTACCATTCCATAGTGAGACACGGGCTTCAACTGGAATGTGAGCCATGCTCTCCATAAAGTGCCCAGATCATTCAGGAATCCATCCGGGAGCAGACTGGCTAAATGAACCCAAATGAAGCCAGTTCAAAGCTCACCATCCATATGATCCACTCACAACCCCATGGTTGTCATGGCAGTCATGCAGTCCTGAGTTGGACCAAACTTCTCTACTTTCTTTCCATTACTCTTTCTACTGCCATCTAATATTTAGAAATATAAATCACAAACTTTTTTTTAAAACTTCTGACTTTACTCCTGTGTGATAACATTAGCATTAATGACACTAGGCACCAAACTGAAACACACCCACTGTTACTTTTCTGCAGCCCTTTGCACACAATGAAAATTGTCTGGATCAACTATTGAAAGAAAAGAGTTGCAGCTCAAGAAGGAAGAAGTGGTATGGGAGCTCCAAAAGACTGCGGTTGAAATAAAGTATTTAGGACATGATGAATTGTCTTGTAGGGCCCTAAAGGAAATTGTAGTGTGATCCCAGAGCCACTGTCAACCATTCCTTAAAATTCTTGGAGAACAGGTGAAGTACTATGAAACTAGAGGTAAGCAGATGTTTTCATTAAGGAGTCAGTTCATGAGCATTTACAAAAAAAGCCCTGCCTAAGGTAAATTCTTTTTAAAAAAAATTATAGAGTTACCACCCTGGTAGTTCAGGGGACCGATGAGGATGTAGTATATTTTTATTTCACCATTGTTTTTAGTAACGGCCCCATTATATTCTTGTAGGCAAGATGGTAAAATGTGAGCTAGACAATACTATTATGTTGATTTGTAGCTGGTTGATGGACCATACCTAACAGATATTCATCAGCCTGGAGAGAGGTGAAAAATGGAGTGATGAAAGGTTGTTTGCCAGGCCATGTGTTGTTAAACACTTTTATAAGTGACTTGGGTGTAGGAAGAAATGCTTATCAAATTTGCAGACAACACCAAACTGGTTGGGTTTGCTAATGCCTTAGAAAACAGAAATAAAATATAGGTGATGGGTTGAATTTATTGCCTGTATTCCAGATGAAAGAAAAGAGATTTAAACTAAATATTAGTAAGAATCAGGTAGGTAGCCATGATAGTCTGATGCAGCCGAAGTATGTATGTATGTATGTATGTATGTATGTATGTATGTATAAATAAATAAATAAATGTCCAGTAGCACCTTATAGACCAACTAAGTTTGTTCTGGTATAAGCTTTCGTGTGCTGAATCTGAAGAAGTGTGCATGCACACGAAAGCTTATACCAGAACAAACTTAGCTGGTGTATAAGGTGCTACTGGACAATTTTTTATTTTTTTTTTAATTAGTAAGAATGTCTTGACAATACAAGATGTTCAACAGTGGGACAGACCGCCTTGTAAGACAGCAGAATATCATTCATTAGACATTTTAGGATAGATGGCCACCTATCAGGGATGCTATAGTAGTGGGCATCCTACATCAGCAGGGGGTTGGACAAGACAACCTCTGAAATCCCATCCAAACCTATGATTCTATTATTTTTCATGAAATAATTGTTTAGAAGCTTCCTGACCAATTTCTCACACTTAGAAAGTTTTGCTTTTTTAACTGTCTGTTTTAATGGAAGGTTCCCAAGAGAAAGTCTATACCATGTTAGTCATTCTTCACTTCTGATGTGACAAATGATTTTTATTTATTTTGTACTTAAGGCAGTATATAATAGTTCAGTAATTGATTCAATATATAGATTTCCTCATTCATGGTTCCCAACATCTCTGGTAATTCATAATTCTTTCCTTTGGTCCTCGTTTCTCTTAAGGCGGGGGGGACGGACGGGGGACTGAGTCGCTGTTGTTTAATCTGATAATTATGCAAACACTAAATCTTACACTGAAGGAGAAAATGTTAACATACATTGAAAAATCCAAATGTTTAGAACTATAATCTGTGTGATAAAATGCATTACTCTGTTTAAAAGGATTGTTTTACAGAAGCAATTAACAATCAGCAATCATATAGTTCAGACCGGTGTTTTGATGCCATCTGTTGGAATAAGTCTTCTTACTCCCTAGAATGAAGCTATAATTTTCTGTTTATGATTTCACTGCCTACAGTAGAACAGTTACTAAAAAAGAAGAAAGAAAATTTCAGTATTGATTTTCTTTTCTTTCTTTTTAAAGACTTCTTCAATTATTCAGCTTTTCACTGTTTATTTTTAGATTTAAAGGAACTGTGTTGGAAGATTTACGATGGAGGCTGCAATAACTATGAGTCATAGTAGCTGTTTCCATGCAGTCTCTATTCATCTCAGAGGAGTCTGAGGGGAGTGGGGATCCCACACAATCCAGTTAAATGAATACAGATTACCCAGGAGCAGTGCAGTACTGGCTAGAATGAATTCTTAGAATCGGAACCAGAGAAATTTATTTTTTGCTTGCCTGACTATCACACACAAATCTTATTTAACCAAGTAGCTTCTAGCCATGTAAAACATTTGAATCAGAAATCCACAAAAATCAGATCTGATCCTTATATTAGGATGGCATGGACATGAAATTACATGAGAGACTTTTAGGGAAAGTTTAATCATTTTGTTATTCCTATAGCAACTCTCATCACTCTGTCATGTTTAACACAACTTGTCATATGAATCCTCCTCATCATATGGAGAGCCTCCTCTCAGCAATGGATACATTTGGTAAAGTCCATTACCGGTATGAAATCTCGCCACACAAGAATGACATGGAAAGCTATGCTAGACGTTGCAGCTGACAAGAAGAATCAACACAAGTAAATGACTGTCTAGGAGTGCCATATTAGGGAGGTTGTCACAATGAGAGTTTTCTCTTGAACAACAACAACAAATTAATATCATATCAGTGCAGAAGATAAATCATATGGTGCCAAACCCCACCCCCACTCACTGACTTATCCAGTTTTCTGGATGAGCTTCTTAATAATAATTCCCACAGCATTTCTTCAGCATACAATGGGGCTCTACAATTTCATCACACTGATTCGCATAACAACAGTATGGTCGTTTGTTTTTTAGCTTCCTTTATCATCTTAGTTAAGCAGTGATATACATAATAGGGAATTTGTGGGCATTAATGCAATAGAGAGAGCATAGCTTATTGTTAATGAAAAGTTCTACATTAGTTAATAGTTACAATCACACATTTTTTGAAATTATAAACTACACATTTAAATTTTATATGTCTGTGAATAAATACCACTTCAGTAAAGGTATTTGATTTGATTTACCACTTCATTGAGGACATATTTATGAGTCATGGTAGCTGAAACTCCAGGTTCAGAGACAGTATCTTGATTGCTAGATGCTAAGATCAAACAACCAGTGTATGTGACAAGCTAAGCTTATAGGTTTCCAGTGGTAGCTGTCTGGATGCTACTGGGAACAGAATGCTGGACATGTGGCCTACATCAGATCCAGGAAGGTAATGCAGTGAGGAATCTACCCATGAATGCTTCGTAAGGTAATGACAGCCACATCGCTTTATTCTGAGCATTTGTTTGCTACAAAGATGTCTAATCTATTTAAAATGAGAATTTGATTGTATCTGGTTTCCAATGGCAGTATTTTTTCTGTACATATAAAAAACTCAACCACCTAATGTGTACTATTCTCCAAATAAAATGAAACAATTTTGCAATGCATGCACAAACTAGTAGAGTTTTATTTTTATAAATGCACTAAATGCTAAATTAGCCTTTTTGTTTTTAATACACTAGAGGGAGCTAGATCTCTATATTGCACATGTACAATTAATTAGAAAAAATGTTTAGCACCGTAAACATCTTAAGCTAAAAGGCCAATGCACTTTGTAGGAGTCAGATTTCATAGTTATCAATATAGCAATTTCTTAGTTAATTTTTTTATCTATATAGGTAAAGGTAAAGGAACCCTGGGCAGTTAAGTCCAGTCAAAGGCTATGGGGTGTGGCACTCATCCCCACTTTCAGGCCAAGAGAGCCAGCGTTTTCTCCACAGACAGCTTTCCGGGGCATGTGCCAGCATGACTAAACCGCTTCTGGTGCAACGGGACACTGTGACAGAAGCCAGAGCACACAGAAATGCTGTTTACCTTCTCGCCACAGCGGTACCTATTTATCTACTTGTACTGTTGTGCTTTCGAACTGTTAGGTTGGCAGAAGCTGGGACAGAGCAAAGGGAGCTTCACCACCATCACATGTATTTGAACCACCAACCTTCCAATCGGCAAGCCCAAGAGGCTCAGTAGTTTAGACCACAGCACCACCCGTGTCCTTATTATGTATGTAACATAATATAACACACACATTCATTTACAACTATTTATGGACTGAAATGCATTATTCCTGAATATAATAAAGTTTCTACCTTATGTAGCAACAAAACAAACTTGAAAGGGTATTTCTTCTTTGCATAAGAAGTATCCTCAATTATCTACAAGAGCCCTGACAGAGCTATAATCACATGTGGCTGTGCATTACTAATTGCAACAGATGTCTATCCAGATGCATATTCAATTGACAGTACCGCCCATTGAAGATGGGTGGCATCTGTATTCAGGTGAGCATTTGAATATGCATCAGATTTACATTTGTGGTTACTCATCCAGTAAGGGATACTTATGTAGAAGCCTGATTCTGTGCACAGATCTCCTTATATATGCCAGGGCAAAGGAGTTACATTTATGGTGAGCCAAAAAAACCCAGACCACCAGACCAATGTCGTTTAAGACATACAGTGGCACCTCAGGTTACAGACGCTTCAGGTTACAGAGGCTTCAGGTTACAGACTCCGCTAACCCAGAAATAGTACCTCAGGTTAAGAACTTTGCTTCAGGGTGAGAACAGAAATTGTGCGGTGGCGGCATGGCGGCAGCGGGAGGCCTCATTAGCTAAAGTGGTACCTCAGGTTAAGAACAGTTTCAGGTTAAGAACGGACCTCCAGAACGAATTAAGTTCTTAACCCGAGGTACCACTGTACTGGCCATAAAATGATATTGCACAACATACAAGCCAGTGAAGCATGCCTGTGATAAATTTTTGTCATACAATGCCACAATCACAAATCCCTATTGAAGTTCTAGTAAATTCAGTTGTCCTAATCCAAAAAGCTGTGGTTGTATCTAATGTTAGTCAAACTCAGAGACTCACTGAAATTAAATAATGGAATTAACTTAAATGGTTCTTCTCTTAGTAGAATTGAACAATCCTATAAGAGAGCAGCAGAAGGGCAATATGTCTGTACATAAATAGATGCAGAAAAACAATAAAAAAATTCACTATCACAAAAAGGAAGAATCGAAGACCTTTGGGACAATAACACAATATTCTCCATGTTAAGCCCAGTATTAAAATCACAGATAATAAGTCTTCTCCACCAAACTACAATAAATGTAAATAAAACCCATTACAAAACTAATTAGTCAATGGATAAAGAAGCAATCTTCCATCAGCATTCCTGGAGAAAGTCCATAACTTAGTAGTGGATTACATGCTTGCTTTGCAGGTACAAAGAGCTGTTCGATAGTGGAACAGACTCCCTTGGGAAACTGTGAACTCTCCTTTAAAACAGAGGTTGGATGGCCATCTGTCAATGATGATTTAGTTGAGATTCCTGCACTGAAGGGGTTGGACTAGATAATCCTTGAGGGTCCCTTCTAACTCTATGATTTTGCAGGTAAAATGGCCTAGCTTCAATCCCTGGCATCTCCAAATAGTGCTCAGAAAGGCTCGTCTGAAATCCTGCAGAGGTGCCCATAAGGGTGCCCATACTAAGATGGACAAATGTAGACAATACTAGGTGACATAACAGTTTGATTTGCTGCAAGCCCTATGTTCCTACTTCCTCAAAGTGTGCTTCAATAAAAATCCTTATATTTCTTCCCAATTTGGTTTGAATTAAGCTAGTCTTTCCTTGGCAACCTTTTCATCAGAAGCAGCTAGGTTTTAATGAGAATGCCCAATCCATAATGCCACTTTAAACAAAATGCAAATAACAAAGGTACGCAAGGTGTGTCCCAAGTAGTTATGAAAACTTGACACATGGAAAATAAAGTATCTCATGGGCCCGATGATATCTATTGGACTCACAGGGGGAGACATTAATGCAGTGCTGGATTTGCCATTGCTTTCTACCCAAAGCTGAGCTTTGCACACCTAGTCCTGTAAACAGGCAGCATTTACGAGAGAGAACATAACATTTGATACTTTTTTTAATTGACTTTTCACAACCTGCCCAGCCTCATAGACATGAAATGCCTACATTTTCAAGCACAACATTTTTTCCACTTGTCATCTGTAATGCAGGACAGCACAAATATTTAAAAAGTTGGCAAAATGGTAATCTCTCTCCATGCGCATGCTTTCTGAAATAAGCCTTCTCCTGACTCCTGAATTTGTGCTGATTACACATAAAAACACCCATAGTAATGATTAGATTATGAAGAGGATTTTGTGTTATTGTTGTTGTTTATTAAATATCTATATCACCCTTCATCTGAGGATCACAGCATGGTTTACAATATAAAAACAAAGAAATACATACCAGTAATATAGTAGCAATAATATAATAATATTATAGTATACAATAATATAGTAGCAAACAATACCTTTTCCCGCCCCCTGCCCCAGTTTAAAAGACCATAGAATAGATTGTTTAATTAGCCAAAGGCTTGGGAGATGAGAAATGCACTCCAGAACTCTGGATGACCCCACTCAGCAGTTTCATGCTGATGTTAAAGAGCATGGGGGATAAAATCAAACCCTGATGAACCCCACCTTGAAGGCTCCACAGAGCCCAGAGTAATCCCAAACATCCCCCTCTGGAAATGAAAATCCAAGTAGAAATGGAACCACTGCAAAGCACCCTAACTCAGACAGCTATTCCAGAAGGATACTATGTTCAATGGTATAGAAAATCGCTTAGAGGTTAAGGATAATTAACAAGGACACTTTTCCCCCTCTCCCTCTCAAGAGAGGTCATAATACAGGGACACCAAAGAAGTTTCTGTGCCAAAACCAGGCCTAAACCAGGATTGAAATGGATGTAGAAAATCAGTTTCCTCAAAGAGCACCTGGATCTGGTTCACAACCACCCGCTCAAGAACAGTGCCCAAGAAGGGAAAATTGGAGTTATATATGGAAATTGCAGAATGTACAAAAAAGTATATATTTCCTACAAAAGGTACACAAAACTTTGATTCTTGAGTATGCTAAAGGCAGTATTTTTTAATCACAGGTTTTTATGGGCATTTCTTTCTATATATTATTTTACTTTCTATACATTATTTTACTCCTCGCATTCCCAAAGCCAAAACTGAGCCACCAATCAAGGAACTAAACCTTCCTGGCGTGCTCTGGTCCATGGGGTTACAAAGAGTTGGACACAACTAAACAACAACAACAACAACTGTTGTATTGTTCACTATCAACTTCAGTCTCATACTCAGAGGAGTTTTCTGAGGCAGTTCCCTTCTGGCCAGTAATTACTTAGATTTTCTGAATCAGGAAGGGTTTCCTGAGCAGTGGTTGCACCACTGCCTCCTTCAAGCAAGCAAGGACCACTCCATTTTGCAAGGAGGAATTAACCACCTCCCTGGCCTAGCTAGTTGTTTCCTCCCTGCTAGTTTTTATCAGTCAAGAGGGGCGAGCACAAGCTGTTGCCATGACCAATCCAAGCACCTTGTCCACATTCTCATGCCTTGCAAACTGAAACACATGCAACATAACAGGACTAGACAATGCTCTAGATACTTCTCAAGATTCATCTACTCTAACAGTGGAGTCAAGGTCCCAGCAAATGAATGCAAGCAATTCTATCCTCAAAATGCTTTGCAAACAAGTCACAGTGAACTACTGTCAGTTCTGTCACCTCTTTCGAACCAGAATGTAAACCGTCCTGCACCACCTGGAAAAGCTCAATGAGGATGCAATGGGGGCCGCAAAGTGTTGGCAAGCAACCCAAGCCTATGCATATTTAATCAGAAGTCTCACTAAGCTATCGGGAGTAAACCCCACTGAATATAGTGGAATCTACCTCCACATAACTGGTCTGTAAAAGCAGCAGTGACTGCAGTATGGCTTTCTTTCCCTCTCTCCCTTGTATATGTTCCTAGCATCAGTCATCCAGATTTCACAATTATTCAGAGCCTCAGCCTGGGCAAGAGCAAAGTCTCTCACCCAGCCAGAGGGTCTGAGGAAGAACCAGGAATTCTGGATGATTCTAGAAAGTGAGACTTTTTAAGAAAGTGGATGGGAAGATAGAAAGACAATCATAGCAAGGTGGAGAAGAGGCAGAGGGAGAACCTGCCAGCGTGGAGGGTGACTATGGTGTGGGGAGAAAAATCCTGCTGCCCCTGGAATGGGGCAGCTGCATGGTCAGCAACAAGGAATGCAATTTGCTGTCGTTTGGGAGCTTTCCCTACCTCCCCCCCCCCGCCCCGGCCTTTCCTGATAGGCTGCTGGGGTGTTCAGTGGAATTGTACCAAATTAAAATAAAAGTAAAAACAAAGCAAATGCCCCCCCATTTCATTTCTAAGGATGTATGACCCTGCTTTACAGTGTGGATGAGTACTGTGGGGTTTAATGTGAAAAGCAGTGCTCTCTTTGGTGCCATGTGGAAACATTATTTTAACACCAACAAATAATGGAAAAGGAATGTTTCAGCAGCATTAAATTGTTCTTAATTCTTTTGGTTTTAACTTGGTTTTAACTTTCTATTATTTTACTGGATGGTTTATGTTTTAATATTGCTGTAAACCGCTAATGTATATTTTTATGATGCAGCGGTATATGCCACAAATATTTTTATACAAAAATAATTACATAAAAACGTCCTAGTGTGGAAACAGCCTATGTTCCATTGCTTCTCCTGCCCTTGCAGGGCCCAGTCACAGTCAATACATTTTGGTCCTCCAAGCAAAGATTCCAAAGGCACTGAAAACACAAATTAATTAAAATGTTACTACTCTTTAAAGGCATCCAAATTTACCATTTGGGGCGTACTGTACTTTTCCATCTATAAGATGCCCCCTTGTATAAGACACCCCTCCCCATTTTGGGGGACTAAATTTTAAGAAAATGAGGGGAGATGTCCCAAAGTTGTTGAGCCTCTCCCCCCACGTAGCTGCGGGCAGGAAACACTCCCTAGATTGTTTCCCACACGCAGCGGCATGAGGTGAATTTGCACTTCCTCCAGCCATCCAGTTTGCAGGAGTGCAACCTCCCCCGATGCCGCCGTGCACGGGAAACGATCCAGGGAGTGCTTCTCACACGCAACAACATTGGGTGAATTTGCACTCCCATCAGGAGTGGCAGGCAGGAAACACCCCCCAGATCACTCCCTGTGGCATCAGGGGAAGCTGGACTCCCACCAACCGAAAGGCTGGTGGCATGCCGCTCCCCCCCCCACCCGCCATGCCATTATCCGTATTGGACGACCCGTATTTTGACGTGATTTTTGAGTCAAAAAACCTCGTCCAACACACAGAAAAATACAGTATTTTAATGTGATATCAGGCTTATGACGAACTTTATCTGTATAAGGTGCAATCCTCTTGATGTCATGCATGAAATAAAATGAGTCACTGAAAGAATACCCTATTGGCACACTAGTGCCAAATACACCCAGCTACTTAGACCCTTGGCACGCTAATATTACAGACAAATGCGCATCAGTGCAGTTTAAATGTGATGTCAAGGACATTTGGTCCCACATACATGTGCTTAAGTTAGGTTTCTATTGGTAGGTCTATCTTGTCTCATGGTAGGACCATCCTAGATTATAATTCATATCCACCCTCACACCTTATCAGCAGAGCCTGTGTCTAGAGTGGAGTTCCAGCACCATCTGAAATGAGGCAAGGCAGAGTTGGGAGCTCCTTTGCAGTGTGCAGGAGAGAAGCCAGTGCAACCCCTGAGATACTCAACTCCCAGTTGCTGAGCCACTGGCAGGTCAAGGATTCTGGGGGAGTCACTCAGTCACAGAGAGGTGAGCAGTCAGATCAATGACAACATGTTCTAAAGTTGGCACCCCATCATACTGATGGGCACTCTAGTAGTAATACAATACAATAAAATAAAAAAATCAAATGCAAAGCCAAGTAAGCATAATCTTATTCAAGCATTTAATTTCTACTGCTAAAAATGGGCAAGAATCCAAAATCACATTTATTTGCCTTTTCCAAAATATCCTAAAATATGATACTGGGGGAAGGATGGGGAAGAGGAGATTTGCTTTTCTATTTTCCTGCAGATCAAATGCATAATATCAGAGCCTGCCAATGCATCCTTAGATTCAAAAGAGAAATGACATGTTCTTTCAAAATAATTTATTTAGAAAATGATCTTATTTTACACTCTTGAAATACTCACTTGATGTATACACTCTTAAAACATGAAAAAATAACTTTGAAAGAATTGGTTTATGCTTGTATAGTTCATAGGATAAACGAAAAGATGTTATTTAGTACCATTTTCTGTTATGTCATCAAAACCTTCCTGGAGTAGGAAATGCTCAGGGGTGGCATGTCAACTGTCAAATACTAATACCACTGCATATTAACTATCAAATGCTGCATTAGGTCTCTCGTGACCACTGCTATTTTTATAGAAAAAGAGGTGCCAGAACACACCATGAATGTCTCCCTTGTTCTCTTATAATGGCAACAGCGCCCACCTGAAAGATGCCGGAACTGAGCTCTGGTGAGTTCCGGCTGGGGAAAAAACAACTCTGGTTAATGGCTATTGAACATCTGTGTCAAATATTGAAGCCCAAAGTCAAACATTATTAATGCTGTGCATCACATTTTGAATTTTGGCATAATATTGAATGAAAACTGCTGCCAGAGCCTTCTAGAAGGTAAATTTCACTGCTCAGTTTGTTTTTGTTTCTGAAAGGAAAGCCTTTCATCATCCATAGAGCCCAGCAGGTTGCATCCACCAGTGGGGATGAGAGAGATGAACTATCTTTTAAGCATTCCAGGATCAGCACAAACAACTATAACACTGGGACTGAATATTTCAGAATCTGACTCTTAATTTTGAACATATTTAAATTACATTTTTGGCATTTTACTCTGAGTGATACTTTTAAAAAACACTCATCTGAACTGTCAGTAATTACTTTTATGTACTGAATACACTTTCATACCAAATTCTCCCCTCCCAAAATCCCTGCATCCAAAATATAAAAAATGGTCAATGGGGTGTGTGTTCTTAAATCAGGATAATATTACTTGAGTTCTACTAACACTGGTTGAACTGTGGCATGCCAACACACAACTGAGAGAACACCATTTTGGAACAGATGTGCTGTCGTGTCAGAAACAGAGTACCATGCGTTGAATGAACTGATCCTAAGATCCTGTCATATGACTATTCTAGTTCACTGGTATAAATAGAGATGCAAGAACATAAAAGCCAATCTTGACTCCCACAAATTCACCAAGGGCTGCTGCTACACAGTCTCCATTCAGTCTCAGTGGGACCTGTACAGAGAAGCTGCAATTCTAAATTGAGATGTTTGTTTTTTGAAGCGTGAATTCTAGAAAAAGAATTTATACACTTTCGAATTATACTTTCATTTATACACTACTGCAGGTGCCTCCCATAAAATTTATAGCAATGAATGCCTTAAAAGAAAAAGTTATCTGGTATCCTATTTTGTAAACTAGTAAAAAAAAAGTCCCATTTTCTCAATCTTTTAACAATAACTTTATCATTATTGTGCCATTCACCAAGCACATTTGGGAGGAGGCTCTAAACGAATGAATGATTTCCCCCTCTCCGTCCTCGTGAGCAAACTGAAGTCATGTTGCAGGAGACTGTGACTAATCCAGTATATCAACATTTTATTCACTCTTTACATGAATATTTAAACAGCAGACATTTTCCCCCCTCCATGCTGAAGACTAAATAGAAAAGCTCTTATCTGCAATAGTAAAAGCTTCTGTTTCTCTCTCCTCCCACTCTTCTCCCAGAGAGGTTTTAAGAGACTGCACAGATAGTTACACACACATACTCAAATGAGAGGGCACAGCATATACATGTAATTGGTTGCTTTTTCTTTGCCTCTGCAGTCTGTAAAAAATGTGAAAATGGTTCTTGTTTCAGACTAGCCATTAAAAGACAGTAGTTGCCCCATACTGTGAATTGGGGAGCGGGAGGTGACAGAGAAGTGAAGAAAATAGCCAGAACTGACTGATATCTGATAAACAGTAACAGGAGTCAGTTTATTGCACCAATCGTTAAATAATGGTGTTGATTATAAGGCTGCTAACTACAGATGCTGTAATTGTCTGTCATATATCTTAGTCATTTGTGACAGGAGCACAATGAAAGAGAGCATCTGCTTGGGGGCAAATGACTTTTGATAAATATCAGCTCTGCTAAAATGTACTTGGATGTGTCTCAATATTTTGGAGAGCCATTCAGGATGCTTCTACAAATGTGAAGTTATTATTGGTTTGTATTGGTTTTGCCACTTCTCCCCCACCCTTTTTTTAAAGAGACAGTGTCAGAACGAGAGCAAGAGAGTGTATGTATCTCAAGACTGTATAATTTCTCAGCTCTTTATCTGATCTACTCATTCTTCTTAAATGCATGTTTGAGGAAAGGAAAAGAACAATAGCTGCCCTTCTTCCCCCACTTCCAGAAGACGGCTGTGGCACCTGAAACAACCAATATTCCAATTTTACGACTAAAAATGTTACATACCTTGGTTTTCGAACAGCTTAGTTCTCGAACATTTTGGCTCCTGAACACTGCAAACCCAGAAGTGACTGTTTCAGTTTGTGAACTATTTTTGGAAGCTGAACGTCCAACGGGGCTTCCATGGCTTCCAATTGGCTATAGGAGCTTCCTGCAGCCAATCAGAAGCCATGCTTTGGTCTCCGATTTGGAAGTAATTTGAAGTAAGAGCTAAGGTTAGATTATTTCACTATGAGAATCAAGTAGAATTCCAAGATGCAAAGCCCTGATTTACAAAGGAGTATTCACTTTCCCACATGTTGCAAGAGCCCAACCATATAGGCAACTTACTCCCTCTGACATATTGCACACTTCTGAACAATAAATAGAAAAACAGTTATGTTTCTTCGACACTATGCTTACCGATGAATGCTTACTGACACTATGCTTACCCATAGAATGTACAAAATGCAGTTGAAACATGCAGATTCCCCATGGCCTGCTGGATATTATGTATATTGATCAGGAATTGCACACAATTCCCTCTTCATGCCAAGAGTGCATGGAGACCAGATGGCCTCATGGTTATCCCTGAAGCTGAGGGTGCTGAAACAATCACTGAGACAGCTAGAGTGCCGGTGGTGAAAAACTCATTCCAAATTTGACCAAACACGGGTTAGAACTCAGCATCAAGCCTAGCAAGTGGCAATAGCGACAGTGAAGATAACTTTCTTCACCACGTCTATTGCATCTGCAGAAAACTACTAGGAGACTCTTTCAGGTGGTTCATAGTCTAACAGAACCACCTTAACTATTGGGGACTGATGAGGACCCCAATATATCCTGATTTATTTATTTATTCAGCCAGTGCATAGATGGTCACTCTATATGTTAAAGCTATTATTGTCATTGTCACTCAAAAGAAACTGGACCATTTCTGCCATGGTGTACCTTGCTTACTTGTGTGAACAAAGATGTCAGAAAGTGATCTCTTGCACCTCTATGTAAGGAGCAGGCTAACAGATAATGAGCAATGTCTCTTACCTAATGTTAACTACAAATACAAAATGTCTATGTATGGGAGCTTGTTGTAGCAGTCATCCAAGACTGCAATGGCCAGCATTTGAAAATGCAGCTGAATAAAGACATTTCTTAAGGAAGCTGGTGAGAGTTTGGTCAGGTAACTAGATATAAATTGTTCTATACTTACGAGTGGCTACCACGGATAAAATCTGGTGTTTCTAATTAGTTGCAGTTCCCTTCTGGATTCTGTCCAGAAAAACCAATCCCTTAGTTGTCCAGAGCTGGTTATAATTCAATTCCATATAACACAGAGCAGGAAAATGCTCAATAGGCATAGTAGCAATTTTTGTAACATACTTTAACTGAGCAAAGTCCGCTCTTGCCTTAATTGTTGGCCACCCAGATTCTGTACAAAGGAGAGCTGCTGGTATTCCTTATGGTAGAAAGTATAGCTTATGGGGGGAAATATTCTGCAGTTTCTTAAACTTTCATCCAGTGTGAATCAGAGCCCCAAATTTCAACACTATACAGCATTTGGGTTAGCACTTTGCTACTAAGTATATTTAGGGCAGGTTCAATCAGCTGCCCTCCCTTATTGTAACAGAACTTCATCAATGCCCCAATGATTTACTTTCACTGCCTCTTCCAAAAGAGGGTTTCATTAAAGAGTACACCCAGGTATCTAAATGAGCGAGTTTGTTCTATAGCCTGCCGATCCAAACACCATCTATACTTAGGCCTCCACAACTCCCAAGTCATAATATTGGTCTTAAGAGTAACTTATAGGTAGGCTTTCCTGTTTACAGTATGTGCGGAACACCTCCAAGAGATTTTTGAGGCCCAGTTGGGGAAAAGAGAGGAGCACTAAATCATCTGCATACATCAAGAGCATTCGCTAAATATGGCACCAAATCATTAATATAAAAGTTAAAGAGTGGGAGCCAGAATGCAACCTTGCTTCACTACTCATGATATTTTAAAGACATCAGTCAGACCACCATTTAAACCTACTCTGACCCTCATTTCTGAGTTGCTGTATAGTTCTTGGATCAATAGCAGAAGTCTGCAGTAGATTTTGGTAATGTGACATTTCTCCCACAGTGTATTTCAATTAATAGAGTCAAATGTAACAGAAAAATCAATAAAGGCTACATGAAGATTCTTCTTGATGTTCTTAGTATTTTTTTAATATGGTTTAGGGTAAAACACTGATCAATGGTACTGTGTCCTCCTCTGAACCCCATTTGTTCTTGATGAATAATGTTCCTTTGCAATGAGTCTAGTAATTTTTGAATGAGATATCATGCATATAGCATTGAGATGTCTAACAAGCTAATTGGCTAATAGATTTGTGGAACATTCCTGTCCCTGTTCTTATAAATTGGGAAAATGATACTCATTTTCTTTTCAGAGGGCATTTGGTTGAGTTTATAGTGGTAAATAAGCCAGCCACCGTTCTAGTCTGCCACCATTCTATGCAGTCCTTACATAGCTCAGATGGAAGAATATATACTACGAGCTTTATTTGATTTCAGGCAAAAAATATGGTCCTTTATCTCATACAGGAGATTGGTTGCCATTCAGGGAGGTTTGAGAAATCTTTACACACTACTGGTACATATGATTGCCCAGATTAACCACCAAATATACTGGAGAAATACTTAACCCAATCAGAGGCAGGAACTGAGGCTTCTTGTGATTATCTTACTTCATTTAACCCCAGGCCACCAGTTCCCAGAATTTGTCTTCCCTCTGTTCCATTACTGCTACTCTCAATTCTTGCCACTGGGTTTTTGTATATTCAGCTTTGTTTTTCAGCAAACTCTACATTTGATCAAAATTTCCATGGATTCTTCTGATGGATTCTTATGAGAATTCCTCATTGTCAGCCAGAACTTTCCTAGCCACTGTGAATTGTCCACAGAATCATAGAGTTGGAAGGGATGCCAAGGGTCATCTAATCTAAAACCCTCTACAATACAGGACTCTCAACTAAAGCATCCATGACAGATGGCGATCCAACCTCTGCTTACAAACCTCCAAGGAAGGAGAGTCCACAACCACCAGGGGGAGTCTGTTTCACTGTCAAACAGATCTTACTGTCAGAAAGTTCTTCCTGATGTTTAGTCAGAATCTCTTTACTCGTAACTTGAAATCTGGAGCAGAAGAAAACAAGCTTGCTCTATTTTCCATTTCCCTTTCCCTTTCCCTTTAGATATTTGAAGATGTCTATCATATCTCCTCTCAGTCTCCTCTTTTTCAGGCTAAATATACCCAGCCGCCTCAACCATTCCTCATAAGGCTCAGTTTCCAGACCCTTGGTCATCTTGGTGGCCCTCCTCTGCACACATTCCAGCTTGTCAATATCCTTCTTAAGTTGTGGCGGCCACAACTGGACACAGCATTCCAGGTGTGGTCTGACCAAGGCAGAATAGAGTGGTACTATGTCTTCTCTTGACCAGGATGGAATCTCCACACGTATATGAAGAAGAAGAAGAAGAGTTTGGATTTGATATCCCACCTTTCACTTCCTTTAAGGAGTCTCAAAGTGGCTAACATTCTCCTTTCCCTTCCTCCCCCACAACAAACACTCTGTGAGGTGAGTGGGGCTGAGAGACTTCAGAGAAGTGTGACTGGCCCAAGGTCACCCAGCAGCTGCATGTGGAGGAGCGGAGACGCGAACCCGGTTCCGCAGATTAGGAGTCTATCGCTCTTAACCACTACACCACACTGCTCTTAACCACTACACCACACTGGCTCTCATATAAAAAAACACACTTTGAAAAGGCTTTTTAAAAAAAGTTTTGAAAAATTCATTGAATTTGGCATAGCTCACTATCGCCATCTAGTGCACTGTACAACAGCCAAGTCCCCAGGACTTTATACTTCTATTGATACAGCCTAGAATAGCGTTAGCTTTTTTTTGCTACTGTATCACACTGCTGACTCATGTTAAGACTGTTTAATTTTCTGTTCTAGCACATTTCCTGGTATTGATGCCAAGCTCACCGGTCAGTAGTTACCTGGGTCTTCTTTTTTCCCCTTTTCGAAGATGGGGAAGACATGTGCCTGCCTCCAGTCCACAAGGACTTCACCTGTTCTCTGAGAATTCTAAACGATTATAGACAGAGGCTCTGAAATTACATCCCCAAGCTCCTTTGGTACCACTGGGTGCAGCTCATCAGGACCTGGAGATCTGAATTCACTTAAAGTAACTAGGTGTTTCCTTTCAATCTCTTTGCCTATGTTGGGGTGGATACACTACATGGCTGACTCCAGGCATTGTGGTCATCTGCAAGAGATTCCCACAGGGCGGGGTTCATATTACCAGCCTTCATGACATGTTTGCAGGCATCTTTGTAACACAGAGTTGGTCTGCCAATGAGCCTGGTACATGAAGCCAGTTCCCTGTAGAGCATGTCCTTGCTACTGAGCCATGTTCAAGGTGTTGCTATTGGCATATAATAAAGCCCTTAACAACTTTGAACCAGTTTGCCTAAGAGATCGCCTTACCACACATGTGCCAACTTGACCACTTCGATTGGCAGAATTGGCACCACTACAGGTGCCACATAATACCTGTTCTGCATTTAAAAGAGTTTTGGAACTCCCTGACTATTGAGATCAAGCAAAGGCCTTCTCTGTACTTTTTGGGACACATTCTTGTTTAGACAAGCTGACTCAAATGCTTAGAAAGTTGAGGAAATTTTAATTTGTTTTAATATTTTAAATTTTGTATGTTTTAAAGTATGGTTGTGATTTTTTCCTCAGTTTTATTGTTTTATCTTTTTGTAAACTGCTTTGAGGTATTATTTCAAACATGCAGTGTATTAATGTTATGATTAAAAAAAAATACTAATGTATTCTTTATCAAATACTTACAAATTGATTCCTTTATAATCTGATGTAGTACATCCTATGGTATGCAAGTCAAACTAACTAGTCTAACCGAGCCTGACCCAACACATTTTGCTCCCTGGGGCAAAGGAAAATATTTACTTATTTTATTTATTGAACAGGATTTATATACTGCTTGTTCACTTCTAAGATGGCACTCCCTATACCATTATAACTATTTAATTCCTGTAGACTTTACTCCAGCTATCTACAGAACGTGAATGCTCATTTATAGTACCTAAATTATATAATAATAATAATAATAATAAATTTTATTTATATCCCGCCCTCCCCAGCCGAAGCCGGGCTCAGGGCGGCTAACAACAATAAAACAGTACAAAAGTACAGCATAAACAACAGTCTAAAATCATTCGTTATAAAATTAATTAATTCAAGCCACTGGCAACTATTGGGCCAGAGCTCCGCGAAGATTGCCGAGGGAGGGAGTCAGGCTGTGCCCTGGCCAAAGGCCTGGTGGAACAGCTCTGTCTTGCAGGCCCTGCGGAAAGATGTCAAGTCCCGCAGGGCCCTGGTCTCTTGTGACAGAGTGTTCCACCAGATCGGAGCCACAGCCGAAAAAGCCCTGGCTCTAGTTGAGGCCAGCCTAACTTCTCTGTGGCCTGGGACCTTCAAGATGTTTTTATTCGAAGACCGTAAGTTTCTCTGTGGGGCATACCAGGAGAGGCGGTCCCGTAGGTACGAGGGTCCTAGGCCGTATAGGGCTTTAAAGGTTAAAACCAGCACCTTAAACCTGATCCTGTACTCCACCGGGAGCCAGTGCAGCTGGTATAGCACCGGATGAATGTGGTCTCGCAGCGAAGACCCCGTAAGGAGTCTCGCTGCAGCATTCTGCACCCGCTGGAGTTTCTGGGTCAGTCTCAAGGGCAGCCCCACGTAGAGCGAGTTACAATAATCCAGTCTGGAGGTGACCGTCGCATGGATCACAGTGGCTAGGTCAGGGCGAGAGAGGTAAGGAGCCAACTGCTTAGCTTGGCGGAGATGGAAAAATGCCGCCTTTGTTATAGCTGCAATCTGCGCCTCCATGGAAAGGGAGGTGTCGAAGATTACACCCAAACTCTTAACGGACGGTGCTGGCACTAATTGCGCCCCCGCAAGAGATGGGAGTTGTCCCCCCAATCCCATATCGCCCCGTCCCAGCCACAGGACCTCTGTCTTCGAAGGATTTAGCTTCAACCGGCTCCCACGTAACCATCCAGCCACAGCTTCCAAACATCTGGTCAATGTGTCTGGGGCCGAGTCAGGATGGCCATCCATCAACAGATAGAGTTGGGTGTCATCGGCATACTGATGGCAACCCAGCCCAAAACTCCGAACAAGCTGGGCGAGGGGGCGCATAAAGATGTTGAAAAGCATCGGGGAGAGTATCGCACCCTGAGGTACTCCACACACCAAGGAGTGGCGCGATGACAATTCCCCTCCAAGCGCCACCCTCTGTCCCCGACCAGAGAGAAACGAGCGCAGCCATTGAAGGACTGTGCCCTGGATCCCCACGTCGGCAAGGCGGTGGTCCAGAAGTTCATGATCGACCATGTCGAAAGCTGCTGACAGATCTAGAAGAATCAGCAGCCCCGACCCGCCTCGATCCAGCTGTCTACGAAGATCATCTGTTAGGGCAACCAGAGCCGTCTCGGTCCCATGACCAGCGCGGAAGCCGGACTGGAATGGATCCAGAGCCGATGTTTCATCCAGAAACCCACCAAGCTGTTCAGCAACCGCTCTCTCAATCACCTTACCCAGGAACGGAAGATTCGAAACCGGGCGGTAATTGGATAGATCTAAAGGATCTAATGATGTTTTCTTTAAGAGCGGGCGCACCACTGCCTCCTTCAGTTCCCCTGGGAATGTCCCCGTGCCTAGGGACAAATTGATGATATCCCCCAGGAGGGCCCGCACCTCGTCTGGACATGCTCTAATCAGCCAAGACGGGCACGGGTCGAGAGGACAGGTGGTGGGCTTTCCAGCTCGGAGGAGTCTGTCCACATCGGCTGGGGATATCCGGTCGAAGTGGTCCAATACTGGACCCGAGGACAGTCGAGGGGCCTCCAGTTCCTTTATTGTATTCAAATTGGCCGGGAGGTCATGGCGGAGCAACAAGACTTTCTCCGCAAAAAAGCTCGCAAATGCCTCACAGCTGTGTGTCAAATTGTTATTTAAATTTGGCTGTCCCTCAAGGGACGTTAAAGACCTGATTATACTAAATAATTGTGCTGGGCGAGAGCTAGCGGATGCAATGGAGGCCGAAAAGTATGACTTCTTAGCAGCCTTCACTGCCATCTCGTAGGTTTTCATAAAAGCCCTATAAGATGTTCTTGAGGCTCCGTCACGGGCACCCCGCCATACTCGCTCTAGCCGTCTGAGGTCCCGCTTCATTTTCCGGAGCTCCTCGGTAAACCAGGGAGCCCGGTTTCTGCGGGGTCGCAGAGGGCGCTTAGGTGCGATCTCATCAATGGCTGCCAGGAGCTGGGTATTCCAGCCCTCAACAAGCTCAGTCAATGAGTCGCCAGGGGGAGCAAGGTCCCGCAAGGCTTGGCGGAATCTATCAGGGTCCATCAGCCTCTGCGGGCGAGCCCAAATCGGCTCGCCACCTAAGCAGGGTGGGGGTGGAAAGTCAATCCTGGCTTTCAGAGCATAGTGATCAGACCATGGCACCTTCATCGAAGGAGACATGATCACATCTATACCTACGCCAAAGAAACTGTCATCAGTTACTATCTTTTAGCTCTTTTACTTCTGTGTTTGTCACTATTGCAACATTATATATTTTCATTATTAAAAGTACAGTGGTACCTTAGTTCTCAAACTTAATCTGTTCCGGAAGTCCGTTCCAAAACCAAAGCGTTCCAAAACCAAGGTGCCTTTCCCCATAGAAAGTAATGCAAAACGGATTAATATGTTTCAGACTTTTAAAAGCAACCCCTAACAAGCATTTAACATGAGTTTTACTATCCAACAAGACCACTGATCCATAAAATGAAAGCAATAATCAATGTACCACACTATAAAATAAATATGACAGTATTGTAGATGATTAAAATTAAAATTAAATTATTTTCTTACCTGCACTGATTATAGTCATTGTTTCAATGGTGGGCTTTTATCCATTTCTGCAGTCACACAATCAATCAATCAATCAATCAATCAGTCAGTCAGTAGCTGAACTGGGTTCCACACAGTAACAAAAACAAATTAACCGAAAAAGCCTCAGAAACAAAAACGCAAAATAAATAGCAAAAACAAAAGCACCATACTTAATCCATTCCAAAGTCTGTTTGACTTCCAAAATGTTTGAAAACCAACGTGCAGCTTCTGATTGGTACAGGCGTCCCAGAAACAATAGCTGACAACCGCAATGGACGTTTGGTTCCGAAAAACATTTGATAACCGGAACACTCACTTCTGGGATTTTGGCATTTGGGAACCAAGGCATTTGAGTACCAAGGCATTTGAAAACCAAGGTACCACTGTATTGGGTGATATTCAATCATTTCAAACAGAAAGGGGCACAACAGTTGTGCCAGAATCAGCACTAAGTTTAACTATAGCATGAACTTTTAGGTGACAGCTCCTCAGTAATGCACAGCTCCTGAGGAAGGCTGTCCCTTGCACCCCCTGCTGGAATGCAAGTAGACTAGCAGGCTGTGATGCACGGATTTTATTACGTTGCATGGGCACCCGTTTCCTTGACAGTAGAATGTATAGTGGGGCACACAAGGGGTTAAAAGCATTGCAGCACACATTAAGCATATGTTTCAAGCCAGCGGGGTGCCAGTCTAAGATGTCCTCAAAGCCTAATTTGATAGATATTATGCCATATGCTGCTGCAAGCCATTAGTAATGAAGAAAGTAAAAATTTTATGGATGAGCAAAATAGGAGCTCTTATGGATGGAGTGTTTTTAAATCAGGTTTATAATTTACCCAGCGTCAGACCACATGTAGAGTGCATTACTCAATTGAACTTGCAAGCAGATAAGATAGCAGTTTCTTCTAATAAGCACTTCAACTTATTGGCTCTACAATTACTTGAACCAAATTACCAGCAGCTGCTGCCTATTTGGGGGATTTATCTTAGACAAGAAGATACATTAGTTTCTAATCAACAAACCATTCAAGGACTCTATATTTTTTTAAAAAAAAGCTTTAAACCCCCTGTATTTATTTAGAATTAATTTCAAATATCTAGTATTTTTCTTTTTATTTTGTTCAGTTTTCTTTCTCAAAACTTTTTTCTGGCTTAAAAACATGGGGTGCAATTTGACTTGACTGAAATGAACACCAAAGTGCATGTTCAATACATGTTCAATACATGTTTAATGTTAGCTTTGCAAAGTTAAGAGGGCCATTACATAATTAATTAATTAATCTGAAACTTTTTCAGACTTTCATTTCTCAGAACAAGTGACATTTCTTTATCTTGAGGCTACTTTGTGTGCTTCAGATGACTTGTACCTATGATTGGAGGTAGGGTGGGGGGCAGGGAAGAGTTGTAAAGCCAATCTGAAATTGTACCTTTGAACTGTGGGCGATGCCAACAACATCCTTCCATATTTCACCTCCATTACAGAGAAATGGCCTTTATCCAGCAATGAAACCTCATAATTGCCGAGAACACATAGTTCTCCGTTTCACCTTGCATTAACAGTGTTCTTCCGGTAAGAGGTGTATAACCTTATTATATGATGATGATGATGATGATAATTTATTATTTCTACCCTGCCCATCTGGCTGGGTTTCCCCAGCCACTCTGGACGGCTTTCAACAAAGACCAAAAATATACTAAAATGTCACACATTAAAAACTTCCCTGAACAGGGCTGCCTTCAGATGTGTTCTGAATGTCAGGCAGTTGTTTATCTCTTTGACATCTGATGGGAGGTCGTTCAACAACTACCGAGAAGGCCCTCTGCCTGGTTCCCTGTAGCTTTGCTTTTCGCAATAGGGAACCGCCAGAAGGCCCTCGGCGCTGGACCTCAGCTTCCGGGCATAACGATGCGGGTGGAGACGCTCCTTCAGGTATACTGGGCCAAGGCCGTTTAGGGCTTTCAAGGTCAACACCAACACTTTGAATTGTGCTCAGAAACGTGCTGGGAGCCAATGTAGGTCTTTCAAGACCGGTGTTATGTGGTCTCGGTGGCCGCCCCCAGTCACCAGTCTAGCTGCCGCATTCTGGATTAGTTGTAGTTTTCAGGTCACCTTCAAAGGTAGCCCCACGTAGAGCGCATTGCAGTAGTCCAAGCGGGAGATAACTAGAGCATGCACCACTCTGGCGAGACAGTCTGTGGGCAGGTAGGGTCTCAGCCTGCATACCAGGTAGAGCTGCCCTGGATAAAGAATTGACCTGCGCCTCCATGGAGAGCTGTGAGTCCAAAATGACTCTCAGGCTGCGCACCTGGTCCTTCAGGGGCACAGTTACCCCATTCAGGATTAGGGAGTCCTCCGCACCAGCCCGTCCCCTGTCCCCCAAGAACAGTACTTCTGTCTTGTCAGGATTCAACCTCAATCCATTAGCCGCCATCCATATGACTCATTAACCTACTGGAAAATGCTTGTGACATCAGTTTATGACTAAAGATAACTCTTCTATACAATCCATGAGAAAAGTTTCTGTTTCAGTTTTCTCAACAGTAGCCCTCTTTTCAAAGACTCTTGAACAAAGTAAAATAACAACAGTTTTGACCCTACTTTACAGGGGAAAGGGCATAAAACCAACCATGTTCTTTGAGCTAGTCTTTGACAAATCTTTTAGCAAATCCTCAATGTGAGACCTACTCAACAGGAATGAAAAAGTACATTAGAATGAAGCAAGTTGGTATAAAATAACAGAGCCAGTCACGTTATTGAAGTATTATTGCTTGTTGCTTTGCTAAACAGAATGCTTCAGATATGCAGGCAATTGTTTCTTGTCATCTAGGAGGAGTTGGTCAAAGAGTAAAGGTTTTTCCAATAGGCAGCATTGATAGCACTGGTAAGCTTAGATGGAACCACTATATAAGTTGAGAATGCCCTTTCTAATATAAACAATTAAATGATGAAGTCAGGCAAAATGACAGAGAACAGTGTAATGTGGCTTCTTTTTTTTGGTGGAAGTCAGTAGTACACTTTTGGCACTAATTTCTAGACACTTGGAAAATAGGTTTAATGGCTTCTTAGGAACCATAACCTCAGATCAACAGTGCTAAGCTGAAGTGCTTGATGAAAACCAAGCTTTTGTCAGAGGTCAGGGACTGCACGGAGAATGTTCTCTAAACTGGGGATCTGGGATTCCAGAGGCTGATCAGAAATTGTGGGTGTTTATAGAGTGTGGTCCAAGGCACCCAAGCCACAGATCTTTTCACCAGGCTCCTGCCATACTTTCATTTAAAAAAATATGTTGCTTATAGAGCAATCTAAATGTTCATCTTTATGTACACACACAGGTATATGTTTAACATATGGTTTTATATTTGCTTTTATATATTAAGTTTTGCGTGCTGCTTATTTTTCTTTAATTTTCAGCAGCTGCTTAATGTTCTTAAATTAATATGCAAATTTTAAGCTTATTTGTGCCATGGGCCTGTGCTCTGATTCTTTTAAGGACTCATTGATGCCATTTGCTGTCACTACTTTTCCGCCATAAGGATGGCCTTCACTCTTGAGAAGCAATTGTTGATATAGTGCTTGGTGTATTTCAGACAAGAATCCTCTTTGTGTTCCTCACCAATGGAAATCTGGTAGGAAGTTTCTCTTCCACAAGCACAGCACTTTTTAAAAAACTGAAATGGAAACAAACCAAGCAAAAATGCTTGGCAATGTCCAGCAACATTCAAAATGAAATGAAAAGAAGAGAACCCCTTTCAAAAATAGAATCAATGCTAAAGTCAACATGGAGTAAAATAATGCATAGAAGAACATTCACTGAGCTCCTACTATTACAATGGTCAAAAGAGGCCAAAGAGGAACACTTTTATCACACTCCTTGAAGCATGGGCAGGCAGTAACAAAAATGACAATGGGAGAGTCAAGAGCACCAACTTCTTGACTAAAGCTCCAGCATGCTCTAAGATCTTGTAGGCAAAAGAAAGTATGAATACCTTTGGAAGATGTTTAATGATATTCCCCTCTCCACATTTTTTTTTCTAAAAAGAAATTAAAATTTCTTCTTCACACAATTAGATGCCAGAGCCATCGACCTCAGACTGTCAAAGTTCAAAAACTAACCCACTCATATTCATTCAGCTGAACCTGCTATTTTACTAATTATCCTTTCCTCTTTCAAAATGATCTCTTTCACAGCTGGGAGAAATCTAACCCTCTCAGGACCCAATCATATGCTCACATCAATTTGTCTAATTGATGCCAAGCTTAATATACCTCTTAATTATGACTGCAAACACTTTGTTAAGATAAATCAAATCTAATGCCTAACAAAATTCCTTCCCTAATCATTTTAAAAGCAACATATTATTTTATCATGTATATAGAACTTCTAATGTGCTTGACAACCTTTATACTGTCCGCCCTCACGGCAATCCTGTGAGGTAGGTCATCAATATTTCCATCTTTTACAAAGCAGAAATTGAGGCTGAGAGATGGCAACTTTGCAATGGCCACCTAAGTTCATCCAGGCATAGATAGGCACTATTGTCTTAATTTAACCAATTAAGGTGCTACACTACTCACCAGCAGATTTACGAGTAAATAAGTATCCCAGACTACTGAGCCTACTGAAAACATCTACCAGCAAGATAATGCCGGTCTGGGTGGGGTATGAATAATAATAATAATAATAATAATAATAATAATAATAATAAAATTATTATTTTAAAAGATACCCTGAAATAGTTACCTGAAAGTATTACTGTGGCAATTCTTTCATGTGTGGACTGAAAACTATGAAGTGGGCAAAGAGTAACACATAACTTCTCAACAATATTCCTCACCATGTCTGGACAAGAGGTATTTCTCCTCTACAAGCATGCAGATAGGTGTAATAGTTTGGGGACATATATATTTGTAAAAAAATAAGAGCTCTAGTCTCCCATTTCTAGCAGCAAGCTAGGTTGCTAACCCATAAGCAGATCTGATTACAAATAAGCGGCAAGCTTTACAAGGCAGGGTAGAATCCATTTTTTAAAGAAATCTAGGGGGATCCAGAAAAATGACAAGCTTAACGTGTATCCCAAGTAAATTGGTGTAATGCCTGATTAAAGACAGTTGTTAAACATAAAGAAGAAAAAGTCTTGCTGAGAAAGAAGAAGCATGACTTATGCAAAGCAATATCATCACAATAACTTAAGTCTAACCACTCGGTGGCTACTTATGTTCTGTTTTGCTGCTTTGTATTTCCTGAAAAGTCTTTAAGATACAGCCACCACCATCATTGTACCTTCTTTTACAAATGGTCATACATGTATATATGTGTCAAGGGCCTTCATTAGTTCAGGTCAAGACTGCTTTGTTCAAAAATGACTGCATTTCTGTGCTAAATGCTGAGAAATGGGCTTCTTTCCCCCCAGTGCTTAACACAGAAATGCAGCAAGCTACTAATGGAGGAAGAGAGCAATCCTAGAGATCTGCTGCATCCTGAACTGCTCATCCCAGCAGATCTTTACATAGGACTGCCCCCTTAGATAGCATTCTTTAGGAGCACTTTTGTTTCTGGCTAATAAATTAGTTTTACACCCTGAGTGCCTATTTCTTCAGAATAATTGAATAGGCATTATTTTCAGGTACATATTTAAAAAGGGGATATATTGAAAAACTGCTATACAGTGGTACCTCGGGTTAAGTACTTAATTCATTCCAGAGGTCTGTTCTTAACCTGAAACTGTTCTTAACCTGAAGCACCACTTTACCTAATGGGGGCTCCCGCTGCCACCGCGCCGCTGGAGCCCAATTTCTGTTCTCATCCTGAAGCAAAGTTCTTAACCCAAGGTTTCTGGGTCAGCGGAGTCTGTAACCTGAAGCGTATGTAACCTGAAGCGTATGTAACCCGAGGTACCACTGTAGTTATTATGAGAGATTAAAAAGTATCTTAAAATTCTTTAATTTTTTATATTTGAATGTTTTCAATAACAAATATTTAAGCCTTGCTGAGAAGCTTCCTCTCACAATCTTAACTGATGCCCCAATTTATTCAAAGCAATGTTAAATAATATTGAACATGCTAGTATAGGAGACAGGCAAACAGAAATATTATTTGAGAGCCTTAGGAGTACAACACCTGATTTGGCATGTTAATATCATCTACAGAAGTTCCCTCATGATATTGTTACAGATATGAAGTAACAGAGTCTATTAATGAATAGAATAAATTAATAAATGGTAGGATTTTGATTATTTGGGATATGAAGGGAAAATACAAGCTGCACAGGAATTCCTGGGCTAGTCTATGCAAAATGACCTGGCCAAGCTTGGACCATTAAGAAACAATACACAGCTTTTGGGGGACATTGGCATTGCAAGAGAACTGTCCTCCCCCCGCCCCTTGCTCTTAGGTATGAACAGAAGCAGGAGACTGGAAACATTGTCAGGGTAACTGTGTGTTATGTCACTGGATGAGTTTGGGCCCTCTGGCATGCGGCTTGGGATAGCTGAAAAAGGGTCAGACACATCTTTACTGGCTGCCTGAAAGTAGGCTGGGAAAGATGGCTTGGATTCCAGTGCTGCACTGCTGTGGGGAACAAGCCCCTCTTGAGATGACCATGCTGTAAAATCTGTACTTCCCTTATGTAGACTAAAGGTGTACATATGTGTCATTAAACCATATTTCTAAAGACAAGAGAGTCTCTGATGCATCTTGATTCTCAGAGGAACATAGACCCTGGGTGAGTGCCTGGAACCCCATGGAATCTTGCCACAACTTGGCAGAGATTGGGATTGGCATCCAACTTTTTAAACAATATGTAGTACAGCAACGTAAGAAATAATTTATACCTTAGTGTGACAACCTGGATCTATTTGGTGGGCCAGACCTAGGTCACTTCTGAGAGGTGGATAGGGCCACCCATCTGTCAATCACCTGATGCCATATGATGTCAAGTGAATCAACTTCAAAGAAAGTATTTTGAGTATGTTCTGTGTTCCTGATTCTTCAGTTCTTGATTTGCACCTGCAGCTTGAATTCAACAATCCCTGTCAAAAGCAAGACTTAGAGCTTACATTCAGTACTGACTGTAAGATCTGCTTTCAGAAGAGACTGGTTCTATTGATGAGCTCGCAAATAAATACAATCCTAGGGGGTTTGCTGAAAGCAAGCCCTGCTTTCAGAGGAACAATAGGGAGTGTTTTCTAAGGCTCCTGATTATTCCACTGCAGCCAAAGTGTTACCTACTCCAAACCAATGGATGGAGAGATATTCTATAATTTCAGGGAGAAGGTCGTATTTAAAGGTGAATCAAGTGTTGATGACGACAGACTACTCTAGCTTGTAACTACCAGAAGCAGTGCATTCAGATTTGTCAGACCCCCGCCCTAGTAAACTTCAAGCACTTGACAAAGACCTTGCCATTTCAGAAGGCATTTTAAGGTAATTTTCTGCCTTTATTGTGAATTTTAATTGTTCTTATTCACAGTATAGTTTATTTAACATTTTATGTACACCACTTGGAAATTCTTAATATTAAGTGGTATATAAAAATCTAAAATAAATAATAAATACTTCCAAGAAGAAAAGAGTCACAACAAAATGACTATAGCCAGTATTCAAACTACCTCTTAGTTTGACAGATTTATTCAATCTCATATTAAAAGCCTCTCCACAAATATAGGAAAATATATACTGATAAATTTGGCAAGGAATATAGAGTAGAATTCCCATCTTTTGGACTTCAGATAATTCAGCTAATCTCAGAGAAAAAACCATATGGATCCATGTTGTTAAACTATTCTCCATTTCATTGGTATGACTTTTTATACAATTTGTATTAGATTTTCTTTTCTGATGGATGTGTATAACTGTGATATATTTGTTGCTTGATCAATAACAAAAAGGATGAGGTTTCGAAAAACTCTCTGAGATACCATCAAGCAGTTAACTGGGTTTCTGTAGTATAGATCACTGCATCCAGGGGCATTCAAGCAGAAGACAGCCTGATCATAGGCTGACACGCTCCAGCTAATTAAGTAGTCATCGTTGATCAATCTGCCAGAAGTCAATATTCTCAACTATTCTTAAGCATCCAAAGAAATCAGTATATCTACCAAAAGAGCTTAATACAATGAAGGAATAAAGCATATGTAAAAATACAGATCATTTAAGTCAGTAGGAGGAAACAGTGAAGAAATAAAGTTTTTAAACATATAGTAAACAACTATTAAATGTGGCAAAATAATAATATTTTCCAAAAACATTAACACAGGTTTTAGTTTTGTGATGTATTTAAACTCCCTCTATGGTTCAAAGCAATGCTTGAACATTATATCATTAGATCACATAAGATCTAGTCTACCTCTGGGGTGAAACCCCAAGTGTAGCCTGAAAGATAATCCAAGTGGTGCCACATTTCACACAGAGTACTCCAAAGCTATCAATAATCAGTTCAGAAAAAATAAGAAAAGAAGCAAATATAATACTAGTTGAAGCTAAGTGGTGTAACGGATGGTAAAGGTCATATTCCAGGGATGCTCATGTACCACAAAGCATGCAATAGATATCGTGTGTATGTCTTGGGGACATGTAGTGGCACAGATGTTGCATACAGATGTGGGTATGTCTTCATATTGGGAGCTGAAAGGAAGGCACACCTTTCCTTCCAAGAGTGCATCCCATGAGTTGCATTGAAAAGTGCATCTTTGTGTACGTCTTTGTGCACATATATGTATGTCCCAGTGCAGGGATGTGGAACTTCAGGTCTGGGGATCAAATGTAGCCTTGCAGGCCTCTATCTAGGCCATGCTTCCTCCCCATACCATGTCCCTTCTCTCTAAGCAGTCTACCATTAGGAGTTAATTCGAGAAAAATCTTAAATTCCAAGAAGAATGTGAAGAAATAATAAAGCTAAGAAGGTCTATAAGCACATTCAAAGTGCATTTCTTTCACTACTGAGTAACCACAGGTTGTAGCTTAGGGGTCACAAGTTGGGTGCACTTGTTAGCACCTCTTATTGTGTCCACAAGGGGTCTCAGTAAATATCCCCTCAAAAATGCATAATTCATGATAGACATTTTGCCCTCCCTGCTCAGTTCTCTGTTTAGTCTCTCTCCTACAATGTTCCAGCTTAGTGTCTCCGACATTGAACATGCACCTGTAAACATGCCCACATTTTATTAGATGCAAGGATTAGATACCCTCCCTCTCTTCTGTTCCCCACTGATAGACGGGCATGCCTGCACCATTTTGTGTTAATGTCTCTTTTTTAGATGTGGCAGTTACGTTGTGTTATGCGTGCCCCCATTTTGAATTATACCACATACACACCATGGCAGCCATTTTGTGACTTGCAGCATGACACACTCAAAATTCCAAACATGCCCACTGGCCCATAAAGGTTAGCAACCCCTGCTATAGCTGAAAGTCCTGGTGCTTTTCTTTTTAGAAATTAGCCACTGTCTACCAATCAAAGCAGCACATTTGCCAGGTCTGCCAACAGGAAGGCCAGCATTACCCAGGAGCTAAAATGCATGGGAGAACCAAGTAAAAATGACTGAACTGTTGTTGTTTTTTTAAAAAAGCCAAATTCTCTTATTTAAACTCAACAGGAGAAATTCAGCATTGTGATATGGCAGCCGTTTCAGCTTGCCAGATTTCAGTCAGCTTACCAGATGGAAAGATCCACTCCCTCCCCCTACACATAGTGCTCTAGGGGTTCTCTGGCCACACACAACCCCAAGCCAATTTAGGGCAGACCACGGGGGTGGGGAAGAGAGGGGGGAAGCCACATTGCACTAGCAGAAGTACTTGTGTGGTCTTCTGTTACCAGGACTTGTTAGCTGAATCTGGTCCAATCGTTTTAGCCACAGTGCACCCAAAAAATGTATTAGTACCCCGCCTATTGTTTGTAAACCTTCCCCCCTCCCTTTTCTTTTTCGGCTGTATTGGATACTTCATTTCCTATATTGGCATGAATCTGCAAGAAAATTATATTCATGGGAAGACAATTCCCATGTGTATCATTTAAAATTTTTGTAGCTCAAGATTAAAACTATTTCTTTTTCCAAAAGCAGCATTTCCAGAATTATTCATCTTTTTTTTTTTTTTAATTTGCGCTGGTGTTTCTGTCTTGCAGCTGATTAAAGAGCCAACTTCTTCCTTTAACATACTTTGACGTATCTTCCTATTGCCAGATATAGCAGTATCTATTATAGACATGGTTAATAAGGTAAGCTTCTCTCAGAGTGATTTCACTCTTTAAAATGGGAGCTTTTTAATAATGATGGAATTTTTTTTTAAAAAAACTGGAATTAATGTGCACTGCATATAATGTGTTGTAAAACAGGCAGCGCATCATTATCACCTCCTACTCAGAGCCATTTTAACTATAATCTCAGTATTTGGGTAGCTCAGCTAATTAACAACCTGGTATTACTGTAAAGATGAGATTGTCATGTTATTTGAAGTGCTTTTTAACATCCTCTTTGAGCACTAGCTACTAAATTTGTTAACAGTCGGCACTATTTTAAGGGGAGCAAATTATATAATTTTTCTGAGACTAGAAAATGAAAAGAAATATCTAATTTGATTAAAAATTAAAATTTACATTTTAATAAAGTTTCTGATTTTTAAAAACACCTCCTTGCAGTTGCGTTTGCATTCATTAACCCAGGAGTATCCATGCTCCATGACTGTAATTCTTAATAATGCTAATCACAAATGAAGAGCTTGATTTGACTTGACTAATATTCAAAGCATTATTTTGAAGGAATTCTTGTATTGCCTGGCATCTGTTTTAATTGCATGTATGCTCTACCAATGATGAGATTTTGCAGATAGTGTTCCAACAGTTATGCTACAGATGCTTCAAACTTCCAGTATGTGCCATTGATCAGACAGCCCAAGCAACATTTCAATCTTTCCTCCAAGTGAACATGATTATCACCATCCATATTACAGTGCCACAACACCTCTTTACGAATTACGTATTTATTAAATTTATATGCCGCCCTTCATCAAGAGACTACAGGGCACTTTACAAATTAGAACACATAAGTAAAAAGACAATAACCCCACCTTCACTTAAAAGGCCATAGATTGATTAACAGTTGTCTGAAATCCTAGAAAACTTTTGCCAGACAATGAAGACAATACTGAAGTAGGTGGACCATTAGCCTGACACAACTTCCTGTGTTCCTAAGCTGCATTCGCCCACTTAGTTCTGGTAAACCAGCACAAGCATTTACTACTGCAGTTTCCAAGAACAGATATGGGTCCTTGAAGAATGCCCCCTATCCAGAGGCAGCAGGGATGTCTCATGTGAGTGGTGACTTTGGCAACAGGTTCTGTGGGCAATCTGCTTTTGGGGTACATATGGACATTGCTTGGTCTGTCAGCTCCCATTGCCTTCTCAACCCATTACTTCTGCAAAACTAGTATAAACATATGCGGATCTTGAGTATTAACTTTAATTAACTCCATAAAGAAGGAAAAATAATTCATAGTGAGAAGAAGCTCAAACAAATGCAGAATAGATTTTACACAGGAAATTCAAATGACATACGGTAATACAAGATTCTACATCAAAAAAGGCAAAAGAAAAATAATGGGAGGCCTTTCCTTTAAATTCAGAGTTTCTGCTTTAAGTGACTGAATTTTAGAGTGAGTTCTAAGTTTCACAGTTTCTTTGTCTTACAAAGAGCTGCTTGAATTTCAAAACCATTTTGACAGTGAACTCTAAGGCCAGTAGCCTTTTCTATTTCAAATCTTTAAAATCTGTAGAAAACTTGCAATATGTATATATAGTACAATGTTATTCCAAATACTCAGTGGTCAAAACATTTGGGGGTAAGAGTGGGAATCAGGCATGAATAAATTGGACAAAATTTAAAATTTACAAGGGTTGCTGTTGACCTAAGGCTGTGATGGTGCCAAACTGGTTTCTGTGACTACAGAATTTCAGACAATGGATGTTTGGATAATGAGTATTCTATTATATTTATTTCTACAAAGTCTCCATCCTTTTGCTGACTGACACATAGAAAGAAGTCAGAGAGTGAAAAACTAATATTACTATTACCTGTATTGTATGTCTGGTAGATAAATGGAGGTGGTCCATCCAGCAGCACAAAACTCAATTTTAAATATTCTTAGAATATCTATGTTTATTTTTATTCCATTGAACTGAACTTTGAGGAGTAAGGCCTTTGACTATGTTGTGATAATAGACACAGCTTTCTCAGTACTCCTTTTTCTGTGAAATACCTCATGCTTCTAGAATCATCTCAATGGAAAAGAATTAATGAATTGGTGTCCAATTAGTATTCTGTGTTTGAGCAGTTTATAAAGATAATGGGATTTTCACATCTTTTCCTCAAATAAGGTGGAAAGGAAACCAAACCCCCACTTTTCTTTAGATATTGTGAAATGAGAAGTGAATTCTGATTATAAGCACTGACCTACAAAACCCAGGGTATTAAATATTGAACAGACAGTAGCTGATTTGTACATATCAGTGAGCTGATTTGTCAAAGCCAACAATGCAAAAAAGTAGTGACAATATAAAATATTTTTATCAGGCAAGTAATTTGATTAAAAGGAAGCACTGAGAAATATATCTTCATCTCCTGAGACCTACAGAAGACATTTAAAACACTCTACTCAAATGTCCTGGTCAATCTGTCACCAGTTATCATAATAAGAGCCCAGTCCAAGGTTTTGCCGCATAATAGCAGTGTTTTACAAGAACTGACAGCATCATCCTTTGGTACATACACTCCTGAGGCCCTGCATAGTGGCCCTGCCCATGCTAATGACTTCCAGGTAGCAAGTGGTGTAGAATCACGCCCTGATGCATACCCTCCAACACTCCCCAGATGAAAATAAGTGCATTTCTCACTACACCCCCCCCCCACAGTTGGCCCTCCTCAAACCCCCCACATTTTTGTCCTACCCCCTCCATGCAGAGCATTTCCTATCAGAAAAAGGAAACCAAAAAGGAAACCTACCATTACACAGCACACAGCACACACCCCTTCACTGTCCTGAGAAAACCTCTTAATCCCGATTTTAATTTATTTTATTCTTTGTTAGACTTACAAAAATAAAAAAACACACTCTCCAGCAACCGCTACGAATTGTCCAAGGGAGGAGGTCAGCAGCAATAGGATGCTCCCTCACAGCAGTTACTGCAGCTGTCGTTGCTCAGGTCAAGCACTGGCTCACCCTTCTCCCCGAGCTCGGAGCTGGTGGTGCTGGTGAGGGACATAGGTACATCCCAGGATCAAATCAGAAGCCATAATGTTCATAATTCCGGAACTGTCCCTGGAAATCGGGACACTTGGAGGGTATGCTAATTTAGATACAGCAAACCAAAAGTGAACATCTTAGGTTCAGAGAGAATGAGACAAGTAGGCAGAGCAAAGGCAGCAGAGCCATTTCCTCCAAAGCCAAGCTAAATTTCCCCCAGTGGAAACACTTGTGCTTGTTATGGAAGTAGTGTACGGAAACTATGCAAATCATTGCACATTAATGTTTCCAAACTGGAGGGTGGGAAGAAATATCTGCCCATCTATCCACAGTATGTTAAAAGGAAGAACTGTAAAACTTTAATAGCTTGATTAACAAGAGGATGGAATTATCAAGGTTTATAATCTTTCTAGGAGTAAGGATTGTATAAATGTGGCTCGACATGGTGGAACTAGAGTTTTTAGACACTGTGAATCAATAGTTGTAGCTCTCGTTTCAAGAAACAAAAGCAAGGAGTTCTTTGGATAAAATGGGGATTAGCAGGTAGCTATTATAGAGCATAGCTCAGTTGACAGAACACGAGATTGTGGGTTCTATTAATCTCAGGGTTGTGGGTTTGAGCACCCTGTTGGTCAAAAGATTCTGGCATTGCAGGGGGTTCAAGTAGATGACCCACAGGGTGCAAGGAGTTCTTTGGATAAAATGGGGATTAGCAGGTAGCTATTATAGAGCATAGCTCAGTTGACAGAACACGAGATTGTGGGTTCTATTAATCTCAGGGTTGTGGGTTTGAGCACCCTGTTGGTCAAAAGATTCTGGCATTGCAGGGGGTTCAAGTAGATGACCCACAGGGTGCCCTTCCAACTCTAAGATTCTATGATATTTATTTATTTATTCCTTCACTTAGGATATTAATTATCATAGAATCATGCAATCATATAATCTTTTAGTTGAAAGAGACCCAAGGGTCCTGTAGTCCAACCCCTGCAATGCAGGAATCTCAGCTAAAGCATCTATGACAGATGACCATGCAACCTCTACTTAAATGATTTTATAGAGTCTGCCCCTAAAGCAGAGCACAGGAAAAGACAAAAAGCAAACCAAATTTTAAAAAAAACCAAACCCAATAAAGGCCTCAGACTGTGCTAAATAATGATTTATTGATCTGTGTAAATTACACCTTACATTTTTTGATAGAAGAGAGAGAGAGGGGAAAAAACAAGGACAAAGCCAGGGCAGCTTACTCAGAATTAGTCATTATTAATAATTATTTTGGGGTACTAGTTTGAGGATTCATTACTGCTCCTGTTGTTCTCTTCAAGGAACAGCAACAGCTCAAAACCTAATTCCCTAATAAAGAGTTGAAAGCATCTGCTTTGGGTTCCACCTACCCACCCAATGATTTTCTGCTGCTGGTTCTGTTTGTTCTTTTTCAACATGGGAGAAAGGGAGAGTAGCATTACAATTGTTACCATCAAGGTTCAAAAATTCATGATTAAAAAGCTCATCATGTATTATTGCCCAATTTCTTTTGTTGGGGTGATACCCAATGTTGCTCATATTCAGCCTAAACTCATTGAAATAAATTTAGTTAAGTTTCTAAAATCCAATGACTCTACTCTTAGTATGACAGTTTGATGTCACCCTATATTTATAAAATACAACTTTTTAAAAAAAAGCTCTGTAAGAATGCAAACCAACTAACTTACCTTTCCTGAAGCTAATAAAAACACACTGCAGTGAATTTCTAAAAGTAGAAGAGCCAACACACATGCAAGTCTACTTGAGAGCATTCAACCTCATACCACAAATCTGTACCCCCTAATACCAGCTTGTGTGCACATTAGCCATGGTGAGGGAAAGACAACCTGTACATTCTCAGAAACCAATTTATTTGGCATTACTGTTCTTGTTTCTATTTTAAGATCTGATATCTCTGGCAAAAATTAAGCCCAGAGAAAACACACATGCCTCAGCAGATTAAAAGGATGTTGCAATGGAGAAGATAAAATGGTGTTCCTGTCAAGCAGATTATGAAGGCAGCACCGGCTAAACTCTGCACAAGAGAACACAATTTCACTAGAATTACTCTGATGTTAAAAAGTAAAATAATTATCCTGCAGCTGCATCAGTGTGAATTTTGCCCCAAACCTAAGGGGTAATTGAGGGGATGAACACTAAACAGAACAGAAAGATGAGCGAGTCCACAGAGAAAACAATAAAGAACACAGGGAGGGGTGGGGGCAGAATAGGCATATAGTAACAGAAGGAAGCCAATGGGTTAAGAAAACATAGCAGGAGAGAAGACAATAAAGCACTTACAACCACAAGAGAAAATTCTATTGACATCACTCCTAGGAAATTCAGGCAAACCCAACCTAACCAAACCTTAGAGAGGGTTGGTTCAGAGAATAGGGTGGCTTCTCCCTTGGGAAAGGAGGCAGAAGACTGATGGTGACCCTGCCTAATCCACACAGAAAGATATGCAATTCCATGTTTTAGGAATGCCCTGCAAAATAATCGGGCAAATATGAAATAAAGAAATTCCTGTCCACTAAGATAAATTATTGAGTCTCTGTTATACATCTGAGCTTAGTCTTAAATCACATTTGTATTTATTTTTATTTTAAAATTTTAATTAAAAAGTTAGTACTAAAATGCCTGTAAATGTAAGCTGCAAATATACATCTATAGCATTTGGAAGCAAGCAACTGCCATTAGAATGAAGCATTTCCTTTACACTGAATTCATGCAATGAAACATTCAAGAAAGGAAGGTTTGTGGGTTTAACAATGCAGGCAGGAGGACTTTTTGAATTACATATCTGAAGCTGTTTTCTCCTAAAACCAGATTTCAGTGCTCATAAAAAGAACAAGATAAAGAGACAGAATGTTTTTATTTCTATGTCTTACATTATAGCTTCTAAATGTCAAAATGTGATGGTTGTAAAATAAAAGGGGGGGTGCCTAAATCCTCAGAACAAGTCTTAAAGTATGGACAGCTGTAATAATGGAGAGGTTTACCAGTGTTTGTCAAGTAGTCTAAGACCATCATGTTATGCCAAATACAATTTTTATTATTAAAGTTTACAACCAAATTTGTGTATGCAGTTAAAACCTTGTTCCCCTCAGACAAGTATGCCAATGTACTTAAGCAACTGTTATTGCAAGTGGTAAGGACAACCAAGTGTATATAGATCTTAAAAACCATCTACTGGGGAATGTACAGCCTTCTAGACATTTGAAGGATGCATGACATAAAAAAAAAAATCCTACCCACAGAAAATTAGTCTATCAGGAAGAAGTTTAGGCTTAGGGCCATTTTCCCTGATCTGCTTCCTTTCCACAGGTAAGGAATTTGGCGGAGGAGCTTTCAGTCCTTTCATCCTGTGCCAATAAAAGTTAAACTATTGAACTTCTTACATTCTTACTTTGAATAATTGCTTCTATTCAAAAATCTACAAATTTGTAGGATAAAAATCTATAAATTAATGGCACTAGAACCTTGCCAACTGGAAATCCTGTTCAGAGCTTCTCTAGGTTATCAATGATTTGATAAAGTAAATTTTTGCAAGCTTGAGAGCTAAAGAGACAACTTTCAGCAAATAAACAAATGTGATTTTTTAGGATACTACACCTGTGCCCTGCATCAAATTCTATATTTGTGCAGTGTGGTTATTAAATGCAACTATGTGGGTTTAATGTTTAGATATTGGGCACAGTCTACCAGACGACTTTCCTGTGAAAGCCACAGAGACATGACTGATGTGTTAGTCAACTGAATACTTTGAATACTTGTGCAACTTACTTCTTAACAAGTCCAGATATTTTCAATGGCCTTGCACAGGAAAAGTTGTGTGGAGACTGTCCCAACTGTCTAGCATCTTTTTCTTTTTTAAAACTTGGCCAGGCCCTGAAGCAATGCACTGCTACTTTTGTGTGCTCTCAGGACTTTGGACTTTTATTTCAATGCTGCGTTAAATGCCTACTCATTCTGCAGGGCTTTGTAAAAGTGGTGATATGATGGTTTTTGAGAGCAGATAAATTATAAGTGGTTTGCCATTAAAGACGAGAAAGCAGGGGGCTTCTTTTTTCCTCAGAGGTAGTGTTAGTGCTGGTGCTCTACAGCTCTACAGGGCCTGGGATACCTGTTCTGGTCCATTTCCAACCATTGTAAGAGCAAGTTCCTCATTGGAACTCTCCAGGGTGCTGAATCAAGTCAGCAATACCAAGGAAGCCTCTTAAGAAAGCTCTCCTAAGACCTGGTTATTCTGATGTTAGGATTCAAGACTGCCTTAATAAGACTAGAGAACTGGGCCAAAACGAACAAAATGAATTTCAACAAGGACAAATGTAAATTCTACACTTAGGCAACAAACCACCAGCTGCGCCTGGGGGACACCTGGCTTGCCAGTAGTACATGTGAAAAGGATACAGGTTTTTGGTAGCCCACAATCTTAACATGAAAAAAGAATGTGAGGCAATAGCAAAAAAGCTAACACTATTCTAGGCTGTCTGAACAGAAGTATAGTGTCCAAGTTACGGGAAATAACAGTACCACTCTATTCTGGCTTGCTCAGACCATATCCTGAATACTGTTTCCAGTTCTGGGCACCACAATTTAAGAAGGATATTAACAAACTGGAATATGTGCAGAGGAGGGTGACCAAGATAATCAAGGGTCTGAAAACCAAGCAGTATGAAGGACGGTTGAGGAAGCTGAATGTGTTTAGCCTGGAAAAGAGGAGACTGAGAACAGATATGATAGCCATCTTCAAACATCTAAAGGGCTGTTTGAAGGTAGGACCAAACCAATGGTTTCAAGTTACAAGAAAGGGAATTTCTGATGGTAAGAGCAGTTTGACAGACTCCATCAGGAGGCAGTAGGCTGTCCTTTGTTGGAGGTTTTTAAGCAGAGGTGGGATGACCATCCATCCTGGACGCTTTAGCTGAGATTCCTGCATTGTGGGGTGTTTCATGGGCATCCAGTGCTGAGTTCAGCAGGCCACATGCTGCAGTCTTCTCAGTCCCAACATTGGGACCAGTTGTTCCTCTGCATTGGCTATGTACACTGCAGTCCTCTACCCCTGGTGGTTCCTAGGTGTCGGCAGCTATGGTTCTCCCAAAGCACCTGTTGCCCTCACTTCCTCCCACTATCTGGCATCACAGCAGCGTACCACATGCTCCTCCACTGTCTGGGCAATGCTCTCCTTATTTCCCTCCATTGCCATTGACTCTGTCAGTCTCTAAGGTTCCCTTCCCATGCAGCTCTTGTGTCAAACAAATGCCCACCCTGGAAAGCTATGGCAACCATGAGTACCTGCTACATCTCCTCTTTTATAGCCCTAAGTTGACTGTCAGAGAATCACCACTTGGGTCCTGGCTCCATTGGTTTCAGGTGCTGGCCTGGCTCTTAACTGACTTCAGGTGGTGAGTCATGTGCTCTCAATTTTACACTCCTTCATATCTGCTGCCCCAGCCATTCTGTATTTGTAATCCTCCTCCTGGCCATTGGAGACAGCAGGGGCATATAGCCCTCCAGGGTCCTAGCCCCTCCTTGCTGGTACTTCATGCTGCCTTCCTGCTCTCCTGTTGGCCCTTCATCCACAGCTCCTCTGATGCCTCTCCATGTTCCACGGGAGTGCTGAGGCCTCTTGACCTGTGTCCCAATGACCCCCAGTAGCCACTGGTGCTCTCTTCCAGGTCACCCTCATCCTGCCAATCCTGGTGCCCCCTCCACTCCATAACACAGAGGATTGGACTCGATGACCCTCTCGGTCCCTTCCAATTCTAAAATTCTATAATTCTAAGAAATACATATATAATTAAATAATGATTTTCCCCCTCCTAAATATAATTCAATTTGTATTTATAACTTAATTTTTTGACAATAGCAATATATGGTATTATGTCTAATATATAATGGTCAATAATTCAAAAGCAAATTGATGCCTTAAAAAAGCTTCTCATATTAAGATTTTAAAACCTAGCTTGTTTCCAAAAGTAAATATATGTATCAGTATATATGCCAGCATTTCAGTTCCAACCTAGTTTGCATGGTAAAGTATTTTCTAAAGTTGTATAAACTATTTCATTATTTACAATATTTTTGTTATGCTCTCTGAGCATCATATAAAAAGATATTGAAACAAATAATTAACATTGCCATTTAATAGACAAAATTAAAAACTGAAGATATGTAAGCTGTCTAAGAGAAGCAATGATAAGAAAAGAAAAATAATATTTTATATGTGGTAATGAACAGAATGGCCATTTCATTTGAAATGATTCATTTTTATTCTCTCATATGCCAATTCCCCATTCAACCTGATTAACCAAAACCACACACACTTGATAGAATATAAAACACACTTGCATGTGTGTTTTACAAGCAACCCCTAACATGTACTTCTTTGAGACACCTCATTATTTGAATGAACGCATTATTCAATATCATTTGAAATAAATGCATAGTTTGAATTTTATATTTGCCAATAGTGACACCTGCTGGAAAGCCCTGGAATCATGTTTTCAGCATTTTTTATGTTTTGTGCTTCATGTGTAGAACCAATCAGCAGCATCTGGTCAGGGTGTGGTGTTCAGTGTTTACCTGTTTTATACCTACATTTTAATAATTGTTCTATTATCTTTGCTAGCTTATTATTGATGCTAGCTGCCTGGACTCCTGTAGGACAAAGGGTGGGGATACAAAAACAAATAATTAATAAAACCTATGTCTGTCATAAAACGAATCTATTGATCAGTGCTTGTGCTTAGTTTTACTGACTGCTTACAGAGTGCCAGGACTCTCAAGTGGCAGTTGGCCACTTTCATAAACAATGGGTCTCCTAAATTTCCCTGGACAACTTTGATACCATGATACATAAATACTTTGAGACTTTTGAGACAAAAAAGTGCAACTAATAATAATTATAAACTCAAGAATCGACCACTGTAATGCAATGTATGTGGAAACTGCAGCTAGTGCAAAAAGTCAGTGCTAGGATGTTAAGAAAGATTCAGATTTAGACTTATTACACCAGTGCAGAGAGATCTGCATGCACTAGCTGTGTTAGCTACCAAACCTTCACATTTAAAGAAGTTGGGACCCAGAGAACTAACAGACCACTTCCTCTGGTTCAGACTAAGTCAATCTGCTGGTTATTCCACAAAGCTTGTGCAAATAAAAAAAAAAAAAGCAAGGTAAGAAAGTATAAAGAAAAACTAAAACACAAACATAAGAACAGCCAAAAACAATAAAAATCAACAACATAGACATTAAGGAACAAACTAAAACAATCAGTTTATTTATAATATGTTTATACCACTTACAGATCTCTAAGCAGTTTACATGCAAACAATAAAACATTAGTAATATTTCATAAGAATTAGATAAAAAACAATATTATAAACAAAACTATCACAAATAAAACTGAGTACTGTACAAAACAGAAAATTAAAAAGTCAGAGTCTAAGAATTATTACTATATTTATTTATTAAATTTGAATAATTAAAGCCATTCCCTCCCATTGTGCTCAGAATCTGGTAATCCAAGGTATATGGTTTCTGAACATAAAGGTTTCATTTTTAAGTATCATAGCTAATAGCCAATTATTGCCTTGTGGTCCAAGAACTCATCCATCCTTTTATGATATGAATATGATAAAGATGATATTTTGATGCCCCTTTTATTCTTCACTCATTGAAGTATAGTTGTCTTTCACCATTGGCTGCCTCTGGGATGTCACAAAGCTTTGCTTGGAGCCAAGCTTCAGTATCAGACCTCTTTCCACTGGGAAATATAAAATATTGGTGTGGGGGGGGGGGAGAGAAATGGAAAAGAATGCCACATGGGTGCTTCCTGTCCTCTTCCCATTTATTATCTGTAACACTAGAAGCCACTCAAAGCACAGCTACTATGAAAGAATGGAAATACATTTGAGCTATGAGAAAACTGCACCCAAGTCTGAAGGTCAAGAAAGCAGAAGGGCCTGTGGAGAAAAATTATGAATGGCCTATGAATGGGGTTGCTGTGTACTATTGGAGGTAGGAGGAGACACAGACTGATGAGTGCTGGTGATCAGGAGGGAAGAGATGAATTAAATACTAGTTTGAAAAACACTAGCAATTTTTTCCCCCTGCACTTAGCAAAGAATAACAAAAATACTGGACTGGAAGTATAGCTAGGGATATTGTTTTATAAACATAATGATAATTAAGTCTTCGTTTTAATAACTGAAATATTGCAGATAATTCTTAATGTAGAGAAGATGCTAAAATTTTACAGGAGATAGTATGTTATTTATATATGAGTGGGTACTACGCATTGGCTATCTTTCATAATGTTTTAATGCAGGAAGTTCTATGAGACATATGGATCCTATGCAAATAAATGCCCCTTGATTTCAAATGACATTTTGCATACTAAGGAGTCTATTTTCTCATCAGTGCAGAAGTGATTTATGCACCTAAGTCCCATGAACATTAATGGGACTCTCCCACGTAAATCCCCTGCACAGAGATAGAACCTTAGGATTTACATTGAAATGGGTCCTTTAGAGCCATTTACAATGTCACCCTTTCGCCAGGATTTTACGTATTAACAATACTAAGCAATACGTAGCAAATCTTAATGTGCAAAATCCCAGCCATCTCCTCCCCCAAAAGGCACAACAATAGTTGAAAAAGACCAATATTTTATCCCGAATTTATTCCCTTTAAATTAGGATCTTGATTGAAAATTTACTTCTGTTTTTTTAAATATTTATGACAATTTTACTTGCTAGCATTAGTTTTTTATTTATCACAATATGCCATGGATGGTCTTATGTACATAACTTCTTAACATTCCTTAGGTTTTCCAGGAAATAACATTGACTTCTAGCATATGAGAACACCTTGAAAATAGGTGCATAGTAATGAACATGCATGCTTTCTATGGACTTGCCCCCATATCTAGCACCACCTATATTTCTGTAAGAGCTTACAGTATTATTAATGAGGGTTCTCAGACATACGTTCTCCTTCTGCTCAGTTCCTCTTTCCCACCATGCTTTTGAAAGTAACTGATATTTTTCATAGGAATCAAAATATTGGATTTAGCAGAGTTCAATGCTAAAATCGATCATCTTCTTACTACCATGGCCTGTCCATGGACAGGTACCTAGAGTCATGGTCACAAGCTAACATTACACCCATGTGTCTGGGAAAGTACTCAAGCTCAGAAAAGCAATTTTTCCCGTTTCTTATATCTGCATGATGAAAGTGTGATATAAGATACAGGATACTTGAAGGACTGCCATATTCCTCACAAGCCCACCTGCAATTCTTCATTTGAGACCTTCCGCCAGGTCTCCTTTGCCATCCTGAAATTAGTGGTAAGAGAGGAGTCCCTGTTGGCCATGTCATCCCAAGTTTTAAACACCCTACAAAGTGAAGCTCACCTCGGAAGCTTGCCCTGTCCAGGCATTTCATTGTATTTTGCAAGTCATTTTAGTTTTAAGGTTTACGCCTGCTTGATTTTATTGTTTTATGAGCTGCTGTTAATGGGTGGAATTCAACATTATTCCAGTTGTTCCATCTGTGCAAGCATTCATGCTTGCCAGAAATGATTATCTCCCCTCTCCTCTCTCTATGTGCTGTTCTGGGGGTTCTCCCACCCACCCCTGAGCCAATTACAGTGGGTGCCAGCTAGGGTCTCACACAGAGGGAATAAATCCTCATTACTCAAGCAGAAGTCCTTGCTTAGGTTGCTGCTGATGTGACTAGTTAGGTTCCTCCTTTGTCTCTGCTGTTTTGCTTTTTTATTATAATTTTTTAATTGAATGTTCACTGCCCTGGCAGTTTTATGCTGAAGAGTGGCATATAAATTTATAAAATTTATACATAGGTGGATATATATGAAGTAGGAATGTTATTCACTGAAAAAGTCTATGCACAATTGAAGGCAACTGAGGGCAAATAAGTGATAGATTTTTCATTCCTGCCTGAAGTGCACATTAGGCCAAGCTAGGAAGTTATATCACTACCAGAAGTACTAAACAATTTCCTCCTAGTATCTTAGCCTTCAACAGGCACTAGCACAATTTCAATTTTCATCTTGTTCAGCAGTAAGAGTTAAAACTTTCTTCAAAAGAAAGAAACAGAAAAACAGGATCCTGAAGATGCCAAATTATAAACTGCAAAATATATGGTTGTGCAAGTTCAATAAACCACCGACAGAAAGAATGCATTCAGCTTTCAGTGCTAATATTCTTATACAAGAAGCCATGCAGCCCCCCCCCAAAAAAATCCCCCACCCGCACATTAATAATTGTTAAGATTATGACATAAGACGAAAGAAGCCAGAGAAATCCAAAGGTAAAGCTGACACTGTATCCTCCACTTGGAACCTGGGGAAAAGACAAGACGATGGCAGTCTATGCTTTAGAATTTCAGTCCTTTGTTCATGTGTGTCACAACCTTCGTGCTACTTACAGTGAGGGGGGAAAGTATTTGATCCCCTGCTAAATTTGCCCATTTGGCCCCTGACGAAGGAATGACCAGTCCATAATTTTAATGGTAGGTTTATTGTAGCTGTGAGAGACAGAATAACAACACGAAAAACCCCAGAAACCCAGAAGACAAAAGTCAGAGATTGATGTGCATTATAATGAGTGAAATAAGTATTTCTTATTGTTGGCAATTACAGAGGTCAGACATTTCTTGTAGGTTTGCACATATCTCAGGAGGTATTTTGTCTCACTCCTCTTTGCAGATCCTCTCCAAGTCAGTAAGATTTCAAGGCTGATGTGTAGCTAATCAAACCTTCAGCTCCCTCCACAGATTTTTGATGGGATTAAGGTCTGGAGACTGGCTAGGCCACTCCAGGACCTTAATGTGCTTCTTCTTGAGCCACTCCTTTGTTGCCTTGGCAGTGTGTTTTGGGTCACTGTCATGCTGGAATACCCATCCTCGACCCATTTTCAATGCCCTGGCTGAGGGAAGGAGGTGCTCACCTCCATTGGACGATACATGGTCCCGTCCATCGTCGCTTCAATGCGGTGAAGGTGTCATGCCCCCTTAGCAGAAAAACACCCCAAACCATAATATGTCCCCCTCCATGTTTGACAGTGGGGGTGGTGTTCTTGGGGTCGTAGGCAGCATTCCTCCTCCTCCAAACACGGCGAGTTGAGTTGATGCCAAAGAGCTCGATTTTGGTCTCATCTGGCCACAACGCTTTCACCCAGTTCTCCTCCGGGTCATTCAGATGTGCATTGGCAAACTGAAGATGGGCCTGTACCTGTGCTGTCTTGAGCAAGGGGACCTTGATGGCTCTGCAAGATCTCAGTCCTTCATGGCGTAATGTGTTACCAACTGTTTTCATGGTGACTATGGTCCCAGCTGCCCTGAGATCATTGACAAGTTCCCCCTGTGTAGTTCTGGGCTGCTTCATCACCGTTCTCACCGTTCTCATTGCAACTCCACAAGATGAGATCTTGCATGGAGCCCCAAACCAAGGGAGGTTGACAGTTATTTAGTGTTTCTTCCATTTGTGAATTGTTGCACCAACTGTTGTCACCTTCTCACCAAGCTGCTTGGCAATAGTCTTGTAGCCCAGTCCAGCCTTGTGCAGGTCTACAATCTTGTCCCTGACATCCTTGGACAGCTCTTTGGACTTTGGCTACTTTGGAATCTGCTAGATTGATTGCTTCTGTCAACAGGTGTCTTTTGTACAGGTACTGTAACGAGCTGGGATTACAGGTAAGACCTCTCCCTTACAGCAGGTGCTTCTAATCTCAGCTTGTTACATACAGTGAAGATACCAGGTAGCCTGACATCTGGCTGGTTGATAGGGAATCAAATACTTATTTCACTCATTATAATGCATATCAATCTCTGACTTATGTCTTCTGGGTTTCTGGGGGGTTTCCTGTTGTTATTCTGTCTCTCCCAGCTACAATAAACCTACCATTAAAAATATGGACTGGTCATTTCTTCATCAGAGGGCAAACAGGCAGTTTTAGCAGGGGATCAAATACTTCCCCCCCTCACTGTAAACAAAACGATTTTTGTGCTTCTACCTTCCATTCCTCCTCTTCCCCTGGTCCTCTGGAAGTGTACGTTTCCTAGCCATGGAAGCCCAACCAGGGTTACTGGGAAACAAGTTCTGGTAAACCTCTATCTGGGACTACTCTAACACACTCTGTATTTGACTAATTCAGAACAGAGCAGTTCAATTACGAGCAGAAGTGACTCAAACGGAACACTAGTGTCAAAAAATCTCCACTGGCTGCTCATCTGTTCTCAACACAATTAAAAGAGCTGGGTTGACCTCTGAATCCCTAAACGCTCTAGTTCCAGGTTCTCTCAGGAAATGTCTTCAATCCATACACAGATGTCATGAAAGGAGTCCTTGCTCTGAATCCCACCTTTGTTTTAAGGGGAACGTCTCTCCAGATGTTGCTGAACAACTCCCACCAGTCCTATCAAGCATGGTCAATGAGCAGCAACCTCTGGGCGGTCCAAGGTTCCTTACACATATTTTAAAGGATCTTAGTGGCGACAAGGAACAGGGTCATTTAGGAAGATTGCAATAGCATTTTCATTCTGACAAGCTTCTTTCATAGTGCTTTATTTGTTGCTGCTCATGATTGTTATGCTGTTTTTTTTCTGTAGCTTTTCTTTAGTTCCCATATTTTAAATACTACTCTCTGTGCACACTCAAAATCTGCTCCGTGTAGCTTTGGATATACTAAATGACTTTTTAGGCATTTTAGTAATGGTTAATTGGCCAGCTAGGTTGTACTTAGCTCACCACTTTTAAAAGATACATTTTGAATCTGAATAAAGTTACTAAGGCAGGGCACAGTGCCCCATCCTCCTCTGCTTCTGAATGTATGTGATTATGATTAAGCATTTATACCTCTGGTCAGCTCATAGGTTCTATATACTGAATAGCTTTAGTTATAAATTTACTGGGTTTGTGTATTAGCCATGGCATGTACTAAGTAGAGCTCGTGTATTTTAGTGTAATCTGTGAGCCAGGAAATCCCTAGTTCAAATCTCACCTCAGCTATAAATACACCAGACAGATTAAAGTAAATTACTGTCTCTCAGAATCAGCTCTCCCACAGTTGTACTTCAGCTGCCAGGTACTGACCTTACAGGACTGTTCTAAGAATGACTGAGATTATGGCCTAATTCAAAGATAGTGCTAAACCAAGTAGAGTGCTACACAAACAACACTGGACAAACCTCAAGCTCATGTGCGCCCCCTCCCCTCTGAAAGCACGATGAGGTGATTGGATACATCCACTTGCTGCTTTAAATTAACCATAGTTTATCATCACAACTGCACTGAGCCAAGCTGTGGTTAGTATAAACATTTGTTTATAGAAACAAGTCAAGATCAAAGCATGGTTTCTGATCCTGGCTTGTTTCAATCAATTGTAATTGAAACTAACCATAGTTACGTAGCTCACATTGGGCAAAATGACAAACTGCAGTTAATTTAAAACAGTAAAGTGGATGCTTCCAAGCCCCTCTTCACAACTGCATCAGAAGGGAGGCCATAGTATGTGAGCCCAAGTTTCACCCAGACTCATTTGTTTAGTGCTAAACTATAGTTTACTGTAATGTCTAAACCAGGCCCATGCATCTTGAAGAGTTCCAAACACTCTAAGGCAGGGATGAGGAACTTCAGCCCTGGGCACCAAATGCAGCCCTCCAGGGCTCTCTATCTGACCCTGGGGATTCTCTCCCAGGCCATACTTCTTCACCAGTCACATCCCATTTCTACTGGCCCTGCTTTGCATCCTCCTTGAGTGTTTTTGCTTGCATGGAACATAACCTCAAACTCTGACAATGCTTGCCTAGATGGAGGATAGTATGTGGAGAAATTAGCCTACTGCACAAAGATGAAATTCACACCTGTTTCTTAGCCCACTTTAGTCACTGGCCTTGTCCTCTGCTGGCATGTGACCCCTAGAAAATTGTCCAGAAGGGAATGGGATGCGGACCTCAGGCTAAAAAAAAGATTCCACATCCTTGCTGCAAAGAGGTATATAAATACAAGTTTTAATGCTTGTATTTATTTGGTTAGTTTATGTCTTTGATTCTTTTCATTTTGTGGGTGCCTCCAGACTGCATATTTTGGAAAGTAGTTTGTCCATTCATCTGTTTGTTCTCTATAGGTTCTGCTTTGGCATGGCATCACCCATTTTTAGGCATAGGTTTGGCTGCCTCTCACGATGTCATCACCAAAGATGGCCCGAGCATTCCTCAGTTGGGGCAGTAGACTTCATCACCATTTGGACACTGGGCACCACTGTGAATCAAAATAGCAGACTAGGCTCAAAGGTTTCTGAGGTGGAAATGGAGATCTATATAAAAAAATTAGGAGCCAGGCACCATTCGAATCAAAACCAAAACATGACTTTGGCATGATGTTAAACATTTTTTAACATAGATTTGGCATCTTCTCAAGGGATGATCATCGTACTTGGTACAAGTTGGAGGGGGCAGTTATTGTTGCTCTTTGGATGTCAGGAGCCATTCTGAAGGATCCTGGAAATTACAGGTCAGTTACCTTAATTTCTGTCCCCTGAAAACTAGTGGAAAGTACTGCTAAAGAAGAAATAACCAAGCATATAGAAGAACAAGCCTTACCGAAGCAGAACCAGCATGGGTTCTACAACAGCTTTGACAATCTGGCAAGATAAATCTTGAACCTTCTTGGAAATGCTCTCCCCACACTCAATCCTACTAACACTTGGTCTAGGTCATAGGAGCCAACTCCTAGGGGCCAAGGGCCCTTTGCACACACCCCCAAAAAATATTTGAGGGCACTGCCCCCCCTCCAAAATAAATTGCCATTCCCATCCAAATGGTGTGGGTGTGCCATGTCATGTGATAAATTACGCAGGGCGGGGCTTATAGCCCCCCCCCATATTTTTTCAAGTTGCCATCCCTGGTCCAGGTTTAGTTCAGCTGTGTATGGCCCAATGCTGAAATACTGAACTGAAGGAGACAGGGAGGGTTTGCAGGCTACCTGCCTGGGCAGTCTTAAACTGGTCTTAAACCGCAGCAAGATAATTCAGTACAAGATGCCATAAGAAGTGGCCAAGAGCTAGATTTTTTTGTAAACTGCTTAGAGGTTCTACTTAAAATGAAGCAGTATATCAATTTGGTTAAAGAAGTAAAGCTTAAAGCCTGAGGTTAAGGCAGGCTTCCTTAAAGCCAGGTCTAACCAGGATTAGGGCTTGGGCTTTGCACTGGCACACATAAACTAACAACAACATGTCCAGTTCCTCTGGACATGTGCAAAATTGTTCCTTCCGCTCAACACACACTAGGAAAGCAGATAGAACCAGAGTGAGGGCCTCCCTTCTACCACTCTCCTCCACAACTTGAATGGTTTCTATTCCTCCAGCTACTATTTTTTTTCCATATAAGTCATTTTTATACTACTCTTCAGCCAAAAAAGGCTCCCAGCACGGCTTATAAATGTCAGGGATACAAAAGTTCCTGGTGTCTTTAAGTATACCTTCTAATATGACATTTCTACAAGGAAAACATGTCTTTGGAAGAAATGGGATGTAGCCTTAAATATTATTATACACAGATCAATGAATACAGGTGTGTGTGATTGTCGTACATGCTGATATACATGCATGGTGCACAACACTTTAGATATGGAAGAGTACAGCAAAGTCTGACAATCTTTTTGGGTGGGCATATTTTCAAATCTGGGGAATTGTCATACACACATTCCTACTACTTTCTCCCCAAAAGACCCTACTCAGGCAAAACCCTGCCTTTCCCAAAATCAAAAACTCTACACAAATATATCCAAGCATCACATATCACTACCTTCACAAATTAAAACAGATAACCCCTCAATGCTCCCAACTATTCCCCCCATGCTTACCAGGTTGCAGTGAGTCCCTGCTCCCCTTCATTTTCTTTTGAAAACAAAACAGTGGTTTCACTGGGCATGCTAGAAAGCAAAGCACCAGTTCCCGCTACCCCATCTCTCTTCCTTTCCTATTGCTTCTGGACCAAAGTGAGCCCAGAAGCATTCTAGAGAGAAGGCAGTAAAATGGGTTGAAGCTAGAGCACATTACCCCCCTGCCATCGCAAATCAGAAGACACAGAAGGCCCATTTTTGGCACAGAAACTGCTTTGGTTACATTGTATGATGACCTCTGTCAGGAGAGAGACAGGGGAAATTTGTCCGTTAATTCTCCTTGACCTCTCAGTAGGGTTGCCATATTTTGGAGAGCAAAAAAGAGGACGCTATGACAGCCATAGTCATATTCAAAGCAAAGAACTGCAATTTGTCTCAAATTTTACCCCTGAAAAAGAGGACGTGTCCTGGAAAGAAAGGACACATGGCAATCCTATAAAGCGGCATTCAATACAGGATCCTTCTGGGGCAGTGTCCGAGTTAGGGGTGGTTGCATAATGTTGTGCTGGTTCTGGTCCTACTTGTATGATCGTTTCCGAAGGGTGATATTTGGGGAGTGCTCTTCAGCCCTGTGGAGCCTTCAGTGTAGTGTTCCTCAGGGTTCAATTGTATCCTCCACGCTGTTTAACATCTACATGAGAATGCTAAGTGGGGTTATCTGGAGTTTTAGAGTACATTGTCAGCAATCTGCTGATGACACACAGCTCTGCTTCCCCTTTACATCTGCAGGTATTGCAGTGGACATGCTGGACCATTGTCTTGCCTCAGTAAAGTACTGGATAGGAACCAATAAACGGAATCTCAATCCGGATAAACCAGGCACTGCTAGTGGGTGGTTCCCTAGACAAGATGGATGGGAGGTTGCCTCCTCTTAATGAAGTTACACTCCTGATCCTGAAAGAGCAGGTACACAATCTGGGGAGGTTGGGAGGTTAGGGGTGAGCAGTGAGCTGTCCAGGTTTGCTGATGACACCACGTGGTTGCAAAGAACTCCAAAAGGATTGCTACAAACTGGGTGAACAGGCAGTATTACAGCAAATGCAATTCAATCTGAACAAGTGGAAAGTAATACATGTTGGGGCAAAAAAATCTTACATATACGGGGTGTGAACTGAAGGGAATTGATCAACTTTTAGAGATCTCAAGCAGGGAACCCTTGAAGGGGGGAATTAGAGTAACAACACTAGATGAGGAGATTTCACCCCTCCCATATCCAAGAATCTGCTGATGTTCTCTGCTGATTCTTCAGAGAGGAGGGGCGGTTTCTGCTCTCTACTTATTCCGCTCCAGCCTCACATCAAAGTGTCGGGGGGGAGAGAGAGAGACTGAGTGTTAGAGAGAGATCATGTGTATAGATAAGGTTGCTGCTAAGAGCAGCTGCAGACACTTAGTGCAGTTCAGCATTTTTGTTTAGACCTCATTTAGCTCTTTACATAGTTGTGTATTATAGTTGTAGATGGAATAAAAGAAGATATTCTACAGAGCTGCTCTCCGAGTCGTTTATGCTCTGCTATACTCTGCTGTGCGACAACTGTCTTCTTGTTGGAGTGAATCCGGTGCTCACAACTCTAAGCTGTGAGTCCACAGCACTTTGACCTGTTCCTGTGCAGAAGGTGGTCTCTGGAAGTGCTACCCAGCTCGCCTAGCCCAGTCAGGGCTGAAGTGGATGAGTCCAGTCGGTGGCACTGGCTCAAGGGCGATGCTGACATAGCACAGCATTCACAAGGGATCCCCAAAAGACAAGGGGACAGTGACTTATCAGTGACAACTTCCATAAAATGAAGACAACGAAACAATGCAGTGAAGAATACTCCTGTTCAGGATTCTCCTCCCCCTTGCTTCTGGTTTTCCACATACACATGCATACCCAACTGTCAGTCAACATCTTGTGCTCACTGAGCCTGATGAGTCTTCATTGGGTTATTTTGGGTCCATCCCCCCCCACTCCCTAGTAGGGTTATTTTTCCTAAATATATTTTGTTTTTCTATAAAGACTGGAATTCTCCCTTGCCAGCTGATACCTCTCATTTGAGCTTAGGTAGTACCATTTTGGTGATGTAAGAAATAAGCACTTGGATAATAAGTTCATTATCAGTAAATAGGATTACGTACATGGAGCTACATATTGTGCAGTGAAGTTGGTAGATGAAGCTCTCTTATTAGGGCCCCTGCCATCGGACATGCTTTAGCACCTTTTTAGTGATGATTATGGTGATCTTATTATTTATAGCCCGCCCATCTGACTGGGTTGCTCTGAGCAGCTTCCAACACATATAAAAACATAATAAAAACATCCCAATAAAGGGCTGCCTTCAGATGTCTTCTAAAAGTTGTGTAGTTCTTTATCTCCTTGATGTCTGATGGGAGGGTGTTTCACAGGGAGGGTGTCACTACCAAGAATGCCCTCTGGTTCCCTGTTATGGCACCCCTGTTATGGAACCCACTGACTACAAAGGTTCACTTGTCATCTTCCATACTGGCTTACAAATGGCAGATGGAAGCCTATAAATTAAAAATGCTTTAAACTCTTTTTTTAATGGATGGGTAGTGGTAGAAGTGGTCTTGTATGCCTTCTTCTTTTTGTTGGTGTTAATGTTGCTAGGTATATGTAATTTTATGCTTGGAGCTTTATTATACATTATTGTATTTTTTTGTAAACCACTCTGAGAACATAATTTCGATAAATAAATAAATGAATAAAGAACATAAATCTGTTTTTATATTGTTCCGCGGCTAGTGAGCTATGGGATATGCCAGCTGATCCCAGGCAAGTTTCCATATAAAGCTCAACTGCAGCTTTAGTATACATGTGACTGGGGTACAATTCTGGTGTTTATAGGTTGAGGGTTGCAATTAGGTAGTTCCAGTTAAGTCCTGAACATAGCAAATCTTCTTGCTTAAGGAGCCATTTTCCAGTGGTTCACTTAGCTAGTTCACACTGAAGAAAACTTACTCCTTAACTCCACCATGCTGATCAGCAATCCTAGCACAACTGAAAATTTGGGCTGCCACGATCCCATCTCCCAGAAATCTCTGAAAAGGGAAGCCCTAAGAGGTTGATGAGTGATATGCTGGCTACAGGTATGGTCCAGAGACATTATATTGCACCTTTCCCTACAATATTTTTTCCATAACTTTATTTTTTCATTTTCATTCACCTGTCTGTTTTCAGGTGGTTGGCTCTCCTTGCTCTGTACCTCCTATGAACCTGACCCTTGAGGGAGCACCCGGCCTTGAATTGCCTGCCTGCCTGCCTGCCTGCCTGCCTGCCTTCCTTCCTTCCTTCCTTCCTTCCTTCCTTCCTTCCTTCCTTCTTTCCTTCCTCCCCCTCTCTCTTTCTTTCTCTCCTGGAACTCTGAAGTCAATCCTATCTTGCTGCTGCTCTGAATACAGAGAATCAGTGGGCCTTGTACATCTTTAATAGTTCAGTAGAAGAGAGAAGTTTAGCAGATGCAGCTTTTTTCACCCTTGTCTCACAAACTGTACGTACTAAAATTCCCTCTTTTACAACAGTTAAAAATACAGTATCGTCCTAAGCTTAGACTTTGCTTACCTGATCAACCCCACCAGTGGGAATGCTCCTGCCTAGCTCTTTACGATATAGACTATATTTGTTACAACAGATTATAAATATTCATACATCCCCACACAGTTGCATCAACAGTAGAAGTGCTAATTTAATCAACTTTCTTCCAAACCTGATAGCACAAAGCAAAACTAATAAATGAGTTGGTACGAGACGCAAACAAACATGTGATTTAATATATGCAGCTGAAAGGAAATCTTTAAAAAATATGTCACATTTGCTATTAGATAAGTCAGTCATTAGGAGGCAGCAGACAGCTCAAAATGTTTTCAAGAATGAAACTGCCTTCCCTATTAATCTGATTGGATTGGAGATGAAGGGGCAAGCAGTTAAAACAGATTCTGGGGTTTACCACCCTTTAGGGAAGACCTAAAAGTACTATATATGGTTTATCTAAGGCATTATCAAAACAAAGATCCCATGAATGGCATCCGTACAAACAGTCTGATACAAAATACTCTGTTAAGACATGAAACCCACTGAGACTTAACTTGCATATAATCAGTTTCAGACTAGGGTGCCAAATGTGATATGACATTATTCTGTTCATGTATGCACACCACTACTGCCAGCAAAATAGTGGAAGGACACTGCCTTTTCTCCCTGGATCCAAAAAAAAAGTAAAAACATAGCAAGTTCAAGATAGTAACTCACACTTAAAGCAAATCATTCTAGTTCTCATTTTAAACAGCTATTTCAATTCTCCAAGTTAATGTAAACTCAAGGAAGACTTTTACTAGGCTAGAACATTTAGTTCCTTTCTTTCTCGGCGATGTATAAAGTGAAATAAAGCAAGGATGAATAATACAGTCATCTCCAAAGTTTTAAGCATTACAGTACTGTACTTAAAAGATTTTTTGCAGGGAATGTTGTACATTACTATGTATGTACATTACTATTACATACAGAAACAGAAATCACTAACTTTTAAGTCTCCAGGGCTAGCAATAATTAATTAATCATGGGCTAGAGCTACATGTTATTCTTAACTTCATTATTCTCTACAGATGATTTCCCAGTGTGTAGCAGCCACATCTGTCATTCTTCTCCATAATGATCATTACCAACATGAAACGAATGTACAATTCAAACTTGAAATTATTGTATAACGTAAATATAGCCTCCTGAATCCTGCAATGAATCTTAAGCTTCCTGCCCTAGTTACTCACTAGGACTTAAACATAAATTATTGATAATGGAAAAAATAAACTTACTGTTGTGATGTTCAGACTGTTCTTTGGTTTTGAGTCAGCTGCCAGAGAGAAATCTGTTTAATAAAATAGTGAAACATCAACAAATGGGAAAGGAAGTGAAGTCCAGATTCTGGTTAAGTGTTGTTTTCCTTCTGCAACACTTCGTAAGTGAAGCAAATAAACAGATAGATGGCTTTGGAGATGGTCCCGCAACATCCAAGAGATGCAACACCCCTCTTCGACTATAAAGACCGATATGTTGTTGAGCTCTGACAGTCCAAAATGGTGAGGTCAATCAGTCTTGCTTGTTAAGTATGGTGTGTCAAAGAATAGGGCTGAAACTCCAAAATAATATTTAATGCATTTTCCAGATCCAGATTTCTCTCTCTATCTCTCGTCCTTTCTGTCTTTCCATTCATGTTTTTATTGCCACAAAAATGCACATAGGTTTGTTCTTCCAGTGCCCTGGGTAAGGCCTGGCTCTGAAATGCATTTCAGTCTCTCAACACAGACAGCTTTCACTGCATTTAGAGTCCCACCAAGGCCCGGCTTTAAAAGCTACTGATTCTTTTTCCCCCCTTCTTCTTTAGCCTTCCTCACAAAAGAAGGGTATTTTGTAAATTACCAGCTCGTTCAGATCAACAAAAGGTACTTTCATAGAAAGCCCCATTTGATTTCGCTCAAATTTGATTACAAGGATGGAGGAAAAAGGAAAGGAAGTCAAAAAGAAAAACCCCAGATGGCTTTTTTCATTCATCTCAGTGAATGAGCTTTATCTGTGCCTTTTGAAACTGTAGCAGTGGAAAAGCATTTCTGTTGGCTTAAAAAAACTTGACAAAAATTATTGGTTTGCCATTTCTCATGTAACTGCCATTGGGAACTGGATGAAAAGACTTTTTTTCATGGGATCGCCTGCTTGGATCAAAATAATGGAGATTAGGTATTTCATTATAAATTACAGTGGGAGATAGAGAGAGGCTGTCATATTAATAGCAACCTGCTCGTGGTCTTCAGTGGTAGCTATTCTCCTAAACAAAGGACCAAGGGGGTTGTCTATTGAACTTGTGCTTTAAGGCCCGATCAATTTTCTATCATCAAGGCAAAAGGTGAGATGACGAACAAAAGAATTCACACATGAGTGACCTCATGAGCTGAGAGATAAAACAGCTTAAAGAAACAAAACACATCCTGAAATTATGGGTGATAAACTGTATAAAAGGAGAAAAAGGAAGAAAAAAGAGAGGGGGGTGGTGGTATGAGTGTTGGTCTATAATTCTTTCTTTTCTTAAGCATATGGACACATTAAAAGCTACTTGTTTTCAGGCACAGTATAATTGCAGCATTTGTTTTGCAAGGCTGTGGCTTGAATCTTGCTATGTACTCCTTCCCCAACAGGGTTCCAGTAATTTCATTCATGAGTAAGCATGCTATTGTGTTTAATGCAGAATGCCCAACAGCCATACACATAGATATGCCCACACAAAGGATTACCATTGACGACAACAACATCAGCAACAGCATACAGACAGAAAGACTGCACAGGACAGGCACTGCATTGAACAATCGTGATACCGAAGGCTGGGCCATATACATGGTGAAAATATTCTTATTAAACGAAGGACCACTTCTATGCTGCTTCACAGATATGTGGTTATATTCCCTGGAGCCACATCTTCCCAACAGAAGAAAGTATACTTTTATTGCAAATATCGCTAGTTGAATTAAAGGATAACATGCCTGGGAAACATATCTTCCTGAGAGCCTAATAAATTGCTGCCAGTTTGGGTGATTAGCAGTGGACAAATGAATCAGTGGTCTGATTCAGTACTGTGGAATAGATCAGACTAGCTAGACAACCAGGAGCCACCAAACAAGAGTCATGGGCTCCTTTGTTAATGGCGCATTATCCTGATATTTGGCTGTGAAAGTCATGTGAAGTGTTTAGTACCATGCCTAAGATAACAGAATGAAATGCAGAGGTGGTAAGTGTGTCCCCAGAGCGCCCTCACTCAGCTTCATCTCTGAAGGTGCTTTAATACTAAGAAGTAAGAAACTGAGCACAAAAGATTCGAACAAATCTATATAGTGTGACTGTACCTAGCAGTTCAAAAGCACTTCAAAGTGCAAGTAGAAAATAGGTACCGCTCCCGCGGGAAGGTAAACGGCGCTGCTCTGGTTCGTCAGAAGTGGCTTAGCCATGCTGGCCACATGACCCGGAAGCTGTACGCCGGCTCCCTCAGCCAATAAAGCAAGATGAGCGCCACAACCCCAGAGTCAGCCACGACTGGACCTAATGGTCAGGGGTCCCTTTACCTTTACCTTTTACCAGTCAAAGACAGGGTATCCAATGACAATGGTTCTTCCTTCAGCTGAACCAGTACCTAATGGAAATCAAACACACTACTATATTTAATGCCCCCACAAGCACGTCCTGTTAGGCAATCCTTGAAAAAGATCTCGTTCAACTTCTATTTGATGCCACCATGAATGGAAGGCACTAGGAGAAAATTTGAACTGCACCCCAGAAAGTTCTCTGGCAGGACTCAAATGGATAAGAGCCAATAAACAGAAGCTCAATCTAGGCAAAATGAAGATGCTACTAGCCTGTAGTCCATCCACCCAGGTTAGTGGTATTTCTCCTGTTTTGGCGGTTGCATTCCTCTTAAACCTTAAAGTTAGGGACTAAAGGGACAGATCTGCAATTCAGAGATGCTCCTTGATCTGCCCTTGTCATCTGAAGTACTGTAATAGATTGATCCTTTAGCACAGAGCAACTTTTACCTCTGTCAAAGGTGATCTGCCCAAGACAGCAGCTCTCTCACCCTCTTCCTTGTCTAACTGCAACACAACAGCCCTGCAGTGCTGCCAGTAGGTACTACTCTCTGGTAGTTGCTGGCATCACCCTCCCACTTACTCTTGCAGTCCAGATGGAAGAGGACCTGGGATACACCAAAGCAATCACTTTTTAAAAGCCTCCAAGCCAGGACATCCAGCACTCCTTGGTTCAACCAAACACAAATTGCTGGGGAAAGCAGGATTAGCTTCCAGCTGCCTTATCCTAGTCCAAGATCAAAGCAGCTTGCTCTTTGCCATGGCAGACCCTACTAAACCTCCTAAAACCAAGGAACTCTAAAACCAACACATCCTGCATTTACTAGACTGTTCCTTTATATGTTACTGAGAGTGCAAAGGCAGCCCACACTCCCCGAGTCTCTCTCTGCTCTCAGAAGAATGTGCTGACCTCTTACAATCCTGTTCCTAAACTTATTCTGAAATAGCGTTGCCATACACCCTCTTTTTCCAGGACACATCCTCTGTCCAGGCAGATTTTTTTGAATTTGCCAAAATGCCCAGGGGTGTGAGAGCAGGCTACTTTTTATGTTGCATATACAGTACTAGACAACCAAGTCTGAAACATATATGTATACCGTGTGAGTTTTGTTTTTGTATATTTTGAAGGGGCATTGTAGAATGTGCCCACTTTTGCTCCTGAACCCCCTCCCCCACCCCGCTCCAGGCACCAGCAAATGTGTCCTCTTTTTTGCTCTTTAAAATATGGCAACCCTATTCTGATACTTTATTAAAAATAAAAGGTAGAAGAAAAGAAGGCAGAAGTTCAAAACAGACTACAAAATAAATCAGATCACTGTGGCTCTAAAACTGGACCAATCCCAGCCTATTCATTACAATATAGCAATTCTAGTTTACTTACAAGTTCAGCTTCATTAAAAGATCCCTCATGGTGGGAGGGAGCACATATGCAGGGCAGCTCAGCTTTTTAAAGTCTATCTTCCCTCTCCTGGGAGGAGTCACCCCAGGCTCTTTCTTACCAAGAAAATCCAGAGTCAGCTGTGCAAGTCCCTCACATCCCTCAGGTAGACATCTTCCTTATTCCATTTGAAGAGAATGGGAGGAAGATATGTGACAGCTTGACCTAGAGGAATGGTGGGGCAGATCTGGGCCTTTCTTCACATTACCAACATAGGTAGATAGCCTATCCTCAGTTATCCATGCTTTGACTACTGTAATGTGTTCTATTTGGGTTGCCTTTGAAGACTTCAACAACTGTAGTTAGCTCAGGATACAACTGCCAGATTGCTAACAAGGGCTTGGCATTATGGTCATGTTATACCAACTGTATTATTAATCACACTAGCTCCTAGTTAATTTCTGGCCTTGAGTCAAAAGTCTAGCTTATATTAATATTCTTAATTAAATTTATATACTGCCCTTCATCCAAGGATCACAGGGCGGTTTACTGTATATAAACACAAAAATATAAACACAAAAATACATAACATAGTAACAAACAAAAACCACTACCTCCACCCAGTTTAAAAGGCCATAGATTGTTTAATTAGCCAAAGGCCTGTGAGAAAAGGAAAGTTTTTGCCTGGTGTCTAGGTAAAAAAGGTAAAGGACCTCTGAATGGTTAAGTTTCGTCTAAGGAGACTATGGGGTGTGGCGCAGATCTTGCTTCAGGCCGAGGGAGCTGGCATTTGTCCCCAGACAGCTTTCCAGGTCGTGTGGCTAGCATGACTAAACAGTTTCTGGCACAACGGAACACCATGATGGAAGCCAGAGCGCATGAAAACACCATTTACCTTCCCATGACAGGGTACTTATTTATCTACTTGCACTGGTGTGCTTTCGAACAGCTAGGTTGGCAGAAGCTGGGACAGAGCAACAGCTCACCCTGGTGTGGGGATTTGAACTGCCAACCTTCTGGTCAGCAAGCCCAAGAAGCTCAGTGGTTTAGAACACAACGCCACCATCGTCCCTTTGTCTGGTGTCTAGAGATGTATATCAAAGATGCCAGGTAAGCTTCCCTGGGGAGAGCATTCCCAAAATAAGGAGCCATCACAGAAAAGGCCCGTTCTCGTGATGCCACCCTCCAGATCTCTCGTGCAGAAGGCACACAAATATGGATCTATAGGGTCCAGGTCTGTTCATAAGGAGAAAGGCATTCTTGCGATATTGTGGTCCTGGGTCATTTAAGGTTTTATAGGTCAAAACCATCACTTTGAATTGGAGCTGGAAACTAATTGTCAGCCAGTGGAGTCAGGCTAGGATTGGTGTTTTATGATCAGTCTTGCTCCGGTGAGCAACCTGGCCACTGAATTCTGCACCAGCTGAAATTCTGAACCATCTCCAGAGGCAGTCCCACATTGCAGACAACAGAGGTTAAGCTATCCCTGTCAAGATAGGCGCACAGCTGGGCCACCAGCCAAAGCTGATGGAAGGCACTCCATGCCATCAAGACCACCCGAGCCTCAAGTGACAGCAAAAGATCCAGGAGTACCCTCCAAGCAGTGTACACACTCCTTCAGAGGGCATGTAATCCCATCAAGGGCAGGCAACCTCTCATCCATCCTGTCTAGGGAACAATCCACTAACAGTGCCTCAGTCTTATCTGGATTGAGCTTCAGTTTATTGGCTCTCATCCAGTCCATTACTGAGGCAAGACAATGATCCAGCACATCCACTGCTGCACCTACAGGTGTAAAGGAGAAGTAGAACTCCAAAACTCCAGATGACCCCACTCAACAGTTTCATATAGATGTTAAACAGCATGGGCGACAAAATCGAACCCTGGGGAACCTCATATTGAAGACTTCATGGTTATTTCTGCCTGAATGTAGAACCTTACATTTGTCCCTACTGAAATTCATTTTGTTAGTTTTGGCCCAGTTCTCCGATCTGTTAAGGTCATCTTGAATCCTGATTCTGTCTTCTGCAGTATTAGCTACCCCTCCCAGTTTTATTTTGTTTTAATTGTATTTCCGGGACACGAGTGGCGCTGTGGGTAAAACCTCAGTGCCTAGGACTTGCTGATCGCATGGTCGGCGGTTCGAATCCCCGCGGCGGGGTGAGCTCCCGTCGTTCAGTCCCAGCTCCTGCCTACCTAGCAGTTCGAAAGCACTCTTAAGTGCAAGTAGATAAATAGGTACCGCTTTATAGCGGGAAGGTAAACGGCGTTTCCGTGTGCTGCGCTGGTGCTGGCTCGCCAGCTGCAGCTTCGTCACGCTGGCCACGTGACCTGGAAGTGTCTTCGGATGGCGCCGGCTCACGGCCTCTAGAGCGAGATGAGCACGCAACCCTAGAGTAGGACACGACTGGCCCATACGGGCAGGGGTACCTTTACCTTTTAACTGTATTTCAACTTGTAAGTTGCACTGGAAATCCATTATGAAAGGTGAAACAAAAGTATTATTATTATTATTATTATTATTATTATTATTATCAGCTTTCCAGGATTCCGAATTTTGCTTTGTCATCTCCCAAGTCCCTCTCCCTCCATACTCAAATCACATGGGTTCTGAAATTAAATTTTATCACTTTATTTGACTACAGAGGTTGCCATTGTGTTTTTTTTAAAACTAAAACTAACATTGCTGGGGAAAGTACTGAAAAATTGGATGAGAGAATGTGTCACTTAAATAGGAAGAAATGAAACATTTCCCTTCAACTGAGCTAATGTGCTCCTTTATGCAATGTAAAAAAAAGTGTTTCATGCAACTGAAGTACTCTTAAATCTACATTATCCTCATTTATGTGTATTATCCTAATCCTGGCAAGGGATGATGAACACTTTAAGAACAGTAGTACTCAGTTTCTAATAGAAAAATAAAGCCTCTTTATCATCAGATAGAGACAGGAAGGATCCCACAAGTACAACTACAATTATCCAAAGAAATCCAAAGACATCTTTAAAGTTTATTTCAGCATAACATATTGATTCAAAATTTTCCTTGCAATGTAAACCTAGGCCACATTTCCATTACTTATTATATTCTTGAAGACATACAACTGTGTAAAAGTGGTAAGAGAAACCAGTATATCTTTCCCCAAGGAAGGGGAACAGGGAGCAGTTGTTTGGGATTCAACAGAGGTGATACTGTTGAATACTATTCCCAAGTTTATCCACAAGCCTATTCTGACATACAGCAACTCATACTTCATCTCTTTTTGCATCTGCCATCTACATGTTTTACATATGCTACTTAACAAAATGTAATTATGTTAAGTGCTTAACATTACTATTTAAAGCACAGGTGGGCAATGATCACTGACCAATTTCTAGCAAACCATGTAATGTCTACTGGTTTTAGTATTTCTATTGTGTTTGTAAGTTGCTTTAAGTCATTTCTGAGTAAAGTGACTAATTAATAAAGAATATGAATAGTTTCAGGGGTCTTCCAAATAATACTAAACTAGATGGACTTTAGTCCGATCTAGCAAGACACTTATATTGTAAACAAGAGTGCCTAGTTAACACTTTAGTTGTTAACTGCAGCCAGCAGAGTACGGTAGTATTGAAGAGCCAACTTCCCAACACCAGTGTCACAGCCACTTATTGGAACAGGGCAGGGCAGCAGTGATGTTGAGGCTGTATGGGTACACCAGTGGAGCCAATACAGAAGTGCTGCACCATTCCACTAAAAATAAAATGAAACTAGTAAGTTTTGTAACAGGAGTGCGTATATCAAGAACTCTCTTGATATATGTTGCAACTCTCTTGGGCTGCAACATGTTAATTCCCTGGCAATTGCAGCCCAATCAGGGAAACATATCCATTAAATCTTAATATCTAGACAAGTAAGTAAGAGGCTGCTCCATCAAATAGCCAAGTCATAATCCACATAGAGATTAGTATGTCAACATGCACCTTGAATGTGGTTCAGCAGAATATTGACAGTCTGTGCAATTCCTTCAGAACTGGTGTAATATCTTCCGGGTAGGCTGTCTCACTTAAAAGTGTAGCTGCAGCATTTGGTACGAGCTGAAGCTTTCAAGCCAACCTCAAATGCAGTGCCATGTAGAATGCATTACAATAATCTAACCTTGAAAGTACTGATGTAAGAGTCACTAATTCTTTAATTCCCAGACAAGGGGATCACCCATCCACAGTGCTTCCATTCTGTCAGGATTCATCTTCAGCTTACTGGCCCTCATCCAGCCTACCACTGCATCTAGACAACAGTCCAGGACCTTCACAGCTTCTTCTGACTCAGGGCAGAGGTTGAGAGGGCATGTAATTGAAGCATCATGCCCACATCCTCAGGCCTCAGAAACTAAAACTGGTCCCACAAAACTGGACCAGACAAAAGTTAAGGAACTTCTGCTGTTTGACAGAGGCTCACAGCTAAGTGAACATTCACGCCTATTCTTCTATACATGAGCTTCCATTCTGTTTTCCAGACACAATTCAAAATGCTGATTTTAATTTAAAAACCTTTGCATCAGAGATGGGGAACCTCAGACTCAGGGGCCACAAGCAGCCCTCCACGCCTGTCTAGATGACCTTTGGGGCTCTCCCCAGGCCATACACCTCTCATGTCAAACCCCCATCCTTGCACCCTTCCTTGAGTGCATTTGCCTGGCTGCGTCCTTCATGCTTGCCTGGAAGGAGGATAGTGAGGGCCATGTGAGTGGGCAGAAATTAGCCTATTATAAAAGTTAAAATTCACATTTCTTGTTCTGCCCACTTTTGCCTTTGTCCCAATCCACCAATGGCGTGTGGCCGCTGAAAGGTTTCTCAGAAGGGAGGGTGGCCCTCCAACCGAAAAAATGTTCCTTACCCCTGCTCAGCAATGTGTGTATTATCATCTGGCACATGGTCCCTTTAAGAGAAACAGTTATAACCCAGGAAACCAGCTCCTGGAAAGCTCCCTCAAATCTAGAGGGAGGCCTGTTGCTTGCGCTAATAACTTGCATTGATATGAAATGAGATAATCTGGTTTTTTAGCTTATTGTTGATTTTAATTATTTCTGAATGTTTTAAATAATTCAGTTTGTTTGCTTGTTTGTTTTGTGTACCGCCCTTCATCTGAAATCTCAAGGCAGTTTATAGCATAAAAATACAATAATAATTGTTTTTAAGAAGTTTTTTTTTACTGAAAATGTTATTGTTTTATTCTTTCTGTAATCAAACAGTATATAAATTTTGTGAAATAAACAAATACCAATCACAAACCCCTGAAAAGCACACTATAGAAACTTAGCATCTGCTGCACCAAAACATCAATGCATGATCCTAAAACTGCAACAATACAATTTAAAAGTAACATACGAGTCCAGGAAAGACATCCCCATCACTGGTCTGCTCTCATGCAACTGTGTAGGACAAAATGCCAAAGAACAGGAAGACTTATAAGAGCAGGTGCACATGACACTACAACACCTCCCTGCAACAAACAAACTGTAAGAAATCAGGCAGAAAACAGAAAGAAAAGATGTAATGTCTGTCCAAACAGAATCTGTATGTGCAGAATGGCCTACACACAGGCATCAACTTCCATTGGCCACAAGAGATTTCTGGAATAAGGTCAGACTTTGAAAGTGGGCAGGACAGTGTTCCCAGATGGCAACTTTGGATGGTATTGTGCAAGAGAAGGGCAAGAGATACCCTCTACAGGCCTGGGATGAAGCAGTAGCAGTTGTGCAAAATACCTAAAACAGAATTGAAAAGATAAATGTGATAACTAGGGAGTTACCCAGCAGAGCCTGGCAGCAACTGTCTATAGATCTGCCAAGACATGCTCTATTGTTTGGAACTAGGATACCTGAACAATAAAGTGATCCATATGTACCTCTCCAGCAGCAAAGACTGTTGGAAGCTCTTCTGAGGATATCCCATTAGGACATTTAGGAATTCAGGTAGGGAGCTGTCAGAGAGAGGGCTTTGGGGGGGGAGGGATGGATTGTACCAACTGTGGCGCTCCCTCCAGTGAGAAATCCACCCAGCACATTCTTAATATTTGTTTTAGTGCCACTGGAATGCTAGTCTATTTATATGGCCTTTTGGTGTTTATCTTAAGTTTTTGTTCTGTGTTCTTGATGTTTTACCTAATGCCTTCTCTGGTTTGGCTGTTAGAACTGTTTTAAACTAGTAATTTATTTTATCTACAATCTAGAGTAATGTTGGTGTGACTATTTTTTAAAAAAAAAAAAAACAGCTGTTTTAGCAACCTTGAATAAGGTATACATTTTGTTATGACTAAACAACAACAATCAGCCAAGTTAGAAGCAAATTATTTGAGAAGGCAAAAATTTTGCAGTATTCTCATACCACTGTTATTCATCTTTTAGCTGGGGATCAGTGTCTCAACATGGTGATCGCTGCAATACTAATAGGCTCTGGTTGAAGATTTGCTGTATCTAGCCATTGGTAATGCACACAACTGCCTGCCATGAATTTGTTTCACAAATGGTTAATTCATGTTTCTAAAATAGTTGCTCTGCAATCCTTATACATCCCAAAATAGCTTAGCACAAAACAAGTGAGTAGGGATTTCCATATATTAAAAATCAATATAAATATGATATTGTTTATATTATACAATTCCATGTTTCATGTGGACTGCTCTGTTACAGTGAAATATTGTTGCAGTCTGGCAACTCCAGCCCTAAATTGCCATGACAACACAAACATATAATTACATATTGCTATATATAAATGCACTGAATGTTAACTAATGAAAGAGAATGGAACTTATTCGAAATTTGCAGTGGAAGGCAATAGGTAGTATTGGAGAGATTTTAAGAATCATGCTTTCATTTGAAGCAAAAGGTAATTACTAAAATAGCAATAAAATACTTTTTGTAATAACTTGATATGGAGTCCAATCCTTAGCGTGATTACTCAGACAAAAGTCTCACTCTGTTTTATGTCACCTACTCCCATGCAAGTGTGCACAGGATTACAGCCTCCAACATTATAGCTACAGTGGTACCTCGGGATAAGTACTTAATTCGTTCCGGAGGTCCGTACTTAACCTGAAACTGTTCTTAACCTGAAGCACCACTTTAGCGAATGGGGCCTCCAGCTGCCGCTGCGCCGCCGGAGCACGATTTCTGTTCTCATCCTGAAGCAAAGTTCTTAACCCGAGGTAATATTTCTGGGTTAGCGGAGTCTGTAACCTGAAGCGTATGTAACCTGAAGTGTATGTAACCTGAGGAACCACTGTACTCCAATCTTTCAGCCTTTTAGTTTTATACCACAGTGACTGGAGACAGGCAGTCAGGTCATGGATCCATAGCAGTGACCAGAGGAGGAATGACCACTGGGGAGAGGTCCAGAGATAAGAAATGCATCTGCAGCAGTACAACTGGACACCTTCATCTGCCCCAGCTGCAACCAAACATTTATCTCCCATATTGATCTCTACAGCCATAGCAGCCGCTGTAACCTTCCAACAGTTTTGAGTCAGACTTCATCCCCAAAGGCACACTCCTCCATTTTCTCTCGTAACAGACAGATGCCAACAACAGCAACATTGTTGCAAACACAATACACTATAATCTTTAATATGTTTTTATTGTATTTATGTAATTTTGAGGGATATCTAAAATTACATTTTTAAAGTGGTTTATTAGAGATACACTTCTTGAGATAAACTTCCTCGGTGCAATCTAAGAAACGTCATTTACAACAAAATCCCATTATAAGCAGTGGAAATTAAGTGCATGGATAAATCATATACTGCACATTTTGCAGGCAAATTTGAAGGCTATTTTACAGAGCTCCTTGAGGTGGCCACCTTTCGTTATCAGCCATTTCCCCACTTCCTGATTGTCACAGAACAATGCTGCATTATGATATAGCATTACTATGAGTGGAATTCTGGAAGAACATGTGTTTTCCATTACACGAAAGCAAAAATAATCCTTTAATTTTAATCCTGCTATCATTCTACCCTTCTTTTTACAGCAATACAGCAAGAAAACCAGAAGTTGGACTTGGGCTTATTAATTATTATTATTATTAGTAGTAGTAGTAGTAGTATTTAGTATTATTTTTAGTTTTAGTATTATTATTTAAATATCTCTCAGTTACAGTTTACAGTAAAGTCTCGGTGCAACTTCACAATAAAATACAGCATATAAAACAATTTAAAACCAGAGAAAATTTAAATCACTAACAATACAACATACTTAAAATGCTCAGCCAAATGCAAATTAATTAATTAAATAATAATAATAATAATAATAATAATAATAATAATAATAATTTGTTATTTATACCCACTTCCACTCCAGGGAATATTATTATTAAATAATAATAATAATAATAATAATAATAATAATAATAATAATTTGTTATTTATACCCACTTCCACTCTGAAGGCTTGAGTAAACAGAAAAGTCTTAGCCTGGCATCTAAAACTGATGAAGGTGATGCCAGGCATGTCTCACTTAAGAGAGTGTTCCATAGTCAGTGGGGCACCTCTGAAAAGGCCCATTCTCTCTTTTTTTTTTTTTATAAGATATTTATTAAGATTTTCAGAAAATTACAATATAAAAATGAAAAAGAAAAAGAAGATACAAAGTTACAATATAAAAATAAAAAAGAAAAAGAAAATACAAAAAAAAATGATTAAAAACCACTCAATTTTTCCATTACTTATTTTTCCTTAGCTTGTTTCCCGGACCTCCTCATACCTCCCTTTTTTGTATTCCAGTTCAATTTGTTGGTTCAGCAAATCCTTACCCTCTTTATTTATCCTAATCTTTGGTCTTAAAATATTAACGTTAGATTTTTACCTATTAACAACCCATTTTTCATATTCCCTTAAAGCATTACAGCTGGAAACCACTTAATTTCTATCCAACATCATTCTAACATTCATTAATTTTACAATATTTCTGTAGATAGTCTTTGAATTTCTTCCAATCTTCTTCCACCGACTCTTCTCCCTGGTCTCGGATTCTGCCAGTCATTTCTGCCAGTTCCATATAGTCCATCAGCTTCATCTGCCATTCTTCCAGAGTGGGTAGATCTTGTGTCTTACAATACTTTGCAATGAGTATTCTTGCTGCTGTTGTGGCATACATAAAAAAAGTTCTGTCCTTCTTTGGCACCAATTGGCCGACTATGCCTAGGAGAAAGGCCTCTGGTTTCTTCAAGAAGGTATATTTAAATACCTTTTTCAATTCATTATATATCATCTCCCAGAAAGCCTTAATCCTTGGGCACGTCCACCAAAGGTGAAAGAATGTACCTTCAGTTTCTTTACATTTCCAGCATTTGTTATCGGGCAAATGATAAATTTTTGCAAGCTTGACTGGGGTCATGTACCACCTGTATATCATTTTCATAATATTCTCTCTTAAGGCATTACATGCCGTAAACTTCATACCTGTGGTCCATAACTGTTCCCAGTCAGCCATCATTATGTTATATCCAACATCTTGTGCCCATTTAATCATAGCAGATTTCACCGTTTCATCCTGAGTATTCCATTTCAACAACAAGTTATACATCTTTGACAAAATCTTAGTTTTGGGTTCTAACAGTTCTGTTTCTAATTTTGATTTTTCCACCTGGAAACCAATTTTCTTGTCCAAATTATATGCCTCCATTATCTGAAAATAATGAAGCCAGTCTCGCACTTTGTTTTTTAATTTCTCAAAACTCTGCAATTTCAATCTATCTCCGTCTTGTTCCAAAATTTCCCAATATTTCGGCCATTTGGCCTCCATATTAAGCTTTTTCAGAGCTTTTGCTTCCATCGGTGACAACCACCTTGGGGTTTTATTTTCCAATAAGTCCTTATATCTTATCCAGACATTAAACAATTCTTTCCTGACAATATGGTTTTTAAATGCTTTATGTGCTTTGACCTTATCATACCACAGATATGCATGCCATCCAAATACATTGTTAAAACCTTCTAGATCCAAAATGTCAGTGTTTTCAAGAAGCAACCATTCTTTCAACCAGCAAAAAGCTGCTGATTCATAGTAAAGTTTAAAGTCTGGCAGGGCAAATCCACCTCTTTCCTTTGCATCTGTTAATATTTTAAATTTTATTCTAGGCTTCTTGCCCTGCCAGACAAATCTAGAAAAATATCTCTGCCACCTCTTGAAACAGTCCATTTTGTCCACAATTTGCAATGTTTGAAACAAAAACAACATTCTAGGCAATACATTCATTTTTACCGCAGCAATACGGCCCAGCAGTGAAAGCTTCAAATTTGACCAAATTTCTAAATCTTTTTTCACTTCAACCCAGCATTTTTCATAGTTGTCTTTAAATAAATTCCCATTTTTTGCTGTCATGTTAATCCCCAAGTATTTAACTTTCTTAACCACTGTTAAACCTGTCTCATTCTGAAACCTCTCTCTCTCCATTGGTGTTAAATTTTTCTCTAAAACCTTAGTCTTTAACTTATTCAATTTAAATCCTGCAACTTGACCAAATTCTTGAATCGGTTCTAAAACTCTTTTAGTACTAGATTCTGGCTCCTGAAAAGGCCCATTCTCATGTGGTACTATGGGGAAATAAAAAAAAACACCTTTAAATTTTTATCTATTTGACAGAATTACATGAAATGTACACAAAATGTACACATACATTAGCCCCTTCTGAGTCAATAATGTCTCAAATTAGCCACAAACTAGCAGAAAATACCCAGCATTGCTCAGGAATTCTAAGAAACAAACAAACAAACAAAAAATGCTCAGGTTTATAAATAGATAGATCCTCCGAACTGAATCAGGGAACACTCAAGCAGGATCTAGCCACAAATCACTGTTTAACTAGGGCCTTTTAAACCCCATACAGTCAGGAAGGGTGTGGGGGGTGAAAATGCTATATTTCACACTGCAGAGTGTAGGAGAGTTCAAACCTGATGGGTGTTGTTTTGCCAGCATGTTCCATGTGCAGAACATAATGCTGAAGCAGATCCGTACAGCCAAGAATACTGCACTCTTGGCAGACAGTTACTGATGGCTGCTGTGCTAGGACTGCAAGTCCGCCCCTCTCATGCCACTATCCCAAATGTGTACCGGCTCAGTAAAGTACAGGCCCCTATCATCCCCACCGCCTCCATCACAACTGACGGTGACACTACCTGCTCCCACTCCATGGCTGTCCCATGGCTGTCGCTTACTTAACTTCCATCGCTGGTGCTGCCACCGCTGCTGCCACATCATGGGAAGAGGCTGTCTGAAGTGGACCAACATTGCCAAAGTATAGTGCATGACTGTTTGAAAGTTCTATTGCCAACAGCCCCATGCTCTTCTTTACAGAATCTGCCTACCTCTTCTTTCTCCTTCCTGATGCCCTGCCGCACATAGCCCCCGATTTCTCCAGGTAGCCCAACCAAAGGAATCCAGGGCTGCCTTGACCTGACTCAGTCAAAATCTAGATCCACCTGAATTGGCCCAATTCAGTTTGGAATTGGGCTTCTACCATATCTTGTGCATTGCCCTTTCAGTTTCCTGCCAGATATTGTTAAAATTTGTAGTTTTGAAAAGTTGAGTCCAACATCTTCAAAATCTTATCTTCAGAGGTGTCTAAATGCATTCAGTTTATAACACTTCAGTCTGTCATCTTGATTCAAGATGGTGTGTGAGAGTCTCCAAATATAGACCACAACTCACTGCTCAAGAATCATCACACCAAACTGGGTGATGCTATCTTCAGAGGTGTCTAAATCAGTGCAAATAAAAAAATCCTTCCAGTAGCACCTTTAAGACCAACTAAGTTAGTTCTTGGTATGAGCTTTCGTGTGCAAGCACACTTCTTCAGATACACTGAAACAGAAGTTGCCAGATCCTTCTATATAGTGAGAAGGTGGGGAGGGGTATTACTCAGAAGGGTGGTGGGAATGGGAGATTGGCAGATAGCTGAGATGAGCCTGCTGACGACTCTTAACGACTGTAATAGGTCTTACAGGAAAAGGCAAGGGGTGAGAAGGTGAGAAATGGCTTAGTCATGTATAATGGGATAAGAATCCAATGTCTTTGTTCAAACCAGGTCTCTCCATGGTTTTAAGTTTGGTAATGAGTTGCAATTCAGCAGCTTCTCTTTCCAGTCTATTTCTGAAATTCCTTTGTAGTAAAACAGTTACTTTGAGATCTTGTATAGAATGTCCTGGGAGATTGAAGTGTTCTCCTACTGGTTTCTCTGTTTTGTGATTCTTGATGTCAGATTTATGTCCATTTATTCTTTGGCGTAAGGTTTGGCCTGTTTGTCCAATATAGAGAGCTGAAGGACACTGTTGGCATTTGATGCCATACACAATGTTAGATGATGAGCAATTGAACACCTCTAGTCATCACATACAGCTCCCAAGTTAAAACAGTACAACGCATCATCAGAGATCTACAACCTCTCCTGGACAATGACAGTTCTCTTTCTCAAGCTCTGGGAGGAAGACCTTTCATTGCCTACAGACAGCCACCCAATCTTAAACAACTCCTAACCCACAATAATACTACAACCAGACTTAACACGGACACTGGCACCAGAGCCTGCAATAAACCCAGATGCCAACTTTGCTGCCACATACACCCGGACAACACCATTACTGGCCCCAACAACATCACACATACCATCTCGGGACTATTCAATTGCTCATCATCTAACATTGTGTATGGCATCAAATGCCAACAGTGTCCTTCAGCTCTCTATATTGGACAAACAGGCCAAACCTTACGCCAAAGAATAAATGGACATAAATCTGACATCAAGAATCACAAAACAGAGAAACCAGTAGGAGAACACTTCAATCTCCCAGGACATTCTATACAAGATCTCAAAGTAACTGTTTTACTACAAAGGAATTTCAGAAATAGACTGGAAAGAGAAGCTGCTGAATTGCAACTCATTACCAAACTTAAAACCATGGAGAGACCTGGTTTGAACAAAGACATTGGATTCTTATCCCATTATACATGACTAAGCCATTTCTCACCTTCTCACCCCTTGCCTTTTCCTGTAAGACCTATTACAGTCGTTAAGAGTCGTCAGCAGGCTCATCTCAGCTATCTGCCAATCTCCCATTCCCACCACCCTTCTGAGTAATACCCCTCCCCACCTTCTCACTATATAGAAGGATCTGGCAACTTCTGTTTCAGTGTATCTGAAGAAGTGTGCTTGCACACGAAAGCTCATACCAAGAACTAACTTAGTTGGTCTTAAAGGTGCTACTGGAAGGATTTTTTTATTTTGACTATGGCAGACCAACACGGCTACCTATCTGTAACTAAATCAGTGCAGTTTGGAATGGTTCAGTCTGCTATCTTGATTCAAATGGCATCCAACAGTAAACAAATGTAGAGCAAAAACATGCTCCTTGACCTCAAGATCTGTCATGCCAAATTTGTTCACGATCAATGCAATTTGGAACTTTTTGGTCCACTATCTTGATTCAAATGGTATCCAAATATAGCCCAAACCCACTCCCCAGTCCCATCATGGCAAAATGGGCAATGATATCTTCAGAATCGAACAGATCTGTGCTGTTTGGAAAGTCTGATCTGTCATCTTAATGCAAAATAACATCCATCATTAGGCCAAACCTGCTCCTCCATCTCAGAAACCATCACACCAAATTTGGTGACTATATCTTCAGAGGCATCAAAATCAGTGCAGTTTGGAATGACTTGGTGTCATCTTGATTGAAAATGGTGTCTAGCAGTATCCAAACATAGATGAAAACCAATTGAAATCCTGGGTCAGGGACTGGCTGGACATTGACAAGTGGTGGCTGGATACTGGTGAGTGGGAACTAGGAGAAGGGGGATTGGAGTTGGAAGAAGGGCTAGGTGAACTGGGAGAACCTGTAACAGCCAAGAGAGAGGAGTCAGAGGCAGGAGAAGCTGCAGGACTAGAGAATGAAAAACAGGTGGAAGAGGGAGAGATGGGTCAGGCTGTTGTAGAGTCAAGAGCTTCCACCCTGCCTCCTGCACCTCTCTTGCTCCACTGTCTCCCAGGACCGGAAGAGGATTGGTTCCACGCAGGCTGAGTCTTCGTCTGCTTGCGTGCAGCTCTAAGTTGGGAAATACATAAGCCGGGGGATGGGAGTCTCCCTGTTGCGGCAACTGCCACATTGGCTGCATACCTAGCAGTAGCTGAGAGACGTAGGACTGATGGACATGCCTTCCCATATTGCCTTTTGACAATAAGGAGTTAATTCCTCACTCTGGACATTCTGTGCCTAACAGCGCCATAACATCCTGAGAGGGTCTTAACCTTTCTTGGTTGGGCCATGCTGTGACTGTGAAGCTATCAAAGTTTCTTTATCCATTTCAGGTCCTGCCCATAAATATAATGCTTAAACAACTTAAGTTTGGCAGAGATTACTAGGTAAATTCATTCTTAGGTTATGCAGAAAATATTGTATAACAATGCAACAAGGGAGGTCTGGGAATGCCCCATTCGAACTTGGTGTCTTTGATTCAAGATCCAGGAAGAAAGCCAATAGAATTGGAACTTTATAAGTTTAGGACATGGCCCTTTCTCACCACTACCTCAACATTAATTCTTAAGGTAGAAAATTCATTTTTATTCAGTGTGTTAAGTGCTTGGTGAAAAATATACAAGAAAGCTGCTCCCCTGATCTCCCTGCTGATTCCATTTAGAAAGCACCCCATGTTTTGTGAGGCTAGGAACAAGTAGGGATATATTCTGGGATTTTTATGTAAGTGATTCCCCACTACATAAAGAACAGATTTTGGCTAAAATTCTCAATGTTAACATGGTCATGGTTTAATTTTAATCAATTGTTTTTCTTTCTGATAAAACCCAGACAAAGAGCTGATTGCTTTAAAACTTATGGTCAATGTTCCTGCTACATTAAAGGATGCAGTATCAACCATATACAAAATATTAATTGAGGTAGAATTTGGCTATCTTATGGCTGCAAAAATTCCTTGGAAAATGGACCTTCAAGTAATAATCTCTAATGAAAAGTGAAACATACTTTGGGAGAAAAACCTTTTAAAACAGTTTCAGTTCAAGTAAGGGAATCCTCTTTGGAACTTACAGAAGTGGTATCATGTACCCCTGGCACATAATACTGGGGCAACATCAACCTGTTGCAGGGGATGTGGGAAATGGGATCTTACATACATATTTGGTTTTGCAAACCTGTTTTGGTATTTAAATAGTTGAGTTTAATAAACAGCCTTCCCCTCAACTTGTTTTACTTGGAATAAAGGACATGTCTACTCCACCAACTGCTTATAAAGGAACCTTCAACATTCCTCCTCATGGCGGCATGTATGGAATTAACCATGTAATGGCGCACTGCCTTGAGTTTGAACATTGAAGCATGGTACTCCACAGCATGGACAATAACCCTGGCTGAAAAGCTGACATGCCAAATTCATGCGACTAAAGGGAATTCTAATCCCCATATTTTCTATAATGTATGGCAAAAGGTTTATAATCCCCTGATATCTCATAGTAATATGTGGAAAGGTTTTTGGAATAAATTGTAAGAACTGAAATTGGTATTTTTAAGAAAAGTGGGTGATGTGTTGTGAGTTATGTTGTTTTATGTTTGATGTGAAAAATGAAAATTCACAGAAGCAACAACAGCAACAGCATCATGATGGTTTCCTGTTGTCATAGGATATCACAGAAAAATCCATAAAAGCCAGTATTGTAGGTTTAAATAGCCCAAGTTAATGTAAGAAAATAGTCCTTCCTGAATGCTCCCCATGACGAATGACAAAAATGGAGCCTGCAATTCTTGCAAGAGCATCATAAGTAAACAAGGACCAGCCATGGTTTTTAATACCTCTAAAGAGGCTGGGAAGCAAAGGTTTCATACTTGGCTTCGCAGCATATGAATGGCAGAGGGAGATTAATTGGCTACAGCTGGTGTTAATTGTGATGCAAGTGGATTTACTGAATGGGTATTTTATGGATTTATTGTTTTTTCCCTTGTTCAGCTGCTGTTGTGCGGGTTAAAAGGATAATGCAGTGGGCAGGACCATAGATGGGGAGGTGGGAAGCAGGATGCATAGCATGCAAGAGGTAGAGCAGTTGCTGGCTTTCAAATGTTTAGGTGCTTAGTTAAAATGCTATCTCAGCCAGAAGCCTTTTTCAAGTTATTTGCTTACTGAATCAATAGAACAATAATAAGAAAAAACAATTATAGTATATTAAATTACAATCAAGATAACATAGTAGACATTACACATACTTCCATTTTGGGCATTTCCAGATAGTCATTTTATTGTGCAAAGAATGCATATTTGTTAGCCATAGAGAATGCAAAGTCTTTCACCCACCTAACAAATCTGTGACAAAGAAATCCCATTTTCCACCACTTTCTAAAATACATATTTAATTAAAAAGGAAAAACAGAAATCAGGTGATCCACTAAGGCTTTTCTCCAAGAATAACCTCCCACCCACTCACCACACTGCTTCCTATGGAAAAGAACTGGCCCATCGCTCCACTTCATTATATAAGGCCGTTCAATTGCCCAGTCAGTCCCTATTTACAAGTGTAGTATTATTCCCTGAAAAAGCAAAACAACACAGGAAAACAAGACTTTCAGAGCACTTCATAAAATGACACTTTGGAGGAAGTATAGGCTTAAAGGAAAATGAGCAGTATTCTTGACAGCCAATTTGTCACACTTCAGTAACATAAAGGAGACAAGAACAGATGTTTTCGTGGATGAATCAATGAGAAATACCGTAACTCCGCCAAGAGGGAGAGCATGGGCTTGATTAGAAAATATTCCTACAGTGTCCCTTATGAAATTTAATTCAGGCAACTTTTGTGCAATGGGACCTCAAGAAAGAAATCTTCCTATGGATAGAAATGGATAATTCTTGTATTAGGATGTTATCTGCGTTTAGTTCCCTTGGGAATAGGGGAGGCGGGGGGGGGGGGGAATAAGGGACACCACACATTACCACATCTTTTAAAATACTTTGTACATTAAAAATATGAAGAAGAAGAGTTTGGATTTGATATCCTGCTTTATCACTACCCTAAAGAGTCTCAAAGCGGCTAACATTCTCCTTTCCCTTCCTCCCCCACAACAAACACTCTGTGAGGTGAGTGGGGCTGAGATACTTCAGAGAAGTGTCACTAGCCCAAGGTCACCCAGCAGCTGCATGTGGAGGAGCGGGGACACAAACCCGGTTCACAAGATTACGAGTCCACCGCTCTTAACCACTACACCACTGAAGTATCCATGCAATGCACTAATTTACAAATGTGTAATATGCAACTAAATAAATTAGATTGGGATTGGCTACCTCTCCCATTTGAGTGTATACTTGATGGAAAACTATGTCTGTTGTCAGGAAATGTGTGAAATGTCCCTTACAACTTTTATTATTTATTATTACCATCATCATTAGTAGTAGTACATATTACAGCAATTTTAAATTTAATATTAATATTAGAAACAAATTTAAACAAATTACTATCACAGTTCAGGATGGGTTCTGAAAATATGTATCTTAGGTGTCAAAAGCAAAGAAGTAGATCTTCAGCATATGATGGAAAATATATAATGAAGGTGCCTGTAGAGAGGAATATTACAACTTGGAGCTATCACAGAGAATGCTTTTTCCGGGTCACTACCACAAGAACTTCTGAGAATGGCAGGACTGAATAGAGGGCTCCTCTGCTGATTTTAAGACCTGAGAGCATCTGTAGGGAAGGGGGCAGTCTTTTAGATGTTTGGGGCTTAAGTTGTTTAGGATTTTAAACAGTTAAATTGGGCCCAGAAATTAACGGACAACAAATGCACATTTTAAAACAAGGGTTCTATGAATTCTAAATGAAATCCGAGCCAGAAATCTGGCTGCTGCATTTTGGACCAGATGAAGTTTCCATACCCCTCAATTGTCCACTAGCAGGATATCCTGGAATTACAGAAGCCATTCCGGCTTCTGATTGGATCTTGAGATGTCCTGCTTTGGTTCCCACGAGATTGTGGCCCCAAAAGATACTGTTTTCAGGGGACTTGTAGATCCAGTTACAACCCTGGTGATGTTGGCAGCATAGGCGGAGGGGTGGGGGCTTGGTGCCCTCTTTGGCCCCAGCAGGAACTGGTGTCTCCTCATGGCGCACAGGTCACAGCAGATGTGCTGGGCAAGGCAGGGAAGGAGGGAGAAGGAGCCACTAAACTCCACAGGACAACACCGGGTGCCTGTGTCCCCTTGTGAGTGCAGTGTGCTAGCAGCCTCAGCATGGTTGTGGGGGGGGGGTGCCAAGGGCAAGGCAGTGAGCAGAGAGCAGTGTGTGGTGGCAACACAAACAGTGCTCGGCTGTGATGTGTGCCCCATCCTGGCTGGGAGGCGAGCACCCAAGTGGACACCCTCAGACCGTAAGTGATGGAGGTAGCACAGTCTAGAGAGATGCTACCTCCATCCAATGTTGGAGGAGAACAAGACAGGCACCTGCTCCAGCACCAGCACCAGCTCCCTCCATGCCTCCTCTGCACCTCCCAACTGGATGCATTCCCCGCTAGCAGCTGTCTTTAAGGAAAGAGCATACGCTCTACCAGCCTCCAGGAAACCTGACCTGCCAGGGCAAGTTGGAGAGTCCAGCCTTGTAGGGGGTTAGGCTGGATGACCATCGGAAGCCCATCCAATTCTGTGGTTCTGTGAGTCTATGATTCTCTTAGCACAGCGACAAACACAGCCCGAGAAAGGGAGGTGGGTACAGGAATAGACAATGGTGCTTATTAAAAGCTTACTGGTTGCATAATCAATAAATAGGTTATTGGTAAGTTTTAAATTGAAAAGCTGAAAACACACACACTGCTGAAGGCTAGGGCCAGGAAGTAGGATGCAATGTAGTCTCCAGCTTTCTCCACTACTGATGGTAGATCTTTGCCACTGGAGAGGCCTGACCTTCACCATAGTGGGCAGCAACTAACAGTCACCTTGCTGATAGTAGCCAGTGGAAAGCCACCAAACACAGCATTTTGGTGTGGATCTATGGGATCAAAACCCCTGTGGAACTCCCAAGAGGTCCAGTCTTCAGCCCATCTGCTGCAATACCCTGAAGCTGGCATACCAAAAAATGTAAAATATATTAGTCCTGGGTAGCAGGAGCCAGAAGAGCCTCAATGCAGCAGACAATACATTCCACTGCCCTTTCCAGGACTAAGGACAATAATGTATATATTTATGCATTCAATACAGAAATAAAATATTTTTAAAATAATTTGCTCATTCCATGTCTCTGTAAAAATAGTAACTTGATTTTAAAAATCTTAAATTTTTATTTCTTACAATTTGGCAAGTAGTCCTTAATAGTAAAAGAAACATCAGTTAGTCTACCAAGGTATCACTGCCAATGATAACACACTAGGGTTATTGGCAGATTCTACTTCCATGCTACTACAAAGAAAGAAAATAACTATGGCTCTGTGAGAACTTTAAGCACCAGCACAGCCTTCTTATGTTCTGGCTCCCTCAACAACTGAATAAATGTGCACATCTCCTTTTTAAAGAAGTGGCTTGTTGTATCCAGTTCATGACAGCCCCTTCATTACAAAAAAGATTTTCACTGTAGGATTTGGATGCATAAAGAACAATTATATAAATTCCATCATTTTCTCAGGATGTTCTTTCAAAGAACTGAGTGGCTGTTATTGTGCCAAATGAGCCTAGAAAACATAGGGCTTATTTTCTTTCTGACCTAGGGCCAGAAGAGATGGTAAGCAATCCTCTATTGTTCTCTATATGTGGGAATTTTAGTTGACCTTGAGAGTTGATAGTGTCCAGGATATAGATGTCTCCTTAGGCTCTTTTAATCTGAGAGCAATCAAGGATGACAGTATGGATTTAGGGCTGCAATTTGCCAATTGTTTCTCCTATGCAAATTCCATTCAAATAGAAGTTCATGCAAAGGAAGGGTTGAGTAGATTGTGAAGATATGATATAAATAATGATAAATATGAATAGATACAACTAATAATAAAATTGCTGCTGTTGTTTTGAAACTTTTTTGACAATTAGCAGGAGGCTGTATAGTACACAGATAGGACACAGCCTCTACGACATCACAAACATACACAAAAATACATAACTGTTCCACATGCCAGCTTTCTGCTTCTCTGTAGGGTAAGATGATTCAAAGCTAATGCAGAAGCAGCCGACACTGTTGCAGACGCGGTATCCACTCTGAATAAAGCCCAGTACTTTTTTCCAGCCGAAGTGCAGTTTCTGCACCTCTCAAAAATACAGTATGTTCAAGGTGGCATACATTATTCTCTCCCTCCTCACTGAATCCTCACAATAATCCTGCGAGGTAGGTTAGGCTGAGAGGCAGTGGGTGACCCAAGGTCACTCATTGACTTTCATGGCCAAGTGGGAATTTGAACCCTGGTTTCCCAGGTCCTAGACTGCTAATCACTATGCCACACTGGCTAATTTAGTATAATAACTTAGTTTATTATAACAACAGAACAAATATTGCTTTCAATCATATTTGAAAAATTACAATTCTAATAGAGTCACATTTCTAGTTTTAATGATATTGAAGTCTTATGAATATTTTTTCTTATAACTGAGTGTTACAGTTCAGTATTCCCAATGAATGCTTGTGGCCTCCAGAGTGCTACCCACCTCCCCCTTTCCGTCTGAAAATTTAAATAAACTTCAAGGAAAGGGAAACATAAAATCAGAAAATGAAAAGGTGCCCTTCTGAGAACAAGCAAGCAGGCTCAACAGCAGGAAAATCCCCACTAAGTAATCTTTCAAGTGGGCTTTTACAGTTGCAGAAGCAGAAAAATGAAACCAAACAGAATACTTGGCCTAAATTTATGTTTGAACGGCTAGTGTACAGAAAAGGGGCATGAAAGATTCTACTGAAACTTAAAAAGATAGAAGTCTAACTGAAGAAAAGGAGGACAGAAAAGGGAACTGCTGAAAAGATCTGAGCAAAAGAAGGTAGGGTGAAGAATCCATTACACCTAAAAGAAAACAATGAATTTCCAAATTGAAAGAAACCATTTTATTGCATTTGCTGACATTCTAAAAAGGGTGGTGTGGTTGCAATCAGGGGAACTGTGTACATATGCAGCAGAAATAAGACTATTCCTGAGAAGCACTCAAAGGATATGGCATTCTAGAAGTATAAGGTCACAATTTGGATGTGTCATTACATATAATGGCACACTTAGAGGCAAAATAATTTCAACTGCCACAGCAGAGAAATGGCTTTAAGAAACACACGACAGTAACAAAATTATTCCTGAGGTTCCACATATAACACCACCTTGGAAATTTGGGATAAACACAGATCTGATGCAATGAGCTCTGCCATGAAAATACACACAGGGCGTGGAACAAATTTAACATCTAGAACCCTAATTTACAAATACTTGCAAAATATATTTGAATTTTGGACTACGAATATTGGAAGCTTTTTGGACTTCACTACTGAATGCTTCACCACTGTAAGAATCAAGGGATTAATTCTGAAAGAAGCCCTCAAACATAGCTTAAAATATATATTGATATTCAAAAACCTATTCAAAATTTTCAAAATTTAGTTCCATGTAGTTTTCCAAATTTTAGAAAATTGTGTTCATTTTTTATAGATTCAAGCAATCATTATAAATAGCTCTGTCATCAGATTCTCTCAGTATTAATGTTTATATTTTTAATATCAACTATGTAAATGACTGTAAGCTATTCCCAAATTATCACTTTCTATTCATGATTTGAGTAACAGAAAGATGACATTCTAGATTTGCTTTGTGATTTATGAATAATGATGCCAATGCATGATAATTATAATAATACTTAGTCTGAATAATAATTGCTTTGCTTTTGTATATCTGAAATTATAGGTGCAGAATTGCATGCAAAAAAATACATTGTTTGTCTTAAGTGCATATTACAGCACCTCAAAAAACCAATGGCCAAGCATCTCAAACCTGACTTGGGAGCATGTTAACCCATATTTTCAAAAAGGTGGAGGTATGGTCAGAAACTGCTGGTGGTGGTTTTAAAGTCAAAGGTACTTGACACAGTAAAGGAAGCTAAGTTGATGGTCACTCAAGACAAGGATGTGCATGTGTGGAGTCAAACTATGTGTGTGCCAAGGTAGGTGCATTGTTTTCCATGAAAATGTGTGTGTGTGAAGAGTGTGTGTGTGTGTGTGTGTGTGTGTGTGTGTGTGTCAGGGCATCTGAGTGTGTGTGTTCAATGCATCTGAGCAACAACTTTACCAGAATTATTTGGCAAAGGAAGTACAGCAGAAACTGTAGCTATATACAGGAAATTGAGCCAATCCAAAACTAGTTTTACATGGTGGATATGTGCTAATAATAATAATAATAATAATAATAATAATAATAATAATCAGAGCCGCTGCCAACATATATAAAAACATAATAAAACATTACACATTAAAAAGCTTCCCTATACATCTGCCTTCAGATGTTTTCTAAATGTTATAGTTACTCATCTCCTTGACATCTGATGGGAGGGTGATCCACAGGGTGGGTGCAATGGAAAAATGGAACTGAATATCATCAGCATATTTATGACAACATACTCCACATCTCCAGGTGATCCTGCTCAGCAGTTCTATGTAGACATTAAACAGTATGGGGGTAAAATCAACCCTTGCAGAAACCCACATTGAAGTCAAACAAAACTGTTTATGCACCACCCTCTGGAAAGTGACTGAAATGGAAAGCGGAGCATTCCAGGGAAACATACTTATGGTAGGACAAACCAGGAAGTTGCCCAGGGTGGAAAATTTGAAGAGAAGGCAATTCAATTGAACAAACCTCAACCATTGCTGACGCTGATCTGCCACACTGCATCACTGCCGGTTGCCATGCATGCACTACCAGTGACTGCGTTCCATGTGTGCAAGACAGGCTGCATGACTAGTGGCAAGGAACACTCCTAGCTGCCAAGCGATGAAGAGACTGAGTGATGCCAAATGCAAAAAAGCAAGTGGGTAGCCAAGGAAAGCAAAGTTACTGATAAATGTTATAACCTGACATTCTTTTATTGAAGGAGAGGAGATGTCTCTGGGAGTGGAGCTGGGGAGCCTAATCACCATGGTTCAGGGTAGGGAGAGGTATGGTGTGGGAGGTGCAACAGGTTGGGTAAGGGGCCCACAGCACAATCAGTTAGTGACTGTCGTGTCGTGTGCAATGTCTGGGATTTTTTTGTTTGGTACCATTGTTCCAGCACTACGTGAGGCAGAAAGGAGAGACACATAGTGTGACGGGGGCATCTGAGGCAACGGGGCCACAAGGTACCCACCAGAGAGCGAGAGGCGGCCACTGCCACTGTGTGACCAAAGCTGGGAGCAGAGGAGGGCCAGCGCCTGATGGGCCAGAATGTCTGGCCTCGCTGTTCCCTCCTCTCCCCCCTTTCCCCTCGTGTGCTGTCAAATGGAGCTCCACCTTCTGCCACTGCCTCTGCCAGCTCCTCCTCTTGGGTCCTGCCCACCTCACCACAACTCAGCTCCCTCCACCCTCAGCACCACCACAACCACCATCACCGTGTCTGGTGCACAGGTTTGGCAGCGGAGCCTTGGCAGCAGAGCTCCAGCCTACTAGAGAGCAGAAGACAGAGGAGGAGGAGGTGGGCTTTATTTTTATTATTAACATCATCACCATCATTATTTTTCCACCTCCTTGCTCCCGCCACCAACCCCCCTCCCGCCGCACTCCTCATAGAAGAGGAGGCATCACACCACCCACCTGCAGGCCACCACCATGTACAGTACACAGCAGGGGGAGTGGCCCCCGTCACCGCGAGACCCAGTGAGTGAGCTGCATCTTCTCCCCCCAAAAACCCTGCCAGATCGACGAGGGAGCGGGGAACCAGATTTGTGAGGCAGGAACCACGTTTCTGAGGAGAGAAGCAGCAGCGAAGAAGGTGCACAAGGTGACGCCAATGGCCTCTCAGGAGCCAAAGCGAAGGTGCGTGCACTCCCTCACTCGCAGTTGGACCGTGTGAGGGAGCACTCTGTGTGAAGGGGCTCTCCCTCCCTCCCTGCTGCATCTGCTCCTCTGCCAGCTGCTTGTACAAGACCTAGGAGGAGGGCAGTGGCAGCGGGAGGGTGTCTGGTGAGGGCCAAGGAGAAGTGTTTGGCATGCCTCTGTCTGCTTTGCTTTTACTTCAGCTGGGGGGAAGACGCTGCACTTCCCAAGGCCCCTATTAAAAAGTAAATAAAATAAATAAATAAATACAAATACTCTTGCAAACAGACCTGCAGTTCTGATCCCCTTGTTATTTCCACAATTGATTTTTAAAGTGAAAAAGAAAAAATCAGATACACTTGCACCGATGTACAAGTCTGGTTGCACAGGAAAATAGGCTTTCAACACTCAAATAAAATGAAACAGTCAAAATGATGCCACTTTTAACTTGTAAGACCGAGTTGTAAGAAAGGATGCATGTCAGGTCGCAGTGCACAATAACATAGCCTGATGACCCTTGTGGGTAAGCAGGGTGGTGGTGGTCACAAAGTATAATGACCACTGGCTGCGGTGAGGGGCAGGAAGTAACAAATAAATAAGGGGGGAGGGCTTGCGTGTGCTCTCTTTTTTACTCTTCAAAATACAGTGGTGCCTCGCAAGACGAAATTAATCCGTTCCGCGAGTCTCTTCGTCTTGCGGTTTTTTCGTCTTGTGAAGCACGGCTATTAGCGGCTTAGCGGCTATTAATGGCTTAGCGGCTATTAACGGCTTAGCGGCTTAGTGGCTTTAAGAAAAAGGAAACAAACTCGCAAGAACTCGCAAGACGTTTCGTCTTGCGAAGCAAGCCCATAGGGAAATTCGTCTTGCGGAACGACTCAAAAAACGCAAAACCCTTTCGTCTAGCGAGTTTTTCGTCTTGCGAGGCATTCGTCTTGCGGGGCACCACTGTATGGCAACCCTAGACCTATCATTTAGTCATTGGGTCTGTGGCTGCTGTTGCTGAATGCCAAATCGGCTCTGAATAAGACCTCCCTTGTCTATGATCTGATTATGGGTACTCAGTGCAGCAGCAGGGCAGACTTGAGAATTGAAGAGGGGAGTTGCTATTCTCTGTAGATTTTTTTTACTCTCTCTCCACAGGCTCTCTGTCCAGTTGGGAGAAGATCTAGAGTGTCCAATCCTGGCATTGGACAATGGAGACAGATTAGGGTTTCTGCTGGTTTACTGCCTGCCTTGCTGCCCAGCAGTCTCCCTGCCTGAGCTGACAGAGTTAAGGGCAAGGAAACACGCTGGGAGATGACTCAAATGCGAGTGGAGGAAAACTCCAGTCCAACGCAATCTAACACAGGTGAAGGCTCATAATTGAGCCTACCGAGTAACAATGAAGGCAGCAAAGGTGGCATACTTTGTTGCCTCCACTGCATCCACATTGTGCCGTCCAGCAGAGTATTTCCCGTTAGTGTGCAGCCTCTTACAGCCTAGCCCGTATGAGGTGACAGAACCAATAGCAGCTCACTGTGACTTGTTTGCAAAGCATTTTGAGGATAAAATCACTTGCATCCACTGGAACCATGACTCTACTGTTACAGCAGATGAATCCTGAGAGTTGTCCAGAGCACTGTCTAGTCCTGTTATGTTAGATGAGTTTCAATTAGTAAGGCTCAAGGATGAGAAGAAGGTACTGGATCAATCAAGGCAACCACTTACTCTCTTCGCTTATAAAAATTAACAGGGAGGGGACATCTGGCTGGGCCAGGGAGATGATTAATGCCTCCTTGCGAGAGGGGTTGTAAACTGCTCTGTGATCCCTGGATGAAGGGTAGTATAGAAATTAAATAAATAGTCAGAAACGTATTAATGGAAATATAACCAACCCCAGCATTATGGGCACCAGTTTTCAAATACAAGATACGAACAAGTTGGGAAACATGAGCACTGACTTTGATCTTGGATGAAAAATGAAGAAAACTTCCCAATTCCATTTCAACGTGGAAACATGCCCGATCTCATCAGTACTAACTCTGCCTAAACAGGGCTGCCTTCAGATGTCTTCTAAAGGTCTGAAAGTTGTTGTTCTCTTTGACATCTGGTGGGAGGGCGTTCCACAGGGCGGGTGCCACTACCGAGAAGGCCCTCCGCCTGGTTCCCTGTAACTTGGCTTCTCGCAGCGAGGGAACCACCAGAAGGCCCTCGGCACTGGACCTCAGTGTCTGGGGAGAATGATGGGGGTGGAGAAACTCCTTCAGGTATACTGGACTGAGGCGTTTAGGGCTTTAAAGGTCAGCACCAACACTTTGAATTGTGCTCGGAATCACTAATCCAGTCCTATGGACAATAAATGAAGAAATGCAATATTATTCTGAAAAGCATTTTCCCGCAATCTAAACAGGCTTTCTAGCAATGACAGTCTATTATTTATCTCAAAATGTCTCTTGAATGGAGAAAAGACTAGGAGAGAATACTTACTGTGCTTTAAGTCACTAGGCTCAATTTTTTGATCTCCATATCATTTGTTTAGAGGAACATCTTTGCTAGGTAGGGAAGGTTTTGGTTACTGGTAACATTCCTATTAACATATGCATGTGATAATTCTCTTGGCCATAAAAACTGTGTTTTGGCTATGAAATAGCAATGGTCAGTCCTTGGAAGTGTGTGCATGAAATTTTCATATCAGATTGTTGAAGAAATCAAGTATTCGATGTGTGTTCTTAAAAGAGCTATAGCTACAGTCAAAGCTTTAGCATCTCAAGACTTATCTTTCAGAAGAAGTACCGTTTGCTTTGGATCTACTCATAATGTAAACTTTGGTCTTACAACTCATAACTGAATTTGATCCATTTTTAGTGAAGCACATATCAAAATATAGAAACCCAGGCAAGGGTCAGACCTCAAATTTATATTTTTTAATTTATGAAAATGTTAACAACACCAAGACAGATAAAGGTCTGAATCAGAATATAGAAGCAATGCATTCCATAAAGTATTTTCTGATAAGTGTAGATTCATCTCCTGACAATCAGCTTTCTTTGATAATTTGTTATGTGAAAGAAATGGAGATCCCAGAGAGCATTTTATTTGTTTTCTACCTAATCCTGGCCACAAATTTGAACAGCTGGCTGATGTAGCTTTTAGAACTCTCAAGACATATAAACAAAACATTGATAACTATAGAGGGCAGTCATACTACAATGCAAGCAATATGTATGGATCATACAAGGGTCTTCAATTAGGAATAAAAGAAGCTTGCCCATGTACTGTTTTTGTGCCATGCTCTACTCACTCCTTGCATCTAATTGGAGCATATGCAGCAGAATACTGTAAACAAACTACTGGATTCTTTGGATTTCAAAATCTTTTTGTATTTTTATTGTAATCTACTCATCGATAGCAGGTATTGGAGTCACACTTAATGATACCTGGCTATGTTCCTTTCCAGCAATCGTTGGCTATCTCAAGATGAAGTTTGTCACAGCTGAAACAAATATGAAAGCCAAATTGTGCTATATACTACAAAAAAGACACTATAGATAAATCCTTAAGTCGCAGTGAAACTAGAAGAAGAAGAAGAAGAAGAAGAAGAGTTTGGATTTGATATCCCGCCTTTCACTCCCTTTAAGGAGTCTCAAAGCGGCTAACATTCTCCTTTCCCTTCCTCCCCCACAACAAACACTCTGTGAGGTGAGTGGGGCTGAGAGACTTCAAAGAAGTGTGACTGGCCCAAGGTCACCCAGCAGCTGCATGTGGAGGAGCGGGGACGCGAACCCGGTTCCCCAGATTAGGAGACTACCGCTCTTAACCACTACACCACACTGGCTCTCTAGAGGATTGTTAAATAAATGGGAGTGATTGGAGACCGTGATAAAGGCGCAAATGTGGGACACCATTTTGAATTGATTCAACATTACCAGCAAGAAGCTTCAAACCACTGAAATCAATATTGGTGTTGCAGTACAGCTATATAAATAATTGAAATTGTATGTGAAAAATGCTCAACATATGTCTGAATTCTTCGAAAAGTCAGGTTTGAGCAACTACATGATATGTCAAAAAAACAGCAAAAGAAAAGGAAGCATCAGAGTAACAAATCACATGGTGAAATAGATGTGACACTTGTGAAAACTTTGGAATTAACTCATATACTGTGATAATTGACAGGCTTCTTTCTGAGCTGGAGACACAAAGGTCAGCATATGAGAACCTGAATTCAAAGTCTGCATTCCTAACAAAAATGTCATTAGAGGAACCACCAGAAGTGCAAGCATGCACAAAAGATTTGCAATCTTGCTATCAGAATGACTTGGCAGAATCATCACTAACCAATGCAACCACAAAGTTATTTATTCAGTATAGCAGAAGAACCTAAAAGCATCTTGAAAATGTGTGCAATGATGAAAGACAAGATACTGCAAGATGTATTTCCATATGTGGACATGGCATTCATAATGTATCTCTGCACAGCAGCAACCAATCGTACGTCTGAAAGGTCTTTCTCAGCATTACAGAGAATAAAAATATATTTGTGTTCTTGAATGTTAGAACAGTGACTTAACGCATTAGACATACTGAATATTGAAGCAGAGGCGATGATCACAATAGACTATGAAGATGAAATTGAAAGGAACTGTGCTACAACAGCCCCCACACAGTGAGTAATAAGCAATGATGGGTTTTTAGATGTTCCTACAAAGAGATGGGAAAGGGGCACATACAGTGGGTATCTGGTTGCAAATGTCTGGTGAGCAAGCTGCGGTCAATCTGTTAATGCAGGCCTGACAGGTCTGACAGAAAATATCAAACTAATTCTGCAGGACTACACACAGAGTTCTTCCCTGACCATACCCAGCATTTTTTTTAAGTAGTAGTAGAGTCCTTCTGAAATTATACCACTTCAGATAACAGGTGTGAGAAGGCATCGGTTAGAAATGAACAACTGAACAACTGGTGACCCACCAAAGCCCTAGTCCCAGCTCACCTGCAGGCAGCAAAAATGGATTTATTGGGCCCATGATGGGCTTCCCTGATGATACTGATGGGCTGTGTGTCACAACAAGTTGCACAAGCCAGTTTTAAGGTATGCCTGTCTGTCTGTCTGTCTGTCTGTCTGTCTGTATGTATGTATGTATTTACAACCCTATACTGGCAGGTCTCAGGGCAGTTCACAGAATAAAATCAAAATATAAAACCACAAAATACATAATCGAAATAAAAACAACAACAACTCAATAACCCCTCCAACACATTTGATTGACATTGGTCAATCAAATCAACCAAAGGCCTGGTTAAAAAGGAACATTTTTGCCTGGCACCTAAAGATATATAATGAAGGCGCCAGGCAAACTTCCCTGTGGAAAGCATTCCACAGATGGGGAGCCACTGCAGAGAAGGCCTGTTCTTGTGTTGCCACCCTCCGGACCACTTGCCGAGGAAGCACACAAAGAAGGGCCTCAGAAGATGATCTCAGTGTTCAGGTAGGTTCATATGGAAAGAGATGGTCCTTGGGTTTTGTGGTCCTGAGCCGTTTAAGGCTTTATAGGTCAAAACCAGCACTTTGAATTGGACCCAGAAACTAATTGGTAGCCAGTGCAGTTGGACCAGGATCGGTGTAATATGCTCAAACCATCTTGCTCCAGTGAGTAACCTGGCCACTGAATTCTGCAGTAGCTGAAGTTTCTGAACTGTTTTCAGAGGTAACCCTACATATAATGCATTGCAGTAATCTAACCCTGAGGTTACCAGAGCATAAACCACAAAGCAGTGCCACACACCCCTAGTTCGCACAGCCGCTCCAAAAGGATACCATAGTCAATGGTATCAAAAGCTACTGAGAGGTTGAGGAGAATTAACAAGGACATGTTTCCCTTGTCTCTCTCTCAACAGAGGTCATCATACAGGATAGGAGGTCCATTTTTCTGTGTGAGTACATTACAGTACACCTGATAACTTCTTGACTCCATACTGTATTCGCTTCAACATTTCTCCCATTATATTTTGTGGATAAGTAAAACTTCACTGCCACATGGACATTTTTTAACTTGAGAGGTGTATTCCCACTTCAGATTTATAGTCAAAAGCAACCTTAGCCTAAGATACACACATAAATCTCCCTGTATCAAGATATCACGTTGCTAAAAAAAATAATCTTACTTAGTCTGAAAAACCCTACTCCTTTAAAGATTTGGATTAAGTAATAACGATGCTCTTCTAAACTCGCCCATGTAAATTCAGCAAGAAATAAGATGACCACTCTAAAACCGTTTTTAAAAAGATAATCAATGGTCAGTGCATTCAAGTGAGCCATCCTTTTGAGTCCTCATCTTCAGATGCATCAAAAGCTAAAAATCCTTACATGCAGCATGCTCATAAAATTTATCCCCGAGTCTAGGGCACATATTGAAATAAATTCTGCTTTCCTTTAAAGGGGATGGTGGAGGAGTTTACATTGTTTTCAAGTTCTAAGATAGAAATCTTATGGATACTTATGTGGACATAACCAAAAATGAAATCAGTGGCACTTCCATGAATTTGTGAAATTAAAAACTCACATGTGTTTGTAACATGAAGCAATTCAGGATATAGGTGGCATGAGTTGGATGAAACTATAAAGTTAAGTGTAAAACAACAATAAAACACTCACTGAAAGCTAAGAAACAGAAATATAAAAGTTTTTTTTAAGGCCCCGAAGAATTTTTTTTTAAAAAAATAAACCCACTCGTCCTGATCCACTAGCCCAAATGTGGGCTCGTGGGAGTGGTTTAGCGCAGGGATACCAGAAGGCTGTCAAAAGGTATAAACTTACAGCACAGCCTGCAAAGCCCCATTGCAGATGCATAATGAACACTGCAACAGTGGGAGGTTGTCATGACTTGTCTGCACTCAAGCAAATGTTTATATATTCTTTATACACAAAGCAGCATACGTCAGTTTGTCCAGACCCTCCCATCAATTCACCTGACCAGTATGGCAATAGATGGCAGCTAACCTAAGCTTACAGATATCTCCCCTTTCTAGATCAAGAGCCCTGCATCCCAGCACGGCATCAAAGCAAATCAATTACCATACATCAAAGCAAACAAATATAAACATATATGAACTCATTCTTGCAACATTCCCAATTAGTTTTGGTGTTATACTGACTATCAAGATGGCATTGGCAGGCCTTCTTGAACATTTCACTTTTGGTTCAACAGAGTATCAGGCAAACATCCCAGGGGAAGTTTTGGGAAAGCTCAAGAAAACAAAGGAGAAGGGTCGGGAACAAGAAAACAGAGGAGGTTTTGATTCTGTGTTTCTACATTTTAATCTGCTGTTTCTTCTGGTTTCTTGTGCTGTCTTCTCCCTTGCATGTGAAATACATCAGACTCAGCAAATGATAGAGCAGAATTGGGGGGGGGGGGGAGCAACCACACCACATTCCAGCACAGACAGACAATTTGAGCTGGAGATTGTCTATGGGAAGTCCTTTCTACTCCTTAAACTTTTCACTACCTTGTGACATGCTGCAATCTGGATTTAATATGTTGAAAAGTCATACGTGGGGCTACCCCCCATACTTGGGGCTACCTTTGAAGGTGACCCGGAAACTACAACTAATCCAGAACGCGGCAGCTAGACTAGTGACTGGGAGCGGCCGCCGAGACCACATAACACCGGTCTTTAAAGACCTACATTGGCTCCCAGTACGTTTCCGAGCACAATTCAAAGTGTTGGTGCTGACCTTTAAAGCCCTAAACGGCCTCGGTCCAGTATATCTGAAGGAGCGTCTCCACCCCTATCATTCTATCCAGACACTGAGGTCCAGCACCGAGGGCCTTCTGGCGGTTCCCTCACTGCGAGAAGCTACGGTAAGTTACAGGGAACCAGGCAGAGGGCCTTCTTGGTAGTGGCGCCCTCCCTGTGGAACGCCCTCCCACCAGATGTCAAAGAGAACAACAACTACTGGACCTTTAGAAGACATCTGAAGGCAGCCCTGTTTAGGGAAGCTTTTAATGTTTGATGTATTACAGTATTTTAATATTTTTTTGGAAGCCGCCCAGAGTGGCTGGGGAAGCCCAGCCAGATGGGCGGGGTATAAATAATAAATTATTATTATTATTATTATTATAAAAGATAGGGGAGCAGGGGTTAGTGAGCAGACAGACCTGCTATTGATTCCTTCAAGTCTTATGAATGCACAATATATGTTATATTGTGGTTTGCTGATTAGTGTTGGGCTTCAGCAAATAAAACACATTTTAATCCCTGCTCATAAAGTAGCTGAAGACAAATTACTATCTCTTAGCCTATTCTGTAATTCTGAACTCTTGGTGGTTGCAAGAATAACCCACAGATCTGAGATCCTTTGAAAGCAAGCAGACCACAAATGTAATAGAAAATATTGATGCAGGGGGCTGGGGGCGGTGTCAGCCTGTATGGTGCCCTGAATCCCTGTTGGCTGAGTAGTTAGCCACCATGATCACCATCCCAAAAGAGTGAGCTGGGCTGCAAGAGCTACAACTAAGTGAAGAGGCCTTATGGGCAAATGGATGAACCTTCCCTTTCCTTTAATTTCATTTCACTTTTAATTTGTATATTGCCTTTCTATATTACTATATGCAAGGCGGTTTACAAACAGAAGAAACAACAAGGATCGCACACACCTTATAACAATCTTATCCATTACAAAAAAGTCATAATAAAAATATAACTTTAAAATAAACAACTTATTTCAAATAAAGTAACACTCAACAATCCATTAGAATATAATGGTACACAATGAAATTAAATATCAGCAAACAATAATTAAACAGAAATTCACTCTTAACAATTACAACAAATAATTACTAAACTATGAACAATAGTTAATAAGCCCCTCCATCGTAGGCTCAGGTTGTATATATCTGTAAATAAACCATATATCCAAAAGACACCACAGTCTCCACAGACCCCCATTCCAAGGAAACCGAATCCTGGGAAACTGCCTGGAACCCCTGGAATCTCTCACCACTTGGAAATTGAGGGGGTGTGCAACATATTTTGACATGCTTTTATTCACAGTAGCTGTAGAATCAAAGAATCAAAGAATTATAGAGTTGGACGTGACCCTGAGGGTCATCTAGTTCAACCTCCTGCAATGCAGCAATCTCAAATAAAGCATCCACGTCTGATGGCCATCCAACCTCTGCTTGAAATCCTCCAATGAAGAAGAGTGCACCACCTTCTGAAGGAGTCAATTCCACGGTGAAACAGCTTTTACCGCCGGAAAGTTATTCTTGATGTTTAGTCAGAATCTCACTTCTTGTAACTTGAAACCATTGGTTCGGGATCTACCCTCCAGAGCAGAAGAAAACAAGCTGGTTCCATCTTCCATGTGACAGCCCTTGAGATATTTGAAGATGGCTATCATATCTCCTCTTTTTCAGGATAAACATACCCAACTCCCTTAATCGTTTCTCATGAGGCTTGGTTTCCAGATCTTTGATCATCTTGGTTGCCCTCCTCTGCACGTGTTCCAGCTTGTCAATATCCTTTTTAAACTGTGGTGCCTAGAACAGAACACAGTACTCCAGGTGGGGTCTGTCCAAGGCAGAATGGATTAGTACTATTAGTACTATTACCTCCCTTGATCAGCCTAAATAGCATTAGTGTCAAGACAGGAGCCGGGAACAGGTCAGGAGTAACTCACAAGGTGTCAATGAAGTTAACTCTTTAGTCAAAGAAACAAAACAGCTCAGGCCTAGTGAGCACAGCAACACTTACCAGTACACTGATGACAGTGAGCTCTAGTTCTCCAGAACATCTGAACTAGGAGAGGCCATGCGAACCCTGGCCCAGTGCCTGGATGCATTGGTGAGATGGATGAGGGGAAATAAACTGAGCTTGAACCCTGGGCAAGGGAGGCACTGTAGGTTCCTGTGTCTGATAAACTGGTCAACTGCCTTCCTTGGATGGGATCACTCTTCCCCTGAAGGAGCAGGTATGCAGGTATGCAGTTAGAAGAGTGACTAGTGGGGTGCCACAGGGTTCTGTCTTGGGCCCGGTCTTATTCAACATCTTTATCAACGGCTTGGATGATGGACTCAAGGGCATCCTGATCAAATTTGCAGATGACACCAAACTGGGAGGGGTGGCTAACACCCCAGAGGACAGGATCACACTTCAAAACGACCTTGACAGATTAGAGAACTGGGCCAAAACAAACAAGATGAATTTTAACAGGGAGAAATGTAAAGTATTGCACTTGGGCAAAAAAAATGAGAGGCACAAATACAAGATGGGGGACACCTGGCTTGAGAGCAGTACATGTGAAAAGGATCTAGGAGTCTTGGTTGACCACAAACTTGACATGAGCCAACAGTGTGACGCGGCAGCTAAAAAAGCCAATGCAATTCTGGGCTGCATCAATAGGAGTATAGCATCTAGATCAAGGGAAGTAATAGTGCCACTGTATTCTGCTCTGGTCAGACCTCACCTGGAGTACTGTGTCCAGTTCTGGGCACCACAGTTCAAGAAGGACACTGACAAACTGGAACGTGTCCAGAGGAGGGCAACCAAAATGGTCAAAGGCCTGGAAACGATGCCTTATGAGGAACAGCTAAGGGAGCTGGCCATGTTTAGCCTGGAGAAGATGAGGTTAAGGGGTGATATGATAGCCATGTTCAAATATATAAAAGGATGTCACATAGAGGAGGGAGAAAGGTTGTTTTCTGCTGCTCCAGAGAAGCGGACACGGAGCAATGGATCCAAACTACAAGAAAGAAGATTCCACCTAAACATTAGGAAGAACTTCCTGACAGTAAGAGCTGTTCGACAGTGGAATTTGCTGCCAAGGAGTGTGGTGGAGTCTCCTTCTTTGGAGGTCTTTAAGCAGAGGCTTGACAACCATATGTCAGGAGTGCTCTGATGGTGTTTCCTGCTTGGCAGGGGGTTGGACTCGATGGCCCTTGTGGTCTCTTCCAACTCTATGATTCTATGATTCTATGATTCAGTCTGGGGTGCTTCTGGATCCAGCTTTTGTCACTGGAGGCCCAGGTAGCCTCTGTGGCTACAGCTACATCCATTCTGAACTGGGAGAGCATGAAAACAGTAACTCAGGCACTGGTGACTTTAAGATTGGATTACTGCAATGCACTCTATGTGATCCACTCTATGTGGAGCTTCCCTGGAGCTTGACTTGGTTAGTGCAGAATGCTGCAGGATGGTTGTTGACAGGAATGAGATGCTTTCAGCATACAACACCTCTGCTCAAGAGATCTGCTCTAAACTGCGGAGCCAAGTTGGCATATACAGTAAAGCCCTTAATGGCTTGGGAGCAGTTTACTTACAGGATTGCCTGATCCCTTATGTGCCTACTCAACTGCTTTGATCTGTGAAACTGGCACCTTTACAGGTGCCACATAATGCTCATTCCACACTTGTAATTACAGTGGTGCCTCGCAAGACGAAATTAATTCGTTCTGCGAGTTTTGTCGTCTTGCGATTTTTTTCGTCTTGCGAAGCACGGTGTCGGGAAAGTTTTGGAAAAGCTTCAAAAATCACCAAAGTCTTTAAAAACCTCAAAAAAGGCTACCACACCGCGTTCTATGAGTTGCTCCTCGAAGTCAAGTCGCAACTGTATTAACGGTGTTAAGAAAAAGGAAACAAACTTGCAAGACGTTTCCGTCTTGCGAAGCAAGCCCATAGGGAAAATCGTCTTGCGAAGCAGCTCAAAAAACAAAAAACCCTTTCGTCTAGCGAGTTTTTTGTCTTGCGAGGCATTCATCTTGCGAGGTACCACTGTACTTGATCTTTTAGTGTGGTGACACTTTGGAACTGTCCAGCTACTGATGTCAGGAAGGAACCTTACCCTGTACTGTTTTCAGTGCCTGCTTAAAATATTTTTGTATACGTAAGCTACCCAGACATGTGTTTTATTTCTTTTTAACTACTGTTGATTTTATTATCTTTTGAATATTTTTAAATATCAGTTTTAAACCATTTTATTGATAATTTTAATGTTATAATTTTATATTTTTGTAAACCACATAAAGGTTTTCTTACAATCAAATGTTACATGATTTTTGTCAAATAAATAAATACAATCTGTCATGGCCTAAAGTACTTTGAGGCTTCTTCAATGATGCTCCTCTCATGAGACTGATCTCTCTTACCCAATTTAATGCAACTTTGGGAGTAGGTCTCCAAATTCAGCCAAAACACTTGGAGGAGTGTGTGTTCAGACTATTTCCAACACACCTTTCACCTAATCTAACACATTTGTGTGCACATATGCGCACACACTAGCTGCTATTAGAATAATGGACTTCAAGAGGTTCTTTCGATTCAGAAGACAGCATGGGATAGAAGTGTAAAAGACTTCCACCTTCACCATCACTATTTTGGTCATACTTGGATCCCTCCTTGCCAGCATGAAACTAACAGCAAATACAAAGAAAGATCCAGTCATTAATAGCCAGCATTACATGTAGTATGGCCTGAATCATAATATCAACACATAGGTTTTTAATCCATTCTATCTTTTATCATCCTACCAAGCCTGTACATCCTTCTAAGAGGAAACTGCCTCTTATCAACATGATGATAGGACAAAATGATAATTGGATAAAAGCTGTACATATCGGAAATGCTATAGCACATCACTTTTGTCTCTCATTATTCTACTATACACTGGATGACCCACAGTTGAATACAGTATGTGAACTGTCTCAATTTAGAAGGTTCCGTGCCCGAGAGTTAAACTAAACGTTACATAGAATTCCATGATTTTGTCATTTAGCCAAAGCAACTTTGACTTGGCTGTGTCTGAGTGAAAGAAGGCTTCATGGACAGAGTTTACACATATTCTCTCCATGTGCCTTCCCTTCATTCAGAAACAGCCTTCTCCAGGCTGCTTTGATTAAGCACGCATACATATACATATGGAGGCAAGAATTCTGGGCCTCTGCATAACCTGCCGCAGACACAGTACCTTTCAATGCAAGTAGTGAAACCTCTAGGTGGTATTCCATTAGTAGTGCTCAGTAGAAAATGAGTCAGTGCAGTGCTAAACAATCAGAAACACCTACAATAGTAGATTTCCCTGGGTAGCATCATGTACAGAATGTTGGAGGATTTCTAACTGGTAAGTGCAGATTCAAATCTCAGCACTGAAGCTCCTCAGGTAGTCCCTTGCCAAGTCACTATCTCTCTGCATAACTAACAGAGGAGCCTAATAAGCTACCTTAAACCATGTCAAACCATTGTTCCGTCTAGCCCAGTTCCAGCAGGTGTCTCTCCCATCCCTATTTGAAGATATGGATTGAACCTGGGACCAACTACATGCAAAGCATGTGCTCCTACCACTCAGCTACAGCCCTCTCCTTATAACATCACAGGTCTGTTGTAAGGATAAATATAACAATTCTAAAGTACTTTGTACATTGTTATCGTTCTACTGAAATATACACAACTAAATCTTACCAAACTGTATGAACATTTGCAAAATTTGAAATGAGTATCAGTAAATGTTAAACCAACAAATGGCCCTGCTTTATTCAACTGAAACTCATGTAATAGATACGCTTCAAGCAAAGCAACAAAAATGTATTTAGCAGACAGGTAGCATAAATGACTAGCTATATTTAGCTGTTAGTTATATACTATTTTGTTGTTGCTGCTGCTGTTAAGTGAACATTTAGAACAACTCCACTACCACCCCCAGCAAAAACCCAAACAAATTAATTTGAGTTTATTCCATTGTAGCTAACAGCATGATGTGTTACTAGAACAATGCATATTACTTCTTCAATGTCATTTTCGGGACTTCATTGAGTTAATGGAATTTTCAGATCAAACAATGAAGGCAACATCAGCAATAATTAAAAAAAGGATGCCACATAATAAAAACAAGCTAATGACTGAGGCTACTATCCACTGAGATTTTCTCCTGTGGAAAAATGCTCTAGAATGGAACATGAACATATTCTGTATGATTCACGTC